>NC_137153.1:6592138-7186619 GCF_951394435.1 Stenella coeruleoalba
CGGGCAAAAGGGCCATCTGAAAAAAGTGTAAAATCCAGAAAGGCAGGACAGGCCATGGAGAACTGGGAGCCTTGTTATGCTGATGGGCGGGATGTAAATTGCCAACAACCACTCGGGAGAAGTGTATGGTGTTTCCTGAAACATCTAAAAAACAAAGCAACAGAGCCTAGGGCACTTCCACTTATGGTCCTATAGCTTAGGGAAATTAAAATCAAAAAGACACAGCCACCCCAAAGTTTGGGTCGCCTCCGTTTATAAGAACCTCGTTTACCATACAAGTTCAATATCACAGAAAGTGAAAAATGGATAAAGAACTTGTGGTACTTACGTACAATGCAGTATCACTCAGCAATGAAATCTATGTCATCAGGCCCGTAGCAGCATAATGAGTGGATTCAGGTACGATGATTCTAACTGAAATAAGTCACACAGAAAAAGAAACATCATAAGATATCACTAATACACGGAATGTAAACTTGGCTACACAGGAACTGAATTACAGAACAGAACAGGGTCTCAAATTTAGAAAACCAACTTATGCTTGCTTAAGGGGAAAGGTGAGTTGGGGTGCTGCATAAAACCAGAGATTGAAATGAGCACAGATAAAGTTCCTTAAGCCAAATATGGAATAGACAAGAGCTACTCCTTGCTCAACGAAATGGACTCAACACCGCATATTAAACGCCTAAGAATGTACCTGACTAGTAAGTATCTTAAAACCTATGGATTGCTATGTCTCCGAAAGAGAATCAAGCATGTGTACAGGGGCATAAACGCAGCAGTGATAGGATTGGAGAGGTTCGGTGAGCAAATGAAGACCCTTTGAAGTCATATTGCATGGTACCCATTCCACGGGTTTCAAATACCCAGGTTTAAGGTATTCTTCCTCAGCTAAAACATGCATGTGGAACCTAGAGTATGATCAACCATGTGATCGCGAGACGTGTTCAAATAAGTCTCAGTTTTCCTCCCCTGGTACTCGGGTGCAACATTCCAGACGCTTTACTAACACTCTCCCGACTTGGAGAGTCAGTCCCTTTAACCTCCTGTTTGGCCCAGTTTGCAATTTCTGCGGAAGATGAACAGGAATAGCGAGAACCAATGAGAGACTAGCTGGAGGTGTCTGGACGGGCAAAATTAATTCTCATTTCCCACCAGGAAGAGGAATTAACCAAAGGCTCAGCATGCCGTGCCAGAACCAGATTAGGGCCTGAAGCCATCCTGCGGTGTTGCGGCCAGGTCACAAGAAAGCGAGTTGAAGAAAGGAGCTCAGGGGCACTGTAATTCACAAACCTGCAGACTTATAAATGACAGCTATCGTCCAAAAATAGACTGAAGTAAGGCTGCCAAGAGGACTTGAAAGCGGGGCAGAATTGCAGGAAACCGATTTCAGGAGGTAGACTGGAATTGCATTGAAAGCATAGGAAAAGAGGCAGAACGTACACAATGATGCACTTGGCCAAAAAGGGCGTATGCGTTTTTTCCTGAATATATTCAGGAAAAAACGCATACGCCCTTTTTGGCCAACCAAGCAAGCTTGCAAAGGAAATCTGCACTACAATGAAGTCTCACTTCCCCCCGGTCAAAAGGGCCATCTGAAAAAAGTGTAAAATCCAGAAAGGCAAGACAGGCCATGGAGAACTGGGAGCCTTGTTCTGCTGATGGGCGGGATGTAAATTGCCAACAGACACTCGGGAGAAGTGTATGGTGTTTCCTGAAACATCTAAAAAACAAAGCAACAGAGCCTAGGGCACTGCCACTTATGGTCCTATAGCTTAGGGAAATTAAAATCAAAAAGACACAGCCACCCCAAAGTTTGGGACGCCTCTGTTTACAAGAACCTCGTTTACAGTACAAGTTCAACATCGCAGAAAGTGAAAAATGTATAAAGAACTTGTGGTACTTACGTACAATGCAGTATCACTCAGCAATGAAATCTATGTCATCAGGCCCGTAGCAGCATAATGAGTGGATTCAGGTATGATGATTCTAACTGAAATAAGTCACACAGAAAAAGAAACATCATAAGATATCACTAATACACGGAATGTAAACTTGGCTACACAGGAACTGAATTCCAAAACAGAACAGGGTCTCAAATTTAGAAAACCAACTTATGCTTGCTTAAGGGGAAAGGTGAGTTGGGGTGCTGCATAAAACCAGAGATTGAAATGAGCACAGATAAAGTTCCTTAAGCCAAATATGGAATAGACAAGAGCTACTCCTTGCTCAACGAAATGGACTCAACACCCCATATTAAACGCCTAAGAATGTACCTGACTAGTAAGTATCTTAAAACCTATGGATTGCTATGTCTCCAAAAGAGAATCAAGCGTGTGTACAGGGGCATAAACGCAGCAGTGATAGGATTGGAGAGGTTCGGTGAGCAAATGAAGACCCTTTGAAGTCATATTGCATGGTACGCATTACACGGGTCTCAACTCTCCAGGTTTAAGGTATTCTTCCTTCAGCTAAAACATGCATGTGGAACCCAAGTATGATCAACCATGTGAACGGGAGACGTGTTCAAATATGTCTCAGTTTTCCTCCCCTGGTACTCGGGTGCAACATTCCAGACGCTTTACTAACACTCTCCCCACTTGGAGAGTCAGCGCCTTTAACCTCCTGTTTGGCCCAGTTTGCAATTTCTGCGGAAGATGAACAGGAATAGCGAGAACCAATGAGAGGCTAGCTGGAGGTGTCTGGACGGGCAAATTTAACTCTCATTTCCCACCAGGAAGAGGAATTAACCAAAGGCTCAGCGTGCCGTGCCAGAACCAGATTAGGGCCTGAAGCCATCCTGCGGTGTTGCGGCCAGGTCACCAGAAAGCGAGTTGAAGAAAGGAGCTCAGGGGCACTGTAATTCACAAACCTGCAGACTTATAAATGACAGCTATCGTCCAAAAATAGACTGAAGTAAGGCTGCCAAGAGGACTTGAAAGCGGGGCAGAATTGCAGGAAACCGATTTCAGGAGGTAGACTGGAATTGCATTGAAAGCATAGGAAAAGAGGCAGAACGTCCACAATGATGCACTTGGCCAAAAAGGGCGTATGCGTTTTTTCCTGAATATATTCAGGAAAAAACGCATACTCCCTTTTTGGCCAATCAAGCAAGCTTGCAAAGGAAATCTGCACTACAATGAAGTCTCACTTCCTCTCGGTCAAAAGGGCCATCTGAAAAAAGTGTAAAATCCAGAAAGGCAGGACAGGCCATGGAGAACTGGGAGCCTTGTTATGCTGATGGGCGGGATGTAAATTGCCAACAACCACTCGGGAGAAGTGTATGGTGTTTCCTGAAACATCTAAAAAACAAAGCAACAGAGCCTAGGGCACTTCCACTTATGGTCCTATAGCTTAGGGAAATTAAAATGAAAAAGACACAGCCACCCCAAAGTTTGGGACGCCTCCGTTTATAAGAACCTCGTTTACCATACAAATCCAATATCACAGAAAGTGAAAAATGGATAAAGAACTTGTGGTACTTACGTACAATGCAGTATCACTCAGCAATGAAATCTATGTCATCAGGCCCGTAGCAGCATAATGAGTTGATTCAGGTACGATGATTCTAACTGAAATAAGTCACACAGAAAAAGAAACATCATAAGATATCACTAATACACGGAATGTAAACTTGGCTACACAGGAACTGAATTACAGAACAGAACAGGGTCTCAAATTTAGAAAACCAACTTATGCTTGCTTAAGGGGAAAGGTGAGTTGGGGTGCTGCATAAAACCAGAGATTGAAATGAGCACAGATAAAGTTCCTTAAGCCAAATATGGAATAGACAAGAGCTACTCCTTGCTCAACGAAATGGACTCAACACCGCATATTAAACGCCTAAGAATGTACCTGACTAGTAAGTATCTTAAAACCTATGGATTGCTATGTCTCCGAAAGAGAATCAAGCATGTGTACAGGGGCATAAACGCAGCAGTGATAGGATTGGAGAGGTTCGGTGAGCAAATGAAGACCCTTTGAAGTCATATTGCATGGTACCCATTCCACGAGTTTCAACTACCCAGGGTTAAGGTATTCTTCCTTCAGCTAAAACATGCATGTGGAACCTAGAGTATGATCAACCATGTGATCGGGAGACGTGTTCAAATATGTCAGTTTTAGTACCCTGGTACTCGGGTGCAACATTCAAGACGCTTTACTAACACTCTCCCGACTTGGAGAGTCAGTCCCTTTAACCTCCTGTTTGGCCCAGTTTGCAATTTCTGCGGAAGATGAACAGGAATAGCAAGAACCAATGAGAGGCTAGCTGGAGGTGTCTGGACGGGCAAATTTAACTCTCATTTACCACCAGGAAGAGGAAATAACCAAAGGCTCAGCGTGCCGTACCGGAACCAGATTAGGGCCTGAAGCCATCCTGCGGTGTTGCGGCCAGCTCAAAAGAAAGCGAGTTGAAGAAAGGAGCTCAGGGGCACTGTAATTCACAAACCTGCAGAGTTATAAATGACAGCTATCGTCCAAAAATAAACTGAAGTAAGGCTGCCAAGAGGACTTGAAAGCGGGGCAGAATTGCAGGAAACCGATTTCAGGAGGTAGACTGGAATTGCATTGAAAGCATAGGAAAAGAGGCAGAACGTCCACAATGATGCACTTGGCCAAAAAGGGCGTATGCGTTTTTTCCTGAATATATTCAGGAAAAAACGCATACGCCCTTTTTGGCCAACCAAGCAAGCTTGCAAATGAAATCTGCACTACAATGAAGTCTCACTTCCCCCCGGTCAAAAGGGCCATCTGAAAAAAGTGTAAAATCCAGAAAGGCAGGACAGGCCATGGAGAACTGGGAGCCTTGTTATGCTGATGGGCGGGATGTAAATTGCCAACAGACACTCGGGAGAAGTGTATGGTGTTTCCTGAAACATCTAAAAAACAAAGCAACAGAGCCTAGGGCACTTCCACTTATGGTCCTATAGCTTAGGGAAATTAAAATCAAAAAGACACAGCCACCCCAAAGTTTGGGACGCCTCCGTTTATAAGAACCTCGTTTACCATACAAGTTCAATATCACAGAAAGTGAAAAATGGATAAAGAACTTGTGGTACTTACGTACAATGCAGTATCACTCAGCAATGAAATCTATGTCATCAGGCCCGTAGCAGCATAATGAGTTGATTCAGGTACGATGATTCTAACTGAAATAAGTCACACAGAAAAAGAAACATCATAAGATATCACTAATACACGGAATGTAAACTTGGCTACACAGGAACTGAATTACAGAACAGAACAGGGTCTCAAATTTAGAAAACCAACTTATGCTTGCTTAAGGGGAAAGGTGAGTTGGGGTGCTGCATAAAACCAGAGATTGAAATGAGCACAGATAAAGTTCCTTAAGCCAAATATGGAATAGACAAGAGCTACTCCTTGCTCAACGAAATGGACTCAACACCGCATATTAAACGCCTAAGAATGTACCTGACTAGTAAGTATCTTAAAACCTATGGATTGCTATGTCTCTGAAAGAGAATCAAGCATGTGTACAGGGGCATAAACGCAGCAGTGATAGGATTGGAGAGGTTCGGTGAGCAAATGAAGACCCTTTGAAGTCATATTGCATGGTACCCATTCCACGGGTTTCAAATACCCAGGTTTAAGGTATTCTTCCTCAGCTAAAACATGCATGTGGAACCCAAGTATGATCAACCATGTGAACGGGAGACGTGTTCAAATATGTCTCAGTTTTCCTCCCCTGGTACTCGGGTGCAACATTCCAGACGCTTTACTAACACTCTCCCCACTTGGAGAGTCAGCGCCTTTAACCTCCTGTTTGGCCCAGTTTGCAATTTCTGCGGAAGATGAACAGGAATAGCGAGAACCAATGAGAGACTAGCTGGAGGTGTCTGGACGGGCAAATTTAACTCTCATTTCCCACCAGGAAGAGGAATTAACCAAAGGCTCAGCGTGCCGTGCCAGAACCAGATTAGGGCCTGAAGCCATCCTGCGGTGTTGCGGCCAGGTCACAAGAAAGCGAGTTGAAGAAAGGAGCTCAGGGGCACTGTAATTCACAAACCTGCAGACTTATAAATGACAGCTATCGTCCAAAAATAGACTGAAGTAAGGCTGCCAAGAGGACTTGAAAGCGGGGCAGAATTGCAGGAAACCGATTTCAGGAGGTAGACTGGAATTGCATTGAAAGCATAGGAAAAGAGGCAGAACGTCCACAATGATGCACTTGGCCAAAAAGGGCGTATGCGTTTTTTCCTGAATATATTCAGGAAAAAACGCATACGCCCTTTTTGGCCAACCAAGCAAGCTTGCAAAGGAAATCTGCACTACAATGAAGTCTCACTTCCCCCCGGGCAAAAGGGCCATCTGAAAAAAGTGTAAAATCCAGAAAGGCAAGACAGGCCATGGAGAACTGGGAGCCTTGTTCTGCTGATGGGCGGGATGTAAATTGCCAACAACCACTCGGGAGAAGTGTATGGTGTTTCCTGAAACATCTAAAAAACAAAGCAACAGAACCTAGGGCACTTCCACTTATGGTCCTATAGCTTAGGGAAATTAAAATCAAAAAGACACAGCCACCCCAAAGTTTGGAACGGCTCTGTTTACAAGAACCTCGTTTACAGTACAAGTTCAACATCGGAGAAAGTGAAAAATGGATAAAGAACTTGTGGTATTTACTTACAAAGCAATATCACTCAGCAATGAAATCTGTGTCATCAGGCCCTTAGCAGCACAATGAGTGGATTCAGGTATGATGATTCTAAGTGAAATAAGTCACACAGAAAAAGAAACATCATAAGATATCACTAATACACGGAATGTAAACTTGGCTACACAGGAACTGAATTCCAAAACAGAACAGTGTCTCAAATTTAGAAAACCAACTTATGCTTGCTTAAGGGGAAAGGTGAGTTGGGGTGCTGCATAAAACCAGAGATTGAAATGAGCACAGATAAAGTTCCTTAAGCCAAATATGGAATAGACAAGAGCTACTCCTTGCTCAACGAAATGGACTCAACACCCCATATTAAACGCCTAAGAATGTACCTGACTAGTAAGTATCTTAAAACCTATGGATTGCTATGTCTCCAAAAGAGAATCAAGCGTGTGTACAGGGGCATAAACGCAGCAGTGATAGGATTGGAGAGGTTCGGTGAGCAAATGAAGACCCTTTGAAGTCATATTGCATGGTACGCATTACACGGGTCTCAACTCTCCAGGTTTAAGGTATTCTTCCTTCAGCTAAAACATGCATGTGGAACCCAAGTATGATCAACCATGTGAACGGGAGACGTGTTCAAATATGTCTCAGTTTTCCTCCCCTGGTACTCGGGTGCAACATTCCAGACGCTTTACTAACACTCTCCCCACTTGGAGAGTCAGCGCCTTTAACCTCCTGTTTGGCCCAGTTTGCAATTTCTGCGGAAGATGAACAGGAATAGCGAGAACCAATGAGAGGCTAGCTGGAGGTGTCTGGACGGGCAAATTTAACTCTCATTTCCCACCAGGAAGAGGAATTAACCAAAGGCTCAGCGTGCCATGCCAGAACCAGATTAGGGCCTGAAGCCATCCTGCGGTGTTGCGGCCAGGTCACCAGAAAGCGAGTTGAAGAAAGGAGCTCAGGGGCACTGTAATTCACAAACCTGCAGACTTATAAATGACAGCTATCGTCCAAAAATAGACTGAAGTAAGGCTGCCAAGAGGACTTGAAAGCGGGGCAGAATTGCAGGAAACCGATTTCAGGAGGTAGACTGGAATTGCATTGAAAGCATAGGAAAAGAGGCAGAACGTCCACAATGATGCACTTGGCCAAAAAGGGCGTATGCGTTTTTTCCTGAATATATTCAGGAAAAAACGCATACGCCCTTTTTGGCCAATCAAGCAAGCTTGCAAAGGAAATCTGCACTACAATGAAGTCTCACTTCCCCCCGGTCAAAAGGGCCATCTGAAAAAAGTGTAAAATCCAGAAAGGCAGGACAGGCCATGGAGAACTGGGAGCCTTGTTATGCTGATGGGCGGGATGTAAATTGCCAACAACCACTCGGGAGAAGTGTATGGTGTTTCCTGAAACATCTAAAAAACAAAGCAACAGAGCCTAGGGCACTTCCACTTATGGTCCTATAGCTTAGGGAAATTAAAATGAAAAAGACACAGCCACCCCAAAGTTTGGGACGCCTCCGTTTATAAGAACCTCGTTTACCATACAAGTTCAATATCACAGAAAGTGAAAAATGGATAAAGAACTTGTGGTACTTACGTACAATGCAGTATCACTCAGCAATGAAATCTATGTCATCAGGCCCGTAGCAGCATAATGAGTTGATTCAGGTACGATGATTCTAACTGAAATAAGTCACACAGAAAAAGAAACATCATAAGATATCACTAATACACGGAATGTAAACTTGGCTACACAGGAACTGAATTACAGAACAGAACAGGGTCTCAAATTTAGAAAACCAACTTATGCTTGCTTAAGGGGAAAGGTGAGTTGGGGTGCTGCATAAAACCAGAGATTGAAATGAGCACAGATAAAGTTCCTTAAGCCAAATATGGAATAGACAAGAGCTACTCCTTGCTCAACGAAATGGACTCAACACCGCATATTAAACGCCTAAGAATGTACCTGACTAGTAAGTATCTTAAAACCTATGGATTGCTATGTCTCCGAAAGAGAATCAAGCATGTGTACAGGGGCATAAACGCAGCAGTGATAGGATTGGAGAGGTTCGGTGAGCAAATGAAGACCCTTTGAAGTCATATTGCATGGTACCCATTCCACGAGTTTCAACTACCCAGGGTTAAGGTATTCTTCCTTCAGCTAAAACATGCATGTGGAACCTAGAGTATGATCAACCATGTGATCGGGAGACGTGTTCAAATATGTCAGTTTTAGTACCCTGGTACTCGGGTGCAACATTCAAGACGCTTTACTAACACTCTCCCGACTTGGAGAGTCAGTCCCTTTAACCTCCTGTTTGGCCCAGTTTGCAATTTCTGCGGAAGATGAACAGGAATAGCAAGAACCAATGAGAGGCTAGCTGGAGGTGTCTGGACGGGCAAATTTAACTCTCATTTCCCACCAGGAAGAGGAAATTACCAAAGGCTCAGCGTGCCGTACCGGAACCAGATTAGGGCCTGAAGCCATCCTGCGGTGTTGCGGCCAGCTCAAAAGAAAGCGAGTTGAAGAAAGGAGCTCAGGGGCACTGTAATTCACAAACCTGCAGAGTTATAAATGACAGCTATCGTCCAAAAATAAACTGAAGTAAGGCTGCCAAGAGGACTTGAAAGCGGGGCAGAATTGCAGGAAACCGATTTCAGGAGGTAGACTGGAATTGCATTGAAAGCATAGGAAAAGAGGCAGAACGTCCACAATGATGCACTTGGCCAAAAAGGGCGTATGCGTTTTTTCCTGAATATATTCAGGAAAAAACGCATACGCCCTTTTTGGCCAACCAAGCAAGCTTGCAAATGAAATCTGCACTACAATGAAGTCTCACTTCCCCCCGGTCAAAAGGGCCATCTGAAAAAAGTGTAAAATCCAGAAAGGCAGGACAGGCCATGGAGAACTGGGAGCCTTGTTATGCTGATGGGCGGGATGTAAATTGCAAACAGACACTCGGGAGAAGTGTATGGTGTTTCCTGAAACATCTAAAAAACAAAGCAACAGAGCCTAGGGCACTGCCACTTATGGTCCTATAGCTTAGGGAAATTAAAATCAAAAAGACACAGCCACCCCAAAGTTTGGGACGCCTCTGTTTACAAGAACCTCGTTTACAGTACAAGTTCAACATCGCAGAAAGTGAAAAATGTATAAAGAACTTGTGGTACTTACGTACAATGCAGTATCACTCAGCAATGAAATCTATGTCATCAGGCCCGTAGCAGCATAATGAGTGGATTCAGGTATGATGATTCTAACTGAAATAAGTCACACAGAAAAAGAAACATCATAAGATATCACTAATACACGGAATGTAAACTTGGCTACACAGGAACTGAATTCCAAAACAGGACAGGGTCTCAAATTTAGAAAACCAACTTATGCTTGCTTAAGGGGAAAGGTGAGTTGGGGTGCTGCATAAAACCAGAGATTGAAATGAGCACAGATAAAGTTCCTTAAGCCAAATATGGAATAGACAAGAGCTACTCCTTGCTCAACGAAATGGACTCAACACCCCATATTAAACGCCTAAGAATGTACCTGACTAGTAAGTATCTTAAAACCTATGGATTGCTATGTCTCCAAAAGAGAATCAAGCGTGTGTACAGGGGCATAAACGCAGCAGTGATAGGATTGGAGAGGTTCGGTGAGCAAATGAAGACCCTTTGAAGTCATATTGCATGGTACGCATTACACGGGTCTCAACTCTCCAGGTTTAAGGTATTCTTTCTTCAGCTAAAACATGCATGTGGAACCCAAGTATGATCAACCATGTGAACGGGAGACGTGTTCAAATATGTCTCAGTTTTCCTCCCCTGGTACTCGGGTGCAACATTCCAGACGCTTTACTAACACTCTCCCCACTTGGAGAGTCAGCGCCTTTAACCTCCTGTTTGGCCCAGTTTGCAATTTCTGCGGAAGATGAACAGGAATAGCGAGAACCAATGAGAGGCTAGCTGGAGGTGTCTGGACGGGCAAATTTAACTCTCATTTCCCACCAGGAAGAGGAATTAACCAAAGGCTCAGCGTGCCGTGCCAGAACCAGATTAGGGCCTGAAGCCATCCTGCGGTGTTGCGGCCAGGTCACAAGAAAGCGAGTTGAAGAAAGGAGCTCAGGGGCACTGTAATTCACAAACCTGCAGACTTATAAATGACAGCTATCGTCCAAAAATAGACTGAAGTAAGGCTGCCAAGAGGACTTGAAAGCGGGGCAGAATTGCAGGAAACCGATTTCAGGAGGTAGACTGGAATTGCATTGAAAGCATAGGAAAAGAGGCAGAACGTCCACAATGATGCACTTGGCCAAAAAGGGCGTATGCGTTTTTTCCTGAATATATTCAGGAAAAAACGCATACGCCCTTTTTGGCCAATCAAGCAAGCTTGCAAAGGAAATCTGCACTACAATGAAGTCTCACTTCCCCCCGGTCAAATGGGCCATCTGAAAAAAGTGTAAAATCCAGAAAAGCAGGACAGGCCATGGAGAACTGGGAGCCTTGTTATGCTGATGGGCGGGATGTAAATTGCCAACAACCACTCGGGAGAAGTGTATGGTGTTTCCTGAAACATCTAAAAAACAAAGCAACAGAGCCTAGGGCACTTCCACTTATGGTCCTATAGCTTAGGGAAATTAAAATCAAAAAGACACAGCCACCCCAAAGTTTGGGACGCCTCCGTTTATAAGAACCTCGTTTACCATACAAGTTCAATATCACAGAAAGTGAAAAATGGATAAAGAACTTGTGGTACTTACGTACAATGCAGTATCACTCAGCAATGAAATCTATGTCATCAGGCCCGTAGCAGCATAATGAGTTGATTCAGGTACGATGATTCTAACTGAAATAAGTCACACAGAAAAAGAAACATCATAAGATATCACTAATACACGGAATGTAAACTTGGCTACACAGGAACTGAATTACAGAACAGAACAGGGTCTCAAATTTAGAAAACCAACTTATGCTTGCTTAAGGGGAAAGGTGAGTTGGGGTGCTGCATAAAACCAGAGATTGAAATGAGCACAGATAAAGTTCCTTAAGCCAAATATGGAATAGACAAGAGCTACTCCTTGCTCAACGAAATGGACTCAACACCGCATATTAAACGCCTAAGAATGTACCTGACTAGTAAGTATCTTAAAACCTATGGATTGCTATGTCTCCGAAAGAGAATCAAGCATGTGTACAGGGGCATAAACGCAGCAGTGATAGGATTGGAGAGGTTCGGTGAGCAAATGAAGACCCTTTGAAGTCATATTGCATGGTACCCATTCCACGGGTTTCAAATACCCAGGTTTAAGGTATTCTTCCTCAGCTAAAACATGCATGTGGAACCCAAGTATGATCAACCATGTGAACGGGAGACGTGTTCAAATATGTCTCAGTTTTCCTCCCCTGGTACTCGGGTGCAACATTCCAGACGCTTTACTAACACTCTCCCCACTTGGAGAGTCAGCGCCTTTAACCTCCTGTTTGGCCCAGTTTGCAATTTCTGCGGAAGATGAACAGGAATAGCGAGAACCAATGAGAGACTAGCTGGAGGTGTCTGGACGGGCAAAATTAACTCTCATTTCCCACCAGGAAGAGGAATTAACCAAAGGCTCAGCGTGCCGTGCCAGAACCAGATTAGGGCCTGAAGCCATCCTGCGGTGTTGCGGCCAGGTCACAAGAAAGCGAGTTGAAGAAAGGAGCTCAGGGGCACTGTAATTCACAAACCTGCAGACTTATAAATGACAGCTATCGTCCAAAAATAGACTGAAGTAAGGCTGCCAAGAGGACTTGAAAGCGGGGCAGAATTGCAGGAAACCGATTTCAGGAGGTAGACTGGAATTGCATTGAAAGCATAGGAAAAGAGGCAGAACGTCCACAATGATGCACTTGGCCAAAAAGGGCGTATGCGTTTTTTCCTGAATATATTCAGGAAAAAACGCATACGCCCTTTTTGGCCAATCAAGCAAGCTTGCAAAGGAAATCTGCACTACAATGAAGTCTCACTTCCCCCCGGTCAAAAGGGCCATCTGAAAAAAGTGTAAAATCCAGAAAGGCAGGACAGGCCATGGAGAACTGGGAGCCTTGTTATGCTGATGGGCGGGATGTAAATTGCCAACAACCACTCGGGAGAAGTGTATGGTGTTTCCTGAAACATCTAAAAAACAAAGCAGCAGAGCCTAGGGCACTTCCACTTATGGTCCTATAGCTTAGGGAAATTAAAATCAAAAAGACACAGCCACCCCAAAGTTTGGGACGCCTCCGTTTATAAGAACCTCGTTTACCATACAAGTTCAATATCACAGAAAGTGAAAAATGGATAAAGAACTTGTGGTACTTACATACAATGCAGTATCACTCAGCAATGAAATCTATGTCATCAGGCCCGTAGCAGCATAATGAGTTGATTCAGGTACGATGATTCTAACTGAAATAAGTCACACAGAAAAAGAAACATCATAAGATATCACTAATACACGGAATGTAAACTTGGCTACACAGGAACTGAATTACAGAACAGAACAGGGTCTCAAATTTAGAAAACCAACTTATGCTTGCTTAAGGGGAAAGGTGAGTTGGGGTGCTGCATAAAACCAGAGATTGAAATGAGCACAGATAAAGTTCCTTAAGCCAAATATGGAATAGACAAGAGCTACTCCTTGCTCAACGAAATGGACTCAACACCGCATATTAAACGCCTAAGAATGTACCTGACTAGTAAGTATCTTAAAACCTATGGATTGCTATGTCTCCGAAAGAGAATCAAGCATGTGTACAGGGGCATAAACGCAGCAGTGATAGGATTGGAGAGGTTCGGTGAGCAAATGAAGACCCTTTGAAGTCATATTGCATGGTACCCATTCCACGGGTTTCAAATACCCAGGTTTAAGGTATTCTTCCTCAGCTAAAACATGCATGTGGAACCCAAGTATGATCAACCATGTGAACGGGAGACGTGTTCAAATATGTCTCAGTTTTCCTCCCCTGGTACTCGGGTGCAACATTCCAGACGCTTTACTAACACTCTCCCCACTTGGAGAGTCAGTCCCTTTAACCTCCTGTTTGGCCCAGTTTGCAATTTCTGCGGAAGATGAACAGGAATAGCGAGAACCAATGAGAGACTAGCTGGAGGTGTCTGGACGGGCAAAATTAACTCTCATTTCCCACCAGGAAGAGGAATTAACCAAAGGCTCAGCGTGCCGTGCCAGAACCAGATTAGGGCCTGAAGCCATCCTGCGGTGTTGCGGCCAGGTCACAAGAAAGCGAGTTGAAGAAAGGAGCTCAGGGGCACTGTAATTCACAAACCTGCAGACTTATAAATGACAGCTATCGTCCAAAAATAGACTGAAGTAAGGCTGCCAAGAGGACTTGAAAGCGGGGCAGAATTGCAGGAAACCGATTTCAGGAGGTAGACTGGAATTGCATTGAAAGCATAGGAAAAGAGGCAGAACGTCCACAATGATGCACTTGGCCAAAAAGGGTGTATGCGTTTTTTCCTGAATATATTCAGGAAAAAACGCATACGCCCTTTTTGGCCAACCAAGCAAGCTTGCAAAGGAAATCTGCACTACAATGAAGTCTCACTTCCCCCCGGTCAAAAGGGCCATCTGAAAAAAGTGTAAAATCCAGAAAGGCAAGACAGGCCATGGAGAACTGGGAGCCTTGTTCTGCTGATGGGCGGGATGTAAATTGCCAACAACCACTCGGGAGAAGTGTATGGTGTTTCCTGAAACATCTAAAAAACAAAGCAACAGAACCTAGGGCACTTCCACTTATGGTCCTATAGCTTAGGGAAATTAAAATCAAAAAGACACAGCCACCCCAAAGTTTGGAACGGCTCTGTTTACAAGAACCTCGTTTACAGTACAAGTTCAACATCGGAGAAAGTGAAAAATGGATAAAGAACTTGTGGTATTTACTTACAAAGCAATATCACTCAGCAATGAAATCTGTGTCATCAGGCCCTTAGCAGCACAATGAGTGGATTCAGGTATGATGATTCTAACTGAAATAAGTGACACAGAAAAAGAAACATCATAAGATATCAGTAATACACGGAATGTAAACTTGGCTACACAGGAACTGAATTACAGAACAGAACAGGGTCTCAAATTTAGAAAACCAACTTATGCTTGCTTAAGGGGAAAGGTGAGTTGGGGTGCTGCATAAAACCAGAGATTGAAATGAGCACAGATAAAGTTCCTTAAGCCAAATATGGAATAGACAAGAGCTACTCGTTGCTCAACGAAATGGACTCAACACCCCATATTAAACGCCTAAGAATGTACCTGACTAGTAAGTATCTTAAAACCTATGGATTGCTATGTCTCCAAAAGAGAATCAAGCGTGTGTACAGGGGCATAAACGCAGCAGTGATAGGATTGGAGAGGTTCGGTGAGCAAATGAAGACCCTTTGAAGTCATATTGCATGGTACCCATTACACGGGTCTCAACTCTCCAGGTTTAAGGTATTCTTCCTTCAGCTAAAACATGCATGTGGAACCCAGAGTATGATCAACCATGTGAACGGGAGACGTGTTCAAATATGTCTCAGTTTTCCTCCCCTGGTACTCGGGTGCAACATTCCAGACGCTTTACTAACACTCTCCCGACTTGGAGAGTCAGTCCCTTTAACCTCCTGTTTGGCCCAGTTTGCAATTTCTGCGGAAGATGTACAGGAATAGCGAGAACCAATGAGAGGCTAGCTGGAGGTGTCTGGACGGGCAAATTTAACTCTCATTTCCCACCAGGAAGAGGAAATAACCAAAGGCTCAGCGTGCCGTGCCGGAACCAGATTAAGGCCTGAAGCCATCCTGCGGTGTTGCGGCCAGGTCACAAGAAAGCGAGTTGAAGAAAGGAGCTCAGGGGCACTGTAATTCACAAACCTGCAGAGTTATAAATGACAGCTATCGTCCAAAAATAGACTGAAGTAAGGCTGCCAAGAGGACTTGAAAGCGGGGCAGAATTGCAGGAAACCGATTTCAGGAGGTAGACTGGAATTGCATTGAAAGCATAGGAAAAGAGGCAGAACGTCCACAATGATGCACTTGGCCAAAAAGGGCGTATGCGTTTTTTCCTGAATATATTCAGGAAAAAACGCATACGCCCTTTTTGGCCAACCAAGCAAGCTTGCAAAGGAAATCTGCACTACAATGAAGTCTCACTTCCCCCCGGGCAAAAGGGCCATCTGAAAAAAGTGTAAAATCCAGAAAGGCAGGACAGGCCATGGAGAACTGGGAGCCTTGTTATGCTGATGGGCGGGATGTAAATTGCCAACAACCACTCGGGAGAAGTGTATGGTGTTTCCTGAAACATCTAAAAAACAAAGCAACAGAGCCTAGGGCACTTCCACTTATGGTCCTATAGCTTAGGGAAATTAAAATCAAAAAGACACAGCCACCCCAAAGTTTGGGACGCCTCCGTTTATAAGAACCTCGTTTACTGTACAAGTTCAATATCACAGAAAGTGAAAAATGGATAAAGAACTTGTGGTACTTACGTACAATGCAGTATCACTCAGCAATGAAATCTATGTCATCAGGCCCGTAGCAGCATAATGAGTGGATTCGGGTACGATGATTCTAACTGAAATAAGTCACACAGAAAAAGAAACATCATAAGATATCACTAATACACGGAATGTAAACTTGGCTACACAGGAACTGAATTACAGAACAGAACAGGGTCTCAAATTTAGAAAACCAACTTATGCTTGCTTAAGGGGAAAGGTGAGTTGGGGTGCTGCATAAAACCAGAGATTGAAATGAGCACAGATAAAGTTCCTTAAGCCAAATATGGAATAGACAAGAGCTACTCCTTGCTCAACGAAATGGACTCAACACCGCATATTAAACGCCTAAGAATGTACCTGACTAGTAAGTATCTTAAAACCTATGGATTGCTATGTCTCCGAAAGAGAATCAAGCATGTGTACAGGGGCATAAACGCAGCAGTGATAGGATTGGAGAGGTTCGGTGAGCAAATGAAGACCCTTTGAAGTCATATTGCATGGTACCCATTCCACGGGTTTCAAATACCCAGGTTTAAGGTATTCTTCCTCAGCTAAAACATGTATGTGGAACCTAGAGTATGATCAACCATGTGATCGCGAGACGTGTTCAAATATGTCTCAGTTTTCCTCCCCTGGTACTTGGGTGCAACATTCCAGACGCTTTACTAACACTCTCCCGACTTGGAGAGTCAGTCCCTTTAACCTCCTGTTTGGCCCAGTTTGCAATTTCTGCGGAAGATGAACAGGAATAGCGAGAACCAATGAGAGACTAGCTGGAGGTGTCTGGACGGGCAAAATTAACTCTCATTTCCCACCAGGAAGAGGAATTAACCAAAGGCTCAGCGTGCCGTGCCAGAACCAGATTAGGGCCTGAAGCCATCCTGCGGTGTTGCGGCCAGGTCACAAGAAAGCGAGTTGAAGAAAGGAGCTCAGGGGCACTGTAATTCACAAACCTGCAGACTTATAAATGACAGCTATCGTCCAAAAATAGACTGAAGTAAGGCTGCCAAGAGGACTTGAAAGCGGGGCAGAATTGCAGGAAACCGATTTCAGGAGGTAGACTGGAATTGCATTGAAAGCATAGGAAAAGAGGCAGAACGTACACAATGATGCACTTGGCCAAAAAGGGCATATGCGTTTTTTCCTGAATATATTCAGGAAAAAACGCATACGCCCTTTTTGGCCAACCAAGCAAGCTTGCAAAGGAAATCTGCACTACAATGAAGTCTCACTTCCCCCCGGTCAAAAGGGCCATCTGAAAAAAGTGTAAAATCCAGAAAGGCAAGACAGGCCATGGAGAACTGGGAGCCTTGTTCTGCTGATGGGCGGGATGTAAATTGCCAACAACCACTCGGGAGAAGTGTATGGTGTTTCCTGAAACATCTAAAAAACAAAGCAACAGAACCTAGGGCACTTCCACTTATGGTCCTATAGCTTAGGTAAATTAAAATCAAAAAGACACAGCCACCCCAAAGTTTGGAACGGCTCTGTTTACAAGAACCTCGTTTACAGTACAAGTTCAACATCGGAGAAAGTGAAAAATGGATAAAGAACTTGTGGTATTTACTTACAAAGCAATATCACTCAGCAATGAAATCTGTGTCATCAGGCCCTTAGCAGCACAATGAGTGGATTCAGGTATGATGATTCTAACTGAAATAAGTCACACAGAAAAAGAAACATCATAAGATATCACTAATACACGGAATGTAAACTTGGCTACACAGGAACTGAATTCCAAAACAGAACAGTGTCTCAAATTTAGAAAACCAACTTATGCTTGCTTAAGGGGAAAGGTGAGTTGGGGTGCTGCATAAAACCAGAGATTGAAATGAGCACAGATAAAGTTCCTTAAGCCAAATATGGAATAGACAAGAGCTACTCCTTGCTCAACGAAATGGACTCAACACCCCATATTAAACGCCTAAGAATGTACCTGACTAGTAAGTATCTTAAAACCTATGGATTGCTATGTCTCCAAAAGAGAATCAAGCGTGTGTACAGGGGCATAAACGCAGCAGTGATAGGATTGGAGAGGTTCGGTGAGCAAATGAAGACCCTTTGAAGTCATATTGCATGGTACGCATTACACGGGTCTCAACTCTCCAGGTTTAAGGTATTCTTCCTTCAGCTAAAACATGCATGTGGAACCCAAGTATGATCAACCATGTGAACGGGAGACGTGTTCAAATATGTCTCAGTTTTCCTCCCCTGGTACTCGGGTGCAACATTCCAGACGCTTTACTAACACTCTCCCCACTTGGAGAGTCAGCGCCTTTAACCTCCTGTTTGGCCCAGTTTGCATTTTCTGCGGAAGATGAACAGGAATAGCGAGAACCAATGAGAGACTAGCTGGAGGTGTCTGGACGGGCAAAATTAACTCTCATTTCCCACCAGGAAGAGGAATTAACCAAAGGCTCAGCGTGCCGTGCCAGAACCAGATTAGGGCCTGAAGCCATCCTGCGGTGTTGCGGCCAGGTCACAAGAAAGCGAGTTGAAGAAAGGAGCTCAGGGGCACTGTAATTCACAAACCTGCAGACTTATAAATGACAGCTATCGTCCAAAAATAGACTGAAGTAAGGCTGCCAAGAGGACTTGAAAGCGGGGCAGAATTGCAGGAAACCGATTTCAGGAGGTAGACTGGAATTGCATTGAAAGCATAGGAAAAGAGGCAGAACGTCCACAATGATGCACTTGGCCAAAAAGGGCGTATGCGTTTTTTCCTGAATATATTCAGGAAAAAACGCATACGCCCTTTTTGGCCAACCAAGCAAGCTTGCAAAGGAAATCTGCACTACAATGAAGTCTCACTTCCCCCCGGGCAAAAGGGCCATCTGAAAAAAGTGTAAAATCCAGAAAGGCAGGACAGGCCATGGAGAACTGGGAGCCTTGTTATGCTGATGGGCGGGATGTAAATTGCCAACAACCACTCGGGAGAAGTGTATGGTGTTTCCTGAAACATCTAAAAAACAAAGCAACAGAGCCTAGGGCACTTCCACTTATGGTCCTATAGCTTAGGGAAATTAAAATCAAAAAGACACAGCCACCCCAAAGTTTGGGACGCCTCCGTTTATAAGAACCTCGTTTACCATACAAGTTCAATATCACAGAAAGTGAAAAATGGATAAAGAACTTGTGGTACTTACGTACAATGCAGTATCACTCAGCAATGAAATCTATGTCATCAGGCCCGTAGCAGCATAATGAGTGGATTCAGGTACGATGATTCTAACTGAAATAAGTCACACAGAAAAAGAAACATCATAAGATATCACTAATACACGGAATGTAAACTTGGCTACACAGGAACTGAATTACAGAACAGAACAGGGTCTCAAATTTAGAAAACCAACTTATGCTTGCTTAAGGGTAAAGGTGAGTTGGGGTGCTGCATAAAACCAGAGATTGAAATGAGCACAGATAAAGTTCCTTAAGCCAAATATGGAATAGACAAGAGCTACTCCTTGCTCAACGAAATGGACTCAACACCGCATATTAAACGCCTAAGAATGTACCTGACTAGTAAGTATCTTAAAACCTATGGATTGCTATGTCTCCGAAAGAGAATCAAGCATGTGTACAGGGGCATAAACGCAGCAGTGATAGGATTGGAGAGGTTCGGTGAGCAAATGAAGACCCTTTGAAGTCATATTGCATGGTACCCATTCCAAGGGTTTCAAATACCCAGGTTTAAGGTATTCTTCCTCAGCTAAAACATGCATGTGGAACCTAGAGTATGATCAACCATGTGATCGGGAGACGTGTTCAAATATGTCTCAGTTTTCCTCCCCTGGTACTCGGGTGCAACATTCCAGACGCTTTACTAACACTCTCCCGACTTGGAGAGTCAGTCCCTTTAACCTCCTGTTTGGCCCAGTTTGCAATTTCTGCGGAAGATGAACAGGAATAGCGAGAACCAATGAGAGACTAGCTGGAGGTGTCTGGACGGGCAAAATTAACTCTCATTTCCCACCAGGAAGAGGAATTAACCAAAGGCTCAGCGTGCCGTGCCAGAACCAGATTAGGGCCTGAAGCCATCCTGCGGTGTTGCGGCCAGGTCACAAGAAAGCGAGTTGAAGAAAGGAGCTCAGGGGCACTGTAATTCACAAACCTGCAGACTTATAAATGACAGCTATCGTCCAAAAATAGACTGAAGTAAGGCTGCCAAGAGGACTTGAAAGCGGGGCAGAATTGCAGGAAACCGATTTCAGGAGGTAGACTGGAATTGCATTGAAAGCATAGGAAAAGAGGCAGAACGTACACAATGATGCACTTGGCCAAAAAGGGCGTATGCGTTTTTTCCTGAATATATTCAGGAAAAAACGCATACGCCCTTTTTGGCCAACCAAGCAAGCTTGCAAAGGAAATCTGCACTACAATGAAGTCTCACTTCCCCCCGGTCAAAACGGCCATCTGAAAAAAGTGTAAAATCCAGAAAGGCAAGACAGGCCATGGAGAACTGGGAGCCTTGTTCTGCTGATGGGCGGGATGTAAATTGCCAACAACCACTCGGGAGAAGTGTATGATGTTTCCTGAAACATCTAAAAAACAAAGCAACAGAACCTAGGGCACTTCCACTTATGGTCCTATAGCTTAGGGAAATTAAAATCAAAAAGACACAGCCACCCCAAAGTTTGGAACGGCTCTGTTTACAAGAACCTCGTTTACAGTACAAGTTCAACATCGGAGAAAGTGAAAAATGGATAAAGAACTTGTGGTATTTACTTACAAAGCAATATCACTCAGCAATGAAATCTGTGTCATCGGGCCCTTAGCAGCACAATGAGTGGATTCAGGTATGATGATTCT
This sequence comes from Stenella coeruleoalba, assembly GCF_951394435.1. Classification (NCBI taxonomy): domain Eukaryota; kingdom Metazoa; phylum Chordata; class Mammalia; order Artiodactyla; family Delphinidae; genus Stenella; species Stenella coeruleoalba. The sequence continues at coordinate 6,613,074 of NC_137153.1, forward strand.
AAGTGAAATAAGTCACACAGAAAAAGAAACATCATAAGATATCACTAATACACGGAATGTAAACTTGGCTACACAGGAACTGAATTCCAAAACAGAACAGTGTCTCAAATTTAGAAAACCAACTTATGCTTGCTTAAGAGGAAAGGTGAGTTGGGGTGCTGCATAAAACCAGAGATTGAAATGAGCACAGATAAAGTTCCTTAAGCCAAATATGGAATAGACAAGAGCTACTCCTTGCTCAACGAAATGGACTCAACACCCCATATTAAACGCCTAAGAATGTACCTGACTAGTAAGTATCTTAAAACCTATGGATTGCTATGTCTCCAAAAGAGAATCAAGCGTGTGTACAGGGGCATAAACGCAGCAGTGATAGGATTGGAGAGGTTCGGTGAGCAAATGAAGACCCTTTGAAGTCATATTGCATGGTACGCATTACACGGGTCTCAACTCTCCAGGTTTAAGGTATTCTTCCTTCAGCTAAAACATGCATGTGGAACCCAAGTATGATCAACCATGTGAACGGGAGACGTGTTCAAATATGTCTCAGTTTTCCTCCCCTGGTACTCGGGTGCAACATTCCAGACGCTTTACTAACACTCTCCCCACTTGGAGAGTCAGCGCCTTTAACCTCCTGTTTGGCCCAGTTTGCAATTTCTGCGGAAGATGAACAGGAATAGCGAGAACCAATGAGAGGCTAGCTGGAGGTGTCTGGACGGGCAAATTTAACTCTCATTTCCCACCAGGAAGAGGAAATAACCAAAGGCTCAGCGTGCCGTACCGGAACCAGATTAGGGCCTGAAGACATCCTGCGGTGTTGCGGCCAGGTCACAAGAAAGCGAGTTGAAGAAAGGAGCTCAGGGGCACTGTAATTCACAAACCTGCAGAGTTATAAATGACAGCTATCGTCCAAAAATAGACTGAAGTAAGGCTGCCAAGAGGACTTGAAAGCGGGGCAGAATTGCAGGAAACCGATTTCAGGAGGTAGACTGGAATTGCATTGAAAGCATAGGAAAAGAGGCAGAACGTACACAATGATGCACTTGGCCAAAAAGGGCGTATGCGTTTTTTCCTGAATATATTCAGGAAAAAACACATACGCCCTTTTTGGCCAACCAAGCAAGCTTGCAAAGGAAATCTGCACTACAATGAAGTCTCACTTCCCCCCGGTCAAAAGGGCCATCTGAAAAAAGTGTAAAATCCAGAAAGGCAGAACAGGCCATGGAGAACTGGGAGCCTTGTTATGCTGATGGGCGGGATGTAAATTGCCAACAACCACTCAGGAGAAGTGTATGGTGTTTCCTGAAACATCTAAAAAACAAAGCAACAGAGCCTAGGGCACTGCCACTTATGGTCCTATAGCTTAGGGAAATTAAAATCAAAAAGACACAGCCACCCCAAAGTTTGGGACGCCTCCGTTTATAAGAACCTCGTTTACCATACAAGTTCAATATCACAGAAAGTGAAAAATGGATAAAGAACTTGTGGTACTTACGTACAATGCAGTATCACTCAGCAATGAAATCTATGTCATCAGGCCCGTAGCAGCATAATGAGTGGATTCAGGTACGATGATTCTAACTGAAATAAGTCACACAGAAAAAGAAACATCATAAGATATCACTAATACACGGAATGTAAACTTGGCTACACAGGAACTGAATTACAGAACAGAACAGGGTCTCAAATTTAGAAAACCAACTTATGCTTGCTTAAGGGGAAAGGTGAGTTGGGGTGCTGCATAAAACCAGAGATTGAAATGAGCACAGATAAAGTTCCTTAAGCCAAATATGGAATAGACAAGAGCTACTCCTTGCTCAACGAAATGGACTCAACACCGCATATTAAACGCCTAAGAATGTACCTGACTAGTAAGTATCTTAAAACCTATGGATTGCTATGTCTCCGAAAGAGAATCAAGCATGTGTACAGGGGCATAAACGCAGCAGTGATAGGATTGGAGATGTTCGGTGAGCAAATGAAGACCCTTTGAAGTCATATTGCATGGTATCCATTCCACGGGTTTCAAATACCCAGGTTTAAGGTATTCTTCCTCAGCTAAAACATGCATGTGGAACCTAGAGTATGATCAACCATGTGATCGGGAGACGTGTTCAAATATGTCTCAGTTTTCCTCCCCTGGTACTCGGGTGCAACATTCCAGACGCTTTACTAACACTCTCCCGACTTGGAGAGTCAGTCCCTTTAACCTCCTGTTTGGCCCAGTTTGCAATTTCTGCGGAAGATGAACAGGAATAGCGAGAACCAATGAGAGACTAGCTGGAGGTGTCTGGACGGGCAAAATTAACTCTCATTTCCCACCAGGAAGAGGAATTAACCAAAGGCTCAGCGTGCGGTGCCAGAACCAGATTAGGGCCTGAAGCCATCCTGCGGTGTTGCGGCCAGGTCACAAGAAAGCGAGTTGAAGAAAGGAGCTCAGGGGCACTGTAATTCACAAACCTGCAGACTTATAAATGACAGCTATCGTCCAAAAATAGACTGAAGTAAGGCTGCCAAGAGGACTTGAAAGCAGGGCAGAATTGCAGGAAACCGATTTCAGGAGGTAGACTGGAATTGCATTGAAAGCATAGGAAAAGAGGCAGAACGTCCACAATGATGCACTTGGCCAAAAAGGGCGTATGCGTTTTTTCCTGAATATATTCAGGAAAAAACGCATACGCCCTTTTTGGCCAACCAAGCAAGCTTGCAAAGGAAATCTGCACTACAATGAAGTCTCACTTCCCCCCGGTCAAAAGGGCCATCTGAAAAAAGTGTAAAATCCAGAAAGGCAAGACAGGCCATGGAGAACTGGGAGCCTTGTTCTGCTGATGGGCGGGATGTAAATTGCCAACAACCACTCGGGAGAAGTGTATGGTGTTTCCTGAAACATCTAAAAAACAAAGCAACAGAACCTAGGGCACTTCCACTTATGGTCCTATAGCTTAGGGAAATTAAAATCAAAAAGACACAGCCACCCCAAAGTTTGGAACGGCTCTGTTTACAAGAACCTCGTTTACAGTACAAGTTCAACATCGGAGAAAGTGAAAAATGGATAAAGAACTTGTGGTATTTACTTACAAAGCAATATCACTCAGCAATGAAATCTGTGTCATCAGGCCCTTAGCAGCACAATGAGTGGATTCAGGTATGATGATTCTAAGTGAAATAAGTCACACAGAAAAAGAAACATCATAAGATATCACTAATACACGGAATGTAAACTTGGCTACACAGGAACTGAATTCCAAAACAGAACAGTGTCTCAAATTTAGAAAACCAACTTATGCTTGCTTAAGGGGAAAGGTGAGTTGGGGTGCTGCATAAAACCAGAGATTGAAATGAGCACAGATAAAGTTCCTTAAGCCAAATATGGAATAGACAAGAGCTACTCCTTGCTCAACGAAATGGACTCAACACCCCATATTAAACGCCTAAGAATGTACCTGACTAGTAAGTATCTTAAAACCTATGGATTGCTATGTCTCCAAAAGAGAATCAAGCGTGTGTACAGGGGCATAAACGCAGCAGTGATAGGATTGGAGAGGTTCAGTGAGCAAATGAAGACCCTTTGAAGTCATATTGCATGGTACGCATTACACGGGTCTCAACTCTCCAGGTTTAAGGTATTCTTCCTTCAGCTAAAACATGCATGTGGAACCCAAGTATGATCAACCATGTGAACGGGAGACGTGTTCAAATATGTCTCAGTTTTCCTCCCCTGGTACTCGGGTGCAACATTCCAGACGCTTTACTAACACTCTCCCCACTTGGAGAGTCAGCGCCTTTAACCTCCTGTTTGGCCCAGTTTGCAATTTCTGCGGAAGATGAACAGGAATAGCGAGAACCAATGAGAGGCTAGCTGGAGGTGTCTGGACGGGCAAATTTAACTCTCATTTCCCACCAGGAAGAGGAAATAACCAAAGGCTCAGCGTGCCGTACCGGAACCAGATTAGGGCCTGAAGACATCCTGCGGTGTTGCGGCCAGGTCACAAGAAAGCGAGTTGAAGAAAGGAGCTCAGGGGCACTGTAATTCACAAACCTGCAGAGTTATAAATGACAGCTATCGTCCAAAAATATACTGAAGTAAGGCTGCCAAGAGGACTTGAAAGCAGGGCAGAATTGCAGGAAACCGATTTCAGGAGGTAGACTGGAATTGCATTGAAAGCATAGGAAAAGAGGCAGAACGTACACAATGATGCACTTGGCCAAAAAGGGCGTATGCATTTTTTCCTGAATATATTCAGGAAAAAACGCATACGCCCTTTTTGGCCAACCAAGCAAGCTTGCAAAGGAAATCTGCACTACAATGAAGTCTCACTTCCCCCCGGTCAAAAGGGCCATCTGTAAAAAGTGTAAAATCCAGAAAGGCAAGACAGGCCATGGAGAACTGGGAGCCTTGTTCTGCTGATGGGCGGGATGTAAATTGCCAACAACCACTCGGGAGAAGTGTATGATGTTTCCTGAAACATCTAAAAAACAAAGCAACAGAACCTAGGGCACTTCCACTTATGGTCCTATAGCTTAGGGAAATTAAAATCAAAAAGACACAGCCACCCCAAAGTTTGGAACGGCTCTGTTTACAAGAACCTCGTTTACAGTACAAGTTCAACATCGGAGAAAGTGAAAAATGGATAAAGAACTTGTGGTATTTACTTACAAAGCAATATCACTCAGCAATGAAATCTGTGTCATCAGGCCCTTAGCAGCACAATGAGTGGATTCAGGTATGATGATTCTAACCGAAATAAGTCACACAGAAAAAGAAACATCATAAGATATCACTAATACACGGAATGTAAACTTGGCTACACAGGAACTGAATTCCAAAACAGAACAGTGTCTCAAATTTAGAAAACCAACTTATGCTTGCTTAAGGGGAAAGGTGAGTTGGGGTGCTGCATAAAACCAGAGATTGAAATGAGCACAGATAAAGTTCCTTAAGCCAAATATGGAATAGACAAGAGCTACTCCTTGCTCAACGAAATGGACTCAACACCCCATATTAAACGCCTAAGAATGTACCTGACTAGTAAGTATCTTAAAACCTATGGATTGCTATGTCTCCAAAAGAGAATCAAGCGTGTGTACAGGGGCATAAACGCAGCAGTGATAGGATTGGAGAGGTTCGGTGAGCAAATGAAGACCCTTTGAAGTCATATTGCATGGTACGCATTACACGGGTCTCAACTCTCCAGGTTTAAGGTATTCTTCCTTCAGCTAAAACATGCATGTGGAACCCAAGTATGATCAACCATGTGAACGGGAGACGTGTTCAAATATGTCTCAGTTTTCCTCCCCTGGTACTCGGGTGCAACATTCCAGACGCTTTACTAACACTCTCCCCACTTGGAGAGTCAGCGCCTTTAACCTCCTGTTTGGCCCAGTTTGCAATTTCTGCGGAAGATGAACAGGAATAGCGAGAACCAATGAGAGGCTAGCTGGAGGTGTCTGGACGGGCAAATTTAACTCTCATTTCCCACCAGGAAGAGGAAATAACCAAAGGCTCAGCGTGCCGTACCGGAACCAGATTAGGGCCTGAAGACATCCTGCGGTGTTGCGGCCAGGTCACAAGAAAGCGAGTTGAAGAAAGGAGCTCAGGGGCACTGTAATTCACAAACCTGCAGAGTTATAAATGACAGCTATCGTCCAAAAATATATTGAAGTAAGGCTGCCAAGAGGACTTGAAAGCGGGGCAGAATTGCAGGAAACCGATTTCAGGAGGTAGACTGGAATTGCATTGAAAGCATAGGAAAAGAGGCAGAACGTACACAATGATGCACTTGGCCAAAAAGGGCGTATGCGTTTTTTCCTGAATATATTCAGGAAAAAACACATACGCCCTTTTTGGCCAACCAAGCAAGCTTGCAAAGGAAATCTGCACTACAATGAAGTCTCACTTCCCCCCGGGCAAAAGGGCCATCTGAAAAAAGTGTAAAATCCAGAAAGGCAGGACAGGCCATGGAGAACTGGGAGCCTTGTTATGCTGATGGGCGGGATGTAAATTGCCAACAACCACTCGGGAGAAGTGTATGGTGTTTCCTGAAACATCTAAAAAACAAAGCAACAGAGCCTAGGGCACTGCCACTTATGGTCCTATAGCTTAGGGAAATTAAAATCAAAAAGACACAGCCACCCCAAAGTTTGGGACGCCTCCGTTTATAAGAACCTCGTTTACCATACAAGTTCAATATCACAGAAAGTGAAAAATGGATAAAGAACTTGTGGTACTTACGTACAATGCAGTATCACTCAGCAATGAAATCTATGTCATCAGGCCCGTAGCAGCATAATGAGTGGATTCAGGTACGATGATTCTAACTGAAATAAGTCACACAGAAAAAGAAACATCATAAGATATCACTAATACACGGAATGTAAACTTGGCTACACAGGAACTGAATTACAGAACAGAACAGGGTCTCAAATTTAGAAAACCAACCTATGCTTGCTTAAGGGGAAAGGTGAGTTGGGGTGCTGCATAAAACCAGAGATTGAAATGAGCACAGATAAAGTTCCTTAAGCCAAATATGGAATAGACAAGAGCTACTCCTTGCTCAACGAAATGGACTCAACACCGCATATTAAACGCCTAAGAATGTACCTGACTAGTAAGTATCTTAAAACCTATGGATTGCTATGTCTCCGAAAGAGAATCAAGCATGTGTACAGGGGCATAAACGCAGCAGTGATAGGATTGGAGATGTTCGATGAGCAAATGAAGACCCTTTGAAGTCATATTGCATGGTACCCATTCCACGGGTTTCAAATACCCAGGTTTAAGGTATTCTTCCTCAGCTAAAACATGCATGTGGAACCTAGAGTATGATCAACCATGTGATCGGGAGACGTGTTAAAATATGTCTCAGTTTTCCTCCCCTGGTACTCGGGTGCAACATTCCAGACGCTTTACTAACACTCTCCCGACTTGGAGAGTCAGTCCCTTTAACCTCCTGTTTGGCCCAGTTTGCAATTTCTGCGGAAGATGAACAGGAATAGCGAGAACCAATGAGAGACTAGCTGGAGGTGTCTGGACGGGCAAAATTAACTCTCATTTCCCACCAGGAAGAGGAATTAACCAAAGGCTCAGCGTGCCATGCCAGAACCAGATTAGGGCCTGAAGCCATCCTGCGGTGTTGCGGCCAGGTCACAAGAAAGCGAGTTGAAGAAAGGAGCTCAGGGGCACTGTAATTCACAAACCTGCAGACTTATAAATGACAGCTATCGTCCAAAAATAGACTGAAGTAAGGCTGCCAAGAGGACTTGAAAGCAGGGCAGAATTGCAGGAAACCGATTTCAGGAGGTAGACTGGAATTGCATTGAAAGCATAGGAAAAGAGGCAGAACGTCCACAATGATGCACTTGGCCAAAAAGGGCGTATGCGTTTTTTCCTGAATATATTCAGGAAAAAACGCATACGCCCTTTTTGGCCAACCAAGCAAGCTTGCAAAGGAAATCTGCACTACAATGAAGTCTCACTTCCCCCCGGTCAAAAGGGCCATCTGAAAAAAGTGTAAAATCCAGAAAGGCAAGACAGGCCATGGAGAACTGGGAGCCTTGTTCTGCTGATGGGCGGGATGTAAATTGCCAACAACCACTCGGGAGAAGTGTATGGTGTTTCCTGAAACATCTAAAAAACAAAGCAACAGAACCTAGGGCACTTCCACTTATGGTCCTATAGCTTAGGGAAATTAAAATCAAAAAGACACAGCCACCCCAAAGTTTGGAACGGCTCTGTTTACAAGAACCTCGTTTACAGTACAAGTTCAACATCGGAGAAAGTGAAAAATGGATAAAGAACTTGTGGTATTTACTTACAAAGCAATATCACTCAGCAATGAAATCTGTGTCATCAGGCCCTTAGCAGCACAATGAGTGGATTCAGGTATGATGATTCTAAGTGAAATAAGTCACACAGAAAAAGAAACATCATAAGATATCACTAATACACGGAATGTAAACTTGGCTACACAGGAACTGAATTCCAAAACAGAACAGTGTCTCAAATTTAGAAAACCAACTTATGCTTGCTTAAGGGGAAAGGTGAGTTGGGGTGCTGCATAAAACCAGAGATTGAAATGAGCACAGATAAAGTTCCTTAAGCCAAATATGGAATAGACAAGAGCTACTCCTTGCTCAACGAAATGGACTCAACACCTAATATTAAACGCCTAAGAATGTACCTGACTAGTAAGTATCTTAAAACCTATGGATTGCTATGTCTCCAAAAGAGAATCAAGCGTGTGTACAGGGGCATAAACGCAGCAGTGATAGGATTGGAGAGGTTCGGTGAGCAAATGAAGACCCTTTGAAGTCATATTGCATGGTACGCATTACACGGGTCTCAACTCTCCAGGTTTAAGGTATTCTTCCTTCAGCTAAAACATGCATGTGGAACCCAAGTATGATCAACCATGTGAACGGGAGACGTGTTCAAATATGTCTCAGTTTTCCTCCCCTGGTACTCGGGTGCAACATTCCAGACGCTTTACTAACACTCTCCCCACTTGGAGAGTCAGCGCCTTTAACCTCCTGTTTGGCCCAGTTTGCAATTTCTGCGGAAGATGAACAGGAATAGCGAGAACCAATGAGAGGCTAGCTGGAGGTGTCTGGACGGGCAAATTTAACTCTCATTTCCCACCAGGAAGAGGAAATAACCAAAGGCTCAGCGTGCCGTACCGGAACCAGATTAGGGCCTGAAGCCATCCTGCGGTGTTGCGGCCAGGTCACAAGAAAGCGAGTTGAAGAAAGGAGCTCAGGGGCACTGTAATTCACAAACCTGCAGAGTTATAAATGACAGCTATCGTCCAAAAATAGACTGAAGTAAGGCTGCCAAGAGGACTTGAAAGCGGGGCAGAATTGCAGGAAACCGATTTCAGGAGGTAGACTGGAATTGCATTGAAAGCATAGGAAAAGAGGCAGAACGTCCACAATGATGCACTTGGCCAAAAAGGGCGTATGCGTTTTTTCCTGAATATATTCAGGAAAAAACGCATACGCCCTTTTTGGCCAACCAAGCAAGCTTGCAAAGGAAATCTGCACTACAATGAAGTCTCACTTCCCCCCGGGCAAAAGGGCCATCTGAAAAAAGTGTAAAATCCAGAAAGGCAGGACAGGCCATGGAGAACTGGGAGCCTTGTTATGCTGATGGGCGGGATGTAAATTGCCAACAGACACTCCGGAGAAGTGTATGGTGTTTCCTGAAACATCTAAAAAACAAAGCAACAGAGCCTAGGGCACTGCCACTTATGGTCCTATAGCTTAGGGAAATTAAAATCAAAAAGACACAGCCACCCCAAAGTTTGGGATGCCTCAGTTTACAAGAACCTCGTTTACAGTACAAGTTCAACATCGCAGAAAGTGAAAAATGGATAAAGAAGTTGTGGTATTTACTTACAAACAATATCACTCAGCAATGAAATCTATGTCATCAGGCCCTTAGCATCACAATGAGTGGATTCAGGTATGATGATTCTAACTGAAATAAGTCACACAGAAAAAGAAACATCATAAGATATCATTAATACACGGAATGTAAACTTGGCTACACAGGAACTGAATTACAGAACAGAACAGGGTCTCAAATTTAGAAAACCAACTTATGCTTGCTTAAGGGTAAAGGTGAGTTGGGGTGCTGCATAAAACCAGAGATTGAAATGAGCACAGATAAAGTTCCTTAAGTCAAATATGGAATAGACAAGAGCTACTCCTTGCTCAACGAAATGGACTCAACACCGCATATTAAACGCCTAAGAATGTACCTGACTAGTAAGTATCGTAAAACCTATGGATTGCTATGTCTCCAAAAGAGAATCAAGCATGTGTACAGGGGCATAAACGCAGCAGTGATAGGATTGGAGAGGTTCGGTGAGCAAATGAAGACCCTTTGAAGTCATATTGCATGGTACCCATTACACGGGTCTCAACTCTCCAGGTTTAAGGTATTCTTCCTTCAGCTAAAACATGCATGTGGAACCCAAGTATGATCAACCATGTGAACGGGAGACGTGTTCAAATATGTCTCAGTTTTCCTCCCCTGGTACTCGGGTGCAACATTCCAGACGCTTTACTAACACTCTCCCCACTTGGAGAGTCAGCGCCTTTAACCTCCTGTTTGGCCCAGTTTGCAATTTCTGCGGAAGATGAACAGGAATAGCGAGAACAAATGAGAGGCTAGCTGAAGGTGTCTGGACGGGCAAATTTAACTCTCATTTCCCACCAGGAAGAGGAAATAACCAAAGGCTCAGCGTGCCGTGCCGGAACCAGATTAGGGCCTGAAGCCATCCTGCGGTGTTGCGGCCAGGTCACAAGAAAGCGAGTTGAAGAAAGGAGCTCAGGGGCACTGTAATTCACAAACCTGCAGAGTTATAAATGACAGCTATCGTCCAAAAATAGACTGAAGTAAGGCTGCCAAGAGGACTTGAAAGCGGGGCAGAATTGCAGGAAACCGATTTCAGGAGGTAGACTGGAATTGCATTGAAAGCATAGGAAAAGAGGCAGAACGTCCACAATGATGCACTTGGCCAAAAAGGGCGTATGCGTTTTTTCCTGAATATATTCAGGAAAAAACGCATACGCCCTTTTTGGCCAACCAAGCAAGCTTGCAAAGGAAATCTGCACTACAATGAAGTCTCACTTCCCCCCGGTCAAAAGGGCCATCTGAAAAAAGTGTAAAATCCAGAAAGGCAGGACAGGCCATGGAGAACTGGGAGCCTTGTTATGCTGATGGGCGGGATGTAAATTGCCAACAGACACTGGGGAGAAGTGTATGGTGTTTCCTGAAACATCTAAAAAACAAAGCAACAGAACCTAGGGCACTTCCACTTATGGTCCTATAGCTTAGGGAATTTAAAATCAAAAAGACACAGCCACTCCAAAGTTTGGAACGGCTCTGTTTACAAGAACCTCGTTTACAGTACAAGTTCAACATCGCAGAAAGTGAAAAATGGATAAAGAAGTTGTGGTATTTACTTACAAAGCAATATCACTCAGCAATGAAATCTGTGTCATCAGGCCCTTAGCATCACAATGAGTGGATTCAGGTAGGATGATTCTAACTGAAATAAGTCACACAGAAAAAGAAACATCATAAGATATCAGTAATACATGGAATGTAAACTTGGCTACACAGGAACTGAATTACAGAACACAACAGGGTCTCACATTTAGAAAACCAACTTATGCTTGCTTAAGGGGAAAGGTGAGTTGGGGTGCTGCATAAAACCAGAGATTGAAATGAGCACAGATAAATTTCCTTAAGCCAAATATGGAATAGACAAGAGCTACTCCTTGCTCAACGAAATGGACTCAAAACCCCATATTAAACCCCTAAGAATGTACCTGACTAGTAAGTATCTTAAAACCTATGGATTGCTATGTCTCCAAAAGAGAATCAATCGTGTGTACAGGGGAATAAACGCAGCAGTGATAGGATTGAAGAGGTTCGGTGAGCAAATGAAGACCCTTTGAAGTCATATTGCATGGTACCCATTACACGGGTCTCAACTCTCCAGGTTTAAGGTATTCTTCCTTCAGCTAAAACATGCATGTGGAAACCAAGTATGATCAACCATGTGAACGGGAGACGTGTTCAAATATGTCTCAGTTTTCCTCCCCTGGTACTCGGGTGCAACATTCCAGACGCTTTACTAACACTCTCCCCACTTGGAGAGTCAGCGCCTTTAACCTCCTGTTTGGCCCAGTTTGCAATTTCTGCGGAAGATGAACAGGAATAGCGAGAACCAATGAGAGGCTAGCTGAAGGTGTCTGGACGGGCAAATTTAACTCTCATTTCCCACCAGGAAGAGGAAATAACCAAAGGCTCAGCGTGCCGTGCCGGAACCAGATTAGGGCCTGAAGCCATCCTGCGGTGTTGTGGCCAGGTCACAAGAAAGCAAGTTGAAGAAAGGAGCTCAGGGGCACTGTAATTCACAAACCTGCAGAGTTATAAATGACAGCTATCGTCCAAAAATAGACTGAAGTAAGGCTGCCAAGAGGACTTGAAAGCGGGGCAGAATTGCAGGAAACCGATTTCAGGAGGTAGACTGGAATTGCATTGAAAGCATAGGAAAAGAGGCAGAACGTCCACAATGATGCACTTGGCCAAAAAGGGCGTATGCGTTTTTTCCTGAATATATTCAGGAAAAAACGCATACGCCCTTTTTGGCCAACCAAGCAAGCTTGCAAAGGAAATCTGCACTACAATGAAGTCTCACTTCCCCCCGGTCAAAAGGGCCATCTGAAAAAAGTGTAAAATCCAGAAAGGCAGGACAGGCCATGGAGAACTGGGAGCCTTGTTCTGCTGATGGGCGGGATGTAAATTGCCAACAACCCCTCGGGAGAAGTGTATGGTGTTTCCTGAAACATCTAAAAAACAAAGCAACAGAACCTAGGGCACTTCCACTTATGGTCCTATAGCTTAGGGAAATTAAAATCAAAAAGACACAGCCACCCCAAAGTTTGGAACGGCTCTGTTTACAAGAACCTCGTTTACAGTACAAGTTCAACATCGCAGAAAGTGAAAAATGGATAAAGAAGTTGTGGTATTTACTTACAAAGCAATATCACTCAGCAATGAAACCTGTGTCATCAGGCCCTTAGCAGCACAATGAGTGGATTCAGGTATGATGATTCTAACCGAAATAAGTCACACAGAAAAAGAAACATCATAAGATATCAGTAATACACGGAATGGAAACTTGGCTACACAGGAACTGAATTACAGAACAGAACAGGGTCTCAAATTTAGAAAACCAACTTATTCTTGCTTAAGGGTAAAGGTGAGTTGGGGTGCTGCATAAAACCAGAGATTGAAATGAGCACAGATAAAGTTCCTTAAGCCAAATATGGAATAGACAAGAGCTACTCCTTGCTCAACGAAATGGACTCAACACCCCATATTAAACGCCTAAGAATGTACCTGACTAGTAAGTATCTTAAAACCTATGGATTGCTATGTCTCCGAAAGAGAATCAAGCATGTGTACAGGGGCATAAACGCAGCAGTGATAGGATTGGAGAGGTTCGGTGAGCAAATGAAGACCCTTTGAAGTCATATTGCATGGTACCCATTCCACGGGTTTCAACTACCCAGGTTTAAGGTATTCTTCCTTCATCTAAAACATGTATGTGGAACCTAGAGTATGATCAACCATGTGATCGGGAGACGTGTTCAAATATGTCTCAGTTTTCCTCCCCTGGTACTCGGGTGCAACATTCCAGACGCTTTACTAACACTCTCCCCACTTGGAGAGTCAGTCCCTTTAACCTCCTGTTTGTCCCAGTTTGCAATTTCTGCGGAAGATGAACAGGAATAGCGAGAACCAATGAGAGGCTAGCTGGAGGTGTCTGGACGGGCAAATTTAACTCTCATTTCCCAGCAGGAAGAGGAATTAACCAAAGGCTCAGCGTGCCGGGCCGGAACCAGATTAGGGCCTGAAGCCATCCTGCGGTGTTGCGGCCAGGTCACAAGAAAGCGAGTTGAAGAAAGGAGCTCAGGGGCACTGTAATTCACAAACCTGCAGACTTATAAATGACAGCTATCGTCCAAAAATAGACTGAAGTAAGGCTGCCAAGAGGACTTGAAAGCGGGGCAGAATTGCAGGAAACCGATTTCAGGAGGTAGACTGGAATTGCATTGAAAGCATAGGAAAAGAGGCAGAACGTCCACAATGATGCACTTGGCCAAAAAGGGCGTATGCGTTTTTTCCTGAATATATTCAGGAAAAAACGCATACGCCCTTTTTGGCCAACCAAGCAAGCTTGCAAAGGAAATCTGCACTACAATGAAGTCTCACTTCCCCCCGGTCAAAAGGGCCATCTGAAAAAAGTGTAAAATCCAGAAAGGCAGGACAGGCCATGGAGAACTGGGAGCCTTGTTATGCTGATGGGCGGGATGTAAATTGCCAACAGACACTGGGGAGAAGTGTATGGTGTTTCCTGAAACATCTAAAAAACAAAGCAACAGAACCTAGGGCACTTCCACTTATGGTCCTATAGGTTAGGGAATTTAAAATCAAAAAGACACAGCCACTCCAAAGTTTGGAACGGCTCTGTTTACAAGAACCTCGTTTACAGTACAAGTTCAACATCGCAGAAAGTGAAAAATGGATAAAGAAGTTGTGGTATTTACTTACAAAGCAATATCACTCAGCAATGAAATCTGTGTCATCAGGCCCTTAGCATCACAATGAGTGGATTCAGGTACGATGATTCTAACTGAAATAAGTCACACAGAAAAAGAAACATCATAAGATATCAGTAATACATGGAATGTAAACTTGGCTACACAGGAACTGAATTACAGAACACAACAGGGTCTCACATTTAGAAAACCAACTTATGCTTGCTTAAGGGGAAAGGTGAGTTGGGGTGCTGCATAAAACCAGAGATTGAAATGAGCACAGATAAAGTTCCTTAAGCCAAATATGGAATAGACAAGAGCTACTCCTTGCTCAACGAAATGGACTCAAAACCCCATATTAAACCCCTAAGAATGTACCTGACTAGTAAGTACCTTAAAACCTATGGATTGCTATGTCTCCAAAAGAGAATCAAGCGTGTGTACAGGGGAATAAACGCAGCAGTGATAGGATTGGAGAGGTTCGGTGAGCAAATGAAGACCCTTTGAAGTCATATTGCATGGTACCCATTACACGGGTCTCAACTCTCCAGGTTTAAGGTATTCTTCCTTCAGCTAAAACATGCATGTGGAACCCAAGTATGATCAACCATGTGAACGGGAGACGTGTTCAAATATGTCTCAGTTTTCCTCCCCTGGTACTCGGGTGCAACATTCCAGACGCTTTACTAACACTCTCCCCACTTGGAGAGTCAGCGCCTTTAACCTCCTGTTTGGCCCAGTTTGCAATTTCTGCGGAAGATGAACAGGAATAGTGAGAACCAATGAGAGACTAGCTGGAGGTGTCTGGACGGGCAAATTTAACTCTCATTTCCCACCAGGAAGAGGAAATAACCAAAGGCTCAGCGTGCCGTGCCGGAACCAGATTAGGGCCTGAAGCCATCCTGCGGTGTTGCGGCCAGGTCACAAGAAAGCAAGTTGAAGAAAGGAGCTCAGGGGCACTATAATTCACAAACCTGCAGAGTTATAAATGACAGCTATCGTCCAAAAATAGACTGAAGTAAGGCTGCCAAGAGGACTTGAAAGCGGGGCAGAATTTCAGGAAACCGATTTCAGGAGGTAGACTGGAATTGCATTGAAAGCATAGGAAAAGAGGCAGAACGTCCACAATGATGCACTTGGCCAAAAAGGGCGTATGCGTTTTTTCCTGAATATATTCAGGAAAAAACGCATACGCCCTTTTTGGCCAACCAAGCAAGCTTGCAAAGGAAATCTGCACTACAATGAAGTCTCACTTCCCCCCGGGCAAAAGGGCCATCTGAAAAAAGTGTAAAATCCAGAAAGGCAGGACAGGCCATGGAGAACTGGGAGCCTTGTTATGCTGATGGGCGGGATGTAAATTGCCAACAACCACTCAGGAGAAGTGTATGGTGTTTCCTGAAACATCTAAAAAACAAAGCAACAGAGCCTAGGGCACTTCCACTTATGGTCCTATAGCTTAGGGAAATTAAAATCAAAAAGACACAGCCACCCCAAAGTTTGGGACGCCTCCGTTTATAAGAACTTCGTTTACCATACAAGTTCAATATCACAGAAAGTGAAAAATGGATAAAGAACTTGTGGTACTTACGTACAATGCAGTATCACTCAGCAATGAAATCTATGTCATCAGGCCCGTAGCAGCATAATGAGTGGATTCAGGTACGATGATTCTAACTGAAATAAGTCACACAGAAAAAGAAACATCATAAGATATCACTAATACATGGAATGTAAACTTGGCTACACAGGAACTGAATTACAGAACAGAACAGGGTCTCAAATTTAGAAAACCAACTTATGCTTGCTTAAGGGGAAAGGTGAGTTGGGGTGCTGCATAAAACCAGAGATTGAAATGAGCACAGATAAAGTTCCTTAAGCCAAATATGGAATAGACAAGAGCTACTCCTTGCTCAACGAAATGGACTCAACACCGCATATTAAACGCCTAAGAATGTACCTGACTAGTAAGTATCTTAAAACCTATGGATTGCTATGTCTCCGAAAGAAAATCAAGCATGTGTACAGGGGCATAAACGCAGCAGTGATAGGATTGGAGACGTTCGGTGAGCAAATGAAGACCCTTTGAAGTCATATTGCATGGTACCCATTCCACGGGTTTCAAATACCCAGGTTTAAGGTATTCTTCCTCAGCTAAAACATGCATGTGGAACCTAGAGTATGATCAACCATGTGATCGTGAGACGTGTTAAAATATGTCTCAGTTTTCCTCCCCTGGTACTCGGGTGCAACATTCCAGACGCTTTACTAACACTCTCCCAACTTGGAGAGTCAGTCCCTTTACCCTCCTGTTTGGCCCAGTTTGCAATTTCTGCGGAAGATGAACAGGAATAGCGAGAACCAATGAGAGACTAGCTGGAGGTGTCTGGACGGGCAAATTTAACTCTCATTTCCCACCAGGAAGAGGAATTAACCAAAGGCTCAGCGTGCCGTGCCAGAACCAGATTAGGGCCTGAAGCCATCCTGCGGTGTTGCGGCAAGGTCACAAGAAAGCGAGTTGAAGAAAGGAGCTCAGGGGCACTGTAATTCACAAACCTGCAGACTTATAAATGACAGCTATCGTCCAAAAATAGACTGAAGTAAGGCTGCCAAGAGGACTTGAAAGCGGGGCAGAATTGCAGGAAACCGATTTCAGGAGGTAGACTGGAATTGCATTGAAAGCATAGGAAAAGAGGCAGAACGTACACAATGATGCACTTGGCCAAAAAGGGCGTATGCGTTTTTTCCTGAATATATTCAGGAAAAAACGCATACGCCCTTTTTGGCCAACCAAGCAAGCTTGCAAAGGAAATCTGCACTACAATGAAGTCTCACTTCCCCCCGGTCAAAAGGGCCATCTGAAAAAAGTGTAAAATCCAGAAAGGCAAGACAGGCCATGGAGAACTGGGAGCCTTGTTCTGCTGATGGGCGGGATGTAAATTGCCAACAACCACTCGGGAGAAGTGTATGGTGTTTCCTGAAACATCTAAAAAACAAAGCAACAGAACCTAGGGCACTTCCACTTATGGTCCTATAGCTTAGGGAAATTAAAATCAAAAAGACACAGCCACCCCAAAGTTTGGAACGGCTCTGTTTACAAGAACCTCGTTTACAGTACAAGTTCAACATCGGAGAAAGTGAAAAATGGATAAAGAACTTGTGGTATTTACTTACAAAGCAATATCACTCAGCAATGAAATCTGTGTCATCAGGCCCTTAGCAGCACAATGAGTGGATTCAGGTATGATGATTCTAACTGAAATAAGTCACACAGAAAAAGAAACATCATAAGATATCACTAATACACGGAATGTAAACTTGGCTACACAGGAACTGAATTCCAAAACAGAACAGTGTCTCAAATTTAAAAAACCAACTTATGCTTGCTTAAGGGGAAAGGTGAGTTGGGGTGCTGCATAAAACCAGAGATTGAAATGAGCACAGATAAAGTTCCTTAAGCCAAATATGGAATAGACAAGAGCTACTCCTTGCTCAACGACATGGACTCAACACCCCATATTAAACGCCTAAGAATGTACCTGACTAGTAAGTATCTTAAAACCTATGGATTGCTATGTCTCCAAAAGAGAATCAAGCGTGTGTACAGGGGCATAAACGCAGCAGTGATAGGATTGGAGAGGTTCGGTGAGCAAATGAAGACCCTTTGAAGTCATATTGCATGGTACCCATTCCACGGGTTTCAACTCTCCAGGTTTAAGGTATTCTTCCTTCAGCTAAAACATGCATGTGGAACCCAAGTATGATCAACCATGTGAACGGGAGACGTGTTCAAATATGTCTCAGTTTTCCTCCCCTGGTACTCGGGTGCAACATTCCAGATGCTTTACTAACACTCTCCCCACTTGGAGAGTCAGCGCCTTTAACCTCCTGTTTGGCCCAGTTTGCAATTTCTGCGGAAGATGAACAGGAATAGCGAGAACCAATGAGAGGCTAGCTGGAGGTGTCTGGATGGGCAAATTTAACTCTCATTTCCCACCAGGAAGAGGAAATAACCAAAGGCTCAGCGTGCCGTACCGGAACCAGATTAGGGCCTGAAGACATCCTGCGGTGTTGCGGCCAGCTCACAAGAAAGCGAGTTGAAGAAAGGAGCTCAGGGGCACTGTAATTCACAAACCTGCAGACTTATAAATGACAGCTATCGTCCAAAAATATACTGAAGTAAGGCTGCCAAGAGGACTTGAAAGCGGGGCAGAATTGCAGGAAACCGATTTCAGGAGGTAGACTGGAATTGCATTGAAAGCATAGGAAAAGAGGCAGAACGTCCACAATGATGCACTTGGCCAAAAAGGGCGTATGCGTTTTTTCCTGAATATATTCAGGAAAAAACGCATACGCCCTTTTTGGCCAACCAAGCAAGCTTGCAAAGGAAATCTGCACTACAATGAAGTCTCACTTCCCCCCGGTCAAAAGGGCCATCTGAAAAAAGTGTAAAATCCAGAAAGGCAGGACAGGCCATGGAAAACTGGGAGCCTTGTTATACTGATGGGCGGGATGTAAATTGTCAACAACCACTCAGGAGAAGTGTATGGTGTTTCCTGAAACATCTAAAAAAAAAAGCAACAGAGCGTAGGGCACTGCCACTTACGCTCCTATAGCTTAGGGAAATTAAAATCAAAAAGACACAGCCACCCCAAAGTTTGGAACGGCTCTGTTTACAAGAACCTCGTTTACAGTACAAGTTCAACATCGCAGAAAGTGAAAAATGGATAAAGAAGTTGTGGTATTTACTTACAAAGCAATATCACTCAGCAATGAAATCTGTGTCATCAGGCCCTTAGCAGCACAATGAGTGGATTCAGGTATGATGATTCTAACTGAAATAAGTCACACAGAAAAAGAAACATCATAAGATATCACTAATACACGGAATGTAAACTTGGCTACACAGGAACTGAATTCCAAAACAGAACAGTGTCTCAAATTTAAAAAACCAACTTATGCTTGCTTAAGGGGAAAGGTGAGTTGGGGTGCTGCATAAAACCAGAGATTGAAATGAGCACAGATAAAATTCCTTAAGCCAAATATGGAATAGACAAGAGCTACTCCTTGCTCAACGACATGGACTCAACACCCCATATTAAACGCCTAAGAATGTACCTGACTAGTAAGTATCTTAAAACCTATGGATTGCTATGTCTCCAAAAGAGAATCAAGCGTGTGTACAGGGGCATAAACGCAGCAGTGATAGGATTGGAGAGGTTCGGTGAGCAAATGAAGACCCTTTGAAGTCATATTGCATGGTACCCATTACACGGGTCTCAACTCTCCAGGTTTAAGGTATTCTTCCTTCAGCTAAAACATGCATGTGGAACCCAAGTATGATCAACCATGTGAACGGGAGACGTGTTCAAATATGTCTCAGTTTTCCTCCCCTGGTACTCGGGTGCAACATTACAGATGCTTTACTAACACTCTCCCCACTTGGAGAGTCAGCGCCTTTAACCTCCTGTTTGGCCCAGTTTGCAATTTCTGCGGAAGATGAACAGGAATAGCGAGAACCAATGAGAGGCTAGCTGGAGGTGTCTGGATGGGCAAATTTAACTCTCATTTCCCACCAGGAAGAGGAAATAACCAAAGGCTCAGCGTGCCGTACCGGAACCAGATTAGGGCCTGAAGACATCCTGCGGTGTTGCGGCCAGCTCACAAGAAAGCGAGTTGAAGAAAGGAGCTCAGGGGCACTGTAATTCACAAACCTGCAGAGTTATAAATGACAGCTATCGTCCAAAAATATACTGAAGTAAGGCTGCCAAGAGGACTTGAAAGCGGGGCAGAATTGCAGGAAACCGATTTCAGGAGGTAGACTGGAATTGCATTGAAAGCATAGGAAAAGAGGCAGAACGTCCACAATGATGCACTTGGCCAAAAAGGGCGTATGCGTTTTTTCCTGAATATATTCAGGAAAAAACGCATACGCCCTTTTTGGCCAACCAAGCAAGCTTGCAAAGGAAATCTGCACTACAATGAAGTCTCACTTCCCCCCGGTCAAAAGGGCCATCTGAAAAAAGTGTAAAATCCAGAAAGGCAGGACAGGCCATGGAGAACTGGGAGCCTTGTTATGCTGATGGGCGGGATGTAAATTGCCAACAACCACTCGGGAGAAGTGTATGGTGTTTCCTGAAACATCTAAAAAACAAAGCAACAGAGCGTAGGGCACTGCCACTTACGCTCCTATAGCTTAGGGAAATTAAAATCAAAAAGACACAGCCACCCCAAAGTTTGGAACGGCTCTGTTTACAAGAACCTCGTTTACAGTACAAGTTCAACATCGCAGAAAGTGAAAAATTGATAAAGAAGTTGTGGTATTTACTTACAAAGCAATATCACTCAGCAATGAAATCTATGTCATCAGGCCCTTAGCATCACAATGAGTGGATTCAGGTATGATGATTCTAACTGAAATAAGTCACACAGAAAAAGAAACATCATAAGATATCAGTAATACACGGAATGTAAACTTGGCTACACAGAAACTGAATTACAGAACAGAACAGGGTCTCAAATTTAGAAAACCAACTTATGCTTGCTTAAGGGGAAAGGTGAGTTGGGTTGCTGCATAAAACCAGAGATTGAAATGAGCACAGATAAAGTTCCTTAAGCCAAATATGGAATAGACAAGAGCTACTCCTTGCTCAACGAAATGGACTCAACACCGCATATTAAACGCCTAAGAATGTACCTGACTAGTAAGTATCTTAAAACCTATGGATTGCTATGTCTCCAAAAGAGAATCAAGCGTGTGTACAGGGGCATAAACGCAGCAGTGATAGGATTGGAGAGGTTCGGTCAGCAAATGAAGACCCTTTGAAGTCATATTGCATGGTACGCATTACACGGGTCTCAACTCTCCAGGTTTAAGGTATTCTTCCTTCAGCTAAAACATGCATGTGGAACCCAAGTATGATCAACCATGTGAACGGGAGACGTGTTCAAATATGTCTCAGTTTTCCTCTCCTGGTACTCGGGTGCAACATTCCAGACGCTTTACTAACACTCTCCCCACTTGGAGAGTCAGCGCCTTTAACCTCCTGTTTGGCCCAGTTTGCAATTTCTGCGGAAGATGAACAGGAATAGCGAGAACCAATGAGAGACTAGCTGGAGGTGTCTGGACGGGCAAAATTAACTCTCATTTCCCACCAGGAAGAGGAATTAACCAAAGGCTCAGCGTGCCGTGCCAGAACCAGATTAGGGCCTGAAGCCATCCTGCGGTGTTGCGGCCAGGTCACAAGAAAGCGAGTTGAAGAAAGGAGCTCAGGGGCACTGTAATTCACAAACCTGCAGACTTATAAATGACAGCTATCGTCCAAAAATAGACTGAAGTAAGGCTGCCAAGAGGACTTGAAAGCGGGGCAGAATTGCAGGAAACCGATTTCAGGAGGTAGACTGGAATTGCATTGAAAGCATAGGAAAAGAGGCAGAACGTCCACAATGATGCACTTGGCCAAAAAGGGCGTATGCGTTTTTTCCTGAATATATTCAGGAAAAAACGCATACGCCCTTTTTGGCCAACCAAGCAAGCTTGCAAAGGAAATCTGCACTACAATGAAGTCTCACTTCCCCCCGGTCAAAAGGGCCATCTGAAAAAAGTGTAAAATCCAGAAAGGCAGGACAGGCCATGGAGAACTGGGAGCCTTGTTCTGCTGATGGGCGGGATGTAAATTGCCAACAACCACTCGGGAGAAGTGTATGGTGTTTCCTGAAACATCTAAAAAACAAAGCAACAGAACCTAGGGCACTTCCACTTATGGTCCTATAGCTTAGGGAAATTAAAATCAAAAAGACACAGCCACCCCAAAGTTTGGAACGGCTCTGTTTACAAGAACCTCGTTTACAGTACAAGTTCAACATCGGAGAAAGTGAAAAATGGATAAAGAACTTGTGGTATTTACTTACAAAGCAATATCACTCAGCAATGAAATCTGTGTCATCAGGCCCTTAGCAGCACAATGAGTGGATTCAGGTATGATGATTCTAACTGAAATAAGTCACACAGAAAAAGAAACATCATAAGATATCACTAATACACGGAATGTAAACTTGGCTACACAGGAACTGAATTCCAAAACAGAACAGGGTCTCAAATTTAGAAAACCAACTTATGCTTGCTTAAGGGGAAAGGTGAGTTGGGGTGCTGCATAAAACCAGAGATTGAAATGAGCACAGATAAAGTTCCTTAAGCCAAATATGGAATAGACAAGAGCTACTCCTTGCTCAACGAAATGGACTCAACACCCCATATTAAACGCCTAAGAATGTACCTGACTAGTAAGTATCTTAAAACCTATGGATTGCTATGTCTCCAAAAGAGAATCAAGCGTGTGTACAGGGGCATAAACGCAGCAGTGATAGGATTGGAGAGGTTCGGTCAGCAAATGAAGACCCTTTGAAGTCATATTGCATGGTACGCATTACACGGGTCTCAACTCTCCAGGTTTAAGGTATTCTTCCTTCAGCTAAAACATGCATGTGGAACCCAAGTATGATCAACCATGTGAACGGGAGACGTGTTCAAATATGTCTCAGTTTTCCTCCCCTGGTACTCGGGTGCAACATTCCAGACGCTTTACTAACACTCTCCCCACTTGGAGAGTCAGCGCCTTTAACCTCCTGTTTGGCCCAGTTTGCAATTTCTGCGGAAGATGAACAGGAATAGCGAGAACCAATGAGAGACTAGCTGGAGGTGTCTGGACGGGCAAAATTAACTCTCATTTCCCACCAGGAAGAGGAATTAACCAAAGGCTCAGCGTGCCGTGCCAGAACCAGATTAGGGCCTGAAGCCATCCTGCGGTGTTGCGGCCAGGTCACAAGAAAGCGAGTTGAAGAAAGGAGCTCAGGGGCACTGTAATTCACAAACCTGCAGACTTATAAATGACAGCTATCGTCCAAAAATAGACTGAAGTAAGGCTGCCAAGAGGACTTGAAAGCGGGGCAGAATTGCAGGAAACCGATTTCAGGAGGTAGACTGGAATTGCATTGAAAGCATAGGAAAAGAGGCAGAACGTCCACAATGATGCACTTGGCCAAAAAGGGCGTATGCGTTTTTTCCTGAATATATTCAGGAAAAAACGCATACGCCCTTTTTGGCCAACCAAGCAAGCTTGCAAAGGAAATCTGCACTACAATGAAGTCTCACTTCCCCCCGGTCAAAAGGGCCATCTGAAAAAAGTGTAAAATCCAGAAAGGCAGGACAGGCCATGGAGAACTGGGAGCCTTGTTATGCTGATGGGCGGGATGTAAATTGCCAACAACCACTCGGGAGAAGTGTATGGTGTTTCCTGAAACATCTAAAAAACAAAGCAACAGAGCCTAGGGCACTGCCACTTATGGTCCTATAGCTTAGGGAAATTAAAATCAAAAAGACACAGCCACCCCAAAGTTTGGGACGCCTCCGTTTATAAGAACCTCGTTTACCATACAAGTTCAATATCACAGAAAGTGAAAAATGGATAAAGAACTTGTGGTACTTACGTACAATGCAGTATCACTCAGCAATGAAATCTATGTCATCAGGCCCGTAGCAGCATAATGAGTGGATTCAGGTACGATGATTCTAACTGAAATAAGTCACACAGAAAAAGAAACATCATAAGATATCACTAATACACGGAATGTAAACTTGGCTACACAGGAACTGAATTACAGAACAGAACAGGGTCTCAAATTTAGAAAACCAACTTATGCTTGCTTAAGGGGAAAGGTGAGTTGGGGTGCTGCATAAAACCAGAGATTGAAATGAGCACAGATAAAGTTCCTTAAGCCAAATATGGAATAGACAAGAGCTACTCCTTGCTCAACGAAATGGACTCAACACCGCATATTAAACGCCTAAGAATGTACCTGACTAGTAAGTATCTTAAAACCTATGGATTGCTATGTCTCCGAAAGAGAATCAAGCATGTGTACAGGGGCATAAACGCAGCAGTGATAGGATTGGAGATGTTCGGTGAGCAAATGAAGACCCTTTGAAGTCATATTGCATGGTACCCATTCCACGGGTTTCAAATACCCAGGTTTAAGGTATTCTTCCTCAGCTAAAACATGCATGTGGAACCTAGAGTATGATCAACCATGTGATCGCGAGACGTGTTAAAATATGTCTCAGTTTTCCTCCCCTGGTACTCGGGTGCAACATTCCAGACGCTTTACTAACACTCTCCCGACTTGGAGAGTCAGTCCCTTTAACCTCCTGTTTGGCCCAGTTTGCAATTTCTGCGGAAGATGACAGGAATAGCGAGAACCAATGAGAGACTAGCTGGAGGTGTCTGGACGGGCAAAATTAACTCTCATTTCCCACCAGGAAGAGGAATTAACCAAAGGCTCAGCGTGCCGTGCCAGAACCAGATTAGGGCCTGAAGCCATCCTGTGGTGTTGCGGCCAGGTCACAAGAAAGCGAGTTGAAGAAAGGAGCTCAGGGGCACTGTAATTCACAAACCTGCAGACTTATAAATGACAGCTATCGTCCAAAAATAGACTGAAGTAAGGCTGCCAAGAGGACTTGAAAGCAGGGCAGAATTGCAGAAAACCGATTTCAGGAGGTAGACTGGAATTGCATTGAAAGCATAGGAAAAGAGGCAGAACGTCCACAATGATGCACTTGGCCAAAAAGGGCGTATGCGTTTTTTCCTGAATATATTCAGGAAAAAACGCATACGCCCTTTTTGGCCAACCAAGCAAGCTTGCAAAGGAAATCTGCACTACAATGAAGTCTCACTTCCCCCCGGTCAAAAGGGCCATCTGAAAAAAGTGTAAAATCCAGAAAGGCAAGACAGGCCATGGAGAACTGGGAGCCTTGTTCTGCTGATGGGCGGGATGTAAATTGCCAACAACCACTCGGGAGAAGTGTATGGTGTTTCCTGAAACATCTAAAAAACAAAGCAACAGAACCTAGGGCACTTCCACTTATGGTCCTATAGCTTAGGGAAATTAAAATCAAAAAGACACAGCCACCCCAAAGTTTGGAACGGCTCTGTTTACAACAACCTCGTTTACAGTACAAGTTCAACATCGGAGAAAGTGAAAAATGGATAAAGAACTTGTGGTATTTACTTACAAAGCAATATCACTCAGCAATGAAATCTGTGTCATCAGGCCCTTAGCAGCACAATGAGTGGATTCAGGTATTATGATTCTAAGTGAAATAAGTCACACAGAAAAAGAAACATCATAAGATATCACTAATACACGGAATGTAAACTTGGCTACACAGGAACTGAATTCCAAAACAGAACAGTGTCTCAAATTTAGAAAACCAACTTATGCTTCTTAAGGGGAAAGGTGAGTTGGGGTGCTGCATAAAACCAGAGATTGAAATGAGCACAGATAAAGTTCCTTAAGCCAAATATGGAATAGACAAGAGCTACTCCTTGCTCAACGAAATGGACTCAACACCCCATATTAAACGCCTAAGAATGTACCTGACTAGTAAGTATCTTAAAACCTATGGATTGCTATGTCTCCAAAAGAGAATCAAGCGTGTGTACAGGGGCATAAACGCAGCAGTGATAGGATTGGAGAGGTTCGGTGAGCAAATGAAGACCCTTTGAAGTCATATTGCATGGTACGCATTACACGGGTCTCAACTCTCCAGGTTTAAGGTATTCTTCCTTCAGCTAAAACATGCATGTGGAACCCAAGTATGATCAACCATGTGAACGGGAGACGTGTTCAAATATGTCTCAGTTTTCCTCCCCTGGTACTCGGGTGCAACATTCCAGACGCTTTACTAACACTCTCCCCACTTGGAGAGTCAGCGCCTTTAACCTCCTGTTTGGCCCAGTTTGCAATTTCTGCGGAAGATGAACAGGAATAGCGAGAACCAATGAGAGGCTAGCTGGAGGTGTCTGGACGGGCAAATTTAACTCTCATTTCCCACCAAGAAGAGGAAATAACCAAAGGCTCAGCGTGCCGTACCGGAACCAGATTAGGGCCTGAAGACATCCTGCGGTGTTGCGGCCAGGTCACAAGAAAGCGAGTTGAAGAAAGGAGCTCAGGGGCACTGTAATTCACAAACCTGCAGAGTTATAAATGACAGCTATCGTCCAAAAATATACTGAAGTAAGGCTGCCAAGAGGACTTGAAAGCAGGGCAGAATTGCAGGAAACCGATTTCAGGAGGTAGACTGGAATTGCATTGAAAGCATAGGAAAAGAGGCAGAACGTACACAATGATGCACTTGGCCAAAAAGGGCGTATGCGTTTTTTCCTGAATATATTCAGGAAAAAACGCATACGCACTTTTTGGCCAACCAAGCAAGCTTGCAAAGGAAATCTGCACTACAATGAAGTCTCACTTCCCCCCGGTCAAAAGGGCCATCTGAAAAAAGTGTAAAATCCAGAAAGGCAAGACAGGCCATGGAGAACTGGGAGCCTTGTTATGCTGATGGGCGGGATGTAAATTGCCAACAACCACTCGGGAGAAGTGTATGGTGTTTCCTGAAACATCTAAAAAACAAAGCAACAGAACCTAGGGCACTTCCACTTATGGTCCTATAGCTTAGGGAAATTAAAATCAAAAAGACACAGCCACCCCAAAGTTTGGAACGGCTCTGTTTACAAGAACCTCGTTTACAGTACAAGTTCAACATCGGAGAAAGTGAAAAATGGATAAAGAACTTGTGGTATTTACTTACAAAGCAATATCACTCAGCAATGAAATCTGTGTCATCAGGCCCTTAGCAGCACAATGAGTGGATTCAGGTATGATGATTCTAACTGAAATAAGTCACACAGAAAAAGAAACATCATAAGATATCACTAATACACGGAATGTAAACTTGGCTACACAGGAACTGAATTCCAAAACAGAACAGTGTCTCAAATTTAGAAAACCAACTTATGCTTGCTTAAGGGGAAAGGTGAGTTGGGGTGCTGCATAAAACCAGAGATTGAAATGAGCACAGATAAAGTTCCTTAAGCCAAATATGGAATAGACAAGAGCTACTCCTTGCTCAACGAAATGGACTCAACACCCCATATTAAACGCCTAAGAATGTACCTGACTAGTAAGTATCTTAAAACCTATGGATTGCTATGTCTCCAAAAGAGAATCAAGCGTGTGTACAGGGGCATAAACGCAGCAGTGATAGGATTGGAGAGGTTCGGTGAGCAAATGAAGACCCTTTGAAGTCATATTGCATGGTACACATTACACGGGTCTCAACTCTCCAGGTTTAAGGTATTCTTCCTTCAGCTAAAACATGCATGTGGAACCCAAGTATGATCAACCATGTGAACGGGAGACGTGTTCAAATATGTCTCAGTTTTCCTCCCCTGGTACTCGGGTGCAACATTCCAGACGCTTTACTAACACTCTCCCCACTTGGAGAGTCAGCGCCTTTAACCTCCTGTTTGGCCCAGTTTGCAATTTCTGCGGAAGATGAACAGGAATAGCGAGAACCAATGAGAGGCTAGCTGGAGGTGTCTGGATGGGCAAATTTAACTCTCATTTCCCACCAGGAAGAGGAAATAACCAAAGGCTCAGCGTGCCGTACCGGAACCAGATTAGGGCCTGAAGACATCCTGCGGTGTTGCGGCCAGGTCACAAGAAAGCGAGTTGAAGAAAGGAGCTCAGGGGCACTGTAATTCACAAACCTGCAGAGTTATAAATGACAGCTATCGTCCAAAAATATACTGAAGTAAGGCTGCCAAGAGGACTTGAAAGCGGGGCAGAATTGCAGGAAACCGATTTCAGGAGGTAGACTGGAATTGCATTGAAAGCATAGGAAAAGAGGCAGAACGTCCACAATGATGCACTTGGCCAAAAAGGGCGTATGCGTTTTTTCCTGAATATATTCAGGAAAAAACGCATACGCCCTTTTTGGCCAACCAAGCAAGCTTGCAAAGGAAATCTGCACTACAATGAAGTCTCACTTCCCCCCGGTCAAAAGGGCCATCTGAAAAAAGTGTAAAATCCAGAAAGGCAGGACAGGCCATGGAGAACTGGGAGCCTTGTTATGCTGATGGGCGGGATGTAAATTGCCAACAACCACTCGGGAGAAGTGTATGGTGTTTCCTGAAACATCTAAAAAACAAAGCAACAGAGCCTAGGGCACTGCCACTTATGGTCCTATAGCTTAGGGAAATTAAAATCAAAAAGACACAGCCACCCCAAAGTTTGGGACGCCTCTGTTTACAAGAACCTCGTTTACAGTACAAGTTCAACATCGCAGAAAGTGAAAAATGTATAAAGAACTTGTGGTACTTACGTACAATGCAGTATCACTCAGCAATGAAATCTATGTCATCAGGCCCGTAGCAGCATAATGAGTGGATTCAGGTATGATGATTCTAACTGAAATAAGTCACACAGAAAAAGAAACATCATAAGTTATCACTAATACACGGAATGTAAACTTGGCTACACAGGAACTGAATTACAGAACAGAACAGGGTCTCAAATTTAGAAAACCAACTTATGCTTGCTTAAGGGGAAAGGTGAGTTGGGGTGCTGCATAAAACCAGATATTGAAATGAGCACAGATAAAGTTCCTTAAGCCAAATATGGAATAGACAAGAGCTACTCCTTGCTCAACGAAATGGACTCAAAACCCCATATTAAACCCCTAAGAATGTACCTGACTAGTAAGTATCTTAAAACCTATGGATTGCTATGTCTCCAAAAGAGAATCAAGCGTGTGTACAGGGGCATAAACGCAGCAGTGATAGGATTGGAGAGGTTCGGTGAGCAAATGAAGACCCTTTGAAGTCATATTGCATGGTACCCATTCCACGGGTTTCAAATACCCAGGTTTAAGGTATTCTTCCTCAGCTAAAACATGTATGTGGATCCTAGAGTATGATCAACCATGTGATCGCGAGACGTGTTCAAATATGTCTCAGTTTTCCTCCCCTGGTACTCGGGTGCAACATTCCAGACGCTTTACTAACACTCTCCCGACTTGGAGAGTCAGTCCCTTTAACCTCCTGTTTGGCCCAGTTTGCAATTTCTGCGGAAGATGAACAGGAATAGCGAGAACCAATGAGAGACTAGCTGGAGGTGTCTGGACGGGCAAAATTAACTCTCATTTCCCACCAGGAAGAGGAATTAACCAAAGGCTCAGCGTGCCGTGCCAGAACCAGATTAGGGCCTGAAGCCATCCTGCGGTGTTGCGGCCAGGTCACAAGAAAGCGAGTTGAAGAAAGGAGCTCAGGGGCACTGTAATTCACAAACCTGCAGACTTATAAATGACAGCTATCGTCCAAAAATAGACTGAAGTAAGGCTGCCAAGAGGACTTGAAAGCGGGGCAGAATTGCAGGAAACCGATTTCAGGAGGTAGACTGGAATTGCATTGAAAGCATAGGAAAAGAGGCAGAACGTACACAATGATGCACTTGGCCAAAAAGGGCGTATGCGTTTTTTCCTGAATATATTCAGGAAAAAACGCATACGCCCTTTTTGGCCAACCAAGCAAGCTTGCAAAGGAAATCTGCACTACAATGAAGTCTCACTTCCCCCCGGTCAAAAGGGCCATCTGAAAAAAGTGTAAAATCCAGAAAGGCAAGACAGGCCATGGAGAACTGGGAGCCTTGTTCTGCTGATGGGCGGGATGTAAATTGCCAACAACCACTCGGGAGAAGTGTATGGTGTTTCCTGAAACATCTAAAAAACAAAGCAACAGAACCTAGGGCACTTCCACTTATGGTCCTATAGCTTAGGGAAATTAAAATCAAAAAGACACAGCCACCCCAAAGTTTGGAACGGCTCTGTTTACAAGAACCTTGTTTACAGTACAAGTTCAACATCGGAGAAAGTGAAAAATGGATAAAGAACTTGTGGTATTTACTTACAAAGCAATATCACTCAGCAATGAAATCTGTGTCATCAGGCCCTTAGCAGCACAATGAGTGGATTCAGGTATGATGATTCTAACTGAAATAAGTCACACAGAAAAAGAAACATCATAAGATATCACTAATACACGGAATGTAAACTTGGCTACACAGGAACTGAATTCCAAAACAGAACAGTGTCTCAAATTTAGAAAACCAACTTATGCTTGCTTAAGGGGAAAGGTGAGTTGGGGTGCTGCATAAAACCAGAGATTGAAATGAGCACAGATAAAGTTCCTTAAGCCAAATATGGAATAGACAAGAGCTACTCCTTGCTCAACGAAATGGACTCAACACCCCATATTAAACGCCTAAGAATGTACCTGACTAGTAAGTATCTTAAAACCTATGGATTGCTATGTCTCCAAAAGAGAATCAAGCGTGTGTACAGGGGCATAAACGCAGCAGTGATAGGATTGGAGAGGTTCGGTGAGCAAATGAAGACCCTTTGAAGTCATATTGCATGGTACGCATTACACGGGTCTCAACTCTCCAGGTTTAAGGTATTCTTCCTTCAGCTAAAACATGCATGTGGAACCCAAGTATGATCAACCATGTGAACGGGAGACGTGTTCAAATATGTCTCAGTTTTCCTCCCCTGGTACTCGGGTGCAACATTCCAGACGCTTTACTAACACTCTCCCCACTTGGAGAGTCAGCGCCTTTAACCTCCTGTTTGGCCCAGTTTGCAATTTCTGCGGAAGATGAACAGGAATAGCGAGAACCAATGAGAGGCTAGCTGGAGGTGTCTGGATGGGCAAATTTAACTCCCATTTCCCACCAGGAAGAGGAAATAACCAAAGGCTCAGCGTGCCGTACCGGAACCAGATTAGGGCCTGAAGACATCCTGCGGTGTTGCGGCCAGGTCACAAGAAAGCGAGTTGAAGAAAGGAGCTCAGGGGCACTGTAATTCACAAACCTGCAGAGTTATAAATGACAGCTATCGTCCAAAAATATACTGAAGTAAGGCTGCCAAGAGGACTTGAAAGCGGGGCAGAATTGCAGGAAACCGATTTCAGGAGGTAGACTGGAATTGCATTGAAAGCATAGGAAAAGAGGAGGAACGTACACAATGATGCACTTGGCCAAAAAGGGCGTATGCGTTTTTTCCTGAATATATTCAGGAAAAAACGCATACGCCCTTTTTGGCCAACCAAGCAAGCTTGCAAAGGAAATCTGCACTACAATGAAGTCTCACTTCCCCCCGGTCAAAAGGGCCATCTGAAAAAAGTGTAAAATCCAGAAAGGCAGGACAGGCCATGGAGAACTGGGAGCCTTGTTATGCTGATGGGCGGGATGTAAATTGCCAACAACCACTCGGGAGAAGTGTATGGTGTTTCCTGAAACATCTAAAAAACAAAGCAACAGAGCCTAGGGCACTGTCACTTATGGTCCTATAGCTTAGGGAAATTAAAATCAAAAAGACACAGCCACCCCAAAGTTTGGGACGCCTCCGTTTATAAGAACCTCGTTTACCATACAAGTTCAATATCACAGAAAGTGAAAAATGGATAAAGAACTTGTGGTACTTACGTACAATGCAGTATCACTCAGCAATGAAATCTATGTCATCAGGCCCGTAGCAGCATAATGAGTGGATTCAGGTACGATGATTCTAACTGAAATAAGTCACACAGAAAAAGAAACATCATAAGATATCACTAATACACGGAATGTAAACTTGGCTACACAGGAACTGAATTACAGAACAGAACAGGGTCTCAAATTTAGAAAACCAACTTATGCTTGCTTAAGGGGAAAGGTGAGTTGGGGTGCTGCATAAAACCAGAGATTGAAATGAGCACAGATAAAGTTCCTTAAGCCAAATATGGAATAGACAAGAGCTACTCCTTGCTCAACGAAATGGACTCAACACCGCATATTAAACGCCTAAGAATGTACCTGACTAGTAAGTATCTTAAAACCTATGGATTGCTATGTCTCCGAAAGAGAATCAAGCATGTGTACAGGGGCATAAACGCAGCAGTGATAGGACTGGAGATGTTCGGTGAGCAAATGAAGACCCTTTGAAGTCATATTGCATGGTACCCATTCCACGGGTTTCAAATACCCAGGTTTAAGGTATTCTTCCTCAGCTAAAACATGCATGTGGAACCTAGAGTATGATCAACCATGTGATCGGGAGACGTGTTAAAATATGTCTCAGTTTTCCTCCCCTGGTACTCGGGTGCAACATTCCAGACGCTTTACTAACACTCTCCCGACTTGGAGAGTCAGTCCCTTTAACCTCCTGTTTGGCCCAGTTTGCAATTTCTGCGGAAGATGAACAGGAATAGCGAGAACCAATGAGAGACTAGCTGGAGGTGTCTGGACGGGCAAAATTAACTCTCATTTCCCACCAGGAAGAGGAATTAACCAAAGGCTCAGCGTGCCGTGCCAGAACCAGATTAGGGCCTGAAGCCATCCTGCGGTGTTGCGGCCAGGTCACAAGAAAGCGAGTTGAAGAAAGGAGCTCAGGGGCACTGTAATTCACAAACCTGCAGACTTATAAATGACAGCTATCGTCCAAAAATAGACTGAAGTAAGGCTGCCAAGAGGACTTGAAAGCAGGGCAGAATTGCAGGAAACCGATTTCAGGAGGTAGACTGGAATTGCATTGAAAGCATAGGAAAAGAGGCAGAACGTCCACAATGATGCACTTGGCCAAAAAGTGCGTATGTGTTTTTTCCTGAATATATTCAGGAAAAAACGCATACGCCCTTTTTGGCCAACCAAGCAAGCTTGCAAAGGAAATCTGCACTACAATGAAGTCTCACTTCCCCCCGGTCAAAAGGGCCATCTGAAAAAAGTGTAAAATCCAGAAAGGCAAGACAGGCCATGGAGAACTGGGAGCCTTGTTCTGCTGATGGGCGGGATGTAAATTGCCAACAACCACTCGGGAGAAGTGTATGGTGTTTCCTGAAACATCTAAAAAACAAAGCAACAGAACCTAGGGCACTTCCACTTATGGTCCTATAGCTTAGGGAAATTAAAATCAAAAAGACACAGCCACCCCAAAGTTTGGAACGGCTCTGTTTACAAGAACCTCGTTTACAGTACAAGTTCAACATCGGAGAAAGTGAAAAATGGATAAAGAACTTGTGGTATTTACTTACAAAGCAATATCACTCAGCAATGAAATCTGTGTCATCAGGCCCTTAGCAGCACAATGAGTGGATTCAGGTATGATGATTCTAAGTGAAATAAGTCACACAGAAAAAGAAACATCATAAGATATCACTAATACACGGAATGTAAACTTGGCTACACAGGAACTGAATTCCAAAACAGAACAGTGTCTCAAATTTAGAAAACCAACTTATGCTTGCTTAAGGGGAAAGGTGAGTTGGGGTGCTGCATAAAACCAGAGATTGAAATGAGCACAGATAAAGTTCCTTAAGCCAAATATGGAATAGACAAGAGCTACTCCTTGCTCAACGAAATGGACTCAACACCCCATATTAAACGCCTAAGAATGTACCTGACTAGTAAGTATCTTAAAACCTATGGATTGCTATGTCTCCGAAAGAGAATCAAGCATGTGTACAGGGGCATAAACGCAGCAGTGATAGGATTGGAGATGTTCGGTGAGCAAATGAAGACCCTTTGAAGTCATATTGCATGGTACCCATTCCACGGGTTTCAAATACCCAGGTTTAAGGTATTCTTCCTCAGCTCAAACATGCATGTGGAACCTAGAGTATGATCAACCATGTGATCGGGAGACGTGTTAAAATATGTCTCAGTTTTCCTCCCCTGGTACTCGGGTGCAACATTCCAGACGCTTTACTAACACTCTCCCGACTTGGAGAGTCAGTCCCTTTAACCTCCTGTTTGGCCCAGTTTGCAATTTCTGCGGAAGATGAACAGGAATAGCGAGAACCAATGAGAGACTAGCTGGAGGTGTCTGGACGGGCAAAATTAACTCTCATTTCCCACCAGGAAGAGGAATTAACCAAAGGCTCAGCGTGCCGTGCCAGAACCAGATTAGGGCCTGAAGCCATCCTGCGGTGTTGCGGCCAGGTCACAAGAAAGCGAGTTGAAGAAAGGAGCTCAGGGGCACTGTAATTCACAAACCTGCAGACTTATAAATGACAGCTATCGTCCAAAAATAGACTGAAGTAAGGCTGCCAAGAGGACTTGAAAGCAGGGCAGAATTGCAGGAAACCGATTTCAGGAGGTAGACTGGAATTGCATTGAAAGCATAGGAAAAGAGGCAGAACGTCCACAATGATGCACTTGGCCAAAAAGGGCGTATGCGTTTTTTCCTGAATATATTCAGGAAAAAACGCATACGCCCTTTTTGGCCAACCAAGCAAGCTTGCAAAGGAAATCTGCACTACAATGAAGTCTCACTTCCCCCCGGTCAAAAGGGCCATCTGAAAAAAGTGTAAAATCCAGAAAGGCAAGACAGGCCATGGAGAACTGGGAGCCTTGTTCTGCTGATGGGCGGGATGTAAATTGCCAACAACCACTCGGGAGAAGTGTATGGTGTTTCCTGAAACATCTAAAAAACAAAGCAACAGAACCTAGGGCACTTCCACTTATGGTCCTATAGCTTAGGGAAATTAAAATCAAAAAGACACAGCCACCCCAAAGTTTGGAACGGCTCTGTTTACAAGAACCTCGTTTACAGTACAAGTTCAACATCGGAGAAAGTGAAAAATGGATAAAGAACTTGTGGTATTTACTTACAAAGCAATATCACTCAGCAATGAAATCTGTGTCATCAGGCCCTTAGCAGCACAATGAGTGGATTCAGGTATGATGATTCTAAGTGAAATAAGTCACACAGAAAAAGAAACATCATAAGATATCACTAATACACGGAATGTAAACTTGGCTACACAGGAACTGAATTCCAAAACAGAACAGTGTCTCAAATTTAGAAAACCAACTTATGCTTGCTTAAGGGGAAAGGTGAGTTGGGGTGCTGCATAAAACCAGAGATTGAAATGAGCACAGATAAAGTTCCTTAAGCCAAATATGGAATAGACAAGAGCTACTCCTTGCTCAACGAAATGGACTCAACACCCCATATTAAACGCCTAAGAATGTACCTGACTAGTAAGTATCTTAAAACCTATGGATTGCTATGTCTCCAAAAGAGAATCAAGCGTGTGTACAGGGGCATAAACGCAGCAGTGATAGGATTGGAGAGGTTCGGTGAGCAAATGAAGACCCTTTGAAGTCATATTGCATGGTACGCATTACACGGGTCTCAACTCTCCAGGTTTAAGGTATTCTTCCTTCAGCTAAAACATGCATGTGGAACCCAAGTATGATCAACCATGTGAACGGGAGACGTGTTCAAATATGTCTCAGTTTTCCTCCCCTGGTACTCGGGTGCAACATTCCAGACGCTTTACTAACACTCTCCCCACTTGGAGAGTCAGCGCCTTTAACCTCCTGTTTGGCCCAGTTTGCAATTTCTGCGGAAGATGAACAGGAATAGCGAGAACCAATGAGAGGCTAGCTGGAGGTGTCTGGACGGGCAAATTTAACTCTCATTTCCCACCAGGAAGAGGAAATAACCAAAGGCTCAGCGTGCCGTACCGGAACCAGATTAGGGCCTGAAGACATCCTGCGGTGTTGCGGCCAGGTCACAAGAAAGCGAGTTGAAGAAAGGAGCTCAGGGGCACTGTAATTCACAAACCTGCAGAGTTATAAATGACAGCTATCGTCCAAAAATATACTGAAGTAAGGCTGCCAAGAGGACTTGAAAGCAGGGCAGAATTGCAGGAAACCGATTTCAGGAGGTAGACTGGAATTGCATTGAAAGCATAGGAAAAGAGGCAGAAAGTACACAATGATGCACTTGGCCAAAAAGGGCGTATGCGTTTTTTCCTGAATATATTCAGGAAAAAACGCATACGCCCTTTTTGGCCAACCAAGCAAGCTTGCAAAGGAAATCTGCACTACAATGAAGTCTCACTTCCCCCCGGTCAAAAGGGCCATCTGAAAAAAGTGTAAAATCCAGAAAGGCAAGACAGGCCATGGAGAACTGGGAGCCTTGTTCTGCTGATGGGCGGGATGTAAATTGCCAACAACCACTCGGGAGAAGTGTATGGTGTTTCCTGAAACATCTAAAAAACAAAGCAACAGAACCTAGGGCACTTCCACTTATGGTCCTATAGCTTAGGGAAATTAAAATCAAAAAGACACAGCCACCCCAAAGTTTGGAACGGCTCTGTTTACAAGAACCTCGTTTACAGTACAAGTTCAACATCGGAGAAAGTGAAAAATGGATAAAGAACTTGTGGTATTTACTTACAAAGCAATATCACTCAGCAATGAAATCTGTGTCATCAGGCCCTTAGCAGCACAATGAGTGGATTCAGGTATGATGATTCTAAGTGAAATAAGTCACACAGAAAAAGAAACATCATAAGATATCACTAATACACGGAATGTAAACTTGGCTACACAGGAACTGAATTCCAAAACAGAACAGTGTCTCAAATTTAGAAAACCAACTTATGCTTGCTTAAGGGGAAAGGTGAGTTGGGGTGCTGCATAAAACCAGAGATTGAAATGAGCACAGATAAAGTTCCTTAAGCCAAATATGGAATAGACAAGAGCTACTCCTTGCTCAACGAAATGGACTCAACACCCCATATTAAACGCCTAAGAATGTACCTGACTAGTAAGTATCTTAAAACCTATGGATTGCTATGTCTCCAAAAGAGAATCAAGCGTGTGTACAGGGGCATAAACGCAGCAGTGATAGGATTGGAGAGGATCGGTGAGCAAATGAAGACCCTTTGAAGTCATATTGCATGGTACGCATTACACGGGTCTCAACTCTCCAGGTTTAAGGTATTCTTCCTTCAGCTAAAACATGCATGTGGAACCCAAGTATGATCAACCATGTGAACGGGAGACGTGTTCAAATATGTCTCAGTTTTCCTCCCCTGGTACTCGGGTGCAACATTCCAGACGCTTTACTAACACTCTCCCCACTTGGAGAGTCAGCGCCTTTAACCTCCTGTTTGGCCCAGTTTGCAATTTCTGCGGAAGATGAACAGGAATAGCGAGAACCAATGAGAGGCTAGCTGGAGGTGTCTGGACGGGCAAATTTAACTCTCATTTCCCACCAGGAAGAGGAAATAACCAAAGGCTCAGCGTGCCGTACCGGAACCAGATTAGGGCCTGAAGACATCCTGCGGTGTTGCGGCCAGGTCACAAGAAAGCGAGTTGAAGAAAGGAGCTCAGGGGCACTGTAATTCACAAACCTGCAGAGTTATAAATGACAGCTATCGTCCAAAAATATACTGAAGTAAGGCTGCCAAGAGGACTTGAAAGCAGGGCAGAATTGCAGGAAACCGATTTCAGGAGGTAGACTGGAATTGCATTGAAAGCATAGGAAAAGAGGCAGAAAGTACACAATGATGCACTTGGCCAAAAAGGGCGTATGCGTTTTTGCCTGAATATATTCAGGAAAAAACGCATACGCCCTTTTTGGCCAACCAAGCAAGCTTGCAAAGGAAATCTGCACTACAATGAAGTCTCACTTCCCCCCGGTCAAAAGGGCC
The DNA here is from genome assembly GCF_951394435.1 of Stenella coeruleoalba. NCBI lineage: Eukaryota > Metazoa > Chordata > Mammalia > Artiodactyla > Delphinidae > Stenella > Stenella coeruleoalba. The sequence goes on from NC_137153.1 coordinate 6,650,570, forward strand.
ATCTGAAAAAAGTGTAAAATCCAGAAAGGCAAGACAGGCCATGGAGAACTGGGAGCCTTGTTATGCTGATGGGCGGGATGTAAATTGCCAACAACCACTCGGGAGAAGTGTATGGTGTTTCCTGAAACATCTAAAAAACAAAGCAACAGAACCTAGGGCACTTCCACTTATGGTCCTATAGCTTAGGGAAATTAAAATCAAAAAGACACAGCCACCCCAAAGTTTGGAACGGCTCTGTTTACAAGAACCTCGTTTACAGTACAAGTTCAACATCGGAGAAAGTGAAAAATGGATAAAGAACTTGTGGTATTTACTTACAAAGCAATATCACTCAGCAATGAAATCTGTGTCATCAGGCCCTTAGCAGCACAATGAGTGGATTCAGGTATGATGATTCTAACTGAAATAAGTCACACAGAAAAAGAAACATCATAAGATATCACTAATACACGGAATGTAAACTTGGCTACACAGGAACTGAATTCCAAAACAGAACAGTGTCTCAAATTTAAAAAACCAACTTATGCTTGCTTAAGGGGAAAGGTGAGTTGGGGTGCTGCATAAAACCAGAGATTGAAATGAGCACAGATAAAGTTCCTTAAGCCAAATATGGAATAGACAAGAGCTACTCCTTGCTCAACGAAATGGACTCAACACCCCATATTAAACGCCTAAGAATGTACCTGACTAGTAAGTATCTTAAAACCTATGGATTGCTATGTCTCCAAAAGAGAATCAAGCGTGTGTACAGGGGCATAAACGCAGCAGTGATAGGATTGGAGAGGTTCGGTGAGCAAATGAAGACCCTTTGAAGTCATATTGCATGGTACGCATTACACGGGTCTCAACTCTCCAGGTTTAAGGTATTCTTCCTTCAGCTAAAACATGCATGTGGAACCCAAGTATGATCAACCATGTGAACGGGAGACGTGTTCAAATATGTCTCAGTTTTCCTCCCCTGGTACTCGGGTGCAACATTCCAGACGCTTTACTAACACTCTCCCCACTTGGAGAGTCAGCGCCTTTAACCTCCTGTTTGGCCCAGTTTGCAATTTCTGCGGAAGATGAACAGGAATAGCGAGAACCAATGAGAGGCTAGCTGGAGGTGTCTGGATGGGCAAATTTAACTCTCATTTCCCACCAGGAAGAGGAAATAACCAAAGGCTCAGCGTGCCGTACCGGAACCAGATTAGGGCCTGAAGACATCCTGCGGTGTTGCGGCCAGGTCACAAGAAAGCGAGTTGAAGAAAGGAGCTCAGGGGCACTGTAATTCACAAACCTGCAGAGTTATAAATGACAGCTATCGTCCAAAAATAGACTGAAGTAAGGCTGCCAAGAGGACTTGAAAGCGGGGCAGAATTGCAGGAAACCGATTTCAGGAGGTAGACTGGAATTGCATTGAAAGCATAGGAAAAGAGGCAGAACGTCCACAATGATGCACTTGGCCAAAAAGGGCGTATGCGTTTTTTCCTGAATATATTCAGGAAAAAACGCATACGCCCTTTTTGGCCAACCAAGCAAGCTTGCAAAGGAAATCTGCACTACAATGAAGTCTCACTTCCCCCCGGTCAAAAGGGCCATCTGAAAAAAGTGTAAAATCCAGAAAGGCAGGACAGGCCATGGAGAACTGGGAGCCTTGTTATGCTGATGGGCGGGATGTAAATTGCCAACAACCACTCGGGAGAAGTGTATGGTGTTTCCTGAAACATCTAAAAAACAAAGCAACAGAGCCTAGGGCACTGCCACTTATGGTCCTATAGCTTAGGGAAATTAAAATCAAAAAGACACAGCCACCCCAAACTTTCGAACGGCTCTGTTTACAAGAACCTCGTTTACAGTACAAGTTCAACATCGCAGAAAGTGAAAAATGGATAAAGAAATTGTGGTATTTACTTACAAAGCAATATCACTCAGCAATGAAATCTGTGTCATCAGGCCCATAGCAGCACAATGAGTGGATTCAGGTATGATGATTCTAACTGAAATAAGTCACACAGAAAAAGAAACATCATAAGTTATCTCTAATACACGGATTGTAAACTTGGCTACACAGGAACTGAATTACAGAACAGAACAGGGTCTCAAATTTAGAAAACCAACTTATGCTTGCTTAAGGGGAAAGGTGAGTTGGGGTGCTGCATAAAACCAGAGATTGAAATGAGCACAGATAAAGTTCCTTAAGCCAAATATGGAATAGACAAGAGCTACTCCTTGCTCAACGAAATAGACTCAACACCCCATATTAAACGCCTAAGAATGTACCTGACTAGTAAGTATCTTAAAACCTATGGATTGCTATGTCTCCAAAAGAGAATCAAGCGTGTGTACAGGGGCATAAACGCAGCAGTGATAGGATTGGAGAGGTTCGGTGAGCAAATGAAAACCCTTTGAAGTCATATTGCATGGTACGCATTACACGGGTCTCAACTCTCCAGGTTTAAGGTATTCTTCCTTCAGCTAAAACATGCATGTGGAACCCAAGTATGATCAACCATGTGAACGGGAGACGTGTTCAAATATGTCTCAGTTTTCCTCCCCTGGTACTCGGGTGCAACATTCCAGACGCTTTACTAACACTCTCCCCACTTGGAGAGTCAGCGCCTTTAACCTCCTGTTTGGCGCAGTTTGCAATTTCTGCGGAAGATGAACAGGAATAGCGAGAACCAATGAGAGGCTAGCTGGAGGTGTCTGGATGGGCAAATTTAACTCTCATTTCCCACCAGGAAGAGGAAATGACCAAAGGCTCAGCGTGCCGTACCGGAACCAGATTAGGGCCTGAAGACATCTTGCGGTGTTGCGGCCAGGTCACAAGAAAGCGAGTTGAAGAAAGGAGCTCAGGGGCACTGTAATTCACAAACCTGCAGAGTTATAAATGACAGCTATCGTCCAAAAATAGACTGAAGTAAGGCTGCCAAGAGGACTTGAAAGCGGGGCAGAATTGCAGGAAACCGATTTCAGGAGGTAGACTGGAATTGCATTGAAAGCATAGGAAAAGAGGCAGAACGTCCACAATGATGCACTTGGCCAAAAAGGGCGTATGCGTTTTTTCCTGAATATATTCAGGAAAAAACGCATACGCCCTTTTTGGCCAACCAAGCAAGCTTGCAAAGGAAATCTGCACTACAATGAAGTCTCACTTCCCCCCGGTCAAAAGGGCCATCTGAAAAAAGTGTAAAATCCAGAAAGGCAGGACAGGCCATGGAGAACTGGGAGCCTTGTTATGCTGATGGGCGGGATGTAAATTGCCAACAACCACTCGGGAGAAGTGTATGATGTTTCCTGAAACATCTAAAAAACAAAGCAACAGAGCCTAGGGCACTGCCACTTATGGTCCTATAGCTTAGGGAAATTAAAATCAAAAAGACACAGCCACCTCAAACTTTCGAATGGCTCTGTTTACAAGAACCTCGTTTACAGTACAAGTTCAACATCGCAGAAAGTGAAAAATGGATAAAGAAATTGTGGTATTTACTTACAAAGCAATATCACTCAGCAATGAAATCTGTGTCATCAGGCCCATAGCAGCACAATGAGTGGATTCAGGTATGATGATTCTAACTGAAATAAGTCACACAGAAAAGAAACATCATAAGATATCAGTAATACACGGAATGTAAACTTGGCTACACAGGAACTGAATTACAGAACAGAACAGGGTCTCAAATTTAGAAAACCAACTTATGCTTGCTTAAGGGTAAAGGTGAGTTGGGGTGCTGCATAAAACCAGAGATTGAAATGAGCACAGATAAAGTTCCTTAAGCCAAATATGGAATAGACAAGAGCTACTCCTTGCTCAACGAAATGGACTCAACACCGCATATTAAACGCCTAAGAATGTACCTGACTAGTAAGTATCTTAAAACCTATGGATTGCTATGTCTCCGAAAGAGAATCAAGCATGTGTACAGGGGCATAAACGCAGCAGTGATAGGATTGGAGAGGTTCGGTGAGCAAATGAAGACCCTTTGAAGTCATATTGCATGGTACCCATTCCACGGGTTTCAACTACCCAGGTTTAAGGTATTCTTCCTTCAGCTAAAACATGCATGTGGAACCCAGAGTATGATCAACCATGTGATCGGGAGACGTGTTCAAATATGTCTCAGTTTTCCTCCCCTGATACTCGGGTGCAACATTCCAGACGCTTTACTAACACTCTCCCCACTTGGAGAGTCAGCGCCTTTAACCTCCTGTTTGGCCCAGTTTGCAATTTCTGCGGAAGATGAACAGGAATAGCGAGAACCAATGAGAGACTAGCTGGAGGTGTCTGGACGGGCAAATTTAACTCTCATTTCCCACCAGGAAGAGGAAATAACCAGAGGGTCAGCGTGCCATGCCGGAACCAGATTAGGGCCTGAAGCCATCCTGCGGTGTTGCGGCCAGGTCACAAGAAAGCAAGTTGAAGAAAGGAGCTCAGGGGCACTGTAATTCACAAACCTGCAGAGTTATAAATGACAGCTATCGTCCAAAAATAGACTGAAGTAAGGCTGCCAAGAGGACTTGAAAGCGGGGCAGAATTGCAGGAAACCGATTTCAGGAGGTAGACTGGAATTGCATTGAAAGCATAGGAAAAGAGGCAGAACGTCCACAATGATGCACTTGGCCAAAAAGGGCGTATGCGTTTTTTCCTGAATATATTCAGGAAAAAACGCATACGCCCTTTTTGGCCAACCAAGCAAGCTTGCAAAGGAAATCTGCACTACAATGAAGTCTCACTTCCTCCTGGTCAAAAGGGCCATCTGAAAAAAGTGTAAAATCCAGAAAGGCAGGACAGGCCATGGAGAACTGGGAGCCTTGTTATGCTGATGGGCGGGATGTAAATTGCCAACAACCACTCGGGAGAAGTGTATGGTGTTTCCTGAAACATCTAAAAAACAAAGCAACAGAGCCTAGGGCACTTCCACTTATGGTCCTATAGCTTAGGGAAATTAAAATCAAAAAGACACAGCCACCCAAAGTTTGGGACGCCTCTGTTTACAAGAACCTCGTTTACCGTACAAGTTCAATATCACAGAAAGTGAAAAATGGATAAAGAACTTGTGGTACTTACGTACAATGCAGTATCACTCAGCAATGAAATCTATGTCATCAGGCCCGTAGCAGCATAATGAGTAGATTCAGGTACGATGATTCTAACTGAAATAAGTCACACAGAAAAAGAAACATCATAAGATATCAGTAATACACGGAATGTAAACTTGGCTACACAGGAACTGAATTACAGAACAGAACAGGGTCTCAAATTTAGAAAACCAACTTATGCTTGCTTAAGGGTAAAGGTGAGTTGGGGTGCTGCATAAAACCAGAGATTGAAATGAGCACAGATAAAATTCCTTAAGCCAAATATGGAATAGACAAGAGCTACTCCTTGCTCAACGAAATGGACTCAACACCGCATATTAAACGCCTAAGAATGTACCTGACTAGTAAGTATCTTAAAACCTATGGATTGCTATGTCTCCGAAAGAGAATCAAGCATGTGTACAGGGGCATAAACGCAGCAGTGATAGGATTGGAGAGGTTCGGTGAGCAAATGAAGACCCTTTGAAGTCATATTGCATGGTACCCATTCCACGGGTTTCAACTACCCAGGTTTTAGGTATTCTTCCTTCAGCTAAAACATGCATGTGGAACCCAGAGTATGATCAACCGTGTGATCGGGAGACGTGTTCAAATATGTCTCAGTTTTCCTCCCCTGGTACTCGGGTGCAACATTCCAGACGCTTTACTAACACTCTCCCCACTTGGAGAGTCAGCGCCTTTAACCTCCTGTTTGGCACAGTTTGCAATTTCTGCGGAAGATGAACAGGAATAGCGAGAACCAATGAGAGGCTAGCTGGAGGTGTCTGGACGGGCAAATTTAACTCTCATTTCCCACCAGGAAGAGGAAATAACCAAAGGCTCAGTGTGCCGGGCCGGAACCAGATTACGGCCTGAAGCCATCCTGCGGTGTTGCGGCCAGCTCAAAAGAAAGCGAGTTGAAGAAAGGAGCTCAGGGGCACTGTAATTCACAAACCTGCAGAGTTATAAATGACAGCTATCGTCCAAAAATAGACTGAAGTTAGGCTGCCAAGAGGACTTGAAAGCGGGGCAGAATTGCAGGAAACCGATTTCAGGAGGTAGACTGGAATTGCATTGAAAGCTTAGGAAAAGAGGCAGAACGTCCACAATGATGCACTTGGCCAAAAAGGGCGTATGCGTTTTTTCCTGAATATATTCAGGAAAAAACGCATACGCCCTTTTTGGCCAACCAAGCAAGCTTGCAAAGGAAATCTGCACTACAATGAAGTCTCACTTCCCCCCGGTCAAAAGGGCCATCTGAAAAAAGTGTAAAATCCAGAAAGGCAGGACAGGCCATGGAGAACTGGGAGCCTTGTTATGCTGATGGGCGGGATGTAAATTGCCAACAACCACTCGGGAGAAGTGTATGGTGTTTCCTGAAACATCTAAAAAACAAAGCAACAGAACCTAGGGCACTGCCACTTATGGTCCTATAGCTTAGGGAAATTAAAATCAAAAAGACACAGCCACCCCAAAGTTTGGGACGGCTCTGTTTACAAGAACCTCGTTTACAGTACAAGTTCAACATCGCAGAAAGTGAAAAATGGAGAAAGAAGTTGTGGTATTTACTTACAAAGCAATATCACTCAGCAATGAAATCTGTGTCATCAGCCCCTTAGCAGCACAATGAGTGGATTCAGGTATGATGATTCTAACTGAAATAAGTCACACAGAAAAAGAAACATCATAAGATATCAGTAATACACGGAATGTAAACTTGGCTACACAGGAACTGAATTACAGAACAGAACAGGGTCTCAAATTTAGAAAACCAACTTATGCTTGCTTAAGGGGAAAGGTGAGTTGGGGTGCTGCATAAACCCAGAGATTGAAATGAGCACAGATAAAGTTCCTTAAGCCAAATATGGAATAGACAAGAGCTACTCCTTGCTCAATGAAATGGACTCAACACCCCATATTAAACGCCTAAGAATGTACCTGACTAGTAAGTATCTTAAAACCTATGGATTGCTATGTCTCCGAAAGAGAATCAAGCATGTGTACAGGGGCATAAACGCAGCAGTGATAGGATTGGAGAGGTTCGGTGAGCAAATGAAGACCCTTTGAAGTCATATTGCATGGTACCCATTCCACGGGTTTCAACTACCCAGGTTTAAGGTATTCTTCCTTCAGCTAAAACATGCATGTGGAACCCAGAGTATGATCAACCATGTGACCGGGAGACGTGTTCAAATATGTCTCAGTTTTCGTACCCTGGTACTCGGGTGCAACATTCCAGATGCTTTACTAACACTCTCCCCACTTGGAGAGTCAGCGCCTTTAACCTCCTGTTTGGCACAGTTTGCAATTTCTGCGGAAGATGAACAGGAATAGCGAGAACCAATGAGAGACTAGCTGGAGGTGTCTGGACGGGCAAATTTAACTCTCATTTCCCACGAGGAAGAGGAAATAACCAAAGGCTCAGCGTGCCGTACCAGAACCAGATTAGGGCCTGAAGCCATCCTGCGGTGTTGCGGCCAGCTCAAAAGAAAGCGAGTTGAAGAAAGGAGCTCAGGGGCACTGTAATTCACAAACCTGCAGAGTTATAAATGACAGCTATCGTCCAAAAATAGACTGAAGTAAGGCTGCCGAGAGGACTTGAAAGCGGGGCAGAATTGCAGGAAACCGATTTCAGGAGGTAGACTGGAATTGCATTGAAAGCATAGGAAAAGAGGCAGAACGTCCACAATGATGCACTTGGCCAAAAAGGGCGTATGCGTTTTTTCCTGAATATATTCAGGAAAAAACGCATACGCCCTTTTTGGCCAACCAAGCAAGCTTGCAAAGGAAATCTGCACTACAATGAAGTCTCACTTCCCCCCGGTCAAAAGGGCCATCTGAAAAAAGGGTAAAATCCAGAAAGGCAGGACAAGCCATGGAGAACTGGGAGCCTTGTTATGCTGATGGGCGGGATGTAAATTGCCAACAGACACTCGGGAGAAGTGTATGGTGTTTCCTTAAACATCTAAAAAACAAAGCAACAGAGCCTAGGGCACTGCCACTTATGGTCCTATAGCTTAGGGAAATTAAAATCAAAAAGACACAGCCACCCCAAAGTTTGGGACGCCTCTGTTTACAAGAACCTCGTTTACAGTACAAGTTCAACATCGCAGAAAGTAAAAAATGGATAAAGAAGTTGTGGTATTTACTTACAAAGCAATATCACTCAGCAATGAAATCTATGTCATCAGGGCCTTAGCAGAACAATGAGTGGATTCAGGTATGATGATTCTAACTGAAATAAGTCACACAGAAAAAGAAACATCATAAGATATCAGTAATACACGGAATGTAAACTTGGCTACACAGGAACTGAATTACAGAACAGAACAGGGTCTCAAATTTAGAAAACCAACTTATGCTTGCTTAAGGGGAAAGGTGAGTTGGGGTGCTGCATAAAACCAGAGATTGAAATGAGCACAGATAAAGTTCCTTAAGCCAAATATGGAATAGACAAGAGCTACTCCTTGCTCAATGAAATGGACTCAACACCCCATATTAAACGCCTAAGAATGTACCTGACTAGTAAGTATCTTAAAACCTATGGATTGCTATGTCTCCGAAAGAGAATCAAGCATGTGTACAGGGGCATAAACGCAGCAGTGATAGGATTGGAGAGGTTCGGTGAGCAAATGAAGACCCTTTGAAGTCATATTGCATGGTACCCATTCCACGGGTTTCAACTACCCAGGTTTAAGGTATTCTTCCTTCAGCTAAAACATGCATGTGGAACCCAGAGTATGATCAACCATGTGATCGGGAGACGTGTTCAAATATGTCTCAGTTTTCCTCCCCTGGTACTCGGGTGCAACATTCCAGATGCTTTACTAACACTCTCCCGACTTGGAGAGTCAGTCCCTTTAACCTCCTGTTTGGCGCAGTTTGCAATTTCTGTGGAAGATGAACAGGAATAGCGAGAACCAATGAGAGACTAGCTGGAGGTGTCTGGATGGGCAAATTTAACTCTCATTTCCCACCAGGAAGAGGAATTAACCAAAGGCTCAGCGTGCCGGGCCAGAACCAGATTAGGGCCTGAAGCCATCCTGCGGTGTTGCGGCCAGGTCACAAGAAAGCGAGTTGAAGAAAGGAGCTCAGGGGCACTGTAATTCACAAACCTGCAGAGTTATAAATGAGAGCTATCGTCCAAAAATAGACTGAAGTAAGGCTGCCAAGAGGACTTGAAAGCGGGGCAGAATTGCAGGAAACCGATTGCAGGAGGTAGACTGGAATTGCATTGAAAGCATAGGAAAAGAGGCAGAACGTCCACAATGATGCACTTGGCCAAAAAGGGCGTATGCGTTTTTTCCTGAATATATTCAGGAAAAAACGCATACGCCCTTTTTGGCCAACCAAGCAAGCTTGCAAAGGAAATCTGCACTACAATGAAGTCTCACTTCCCCCCGGTCAAAAGGGCCATCTGAAAAAAGTGTAAAATCCAGAAAGGCAGGACAGGCCATGGAGAACTGGGAGCCTTGTTATGCTGATGGGCGGGATGTAAATTACCAACAGACACTCAGGAGAAGTGTATGGTGTTTCCTGAAACATCTAAAAAACAAAGCAACAGAGCCTAGGGCACTGCCACTTATGGTCCTATAGCTTAGGGAAATTAAAATCAAAAAGACACAGCCACCCCAAAGTTTGGGACGCCTCTGTTTACAAGAACCTCGTTTACAGTACAAGTTCAACATCGCAGAAAGTGAAAAATGGATAAAGAAGTTGTGGTAATTACTTACAAAGCAATATCACTCAGCAATGAAATCTATGTCATCAGGGCCTTAGCAGCACAATGAGTGGATTCAGGTATGATGATTCTAACTGAAATAAGTCACACAGAAAAAGAAACATCATAAGATATCAGTAATACACGGAATGTAAACTTGGCTACACAGGAACTGAATTACAGAACAGAACAGGGTCTCAAATTTAGAAAACCAACTTATGCTTGCTTAAGGGGAAAGGTGAGTTGGGGTGCTGCATAAAACCAGAGATTGAAATGAGCACAGATAAAGTTCCTTAAGCCAAATATGGAATAGACAAGAGCTACTCCTTGCTCAACGAAATGGACTCAACACCGCATATTAAACGCCTAAGAATGTACCTGACTAGTAAGTATCTTAAAACCTATGGATTGCTATGTCTCCGAAAGAGAATCAAGCATGTGTACAGGGGCATAAACGCAGCAGTGATAGGATTGGAGAGGTTCGTGAGCAAATGAAGACCCTTTGAAGTCATATTGCATGGTACCCATTCCACGGGTTTCAACTACCCAGGTTTAAGGTATTCTTCCTTCAGCTAAAACATGCATGTGGAACCTAGAGTATGATCAACCATGTGATCGGGAGACGTGTTCAAATATGTCTCAGTTTTCGTACCCTGGTACTCTGGTGCAACATTCCAGACGCTTTACTAACACTCTCCCCACTTGGAGAGTCAGTCCCTTTAACCTCCTGTTTGGCCTAGTTTGCAATTTCTGTGGAAGATGAACAGGAATAGCGAGAACCAATAAGAGACTAGCTGGAGGTGTCTGGATGGGCAAATTTAACTCTCATTTCCCACCAGGAAGAGGAATTAACCAAAGGCTCAGCGTGCCGTGCCGGAACCAGATTAGGGCCTGAAGACATCCTGCGGTGTTGCGGCCAGGTCACAAGAAAGCGAGTTGAAGAAAGGAGTTCAGGGGCACTGTAATTCACAAACCTGCAGACTTATAAATGACAGCTATCGTCCAAAAATACACTGAAGTAAGGCTGCCAAGAGGACTTGAAAGCGGGGCAGAATTGCAGGAAACCGATTTCAGGAGGTAGACTGGAATTGCATTGAAAGCATAGGAAAAGAGGCAGAACGTCCACAATGATGCACTTGGCCAAAAAGGGCGTATGCGTTTTTTCCTGAATATATTCAGGAAAAAACGCATACGCCCTTTTTGGCCAACCAAGCAAACTTGCAAAGGAAATCTGCACTACAATGAAGTCAAACTTCCCCCCGGTCAAAAGGGCCATCTGAAAAAAGTGTAAAATCCAGAAAGGCAGGACAGGCCATGGAGAACTGGGAGCCTTGTTATGCTGAAGGGCGGGATGTAAATTGCCAACAAACACTCGGGAGAAGTGTATGGTGTTTCCTGAAACATCTAAAAAACAAAGCAACAGAGCCTAGGGCACTTCCACTTATGGTCCTATAGCTTAGGGAATTTAAATTCAAAAAGACACAGCCACCCCAAAGTTTCGAACGGCTCTGTTTACAAGAACCTCGTTTACAGTACAAGTTCAACATCGCAGAAAGTGAAAAATGGATAAAGAAGTTGTGGTATTTACTTACAAAGCAATATCACTCAACAATGAAATCTGTGTCATCAGGCCCTTAGCAGCACAATGAGTGGATTCAGGTATGATGATTCTAACTGAAATAAGTCACACAGAAACAGAAACATCATAAGATATCAGTAATACACGGAATGTAAACTTGGCTACACAGGAACTGAATTACAGAACAGAACAGGGTCTCAAATTTAGAAAACCAACTTATGCTTGCTTAAGGGGAAAGGTGAGTTGGGGTGCTGCATAAAACCAGAGATTGAAATGAGCACAGATAAAGTTCCTTAAGCCAAATATGGAATAGACAAGAGCTACTCCTTGCTCAACAAAATGGACTCAACACCCCATATTAAACGCCTAAGAATGTACCTGACTTGTAAGTATCTTAAAACCTATGGATTGCTATGTCTCCGAAAGAGAATCAAGCATGTGTACAGGGGCATAAACGCAGCAGTGATAGGATTGGAGAGGTTCGGTGAGCATATGAAGACCCTTTGAAGTCATATTGCATGGTACCCATTACACGGGTCTCAACTCTCCAGGTTTAAGGTATTCTTCCTTCAGCTAAAACATGCATGTGGAACCCAGAGTATGATCAACCATGTGAATGGGAGACGTATTCAAATATGTCTCAGTTTTCCTCCCCTGGTACTCCGGTGCAACATTCCAGACGCTTTACTAACACTCTCCCGACTTGGAGAGTCAGTCCCTTTAACCTCCTGTTTGGCACAGTTTGCAATTTCTGTGGAAGATGAACAGGAATAGCGAGAACCAATGAGAGGCTAGCTGGAGGTGTCTGGACGGGCAAATTTAACTCTCATTTCCCACCAGGAAGAGGAATTAACCAAAGGCTCAGCATGCTGGGCCGGAACCAGATTAGGGCCTGAAGCCATCCTGCGGTGTTGTGGCCAGGTCACAAGAAAGCGAGTTGAAGAAAGGAGCTCAGGGGCACTGTAATTCACAAACCTGCAGAGTTATAAATGAGAGCTATCGTCCAAAAATAGACTGAAGTAAGGCTGCCAAGAGGACTTGAAAGCTGAGCAGAATTGCAGGAAACCGATTTCAGGAGGTAGACTGGAATTGCATTGAAAGCATAGGAAAAGAGGCAGAACGTCCACAATGATGCACTTGGCCAAAAAGGGCGTATGCGTTTTTTCCTGAATATATTCAGGAAAAAACGCATACGCCCTTTTTGGCCAACCAAGCAAGCTTGCAAAGGAAATCTGCACTACAATGAAGTCTCACTTCCCCCCGGTCAAAAGGGCCATCTGAAAAAAGTGTAAAATCCAGAAAGGCAGGACAGGCCATGGAGAACTGGGAGCCTTGTTATGCTGATGGGCGGGATGTAAATTGCCAACAACCACTCGGGAGAAGTGTATGGTGTTTCCTGAAACATCTAAAAAACAAAGCAACAGAACCTAGGGCACTTCCACTTATGGTCCTATAGCTTAGGGAAATTAAAATAAACAAGACACAGCCACCCCAAAGTTTGGAACGGATCTGTTTACAAGAACCTCGTTTACAGTACAAGTTCAACATCGCAGAAAGTGAAAAATGGATAAAGAAGTTGTGGTATTTACTTACAAAGCAATATCACTCAGCAATGAAATCTGTGTCATCAGGCCCTTAGCAGCACAATGAGTGGATTCAGGTATGATGATTCTAACTGAAGTAAGTCACACAGAAAAAGAAACATCATAAGATATCACTAATACACGGAATGTAAACTTGGCTACACAGGAACTGAATTACAGAACAGAACAGGGTCTCAAATTTAGAAAACCAACTTATGCTTGCTTAAGGGGAAAGGTGAGTTGGGGTGCTGCATAAAACCAGAGATTGAAATGAGCACAGATAAAGTTCCTTAAGCCAAATATGGAATAGACAAGAGCTACTCCTTGCTCAACGAAATGGACTCAACACCGCATATTAAACGCCTAAGAATGTACCTGACTAGTAAGTATCTTAAAACCTATGGATTGCTATGTCTCCGAAAGAGAATCAAGCATGTGTACAGGGGCATAAACGCAGCAGTGATAGGATTGGAGAGGTTCGGTGAGCAAATGAAGACCCTTTGAAGTCATATTGCATGGTACCCATTCCACGGGTTTCAACTACGCAGGTTTTAGGTATTCTTCCTTCAGCTAAAACATGCATGTGGAACCCAAGTATGATCAACCATGTGAACGGGAGACGTGTTCAAATATGTCTCAGTTTTCCTCCCCTGGTACTCGGGTGCAACATTCCAGACGCTTTACTAACACTCTCCCCACTTGGAGAGTCAGCGCCTTTAACCTCCTGTTTGGCCCAGTTTGCAATTTCTGCGGAAGATGAACAGGAATAGCGAGAACCAATGAGAGACTAGCTGGAGGTGTCTGGACGGGCAAATTTAACTCTCATTTCTCACCAGGAAGAGGAAATAACCAAAGGCTCAGCGTGCCGTACCGGAACCAGATTAGGGCCTGAAGCCATCCTGCGGTGTTGCGGCCAGCTCAAAAGAAAGAGAGTTGAAGAAAGGAGCTCAGGGGCACTGTAATTCACAAACCTGCAGAGTTATAAATGAGAGCTATCGTCCAAAAATAGACTGAAGTAAGGCTGCCAAGAGGACTTGAAAGCGGGGCAGAATTGCAGGAAACCGATTTCAGGAGGTAGACTGGAATTGCATTGAAAGCATAGGAAAAGAGGCAGAACGTCCACAATGATGCACTTGGCCAAAAAGGGCGTATGCGTTTTTTCCTGAATATATTCAGGAAAAAACGCATACGCCCTTTTTGGCCAACCAAGCAAGCTTGCAAAGGAAATCTGCACTACAATGAAGTCTCACTTCCCCCCGGTCAAAAGGGCCATCTGAAAAAAGTGTAAAATCCAGAAAGGCAGGACAGGCCATGGAGAACTGGGAGCCTTGTTATGCTGATGGGCGGGATGTAAATTGCCAACAACCACTCGGGAGAAGTGTATGGTGTTTCCTGAAACATCTAAAAAACAAAGCAACAGAACCTAGGGCACTTCCACTTATGGTCCTATAGCTTAGGGAAATTAAAATCAAAAAGACACAGCCACCCCAAAGTTTGGAACGGCTCTGTTTACAAGAACCTCGTTTACAGTACAAGTTCAACATCGCAGAAAGTGAAAAATGGATAAAGAAGTTGTGGTATTTACTTACAAAGCAATATCACTCAGCAATGAAATCTGTGTCATCAGGCCCTTAGCAGCACAATGAGTGGATTCAGGTATGATGATTCTAACAGAAGTAAGTCACACAGAAAAAGAAACATCATAAGATATCAGTAATACACGGAATGTAAACTTGGCTACACAGGAACTGAATTACAGAACAGAACAGGGTCTCAAATTTAGAAAACCAACTTATGCTTGCTTAAGGGGAAAGGTGAGTTGGGGTGCTGCATAAAACCAGAGATTGAAATGAGCACAGATAAAGTTCCTTAAGTCAAATATGGAATAGACAAGAGCTACTCCTTGCTCAACGAAATGGACTCAACATCGCATATTAAATGCCTAAGAATGTACCTGACTAGTAAGTATCTTAAAAACCTATGGATTGCTATGTCTCCAAAAGAGAATCAAGCATGTGTACAGGGGCATAAACGCAGCAGTGATAGGATTGGAGAGGTTCGGTGAGCAAATGAAGACCCTTTGAAGTCATATTGCATGGTACCCATTACACGGGTCTTAACTCTCCAGGTTTAAGGTATTCTTCCTTCAACTAAAACATGCATGTGGAACCCAAGTATGATTAACCATGTGAACGGGAGACGTGTTCAAATATGTCTCAGTTTTCCTCCCCTGGTACTCGGGTGCAACATTCCAGACGCTTTACTAACACTCTCCCCACTTGGAGAGTCAGCGCCTTTAACCTCCTGTTTGGCCCAGTTTGCAATTTCTGTGGAAGATGAACAGGAATAGCGAGAACCAATGAGAGACTAGCTGGAGGTGTCTGGACGGGCAAATTTAACTCTCATTTCCCACCAGGAAAAGGAAATAACCAAAGGCTCAGCGTGCCGTGCCGGAACCAGATTAGGGCCTGAAGCCATCCTGCGGTGTTGCGGCCAGGTCACAAGAAAGCAAGTTGAAGAAAGGAGCTCAGGGGCACTGTAATGCACAAACCTGCAGAGTTATAAATGACAGCTATCGTCCAAAAATAGACTGAAGTAAGGCTGCCAAGAGGACTTGAAAGCGGGGCAGAATTGCAGGAAACCGATTTCAGGAGGTAGACTGGAATTGCATTGAAAGCATAGGAAAAGAGGCAGAACGTCCACAATGATGCACTTGGCCAAAAAGGGTGTATGCGTTTTTTCCTGAATATATTCAGGAAAAAACGCATACGCCCTTTTTGGCCAACCAAGCAAGCTTGCAAAGGAAATCTGCACTACAATGAAGTCTCACTTCCCCCCGGTCAAAAGGGCCATCTGAAAAAAGTGTAAAATCCAGAAAGCCAGGACAGGCCATGGAGAACTGGGAGTCTTGTTATGCTGATGGGCGGGATGTAAAAACGCATATGCCCTTTTTGACCAACCAAGCAAGCTTGCAAAGGTAATCTGCACTACAATGAAGTCTCACTTCCCC
Organism: Stenella coeruleoalba; assembly: GCF_951394435.1. Lineage (NCBI taxonomy): Eukaryota > Metazoa > Chordata > Mammalia > Artiodactyla > Delphinidae > Stenella > Stenella coeruleoalba. Next base: position 6,666,523 of record NC_137153.1, read on the forward strand.
CCGGTCAAAAGGGCCATCTGAAAAAAGTGTAAAATCCAGAAAGGCAGGACAGGCCATGAAGAACTGGGAGCCTTGTTATGCTGATGGGCAGGATGTAAATTGCCAACAACCACTCGGGAGAAGTGTATGGTGTTTCCTGAAACATCTAAAAAACAAAGCAACAGAAACTAGGGCACTTCCACTTATGGTCCTATAGCTTAGGGAAATTAAAATCAAAAAGACACAGCCACCCCAAAGTTTGGAACGGCTCTGTTTACAAGAACCTCGTTTACAGTACAAGTTCAACATCGCAGAAAGTGAAAAATGGATAAAGAAGTTGTGGTATTTACTTACAAAGCAATATCACTCAGCAATGAAATCTGTCATCAGGCCCTTAGCAGCACAATGAGTGGATTCAGGTATGATGATTCTAACTGAAATAAGTCACACAGAAAAAGAAACATCATAAGATATCAGTAATACACGGAATGTAAACTTGGCTACACAGGACCTGAATTACAGAACAGAACAGGGTCTTAAATTTAGAAAACCAACTTATGCTTGCTTAAGGGGAAAGGTGAGTTGGGGTGCTGCATAAAACCAGAGATTGAAATGAGCACAGATAAAGTTCCATAGGCCAAATATGGAATAGACAAGAGCTACTCCTTGCTCAAAGAAATGGACTCAACACCGCATATTAAACGCCTAAGAATGTACCTGACTAGTAAGTATCTGAAAACCTATAGATTGCTATGTCTCCGAAAGAGAATCAAGCATGTGTACAGGGGCATAAACGCAGCAGTGATAGGATTGGAGAGGTTCGGTGAGCAAATGAAGACCCTTTGAAGTCATATTGCATGGTACCCATTCCACGGGTTTCAACTACCCAGGTTTTAGGTATTCTTCCTTCAGCTAAAACATGCATGTGGAACCCAGAAAATGATCAACCATGTGATCGGGAGACGTGTTCAAATATGTCTCAGTTTTCCTCCCCTGGTACTCGGGTGCAACATTCCAGACGCTTTACTAACACTCTCCCCACTTGGAGAGTCAGCGTCTTTAACCTCCTGTTTGGCCCAGTTTGCAATTTCTGCGGAAGATGAACAGGAATAGTGAGAACCAATGAGAGGCTAGCTGGAGGTGTCTGGACGGGCAAATTTAACTCTCATTTCCCACCATGAGGAGGAAATAACCAAAGGCTCAGCGTGCCGTGCCAGAACCAGATTAGGGCCTGAAGCCATCCTGCGGTGTTGCGGCCAGCTCAAAAGAAAGCGAGTTGAAGAAAGGAGCTCAGGGGCACTGTAATTCACAAACCTGCAGAGTTATAAATGACAGCTATCGTCCAAAAATAGACTGAAGTAAGGCTGCCAAGAGGACTTGAAAGCGGGGCAGAATTGCAGGAAACCGATTTCAGGAGGTAGACTGGAATTGCATTGAAAGCATAGGAAAAGAGGCAGAACGTCCACAATGATGCACTTGGCCAAAATGGGCGTATGCGTTTTTTCCTGAATATATTCAGGAAAAAACGCATACGCCCTTTTTGGCCAACCAAGCAAGCTTGCAAAGGAAATCTGCACTACAATGAAGTCTCACTTCCCCCCGGTCAAAAGGGCCATCTGAAAAAAGTGTAAAATCCAGAAAGGCAGGACAGGCCATGGAGAACTGGGAGCCTTGTTATGCTGATGGGCGGGATGTAAATTGCCAACAACCACTCGGGAGAAGTGTATGGTGTTTCCTGAAACATCTAAAAAACAAAGCAACAGAGCCTAGGGCACTGCCACTTATGGTCCTATAGCTTAGGGAAATTAAAATCAAAAAGACACAGCCACCCCAAAGTTTGGGATGCCTCTGTTTACAAGAACCTCGTTTACAGTACAAGTTCAACATCGCAGAAAGTGAAAAATGGAGAAAGAAGTTGTGGTATTTACTTACAAAGCAATATCACTCAGCAATGAAATCTATGTCATCAGGCTCTTAGCATCACAATGAGTGGATTCAGGTATGATGATTCTAACTGAAATAAGTCACACAGAAAAAGAAACATCATAAGATATCATTAATACACGGAATGTAAACTTGGTTACACAGGAACTGAATTACAGAACAGAACAGGGTCTCAAATTTAGAAAACCAACTTATGCTTGCTTAAGGGTAAAGGTGAGTTGGGGTGCTGCATAAAACCAGAGATTGAAATGAGCACAGATAAAGTTCCTTAAGTCAAATATGGAATAGACAAGAGCTACTCCTTGCTCAACGAAATGGACTCAACACCGCATATTAAACGCCTAAGAATGTACCTGACTAGTAAGTATCGTAAAACCTATGGATTGCTATGTCTCCAAAAGAGAATCAAGCATGTGTACAGGGGCATAAACGCAGCAGTGATAGGATTGGAGAGGTTCGGTGAGCAAATGAAGACCCTTTGAAGTCATATTGCATGGTACCCATTACACGGGTCTCAACTCTCCAGGTTTAAGGTATTCTTCCTTCAGCTAAAACATGCATGTGGAACCCAAGTATGATCAACCATGTGAACGGGAGACGTGTTCAAATATGTCTCAGTTTTCCTCCCCTGGTACTCGGGTGCAACATTCCAGACGCTTTACTAACACTCTCCCCACTTGGAGAGTCAGCGCCTTTAACCTCCTGTTTGGCCCAGTTTGCAATTTCTGCGGAAGATGAACAGGAATAGCGAGAACCAATGAGAGGCTAGCTGAAGGTGTCTGGACGGGCAAATTTAACTCTCATTTCCCACCAGGAAGAGGAAATAACCAAAGGCTCAGCGTGCCGTGCCGGAACCAGATTAGGGCCTGAAGCCATCCTGCGGTGTTGTGGCCAGGTCACAAGAAAGCAAGTTGAAGAAAGGAGCTCAGGGGCACTGTAATTCACAAACCTGCAGAGTTATAAATGACAGCTATCGTCCAAAAATAGACTGAAGTAAGGCTGCCAAGAGGACTTGAAAGCGGGGCAGAATTGCAGGAAACCGATTTCAGGAGGTAGACTGGAATTGCATTGAAAGCATAGGAAAAGAGGCAGAACGTCCACAATGATGCACTTGGCCAAAAAGGGCGTATGTGTTTTTTCCTGAATATATTCAGGAAAAAACGCATACGCCCTTTTTGGCCAACCAAGCAAGCTTGCAAAGGAAATCTGCACTACAATGAAGTCTCACTTCCCCCCGGTCAAAAGGGCCATCTGAAAAAAGTGTAAAATCCAGAAAGGCAGGACAGGCCATGGAGAACTGGGAGCCTTGTTATGCTGATGGGCGGGATGTAAATTGCCAACAACCCCTCGGGAGAAGTGTATGGTGTTTCCTGAAACATCTAAAAAACAAAGCAACAGAACCTAGGGCACTTCCACTTATGGTCCTATAGCTTAGGGAAATTAAAATCAAAAAGACACAGCCACCCCAAAGTTTGGAACGGCTCTGTTTACAAGAACCTCGTTTACAGTACAAGTTCAACATTGCAGAAAGTGAAAAATGGATAAAGAAGTTGTGGTATTTACTTACAAAGCAATATCACTCAGCAATGAAATCTGTGTCATCAGGCCCTTAGCAGCACAATGAGTGGATTCAGGTATGATGATTCTAACCGAAATAAGTCACACAGAAAAAGAAACATCATAAGATATCAGTAATACACGGAATGGAAACTTGGCTACACAGGAACTGAATTACAGAACAGAACAGGGTCTCAAATTTAGAAAACCAACTTATTCTTGCTTAAGGGTAAAGGTGAGTTGGGGTGCTGCATAAAACCAGAGATTGAAATGAGCACAGATAAAGTTCCTTAAGCCAAATATGGAATAGACAAGAGCTACTCCTTGCTCAACGAAATGGACTCAACACCGCATATTAAACGCCTAAGAATGTACCTGACTAGTAAGTATCTTAAAACCTATGGATTGCTATGTCTCCGAAAGAGAATCAAGCATGTGTACAGGGGCATAAACGCAGCAGTGATAGGATTGGAGAGGTTCGGTGAGCAAATGAAGACCCTTTGAAGTCATATTGCATGGTACCCATTCCACGGGTTTCAACTACCCAGGTTTAAGGTATTCTTCCTTCAGCTAAAACATGCATGTGGAACCCAGAGTATGATCAACCATGTGAACGGGAGACGTGTTCAAATATGTCTCAGTTTTCCTCCCCTGGTACTCGGGTGCAACATTCCAGACGCTTTACTAACACTCTCCCCACTTGGAGAGTCAGTCCCTTTAACCTCCTGTTTGGCCCAGTTTGCAATTTCTGCGGAAGATGAACAGGAATAGCGAGAACCAATGAGAGGCTAGCTGGAGGTGTCTGGACGGGCAAATTTAACTCTCATTTCCCACCAGGAAGAGGAATTAACCAAAGGCTCAGCGTGCCGGGCCGGAACCAGATTAGGGCCTGAAGCCATCCTGCGGTGTTGCGGCCAGGTCACAAGAAAGCGAGTTGAAGAAAGGAGCTCAGGGGCACTGTAATTCACAAACCTGCAGACTTATAAATGACAGCTATCGTCCAAAAATAGACTGAAGTAAGGCTGCCAAGAGGACTTGAAAGCGGGGCAGAATTGCAGGAAACCGATTTCAGGAGGTAGACTGGAATTGCATTGAAAGCATAGGAAAAGAGGCAGAACGTCCACAATGATGCGCTTGGCCAAAAAGGGCGTATGCGTTTTTTCCTGAATATATTCAGGAAAAAACGCATACGCCCTTTTTGGCCAACCAAGCAAGCTTGCAAAGGAAATCTGCACTACAATGAAGTCTCACTTCCCCCCGGTCAAAAGGGCCATCTGAAAAAAGTGTAAAATCCAGAAAGGCAGGACAGGCCATGGAGAACTGGGAGCCTTGTTATACTGATGGGCGGGATGTAAATTGCCAACAACCACTCGGGAGAAGTGTATGGTGTTTCCTTAAACATCTAAAAAACAAAGCAACAGAGCCTAGGGCACTGCCACTTATGGTCCTATAGCTTAGGGAAATTAAAATCAAAAAGACACAGCCACCCCAAAGTTTGGAACGGCTCTGTTTACAAGAACCTCGTTTACAGTACAAGTTCAACATCGCAGAAAGTGAAAAATGGATAAAGAAGTTGTGGTATTTACTTACAAAGCAATATCACTCAGCAATGAAATCTGTGTCATCAGGCCCTTAGCAGCACAATGAGTGGATTCAGGTATGATGATTCTAACTGAAATAAGTCACACAGAAAAAGAAACATCATAAGATATCACTAATACACGGATTGTAAACTTGGCTACACAGGAACTGAATGACAGAACAGAACAGGTTCTCAAATTTAGAAAACCAACTTATGCTTGCTTAAGGGTAAAGGTGAGTTGGGGTGCTGCATAAAACCAGAGATTGAAATGAGCACAGATAAAGTTCCTTAAGCCAAATATGGAATAGACAAGAGCTACTCCTTGCTCAACGAAATGGACTCAACACCGCATATTAAACGCCTAAGAATGTACCTGACTAGTAAGTATCTTAAAACCTATGGATTGCTATGTCTCCGAAAGAGAATCAAGCATGTGTACAGGGGCATAAACGCAGCAGTGATAGGATTGGAGAGGTTCGGTGAGCAAATGAAGACCCTTTGAAGTCATATTGCATGGTACCCATTCCACGGGTTTCAACTACCCAGGTTTAAGGTATTCTTCCTTCAGCTAAAACATGCATGTGGAACCTAGAGTATGATCAACCATGTGATCGGGAGACGTGTTCAAATATGTCTCAGTTTTCGTACCCTGGTACTCGGGTGCAACATTCCAGACGCTTTACTAACACTCTCCCCACTTGGAGAGTCAGCGCCTTTAACCTCCTGTTTGGCACAGTTTGCAATTTCTGTGGAAGATGAACAGGAATAGCGAGAACCAATGAGAGGCTAGCTGGAGGTGTCTGGACGGGCAAATTTAACTCTCATTTCCCACCAGGAAGAGGAAATAACCAAAGGCTCAGCGTGCCATACCGGAACCAGATTAGGGCCTGAAGCCATCCTGCGGTGTTGCGGCCAGCTCAAAAGAAAGCGAGTTGAAGAAAGGAGCTCAGGGGCACTGTAATTCACAAACCTGCAGAGTTATAAATGACAGCTATCCTCCAAAAATACACTGAAGTAAGGCTGCCAAGAGGACTTGAAAGCGGGGCAGAATTGCAGGAAACCGATTTCAGGAGGTAGACTGGAATTGCATTGAAAGCATAGGAAAAGAGGCAGAACGTCCACAATGATGCGCTTGGCCAAAAAGGGCGTATGCGTTTTTTCCTGAATATATTCAGGAAAAAACGCATACGCCCTTTTTGGCCAACCAAGCAAGCTTGCAAAGGAAATCTGCACTACAATGAAGTCTCACTTCCCCCCGGTCAAAAGGGCCATCTGAAAAAAGTGTAAAATCCAGAAAGGCAGGACAGGCCATGGAGAACTGGGAGCCTTGTTATGCTGATGGGCGGGATGTAAATTGCCAACAGACACTCGGGAGAAGTGTATGGTGTTTCCTGAAACATCTAAAAAACAAAGCAACAGAACCTAGGGCACTTCCACTTATGGTCCTATAGCTTAGGGAAATTAAAATCAAAAAGACACAGCCACCCCAAAGTTTGGAACGGCTCTGTTTACAAGAAACTCGTTTACAGTACAAGTTCAACATCGCAGAAAGTGAAAAATGGATAAAGAAGTTGTGGTATTTACTTACAAAGCAATATCACTCAGCAATGAAATCTGTGTCATCAGGCCCTTAGCATCACAATGAGTGGATTCAGGTATGATGATTCTAACTGAAATAAGTCACACAGAAAAAGAAACATCATAAGATATCAGTAATACATGGAATGTAAACTTGGCTACACAGGAACTGAATTACAGAACAGAACAGGGTCTCAAATTTAGAAAACCAACTTATGCTTGCTTAAGGGGAAAGGTGAGTTGGGGTGCTGCATAAAACCAGAGATTGAAATGAGCACAGATAAAGTTCCTTAAGCCAAATATGGAATAGACAAGAGCTACTCCTTGCTCAACGAAATGGACTCAACACCGCATATTAAACGCCTAAGAATGTACCTGACTAGTAAGTATCTTAAAACCTATGGATTGCTATGTCTCCAAAAGAGAATCAAGCATGTGTACAGGGGCATAAATGCAGCAGTGATAGGATTGCAGAGTTTCGTGAGCAAATGAAGACCCTTTGAAGTCATATTGCATGGTACCCATTCCACGGGTTTCAACTACCCAGGTGTAAGGTATTGTTCCTTCAGCTAAAACATGCATGTGGAACCTAGAGTATGATCAACCATGTGATAGGGAGACGTGTTCAAATATGTCTCAGTTTTCGTACCCTGGTACTCGGGTGCAACATTCCAGACGCTTTACTAACACTCTCCCCACTTGGAGAGTCAGCGCCTTTAACCTCCTGTTTGGCACAGTTTGCAATTTCTGTGGAAGATGAACAGGAATAGCGAGAACCAATGAGAGGCTAGCTGGAGGTGTCTGGACGGGCAAATTTAACTCTCATTTCCCACCAGGAAGAGGAAATAACCAAAGGCTCAGCGTGCCGTACCGGAACCAGATTAGGGCCTGAAGCCATCCTGCGGTGTTGCGGCCAGCTCAAAAGAAAGCGAGTTGAAGAAAGGAGCTCAGGGGCACTGTAATTCACAAACCTGCAGAGTTATAAATGACAGCTATCGTCCAAAAATAGACTGAAGTAAGGCTGCCAAGAGGACTTGAAAGCGGGGCAGAATTGCAGGAAACCGATTTCAGGAGGTAGACTGGAATTGCATTGAAAGCACAGGAAAAGAGGCAGAACGTCCACAATGATGCACTTGGCCAAAAAGGGCGTATGCGTTTTTTCCTGAATATATTCAGGAAAAAACGCATACGCCCTTTTTGGCCAACCAAGCAAGCTTGCAAAGGAAATCTGCACTACAATGAAGTCTCACTTCCCCCCGGTCAAAAGGGCTATCTGAAAAAAGTGTAAAATCCAGAAAGGCAGGACAGGCCATGGAGAACTGGGAGCCTTGTTATGCTGATGGGCGGGATGTAAATTACCAACAGACACTAAGGAGAAGTGTATGGTGTTTCCTGAAACATCTAAAAAACAAAGCAACAGAACCTAGGGCACTTCCACTTATGGTCCTATAGCTTACGGAAATTAAAATCAAAAAGACACAGCCACCCCAAAGTTTGGAACGGCTCTGTTTACAAGAAACTCGTTTACAGTACAAGTTCAACATCACAGAAAGTGAAAAATGGATAAAGAAGTTGTGGTATTTACTTACAAAGCAATATCACTCAGCAATGAAATCTGTGTCATCAGGCCCTTAGCATCACAATGAGTGGATTCAGGTACGATGATTCTAACTGAAATAAGTCACACAGAAAAAGAAACATCATAAGATATCAGTAATACATGGAATGTAAACTTGGCTACACAGGAACTGAATTACAGAACACAACAGGGTCTCACATTTAGAAAACCAACTTATGCTTGCTTAAGGGGAAAGGTGAGTTGGGGTGCTGCATAAAACCAGAGATTGAAATGAGCACAGATAAAGTTCCTTAAGCCAAATATGGAATAGACAAGAGCTACTCCTTGCTCAACGAAATGGACTCAAAACCCCATATTAAACCCCTAAGAATGTACCTGACTAGTAAGTATCTTAAAACCTATGGATTGCTATGTCTCCAAAAGAGAATCAAGCGTGTGTACAGGGGAATAAACGCAGCAGTGATAGGATTGGAGAGGTTCGGTGAGCAAATGAAGACCCTTTGAAGTCATATTGCATGGTACCGATTCCACGGGTCTTAACTCTCCAGGTTTAAGGTATTCTTCCTTCAGCTAAAACATGCATGTGGAACCCAAGTATGATCAACCATGTGAACGGGAGACGTGTTCAAATATGTCTCAGTTTTCCTCCCCTGGTACTCGGGTGCAACATTCCAGACGCTTTACTAACACTCTCCCCACTTGGAGAGTCAGCGCCTTTAACCTCCTGTTTGGCACAGTTTGCAATTTCTGCGGAAGATGAACAGGAATAGTGAGAACCAATGAGAGACTAGCTGGAGGTGTCTGGACGGGCAAATTTAACTCTCATTTCCCACCAGGAAGAGGAAATAACCAAAGGCTCAGCGTGCCGTGCCGGAACCAGATTAGGGCCTGAAGCCATCCTGCGGTGTTGCGGCCAGGTCACAAGAAAGCAAGTTGAAGAAAGGAGCTCAGGGGCACTATAATTCACAAACCTGCAGAGTTATAAATGACAGCTATCGTCCAAAAATAGACTGAAGTAAGGCTGCCAAGAGGACTTGAAAGCGGGGCAGAATTTCAGGAAACCGATTTCAGGAGGTAGACTGGAATTGCATTGAAAGCATAGGAAAAGAGGCAGAACGTCCACAATGATGCACTTGGCCAAAAAGGGCGTATGCGTTTTTTCCTGAATATATTCAGGAAAAAACGCATACGCCCTTTTTGGCCAACCAAGCAAGCTTGCAAAGGAAATCTGCACTACAATGAAGTCTCACTTCCCCCCGGGCAAAAGGGCCATCTGAAAAAAGTGTAAAATCCAGAAAGGCAAGACAGGCCATGGAGAACTGGGAGCCTTGTTATGCTGATGGGCGGGATGTAAATTGCCAACAACCACTCGGGATAAGTGTATGGTGTTTCCTGAAACATCTAAAAAACAAAGCAACAGAGCCTAGGGCACTTCCACTTATGGTCCTATAGCTTAGGGAAATTAAAATCAAAAAGACACAGGCACCCCAAAGTTTGGGACGCCTCCGTTTATAAGAACTTCGTTTACCATACAAGTTCAATATCACAGAAAGTGAAAAATGGATAAAGAACTTGTGGTACTTACGTACAATGCAGTATCACTCAGCAATGAAATCTATGTCATCAGGCCCGTAGCAGCATAATGAGTGGATTCAGGTACGATGATTCTAACTGAAATAAGTCACACAGAAAAAGAAACATCATAAGATATCACTAATACATGGAATGTAAACTTGGCTACACAGGAACTGAATTACAGAACAGAACAGGGTCTCAAATTTAGAAAACCAACTTATGCTTGCTTAAGGGGAAAGGTGAGTTGGGGTGCTGCATAAAACCAGAGATTGAAATGAGCACAGATAAAGTTCCTTAAGCCAAATATGGAATAGACAAGAGCTACTCCTTGCTCAACGAAATGGACTCAACACCGCATATTAAACGCCTAAGAATGTACCTGACTAGTAAGTATCTTAAAACCTATGGATTGCTATGTCTCCGAAAGAAAATCAAGCATGTGTACAGGGGCATAAACGCAGCAGTGATAGGATTGGAGACGTTCGGTGAGCAAATGAAGACCCTTTGAAGTCATATTGCATGGTACCCATTCCACGGGTTTCAAATACCCAGGTTTAAGGTATTCTTCCTCAGCTAAAACATGCATGTGGAACCTAGAGTATGATCAACCATGTGATCGCGAGACGTGTTCAAATATGTCTCAGTTTTCGTACCCTTGTACTCGGGTGCAACATTCCAGACGCTTTACTAACACTCTCCCCACTTGGAGAGTCAGTCCCTTTAACCTCCTGTTTGGCCCAGTTTGCAATTTCTGCGGAAGATGAACAGGAATAGCGAGAACCAATGAGAGACTAGCTGGAGGTGTCTGGACGGGCAAATTTAACTCTCATTTCCCACCAGGAAGAGGAATTAACCAAAGGCTCAGCGTGCCGTGCCAGAACCAGATTAGGGCCTGAAGCCATCCTGCGGTGTTGCGGCAAGGTCACAAGAAAGCGAGTTGAAGAAAGGAGCTCAGGGGCACTGTAATTCACAAACCTGCAGAGTTATAAATGACAGCTATCGTCCAAAAATAGACTGAAGTAAGGCTGCCAAGAGGACTTGAAAGCAGGGCAGAATTGCAGGAAACCGATTTCAGGAGGTAGACTGGAATTGCATTGAAAGCATAGGAAAAGAGGCAGAACGTCCACAATGATGCACTTGGCCAAAAAGGGCGTATGCGTTTTTTCCTGAATATATTCAGGAAAAAACGCATACGCCCTTTTTGGCCAACCAAGCAAGCTTGCAAAGGAAATCTGCACTACAATGAAGTCTCATTCCCCCCGGTCAAAAGGGCCATCTGAAAAAAGTGTAAAATCCAGAAAGGCAAGACAGGCCATGGAGAACTGGGAGCCTTGTTATGCTGATGGGCGGGATGTAAATTGCCAACAACCACTCGGGAGAAGTGTATGGTGTTTCCTGAAACATCTAAAAAACAAAGCAACAGAGCGTAGGGCACTGCCACTTACGCTCCTATAGCTTAGGGAAATTAAAATCAAAAAGACACAGCCACCCCAAAGTTTGGAACGGCTCTGTTTACAAGAACCTCGTTTACAGTACAAGTTCAACATCGCAGAAAGTGAAAAATGGATAAAGAAGTTGTGGTATTTACTTACAAAGCAATATCACTCAGCAATGAAATCTATGTCATCAGGCCCTTAGCATCACAATGAGTGGATTCAGGTATGATGATTCTAACTGAAATAAGTCACACAGAAAAAGAAACATCATAAGATATCAGTAATACACGGAATGTAAACTTGGCTACACAGGAACTGAATTACAGAACAGAACAGGGTCTCAAATTTAGAAAACCAACTTATGCTTGCTTAAGGGGAAAGGTGAGTTGGGTTGCTGCATAAAACCAGAGATTGAAATGAGCACAGATAAAGTTCCTTAAGCCAAATATGGAATAGACAAGAGCTACTCCTTGCTCAACGAAATGGACTCAACACCGCATATTAAACGCCTAAGAATGTACCTGACTAGTAAGTATCGTAAAACCTATGGATTGCTATGTCTCCAAAAGAGAATCAAGCATGTGTACAGGGGCATAAACGCAGCAGTGATAGGATTGGAGAGGTTCGGTGAGCAAATGAAGACCCTTTGAAGTCATATTGCATGGTACGCATTACACGGGTCTCAACTCTCCAGGTTTAAGGTATTCTTCCTTCAGCTAAAACATGCATGTGGAACACAAGTATGATCAACCATGTGAACGGGAGACGTGTTCAAATATGTCTCAGTTTTCCTCCCCTGGTACTCGGGTGCAACATTCCAGACGCTTTACTAACACTCTCCCCACTTGGAGAGTCAGCGCCTTTAACCTCCTGTTTGGCCCAGTTTGCGGTTTCTGCGGAAGATGAACAGGAATAGCGAGAACCAATGAGAGACTAGCTGGAGGTGTCTGGACGGGCAAATTTAACTCTCATTTCCCACCAGGAAGAGGAATTAACCAAAGGCTCAGCATGCCGGTCCGGAACCAGATTAGGGCCTGAAGCCATCCTGCGGTGTTGCGGCCAGGTCACAAGAAAGCGAGTTGAAGAAAGGAGCTCAGGGGCACTGTAATTCACAAACCTGCAGAGTTATAAATGACAGCTATCGTCCAAAAATAAACTGAAGTAAGGCTGCCAAGAGGACTTGAAAGCGGGGCAGAATTGCAGGAAACCGATTTCAGGAGGTAGACTGGAATTGCATTGAAAGCATAGGAAAAGAGGCAGAACGTCCACAATGATGCACTTGGCCAAAAAGGGCGTATGCGTTTTTTCCTGAATATATTCAGGAAAAAACGCATACGCCCTTTTTGGCCAACCAAGCAAGCTTGCAAATGAAATCTGCACTAAAATGAAGTCTCACTTCCCCCCGGTCAAAAGGGCCATCTGAAAAAAGTGTAAAATCCAGAAAGGCAGGACAGGCCATGGAGAACTGGGAGCCTTGTTATGCTGATGGGCGGGATGTAAATTGCCAACAGACACTCGGGAGAAGTGTATGGTGTTTCCTGAAACATCTAAAAAGCAAAGCAACAGAGCCTAGGGCACTGCCACTTATGGTCCTATAGCTTAGGGAAATTAAAATCAAAAAGACACAGCCACCCCAAAGTTTGGGACGCCTCTGTTTACAAGAACCTCGTTTACAGTACAAGTTCAACATCGCAGAAAGTGAAAAATGTATAAAGATCTTGTGGTACTTACGTACAATGCAGTATCACTCAGCAATGAAATCTATGTCATCAGGCCCGTAGCAGCATAATGAGTGGATTCAGGTATGATGATTCTAACTGAAATAAGTCACACAGAAAAAGAAACATCATAAGTTATCACTAATACACGGAATGTAAACTTGGCTACACAGGAACTGAATTACATAACAGAACAGGGTCTCAAATTTAGAAAACCAAGTTATGCTTGCTTAAGGGTAAAGGTGAGTTGGGGTGCTGCATAAAACCAGAGATTGAAATGAGCACAGATAAAGTTCCTTAAGCCAAATATGGAATAGACAAGAGCTACTCCTTGCTCAACGAAATGGACTCAAAACCCCATATTAAACCCCTAAGAATGTACCTGACTAGTAAGTATCTTAAAACCTATGGATTGCTATGTCTCCAAAAGAGAATCAAGCGTGTGTACAGGGGCATAAACGCAGCAGTGATAGGATTGGAGAGGTTCGGTGAGCAAATGAAGACCCTTTGAAGTCATATTGCATGGTACCCATTACACGGGTCTCAACTCTCCAGGTTTAAGGTATTCTTCCTTCAGCTAAAACATGCATGTGGAACCCAGAGTATGATCAACCATGTGAACGGGAGACGTGTTCAAATATGTCTCAGTTTTCCTCCCCTGGTACTCGGGTGCAACATTCCAGACGCTTTACTAACACTCTCCCGACTTGGAGAGTCAGTCCCTTTAACCTCCTGTTTGGCCCAGTTTGCAATTTCTGCGGAAGATGTACAGGAATAGCGAGAACCAATGAGAGGCTAGCTGGAGGTGTCTGGACGGGCAAATTTAACTCTCATTTCCCACCAGGAAGAGGAAATAACCAAAGGCTCAGCGTGCCGTGCCGGAACCAGATTAAGGCCTGAAGCCATCCTGCGGTGTTGCGGCCAGGTCACAAGAAAGCAAGTTGAAGAAAGGAGCTCAGGGGCACTGTAATTCACAAACCTGCAGACTTATAAATGACAGCTATCGTCCAAAAATAGACTGAAGTAAGGCTGCCAAGAGGACTTGAAAGCGGGGCAGAATTGCAGGAAACCGATTTCAGGAGGTAGACTGGAATTGCATTGAAAGCATAGGAAAAGAGGCAGAACGTCCACAATGATGCACTTGGCCAAAAAGGGCGTATGCGTTTTTTCCTGAATATATTCAGGAAAAAACGCATACGCCCTTTTTGGCCAACCAAGCAAGCTTGCAAAGGAAATCTGCACTACAATGAAGTCTCACTTCCCCCCGGGCAAAAGGGCCATCTGAAAAAAGTGTAAAATCCAGAAAGGCAGGACAGGCCATGGAGAACTGGGAGCCTTGTTATGCTGATGGGCGGGATGTAAATTGCCAACAACCACTCGGGAGAAGTGTATGGTGTTTCCTGAAACATCTAAAAAACAAAGCAACAGAGCCTAGGGCACTTCCACTTATGGTCCTATAGCTTAGGGAAATTAAAATCAAAAAGACACAGCCACCCCAAAGTTTGGGACGCCTCCGTTTATAAGAACCTCGTTTACCATACAAGTTCAATATCACAGAAAGTGAAAAATGGATAAAGAACTTGTGGTACTTACGTACAATGCAGTATCACTCAGCAATGAAATCTATGTCATCAGGCCCGTAGCAGCATAATGAGTGGATTCAGGTACGATGATTCTAACTGAAATAAGTCACACAGAAAAAGAAACATCATAAGATATCACTAATACACGGAATGTAAACTTGGCTACACAGGAACTGAATTACAGAACAGAACAGGGTCTCAAATTTAGAAAACCAACTTATGCTTGCTTAAGGGGAAAGGTGAGTTGGGGTGCTGCATAAAACCAGAGATTGAAATGAGCACAGATAAAGTTCCTTAAGCCAAATATGGAATAGACAAGAGCTACTCCTTGCTCAACGAAATGGACTCAACACCGCATATTAAACGCCTAAGAATGTACCTGACTAGTAAGTATCTTAAAACCTATGGATTGCTATGTCTCCGAAAGAGAATCAAGCATGTGTACAGGGGCATAAACGCAGCAGTGATAGGATTGGAGAGGTTCGGTGAGCAAATGAAGACCCTTTGAAGTCATATTGCATGGTACCCATTCCACGGGTTTCAAATACACAGGTTTAAGGTATTCTTCCTCAGCTAAAACATGCATGTGGAACCTAGAGTATGATCAACCATGTGATCGCGATACGTGTTCAAATATGTCTCAGTTTTCCTCCCCTGGTACTCGGGTGCAACATTCCAGACGCTTTACTAACACTCTCCCGACTTGGAGAGTCAGTCCCTTTAACCTCCTGTTTGGCCCAGTTTGCAATTTCTGCGGAAGATGAACAGGAATAGCGAGAACCAATGAGAGACTAGCTGGAGGTGTCTGGACGGGCAAAATTAACTCTCATTTCCCACCAGGAAGAGGAATTAACCAAAGGCTCAGCGTGCCGTGCCAGAACCAGATTAGGGCCTGAAGCCATCCTGCGGTGTTGCGGCCAGGTCACAAGAAAGCGAGTTGAAGAAAGGAGCTCAGGGGCACTGTAATTCACAAACCTGCAGACTTATAAATGACAGCTATCGTCCAAAAATAGACTGAAGTAAGGCTGCCAAGAGGACTTGAAAGCGGGGCAGAATTGCAGGAAACCGATTTCAGGAGGTAGACTGGAATTGCATTGAAAGCATAGGAAAAGAGGCAGAACGTCCACAATGATGCACTTGGCCAAAAAGGGCGTATGCGTTTTTTCCTGAATATATTCAGGAAAAAACGCATACGCCCTTTTTGGCCAACCAAGCAAGCTTGCAAAGGAAATCTGCACTACAATGAAGTCTCACTTCCCCCCGGTCAAAAGGGCCATCTGAAAAAAGTGTAAAATCCAGAAAGGCAAGACAGGCCATGGAGAACTGGGAGCCTTGTTCTGCTGATGGGCGGGATGTAAATTGCCAACAACCACTCGGGAGAAGTGTATGGTGTTTCCTGAAACATCTAAAAAACAAAGCAACAGAACCTAGGGCACTTCCACTTATGGTCCTATAGCTTAGGGAAATTAAAATCAAAAAGACACAGCCACCCCAAAGTTTGGAACGGCTCTGTTTACAAGAACCTCGTTTACAGTACAAGTTCAACATCGGAGAAAGTGAAAAATGGATAAAGAACTTGTGGTATTTACTTACAAAGCAATATCACTCAGCAATGAAATCTGTGTCATCAGGCCCTTAGCAGCACAATGAGTGGATTCAGGTATGATGATTCTAACTGAAATAAGTCACACAGAAAAAGAAACATCATAAGATATCACTAATACACGGAATGTAAACTTGGCTACACAGGAACTGAATTCCAAAACAGAACAGTGTCTCAAATTTAGAAAACCAACTTATGCTTGCTTAAGGGGAAAGGTGAGTTGGGGTGCTGCATAAAACCAGAGATTGAAATGAGCACAGATAAAGTTCCTTAAGCCAAATATGGAATAGACAAGAGCTACTCCTTGCTCAACGAAATGGACTCAACACCCCATATTAAACGCCTAAGAATGTACCTGACTAGTAAGTATCTTAAAACCTATGGATTGCTATGTCTCCAAAAGAGAATCAAGCGTGTGTACAGGGGCATAAACGCAGCAGTGATAGGATTGGAGAGGTTCGGTGAGCAAATGAAGACCCTTTGAAGTCATATTGCATGGTACGCATTACACGGGTCTCAACTCTCCAGGTTTAAGGTATTCTTCCTTCAGCTAAAACATGCATGTGGAACCCAAGTATGATCAACCATGTGAACGGGAGACGTGTTCAAATATGTCTCAGTTTTCCTCCCCTGGTACTCGGGTGCAACATTCCAGACGCTTTACTAACACTCTCCCCACTTGGAGAGTCAGCGCCTTTAACCTCCTGTTTGGCCCAGTTTGCAATTTCTGCGGAAGATGAACAGGAATAGCGAGAACCAATGAGAGACTAGCTGGAGGTGTCTGGACGGGCAAAATTAACTCTCATTTCCCACCAGGAAGAGGAATTAACCAAAGGCTCCGCGTGCCGTGCCAGAACCAGATTAGGGCCTGAAGCCATCCTGCGGTGTTGCGGCCAGGTCACAAGAAAGCGAGTTGAAGAAAGGAGCTCAGGGGCACTGTAATTCACAAACCTGCAGACTTATAAATGACAGCTATCGTCCAAAAATAGACTGAAGTAAGGCTGCCAAGAGGACTTGAAAGCGGGGCAGAATTGCAGGAAACCGATTTCAGGAGGTAGACTGGAATTGCATTGAAAGCATAGGAAAAGAGGCAGAACGTCCACAATGATGCACTTGGCCAAAAAGGGCGTATGCGTTTTTTCCTGAATATATTCAGGAAAAAACGCATACGCCCTTTTTGGCCAACCAAGCAAGCTTGCAAAGGAAATCTGCACTACAATGAAGTCTCACTTCCCCCCGGGCAAAAGGGCCATCTGAAAAACGTGTAAAATCCAGAAAGGCAGGACAGGCCATGGAGAACTGGGAGCCTTGTTATGCTGATGGGCGGGATGTAAATTGCCAACAACCACTCGGGAGAAGTGTATGGTGTTTCCTGAAACATCTAAAAAACAAAGCAACAGAGCCTAGGGCACTTCCACTTATGGTCCTATAGCTTAGGGAAATTAAAATCAAAAAGACACAGCCACCCCAAAGTTTGGGACGCCTCCGTTTATAAGAACCTCGTTTACCATACAAGTTCAATATCACAGAAAGTGAAAAATGGATAAAGAACTTGTGGTACTTACGTACAATGCAGTATCACTCAGCAATGAAATCTATGTCATCAGGCCCGTAGCAGCATAATGAGTGGATTCAGGTACGATGATTCTAACTGAAATAAGTCACACAGAAAAAGAAACATCATAAGATATCACTAATACACGGAATGTAAACTTGGCTACACAGGAACTGAATTACAGAACAGAACAGGGTCTCAAATTTAGAAAACCAACTTATGCTTGCTTAAGGGGAAAGGTGAGTTGGGGTGCTGCATAAAACCAGAGATTGAAATGAGCACAGATAAAGTTCCTTAAGCCAAATATGGAATAGACAAGAGCTACTCCTTGCTCAACGAAATGGACTCAACACCGCATATTAAACGCCTAAGAATGTACCTGACTAGTAAGTATCTTAAAACCTATGGATTGCTATGTCTCCGAAAGAGAATCAAGCATGTGTACAGGGGCATAAACGCAGCAGTGATAGGATTGGAGATGTTCGGTGAGCAAATGAAGACCCTTTGAAGTCATATTGCATGGTACCCATTCCACGGGTTTCAAATACCCAGGTTTAAGGTATTCTTCCTCAGCTAAAACATGCATGTGGAACCTAGAGTATGATCAACCATGTGATCGGGAGACGTGTTAAAATATGTCTCAGTTTTCCTCCCCTGGTACTCGGGTGCAACATTCCAGACGCTTTACTAACACTCTCCCGACTTGGAGAGTCAGTCCCTTTAACCTCCTGTTTGGCCCAGTTTGCAATTTCTGCGGAAGATGAACAGGAATAGCGAGAACCAATGAGAGACTAGCTGGAGGTGTCTGGACGGGCAAAATTAACTCTCATTTCCCACCAGGAAGAGGAATTAACCAAAGGCTCAGCGTGCCGTGCCAGAACCAGATTAGGGCCTGAAGCCATCCTGCGGTGTTGCGGCCAGGTCACAAGAAAGCGAGTTGAAGAAAGGAGCTCAGGGGCACTGTAATTCACAAACCTGCAGACTTATAAATGACAGCTATCGTCCAAAAATAGACTGAAGTAAGGCTGCCAAGAGGACTTTAAAGCGGGGCAGAATTGCAGGAAACCGATTTCAGGAGGTAGACTGGAATTGCATTGAAAGCATAGGAAAAGAGGCAGAACGTCCACAATGATGCACTTGGCCAAAAAGGGCGTATGCGTTTTTTCCTGAATATATTCAGGAAAAAACGCATACGCCCTTTTTGGCCAACCAAGCAAGCTTGCAAAGGAAATCTGCACTACAATGAAGTCTCACTTCCCCCCGGTCAAAAGGGCCATCTGAAAAAAGTGTAAAATCCAGAAAGGCAAGACAGGCCATGGAGAACTGGGAGCCTTGTTCTGCTGATGGGCGGGATGTAAATTGCCAACAACCACTCGGGAGAAGTGTATGGTGTTTCCTGAAACATCTAAAAAACAAAGCAACAGAACCTAGGGCACTTCCACTTATGGTCCTATAGCTTAGGGAAATTAAAATCAAAAAGACACAGCCACCCCAAAGTTTGGAACGGCTCTGTTTACAAGAACCTCGTTTACAGTACAAGTTCAACATCGGAGAAAGTGAAAAATGGATAAAGAACTTGTGGTATTTACTTACAAAGCAATATCACTCAGCAATGAAATCTGTGTCATCAGGCCCTTAGCAGCACAATGAGTGGATTCAGGTATGATGATTCTAACTGAAATAAGTCACACAGAAAAAGAAACATCATAAGATATCACTAATACACGGAATGTAAACTTGGCTACACAGGAACTGAATTCCAAAACAGAACAGTGTCTCAAATTTAGAAAACCAACTTATGCTTGCTTAAGGGGAAAGGTGAGTTGGGGTGCTGCATAAAACCAGAGATTGAAATGAGCACAGATAAAGTTCCTTAAGCCAAATATGGAATAGACAAGAGCTACTCCTTGCTCAACGAAATGGACTCAACACCCCATATTAAACGCCTAAGAATGTACCTGACTAGTAAGTATCTTAAAACCTATGGATTGCTATGTCTCCAAAAGAGAATCAAGCGTGTGTACAGGGGCATAAACGCAGCAGTGATAGGATTGGAGAGGTTCGGTGAGCAAATGAAGACCCTTTGAAGTCATATTGCATGGTACGCATTACACGGGTCTCAACTCTCCAGGTTTAAGGTATTCTTCCTTCAGCTAAAACATGCATGTGGAACCCAAGTATGATCAACCATGTGAACGGGAGACGTGTTCAAATATGTCTCAGTTTTCCTCCCCTGGTACTCGGGTGCAACATTCCAGACGCTTTACTAACACTCTCCCCACTTGGAGAGTCAGCGCCTTTAACCTCCTGTTTGGCCCAGTTTGCAATTTCTGCGGAAGATGAACAGGAATAGCGAGAACCAATGAGAGACTAGCTGGAGGTGTCTGGACGGGCAAAATTAACTCTCATTTCCCACCAGGAAGAGGAATTAACCAAAGGCTCCGCGTGCCGTGCCAGAACCAGATTAGGGCCTGAAGCCATCCTGCGGTGTTGCGGCCAGGTCACAAGAAAGCGAGTTGAAGAAAGGAGCTCAGGGGCACTGTAATTCACAAACCTGCAGACTTATAAATGACAGCTATCGTCCAAAAATAGACTGAAGTAAGGCTGCCAAGAGGACTTGAAAGCGGGGCAGAATTGCAGGAAACCGATTTCAGGAGGTAGACTGGAATTGCATTGAAAGCATAGGAAAAGAGGCAGAACGTCCACAATGATGCACTTGGCCAAAAAGGGCGTATGCGTTTTTTCCTGAATATATTCAGGAAAAAACGCATACGCCCTTTTTGGCCAACCAAGCAAGCTTGCAAAGGAAATCTGCACTACAATGAAGTCTCACTTCCCCCCGGGCAAAAGGGCCATCTGAAAAACGTGTAAAATCCAGAAAGGCAGGACAGGCCATGGAGAACTGGGAGCCTTGTTATGCTGATGGGCGGGATGTAAATTGCCAACAACCACTCGGGAGAAGTGTATGGTGTTTCCTGAAACATCTAAAAAACAAAGCAACAGAGCCTAGGGCACTTCCACTTATGGTCCTATAGCTTAGGGAAATTAAAATCAAAAAGACACAGCCACCCCAAAGTTTGGGACGCCTCCGTTTATAAGAACCTCGTTTACCATACAAGTTCAATATCACAGAAAGTGAAAAATGGATAAAGAACTTGTGGTACTTACGTACAATGCAGTATCACTCAGCAATGAAATCTATGTCATCAGGCCCGTAGCAGCATAATGAGTGGATTCAGGTACGATGATTCTAACTGAAATAAGTCACACAGAAAAAGAAACATCATAAGATATCACTAATACACGGAATGTAAACTTGGCTACACAGGAACTGAATTACAGAACAGAACAGGGTCTCAAATTTAGAAAACCAACTTATGCTTGCTTAAGGGGAAAGGTGAGTTGGGGTGCTGCATAAAACCAGAGATTGAAATGAGCACAGATAAAGTTCCTTAAGCCAAATATGGAATAGACAAGAGCTACTCCTTGCTCAACGAAATGGACTCAACACCGCATATTAAACGCCTAAGAATGTACCTGACTAGTAAGTATCTTAAAACCTATGGATTGCTATGTCTCCGAAAGAGAATCAAGCATGTGTACAGGGGCATAAACGCAGCAGTGATAGGATTGGAGATGTTCGGTGAGCAAATGAAGACCCTTTGAAGTCATATTGCATGGTACCCATTCCACGGGTTTCAAATACCCAGGTTTAAGGTATTCTTCCTCAGCTAAAACATGCATGTGGAACCTAGAGTATGATCAACCATGTGATCGGGAGACGTGTTAAAATATGTCTCAGTTTTCCTCCCCTGGTACTCGGGTGCAACATTCCAGACGCTTTACTAACACTCTCCCGACTTGGAGAGTCAGTCCCTTTAACCTCCTGTTTGGCCCAGTTTGCAATTTCTGCGGAAGATGAACAGGAATAGCGAGAACCAATGAGAGACTAGCTGGAGGTGTCTGGACGGGCAAAATTAACTCTCATTTCCCACCAGGAAGAGGAATTAACCAAAGGCTCAGCGTGCCGTGCCAGAACCAGATTAGGGCCTGAAGCCATCCTGCGGTGTTGCGGCCAGGTCACAAGAAAGCGAGTTGAAGAAAGGAGCTCAGGGGCACTGTAATTCACAAACCTGCAGACTTATAAATGACAGCTATCGTCCAAAAATAGACTGAAGTAAGGCTGCCAAGAGGACTTGAAAGCGGGGCAGAATTGCAGGAAACCGATTTCAGGAGGTAGACTGGAATTGCATTGAAAGCATAGGAAAAGAGGCAGAACGTCCACAATGATGCACTTGGCCAAAAAGGGCATATGCGTTTTTTCCTGAATATATTCAGGAAAAAACGCATACGCCCTTTTTGGCCAACCAAGCAAGCTTGCAAAGGAAATCTGCACTACAATGAAGTCTCACTTCCCCCCGGTCAAAAGGGCCATCTGAAAAAAGTGTAAAATCCAGAAAGGCAAGACAGGCCATGGAGAACTGGGAGCCTTGTTCTGCTGATGGGCGGGATGTAAATTGCCAACAACCACTCGGGAGAAGTGTATGGTGTTTCCTGAAACATCTAAAAAACAAAGCAACAGAACCTAGGGCACTTCCACTTATGGTCCTATAGCTTAGGGAAATTAAAATCAAAAAGACACAGCCACCCCAAAGTTTGGAACGGCTCTGTTTACAAGAACCTCGTTTACAGTACAAGTTCAACATCGGAGAAAGTGAAAAATGGATAAAGAAGTTGTGGTATTTACTTACAAAGCAATATCACTCAGCAATGAAATCTGTGTCATCAGGCCCTTAGCAGCACAATGAGTGGATTCAGGTATGATGATTCTAAGTGAAATAAGTCACACAGAAAAAGAAACATCATAAGATATCACTAATACACGGAATGTAAACTTGGCTACACAGGAACTGAATTCCAAAACAGAACAGTGTCTCAAATTTAGAAAACCAACTTATGCTTGCTTAAGGGGAAAGGTGAGTTGGGGTGCTGCATAAAACCAGAGATTGAAATGAGCACAGATAAAGTTCCTTAAGCCAAATATGGAATAGACAAGAGCTACTCCTTGCTCAACGAAATGGACTCAACACCCCATATTAAACGCCTAAGAATGTACCTGACTAGTAAGTATCTTAAAACCTATGGATTGCTATGTCTCCAAAAGAGAATCAAGCGTGTGTACAGGGGCATAAACGCAGCAGTGATAGGATTGGAGAGGTTCGGTGAGCAAATGAAGACCCTTTGAAGTCATATTGCATGGTACGCATTACACGGGTCTCAACTCTCCAGGTTTAAGGTATTCTTCCTTCAGCTAAAACATGCATGTGGAACCCAAGTATGATCAACCATGTGAACAGGAGACGTGTTCAAATATGTCTCAGTTTTCCTCCCCTGGTACTCGGGTGCAACATTCCAGACGCTTTACTAACACTCTCCCCACTTGGAGAGTCAGCGCCTTTAACCTCCTGTTTGGCCCAGTTTGCAATTTCTGCGGAAGATGAACAGGAATAGCGAGAACCAATGAGAGACTAGCTGGAGGTGTCTGGACGGGCAAAATTAACTCTCATTTCCCACCAGGAAGAGGAATTAACCAAAGGCTCAGCGTGCCGTGCCAGAACCAGATTAGGGCCTGAAGCCATCCTGCGGTTTTGCGGCCAGGTCACAAGAAAGCGAGTTGAAGAAAGGAGCTCAGGGGCACTGTAATTCACAAACCTGCAGACTTATAAATGACAGCTATCGTCCAAAAATAGACTGAAGTAAGGCTGCCAAGAGGACTTGAAAGCGGGGTAGAATTGCAGGAAACCGATTTCAGGAGGTAGACTGGAATTGCATTGAAAGCATAGGAAAAGAGGCAGAATGTCCACAATGATGCACTTGGCCAAAAAGGGCGTATGCGTTTTTTCCTGAATATATTCAGGAAAAAACGCATACGCCCTTTTTGGCCAACCAAGCAAGCTTGCAAAGGAAATCTGCACTACAATGAAGTCTCACTTCCCCCCGGGCAAAAGGGCCATCTGAAAAAAGTGTAAAATCCAGAAAGGCAGGACAGGCCATGGAGAACTGGGAGCCTTGTTATGCTGATGGGCGGGATGTAAATTGCCAACAACCACTCAGGAGAAGTGTATGGTGTTTCCTGAAACATCTAAAAAACAAAGCAACAGAGCCTAGGGCACTTCCACTTATGGTCCTATAGCTTAGGGAAATTAAAATCAAAAAGACACAGGCACCCCAAAGTTTGGGACGCCTCCGTTTATAAGAACCTCGTTTACCATACAAGTTCAATATCACAGAAAGTGAAAAATGGATAAAGAACTTGTGATACTTACGTACAATGCAGTATCACTCAGCAATGAAATCTATGTCATCAGGCCCGTAGCAGCATAATGAGTGGATTCAGGTACGATGATTCTAACTGAAATAAGTCACACAGAAAAAGAAACATCATAAGATATCACTAATACACGGAATGTAAACTTGGCTACACAGGAACTGAATTACAGAACAGAACAGGGTCTCAAATTTAGAAAACCAACTTATGCTTGCTTAAGGGTAAAGGTGAGTTGGGGTGCTGCATAAAACCAGAGATTGAAATGAGCACAGATAAAGTTCCTTAAGTCAAATATGGAATAGACAAGAGCTACTCCTTGCTCAACGAAATGGACTCAACACCGCATATTAAACGCCTAAGAATGTACCTGACTAGTAAGTATCTTAAAACCTATGGATTGCTATGTCTCCGAAAGAGAATCAAGCATGTGTACAGGGGCATCAACGCAGCAGTGATAGGATTGGAGAGGTTCGGTGAGCAAATGAAGACCCTTTGAAGTCATATTGCATGGTACCCATTCCATGGGTTTCAAATACCAAGGTTTAAGGTATTCTTCCTCAGCTAAAACATGCATGTGGAACCTAGAGTATGATCAACCATGTGATCGCGAGACGTGTTCAAATATGTCTCAGTTTTCCTCCCCTGGTACTCGGGTGCAACATTCCAGACGCTTTACTAACACTCTCCCGAATTGGAGAATCAGTCCCTTTAACCTCCTGTTTGGCCCAGTTTGCAATTTCTGCGGAAGATGAACAGGAATAGCGAGAACCAATGAGAGACTAGCTGGAGGTGTCTGGACAGGCAAAATTAACTCTCATTTCCCACCAGGAAGAGGAATTAAACAAAGGCTCAGCGTGCCGTGCCAGAACCAGATTAGGGCCTGAAGCCATCCTGCGGTGTTGCGGCCAGGTCACAAGAAAGCGAGTTGAAGAAAGGAGCTCAGGGGCACTGTAATTCACAAACCTGCAGAGTTATAAATGACAGCTATCGTCCAAAAATAGACTGAAGTAAGGCTGCCAAGAGGACTTGAAAGCAGGGCAGAATTGCAGGAAACCGATTTCAGGAGGTAGACTGGAATTGCATTGAAAGCATAGGAAAAGAGGCAGAACGTCCACAATGATGCACTTGGCCAAAAAGGGCGTATGCGTTTTTTCCTGAATATATTCAGGAAAAAACGCATACGCCCTTTTTGGCCAACCAAGCAAGCTTGCAAAGGAAATCTGCACTACAATGAAGTCTCACTTCCCCCCGGTCAAAAGGGCCATCTGAAAAAAGTGTAAAATCCAGAAAGGCAAGACAGGCCATGGAGAACTGGGAGCCTTGTTCTGCTGATGGGCGGGATGTAAATTGCCAACAACCACTCGGGAGAAGTGTATGGTGTTTCCTGAAACATCTAAAAAACAAAGCAACAGAACCTAGGGCACTTCCACTTATGGTCCTATAGCTTAGGGAAATTAAAATCAAAAAGACACAGCCACCCCAAAGTTTGGAACGGCTCTGTTTACAAGAACCTCGTTTACAGTACAAGTTCAACATCGGAGAAAGTGAAAAATGGATAAAGAACTTGTGGTATTTACTTACAAAGCAATATCACTCAGCAATGAAATCTGTGTCATCAGGCCCTTAGCAGCACAATGAGTGGATTCAGGTATGATGATTCTAAGTGAAATAAGTCACACAGAAAAAGAAACATCATAAGATATCACTAATACACGGAATGTAAACTTGGCTACACAGGAACTGAATTCCAAAACAGAACAGTGTCTCAAATTTAGAAAACCAACTTATGCTTGCTTAAGGGGAAAGGTGAGTTGGGGTGCTGCATAAAACCAGAGATTGAAATGAGCACAGATAAAGTTCCTTAAGCCAAATATGGAATAGACAAGAGCTACTCCTTGCTCAACGAAATGGACTCAACACCCCATATTAAACGCCTAAGAATGTACCTGACTAGTAAGTATCTTAAAACCTATGGATTGCTATGTCTCCAAAAGAGAATCAAGCGTGTGTACAGGGGCATAAACGCAGCAGTGATAGGATTGGAGAGGTTCGGTGAGCAAATGAAGACCCTTTGAATTCATATTGCATGGTACGCATTACACGGGTCTCAACTCTCCAGGTTTAAGGTATTCTTCCTTCAGCTAAAACATGCATGTGGAACCCAAGTATGATCAACCATGTGAACGGGAGACGTGTTCAAATATGTCTCAGTTTTCCTCCCCTGGTACTCGGGTGCAACATTCCAGACGCTTTACTAACACTCTCCACACTTGGAGAGTCAGCGCCTTTAACCTCCTGTTTGGCCCAGTTTGCAATTTCTGCGGAAGATGAACAGGAATAGCGAGAACCAATGAGAGGCTAGCTGGAGGTGTCTGGACGGGCAAATTTAACTCTCATTTCCCACCAGGAAGAGGAAATAACCAAAGGCTCAGCGTGCCGTACCGGAACCAGATTAGGGCCTGAAGACATCCTGCGGTGTTGCGGCCAGGTCACAAGAAAGCGAGTTGAAGAAAGGAGCTCAGGGGCACTGTAATTCACAAACCTGCAGAGTTATAAATGACAGCTATCGTCCAAAAATATACTGAAGTAAGGCTGCCAAGAGGACTTGAAAGCAGGGCAGAATTGCAGGAAACCGATTTCAGGAGGTAGACTGGAATTGCATTGAAAGCATAGGAAAAGAGGCAGAACGTACACAATGATGCACTTGGCCAAAAAGGGCGTATGCGTTTTTGCCTGAATATATTCAGGAAAAAACGCATACGCCCTTTTTGGCCAACCAAGCAAGCTTGCAAAGGAAATCTGCACTACAATGAAGTCTCACTTCCCCCCGGTCAAAAGGGCCATCTGAAAAAAGTGTAAAATCCAGAAAGGCAAGACAGGCCATGGAGAACTGGGAGCCTTGTTCTGCTGATGGGCGGGATGTAAATTGCCAACAACCACTCGGGAGAAGTGTATGGTGTTTCCTGAAACATCTAAAAAACAAAGCAACAGAACCTAGGGCACTTCCACTTATGGTCCTATAGCTTAGGGAAATTAAAATCAAAAAGACACAGCCACCCCAAAGTTTGGAACGGCTCTG
The DNA here is from genome assembly GCF_951394435.1 of Stenella coeruleoalba. NCBI lineage: Eukaryota > Metazoa > Chordata > Mammalia > Artiodactyla > Delphinidae > Stenella > Stenella coeruleoalba. The sequence goes on from NC_137153.1 coordinate 6,693,619, forward strand.
TTTACAAGAACCTCGTTTACAGTACAAGTTCAACATCGGAGAAAGTGAAAAATGGATAAAGAACTTGTGGTATTTACTTACAAAGCAATATCACTCAGCAATGAAATCTGTGTCATCAGGCCCTTAGCAGCACAATGAGTGGATTCAGGTATGATGATTCTAACTGAAATAAGTCACACAGAAAAAGAAACATCATAAGATATCACTAATACACGGAATGTAAACTTGGCTACACAGGAACTGAATTCCAAAACAGAACAGTGTCTCAAATTTAAAAAACCAACTTATGCTTGCTTAAGGGGAAAGGTGAGTTGGGGTGCTGCATAAAACCAGAGATTGAAATGAGCACAGATAAAGTTCCTTAAGCCAAATATGGAATAGACAAGAGCTACTCCTTGCTCAACGAAATGGACTCAACACCCCATATTAAACGCCTAAGAATGTACCTGACTAGTAAGTATCTTAAAACCTATGGATTGCTATGTCTCCGAAAGAGAATCAAGCGTGTGTACAGGGGCATAAACGCAGCAGTGATAGGATTGGAGAGGTTCGGTGAGCAAATGAAGACCCTTTGAAGTCATATTGCATGGTACGCATTACACGGGTCTCAACTCTCCAGGTTTAAGGTATTCTTCCTTCAGCTAAAACATGCATGTGGAACCCAAGTATGATCAACCATGTGAACGGGAGACGTGTTCAAATATGTCTCAGTTTTCCTCCCCTGGTACTCGGGTGCAACATTCCAGACGCTTTACTAACACTCTCCCCACTTGGAGAGTCAGCGCCTTTAACCTCCTGTTTGGCCCAGTTTGCAATTTCTGCGGAAGATGAACAGGAATAGCGAGAACCAATGAGAGGCTAGCTGGAGGTGTCTGGACGGGCAAATTTAACTCTCATTTCCCACCAGGAAGAGGAAATAACCAAAGGCTCAGCGTGCCGTACCGGAACCAGATTAGGGCCTGAAGACATCCTGCGGTGTTGCGGCCAGGTCACAAAAAAGCGAGTTGAAGAAAGGAGCTCAGGGGCACTGTAATTCACAAACCTGCAGAGTTATAAATGACAGCTATCGTCCAAAAATATACTGAAGTAAGGCTGCCAAGAGGACTTGAAAGCAGGGCAGAATTGCAGGAAACCGATTTCAGGAGGTAGACTGGAATTGCATTGAAAGCATAGGAAAAGAGGCAGAACGTCCACAATGATGCACTTGGCCAAAAAGGGCGTATGCGTTTTTTCCTGAATATATTCAGGAAAAAACGCATACGCCCTTTTTGGCCAACCAAGCAAGCTTGCAAAGGAAATCTGCACTACAATGAAGTCTCACTTCCCCCCGGTCAAAAGGGCCATCTGAAAAAAGTGTAAAATCCAGAAAGGCAAGACAGGCCATGGAGAACTGGGAGCCTTGTTCTGCTGATGGGCGGGATGTAAATTGCCAACAACCACTCGGGAGAAGTGTATGGTGTTTCCTGAAACATCTAAAAAACAAAGCAACAGAACCTAGGGCACTTCCACTTATGGTCCTATAGCTTAGGGAAATTAAAATCAAAAAGACACAGCCACCCCAAAGTTTGGAACGGCTCTGTTTACAAGAACCTCGTTTACAGTACAAGTTCAACATCGGAGAAAGTGAAAAATGGATAAAGAAGTTGTGGTATTTACTTACAAAGCAATATCACTCAGCAATGAAATCTGTGTCATCAGGCCCTTAGCAGCACAATGAGTGGATTCAGGTATGATGATTCTAAGTGAAATAAGTCACACAGAAAAAGAAACATCATAAGATATCACTAATACACGGAATGTAAACTTGGCTACACAGGAACTGAATTCCAAAACAGAAAAGTGTCTCAAATTTAGAAAACCAACTTATGCTTGCTTAAGGGGAAAGGTGAGTTGGGGTGCTGCATAAAACCAGAGATTGAAATGAGCACAGATAAAGTTCCTTAAGCCAAATATGGAATAGACAAGAGCTACTCCTTGCTCAACGAAATGGACTCAACACCCCATATTAAACGCCTAAGAATGTACCTGACTAGTAAGTATCTTAAAACCTATGGATTGCTATGTCTCCAAAAGAGAATCAAGCGTGTGTACAGGGGCATAAACGCAGCAGTGATAGGATTGGAGAGGTTCGGTGAGCAAATGAAGACCCTTTGAAGTCATATTGCATGGTACGCATTCCACGGGTTTCAAATACCCAGGTTTAAGGTATTCTTCCTCAGCTAAAACATGCATGTGGAACCCAAGTATGATCAACCATGTGAACGGGAGACGTGTTCAAATATGTCTCAGTTTTCCTCCCCTGGTACTCGGGTGCAACATTCCAGACGCTTTACTAACACTCTCCCCACTTGGAGAGTCAGCGCCTTTAACCTCCTGTTTGGCCCAGTTTGCAATTTCTGCGGAAGATGAACAGGAATAGCGAGAACCAATGAGAGGCTAGCTGGAGGTGTCTGGACGGGCAAAATTAACTCTCATTTCCCACCAGGAAGAGGAAATAACCAAAGGCTCAGCGTGCCGTACCGGAACCAGATTAGGGCCTGAAGACATCCTGCGGTGTTGCGGCCAGGTCACAAGAAAGCGAGTTGAAGAAAGGAGCTCAGGGGCACTGTAATTCACAAACCTGCAGAGTTATAAATGACAGCTATCGTCCAAAAATATACTGAAGTAAGGCTGCCAAGAGGACTTGAAAGCAGGGCAGAATTGCAGGAAACCGATTTCAGGAGGTAGACTGGAATTGCATTGAAAGCATAGGAAAAGAGGCAGAACGTCCACAATGATGCACTTGGCCAAAAAGGGCGTATGCGTTTTTTCCTGAATATATTCAGGAAAAAACGCATACGCCCTTTTTGGCCAACCAAGCAAGCTTGCAAAGGAAATCTGCACTACAATGAAGTCTCACTTCCCCCCGGTCAAAAGGGCCATCTGAAAAAAGTGTAAAATCCAGAAAGGCAAGACAGGCCATGGAGAACTGGGAGCCTTGTTCTGCTGATGGGCGGGATGTAAATTGCCAACAACCACTCGGGAGAAGTGTATGGTGTTTCCTGAAACATCTAAAAAACAAAGCAACAGAACCTAGGGCACTTCCACTTATGGTCCTATAGCTTACGGAAATTAAAATCAAAAAGACACAGCCACCCCAAAGTTTGGAACGGCTCTGTTTACAAGAACCTCGTTTACAGTACAAGTTCAACATCGGAGAAAGTGAAAAATGGATAAAGAACTTGTGGTATTTACTTACAAAGCAATATCACTCAGCAATGAAATCTGTGTCATCAGGCCCTTAGCAGCACAATGAGTGGATTCAGGTATGATGATTCTAAGTGAAATAAGTCACACAGAAAAAGAAACATCATAAGATATCACTAATACACGGAATGTAAACTTGGCTACACAGGAACTGAATTCCAAAACAGAACAGTGTCTCAAATTTAGAAAACCAACTTATGCTTGCTTAAGGGGAAAGGTGAGTTGGGGTGCTGCATAAAACCAGAGATTGAAATGAGCACAGATAAAGTTCCTTAAGCCAAATATGGAATAGACAAGAGCTACTCCTTGCTCAACGAAATGGACTCAACACCCCATATTAAACGCCTAAGAATGTACCTGACTAGTAAGTATCTTAAAACCTATGGATTGCTATGTCTCCAAAAGAGAATCAAGCGTGTGTACAGGGGCATAAACGCAGCAGTGATAGGATTGGAGAGGTTCGGTGAGCAAATGAAGACCCTTTGAAGTCATATTGCATGGTACGCATTACACGGGTCTCAACTCTCCAGGTTTAAGGTATTCTTCCTTCAGCTAAAACATGCATGTGGAACCCAAGTATGATCAACCATGTGAACGGGAGACGTGTTCAAATATGTCTCAGTTTTCCTCCCCTGGTACTCGGGTGCAACATTCCAGACGCTTTACTAACACTCTCCCCACTTGGAGAGTCAGCGCCTTTAACCTCCTGTTTGGCCCAGTTTGCAATTTCTGCGGAAGATGAACAGGAATAGCGAGAACCAATGAGAGGCTAGCTGGAGGTGTCTGGACGGGCAAATTTAACTCTCATTTCCCACCAGGAAGAGGAAATAACCAAAGGCTCAGCGTGCCGTACCGGAACCAGATTAGGGCCTGAAGACATCCTGCGGTGTTGCGGCCAGGTCACAAGAAAGCGAGTTGAAGAAAGGAGCTCAGGGGCACTGTAATTCACAAACCTGCAGAGTTATAAATGACAGCTATCGTCCAAAAATATACTGAAGTAAGGCTGCCAAGAGGACTTGAAAGCAGGGCAGAATTGCAGGAAACCGATTTCAGGAGGTAGACTGGAATTGCATTGAAAGTATAGGAAAAGAGGCAGAACGTACACAATGATGCACTTGGCCAAAAAGGGCGTATGCGTTTTTTCCTGAATATATTCAGGAAAAAACGCATACGCCCTTTTTGGCCAACCAAGCAAGCTTGCAAAGGAAATCTGCACTACAATGAAGTCTCACTTCCCCCCGGTCAAAAGGGCCATCTGAAAAAAGTGTAAAATCCAGAAAGGCAAGACAGGCCATGGAGAACTGGGAGCCTTGTTATGCTGATGGGCGGGATGTAAATTGCCAACAACCACTCGGGAGAAGTGTATGGTGTTTCCTGAAACATCTAAAAAACAAAGCAACAGAACCTAGGGCACTTCCACTTATGGTCCTATAGCTTAGGGAAATTAAAATCAAAAAGACACAGCCACCCCAAAGTTTGGAACGGCTCTGTTTACAAGAACCTCGTTTACAGTACAAGTTCAACATCGGAGAAAGTGAAAAATGGATAAAGAACTTGTGGTATTTACTTACAAAGCAATATCACTCAGCAATGAAATCTGTGTCATCAGGCCCTTAGCAGCACAATGAGTGGATTCAGGTATGATGATTCTAACTGAAATAAGTCACACAGAAAAAGAAACATCATAAGATATCACTAATACACGGAATGTAAACTTGGCTACACAGGAACTGAATTCCAAAACAGAACAGTGTCTCAAATTTAAAAAACCAACTTATGCTTGCTTAAGGGGAAAGGTGAGTTGGGGTGCTGCATAAAACCAGAGATTGAAATGAGCACAGATAAAGTTCCTTAAGCCAAATATGGAATAGACAAGAGCTACTCCTTGCTCAACGAAATGGACTCAACACCCCATATTAAACGCCTAAGAATGTACCTGACTAGTAAGTATCTTAAAACCTATGGATTGCTATGTCTCCAAAAGAGAATCAAGCGTGTGTACAGGGGCATAAACGCAGCAGTGATAGGATTGGAGAGGTTCGGTGAGCAAATGAAGACCCTTTGAAGTCATATTGCATGGTACGCATTACACGGGTCTCAACTCTCCAGGTTTAAGGTATTCTTCCTTCAGCTAAAACATGCATGTGGAACCCAAGTATGATCAACCATGTGAACGGGAGACGTGTTCAAATATGTCTCAGTTTTCCTCCCCTGGTACTCGGGTGCAACATTCCAGACGCTTTACTAACACTCTCCCCACTTGGAGAGTCAGCGCCTTTAACCTCCTGTTTGGCCCAGTTTGCAATTTCTGCGGAAGATGAACAGGAATAGCGAGAACCAATGAGAGGCTAGCTGGAGGTGTCTGGATGGGCAAATTTAACTCTCATTTCCCACCAGGAAGAGGAAATAACCAAAGGCTCAGCGTGCCGTACCGGATCCAGATTAGGGCCTGAAGACATCCTGCGGTGTTGCGGCCAGGTCACAAGAAAGCGAGTTGAAGAAAGGAGCTCAGGGGCACTGTAATTCACAAACCTGCAGAGTTATAAATGACAGCTATCGTCCAAAAATATACTGAAGTAAGGCTGCCAAGAGGACTTGAAAGCGGGGCAGAATTGCAGGAAACCGATTTCAGGAGGTAGACTGGAATTGCATTGAAAGCATAGGAAAAGAGGCAGAACGTCCACAATGATGCACTTGGCCAAAAAGGGCGTATGCGTTTTTTCCTGAATATATTCAGGAAAAAACGCATACGCCCTTTTTGGCCAACCAAGCAAGCTTGCAAAGGAAATCTGCACTACAATGAAGTCTCACTTCCCCCCGGTCAAAAGGGCCATCTGAAAAAAGTGTAAAATGCAAAAAGGCAGGACAGGCCATGGAGAACTGGGAGCCTTGTTATGCTGATGGGCGGGATGTAAATTGCCAACAACCACTCGGGAGAAGTGTATGGTGTTTCCTGAAACATCTAAAAAACAAAGCAACAGAGCCTAGGGCACTGCCACTTATGGTCCTATAGCTTAGGGAAATTAAAATCAAAAAGACACAGCCACCCCAAAGTTTGGGACGCCTCCGTTTATAAGAACCTCGTTTACCATACAAGTTCAATATCACAGAAAGTGAAAAATGGATAAAGAACTTGTCGTACTTACGTACAATGCAGTATCACTCAGCAATGAAATCTATGTCATCAGGCCCGTAGCAGCATAATGAGTGGATTCAGGTACGATGATTCTAACTGAAATAAGTCACACAGAAAAAGAAACATCATAAGATATCAGTAATACACGGAATGTAAACTTGGCTACACAGGAACTGAATTACAGAACAGAACAGGGTCTCAAATTTAGAAAACCAACTTATGCTTGCTTAAGGGGAAAGGTGAGTTGGGGTGCTGCATAAAACCAGAGATTGAAATGAGCACAGATAAAGTTCCTTAAGCCAAATATGGAATAGACAAGAGCTACTCCTTGCTCAACGAAATGGACTCAACACCGCATATTAAACGCCTAAGAATGTACCTGACTAGTAAGTATCTTAAAACCTATGGATTGCTATGTCTCCGAAAGAGAATCAAGCATGTGTACAGGGGCATAAACGCAGCAGTGATAGGATTGGAGATGTTCGGTGAGCTAATGAAGACCCTTTGAAGTCATATTGCATGGTACCCATTCCACGGGTTTCAAATACCCAGGTTTTAGGTATTCTTCCTCAGCTAAAACATGCATGTGGAACCTAGAGTATGATCAACCATGTGATCGGGAGACGTGTTCAAATATGTCTCAGTTTTCCTCCCCTGGTACTCGGGTGCAACATTCCAGACGCTTTACTAACACTCTCCCGACTTGGAGAGTCAGTCCCTTTAACCTCCTGTTTGGCCCAGTTTGCAATTTCTGCGGAAGATGAACAGGAATAGCGAGAACCAATGAGAGACTAGCTGGACGTGTCTGGACGGGCAAAATTAACTCTCATTTCCCACCAGGAAGAGGAATTAACCAAAGGCTCAGCGTGCCGTGCCAGAACAAGATTAGGGCCTGAAGCCATCCTGCGGTGTTGCGGCCAGGTCACAAGAAAGCGAGTTGAAGAAAGGAGCTCAGGGGCACTGTAATTCACAAACCTGCAGACTTATAAATGACAGCTATCGTCCAAAAATAGACTGAAGTAAGGCTGCCAAGAGGACTTGAAAGCGGGGCAGAATTGCAGGAAACCAATTTCAGGAGGTAGACTGGAATTGCATTGAAAGCATAGGAAAAGAGGCAGAACGTCCAGAATGATGCACTTGGCCAAAAAGGGCGTATGCGTTTTTTCCTGAATATATTCAGGAAAAAACCCATACGCCCTTTTTGGCCAACCAAGCAAGCTTGCAAAGGAAATCTGCACTACAATGAAGTCTCACTTCCCCCCGGTCAAAAGGGCCATCTGAAAAAAGTGTAAAATCCAGAAAGGCAAGACAGGCCATGGAGAACTGGGAGCCTTGTTATGCTGATGGGCGGGATGTAAATTGCCAACAACCACTCGGGAGAAGTGTATGGTGTTTCCTGAAACATCTAAAAAACAAAGCAACAGAACCTAGGGCACTTCCACTTATGGTCCTATAGCTTAGGGAAATTAAAATCAAAAAGACACAGCCACCCCAAAGTTTGGAACGGCTCTGTTTACAAGAACCTCGTTTACAGTACAAGTTCAACATCGGAGAAAGTGAAAAATGGATAAAGAACTTGTGGTATTTACTTACAAAGCAATATCACTCAGCAATGAAATCTGTGTCATCAGGCCCTTAGCAGCACAATGAGTGGATTCAGGTATGATGATTCTAACTGAAATAAGTCACACAGAAAAAGAAACATCATAAGATATCACTAATACACGGAATGTAAACTTGGCTACACAGGAACTGAATTCCAAAACAGAACAGTGTCTCAAATTTAAAAAACCAACTTATGCTTGCTTAAGGGGAAAGGTGAGTTGGGGTGCTGCATAAAACCAGAGATTGAAATGAGCACAGATAAAGTTCCTTAAGCCAAATATGGAATAGACAAGAGCTACTCCTTGCTCAACGAAATGGACTCAACACCCCATATTAAACGCCTAAGAATGTACCTGACTAGTAAGTATCTTAAAACCTATGGATTGCTATGTCTCCAAAAGAGAATCAAGCGTGTGTACAGGGGCATAAACGCAGCAGTGATAGGATTGGAGAGGTTCGGTGAGCAAATGAAGACCCTTTGAAGTCATATTGCATGGTACGCATTACACGGGTCTCAACTCTCCAGGTTTAAGGTATTCTTCCTTCAGCTAAAACATGCATGTGGAACCCAAGTATGATCAACCATGTGAACGGGAGACGTGTTCAAATATGTCTCAGTTTTCCTCCCCTGGTACTCGGGTGCAACATTCCAGACGCTTTACTAACACTCTCCCCACTTGGAGAGTCAGCGCCTTTAACCTCCTGTTTGGCCCAGTTTGCAATTTCTGCGGAAGATGAACAGGAATAGCGAGAACCAATGAGAGGCTAGCTGGAGGTGTCTGGATGGGCAAATTTAACTCTCATTTCCCACCAGGAAGAGGAAATAACCAAAGGCTCAGCGTGCCGTACCGGATCCAGATTAGGGCCTGAAGACATCCTGCGGTGTTGCGGCCAGGTCACAAGAAAGCGAGTTGAAGAAAGGAGCTCAGGGGCACTGTAATTCACAAACCTGCAGAGTTATAAATGACAGCTATCGTCCAAAAATATACTGAAGTAAGGCTGCCAAGAGGACTTGAAAGCGGGGCAGAATTGCAGGAAACCGATTTCAGGAGGTAGACTGGAATTGCATTGAAAGCATAGGAAAAGAGGCAGAACGTCCACAATGATGCACTTGGCCAAAAAGGGCGTATGCGTTTTTTCCTGAATATATTCAGGAAAAAACGCATACGCCCTTTTTGGCCAACCAAGCAAGCTTGCAAAGGAAATCTGCACTACAATGAAGTCTCACTTCCCCCCGGTCAAAAGGGCCATCTGAAAAAAGTGTAAAATCCAGAAAGGCAGGACAGGCCATGGAGAACTGGGAGCCTTGTTATGCTGATGGGCGGGATGTAAATTGCCAACAACCACTCGGGAGAAGTGTATGGTGTTTCCTGAAACATCTAAAAAACAAAGCAACAGAGCCTAGGGCACTGCCACTTATGGTCCTATAGCTTAGGGAAATTAAAATCAAAAAGACACAGCCACCCCAAACTTTCGAACGGCTCTGTTTACAAGAACCTCGTTTACAGTACAAGTTCAACATCGCAGAAAGTGAAAAATGGATAAAGAAATTGTGGTATTTACTTACAAAGCAATATCACTCAGCAATGAAATCTGTGTCATCAGGCCCATAGCAGCACAATGAGTGGATTCAGGTATGATGATTCTAACTGAAATAAGACACACAGAAAAAGAAACATCATAAGTTATCTCTAATACACGGAATGTAAACTTGGCTACACAGGAACTGAATTACAGAACAGAACAGGGTCTCAAATTTAGAAAACCAACTTATGCTTGCTTAAGGGGAAAGGTGAGTTGGGGTGCTGCATAAAACCAGAGATTGAAATGAGCACAGATAAAGTTCCTTAAGCCAAATATGGAATAGACAAGAGCTACTCCTTGCTCAACGAAATAGACTCAACACCCCATATTAAACGCCTAAGAATGTACCTGACTAGTAAGTATCTTAAAACCTATGGATTGCTATGTCTCCAAAAGAGAATCAAGCGTGTGTACAGGGGCATAAACGCAGCAGTGATAGGATTGGAGAGGTTCGGTGAGCAAATGAAGACCCTTTGAAGTCATATTGCATGGTACGCATTACACGGGTCTCAACTCTCCAGGTTTAAGGTATTCTTCCTTCAGCTAAAACATGCATGTGGAACCCAAGTATGATCAACCATGTGAACGGGAGACGTGTTCAAATATGTCTCAGTTTTCCTCCCCTGGTACTCGGGTGCAACATTCCAGACGCTTTACTAACACTCTCCCCACTTGGAGAGTCAGCGCCTTTAACCTCCTGTTTGGCCCAGTTTGCAATTTCTGCGGAAGATGAACAGGAATAGCGAGAACCAATGAGAGGCTAGCTGGAGGTGTCTGGATGGGCAAATTTAACTCTCATTTCCCACCAGGAAGAGGAAATAACCAAAGGCTCAGCGTGCCGTACCGGAACCAGATTAGGGCCTGAAGACATCTTGCGGTGTTGCGGCCAGGTCACAAGAAAGCGAGTTGAAGAAAGGAGCTCAGGGGCACTGTAATTCACAAACCTGCAGAGTTATAAATGACAGCTATCGTCCAAAAATAGACTGAAGTAAGGCTGCCAAGAGGACTTGAAAGCGGGGCAGAATTGCAGGAAACCGATTTCAGGAGGTAGACTGGAATTGCATTGAAAGCATAGGAAAAGAGGCAGAACGTCCACAATGATGCACTTGGCCAAAAAGGGCGTATGCGTTTTTTCCTGAATATATTCAGGAAAAAACGCATACGCCCTTTTTGGCCAACCAAGCAAGCTTGCAAAGGAAATCTGCACTACAATGAAGTCTCACTTCCCCCCGGTCAAAAGGGCCATCTGAAAAAAGTGTAAAATCCAGAAAGGCAGGACAGGCCATGGAGAACTGGGAGCCTTGTTATGCTGATGGGCAGGATGTAAATTGCCAACAACCACTTGGGAGAAGTGTATGATGTTTCCTGAAACATCTAAAAAACAAAGCAACAGAGCCTAGGGCACTTCCACTTATGGTCCTATAGCTTAGGGAAATTAAAATCAAAAAGACACAGCCACCCCAAACTTTCGAATGGCTCTGTTTACAAGAACCTCGTTTACAGTACAAGTTCAACATCGCAGAAAGTGAAAAATGGATAAAGAAATTGTGGTATTTACTTACAAAGCAATATCACTCAGCAATGAAATCTGTGTCATCAGGCCCATAGCAGCACAATGAGTGGATTCAGGTATGATGATTCTAACTGAAATAAGTCACACAGAAAAGAAACATCATAAGATATCAGTAATACACGGAATGTAAACTTGGCTACACAGGAACTGAATTACAGAACAGAACAGGGTCTCAAATTTAGAAAACCAACTTATGCTTGCTTAAGGGGAAAGGTGAGTTGGGGTGCTGCACAAAACCAGAGATTGAAATGAGCACAGATAAAGTTCCTTAAGCCAAATATGGAATAGACAAGAGCTACTCCTTGCTCAACGAAATGGACTCAACACCGCATATTAAACGCCTAAGAATGTACCTGACTAGTAAGTATCTTAAAACCTATAGATTGCTATGTCTCCGAAAGAGAATCAAGCATGTGTACAGGGGCATAAACGCAGCAGTGATAGGATTGGAGAGGTTCAGTGAGCAAATGAAGACCCTTTGAAGGCATATTGCATGGTACCCATTCCACGGGTTTCAACTACCCAGATTTTAGGTATTCTTCCTTCAGCTAAAACATGCATGTGGAACCCAGAGTATGATCAACCATGTGATCGGGAGACGTGTTCAAATATGTCTCAGTTTTCCTCCCCTGATACTCGGGTGCAACATTCCAGACGCTTTACTAACACTCTCCCCACTTGGAGAGTCAGCGCCTTTAACCTCCTGTTTGGCCCAGTTTGCAATTTCTGCGGAAGATGAACAGGAATAGCGAGAACCAATGAGAGACTAGCTGGAGGTGTCTGGACGGGCAAATTTAACTCTCATTTCCCACCAGGAAGAGGAAATAACCAGAGGGTCAGCGTGCCATGCCGGATCCAGATTAGGGCCTGAAGCCATCCTGCGGTGTTGCGGCCAGGTCACAAGAAAGCAAGTTGAAGAAAGGAGCTCAGGGGCACTGTAATTCACAAACCTGCAGAGTTATAAATGACAGCTATCGTCCAAAAATAGACTGAAGTAAGGCTGCCAAGAGGACTTGAAAGCGGGGCAGAATTGCAGGAAACCGATTTCAGGAGGTAGACTGGAATTGCATTGAAAGCATAGGAAAAGAGGCAGAACGTCCACAATGATGCACTTGGCCAAAAAGGGCGTATGCGTTTTTTCCTGAATATATTCAGGAAAAAACGCATACGCCCTTTTTGGCCAACCAAGCAAGCTTGCAAAGGAAATCTGCACTACAATGAAGTCTCACTTCCTCCTGGTCAAAAGGGCCATCTGAAAAAAGTGTAAAATCCAGAAAGGCAGGACAGGCCATGGAGAACTGGGAGCCTTGTTATGCTGATGGGCGGGATGTAAATTGCCAACAACCACTCGGGAGAAGTGTATGGTGTTTCCTGAAACATCTAAAAAACAAAGCAACAGAGCCTAGGGCACTTCCACTTATGGTCCTATAGCTTAGGGAAATTAAAATCAAAAAGACACAGCCACCCCAAAGTTTGGGACGCCTCTGTTTACAAGAACCTCGTTTACCGTACAAGTTCAATATCACAGAAAGTGAAAAATGGATAAAGAACTTGTGGTACTTACGTACAATGCAGTATCACTCAGCAATGAAATCTATGTCATCAGGCCCGTAGCAGCATAATGAGTAGATTCAGGTACGATGATTCTAACTGAAATAAGTCACACAGAAAAAGAAACATCATAAGATATCAGTAATACACGGAATGTAAACTTGGCTACACAGGAACTGAATTACAGAACAGAACAGGGTCTCAAATTTAGAAAACCAACTTATGCTTGCTTAAGGGGAAAGGTGAGTTGGGGTGCTGCATAAAACCAGAGATTGAAATGAGCACAGATAAAATTCCTTAAGCCAAATATGGAATAGACAAGAGCTACTCCTTGCTCAACGAAATGGACTCAACACCGCATATTAAACGCCTAAGAATGTACCTGACTAGTAAGTATCTTAAAACCTATGGATTGCTATGTCTCCGAAAGAGAATCAAGCATGTGTACAGGGGCATAAACGCAGCAGTGATAGGATTGGAGAGGTTCGGTGAGCAAATGAAGACCCTTTGAAGTCATATTGCATGGTACCCATTCCACGGGTTTCAACTACCCAGGTTTTAGGTATTCTTCCTTCAGCTAAAACATGCATGTGGAACCCAGAGTATGATCAACCGTGTGATCGGGAGACGTGTTCAAATATGTCTCAGTTTTCCTCCCCTGGTACTCGGGTGCAACATTCCAGACGCTTTACTAACACTCTTCCCACTTGGAGAGTCAGCGCCTTTAACCTCCTGTTTGGCACAGTTTGCAATTTCTGCGGAAGATGAACAGGAATAGCGAGAACAATGAGAGGCTAGCTGGAGGTGTCTGGACGGGCAAATTTAACTCTCATTTCCCACCAGGAAGAGGAAATAACCAAAGGCTCAGTGTGCCGGGCCGGAACCAGATTAGGGCCTGAAGCCATCCTGCGGTGTTGCGGCCAGCTCAAAAGAAAGCGAGTTGAAGAAAGGAGCTCAGGGGCACTGTAATTCACAAACCTGCAGAGTTATAAATGACAGCTATCGTCCAAAAATAGACTGAAGTTAGGCTGCCAAGAGGACTTGAAAGCGGGGCAGAATTGCAGGAAACCGATTTCAGGAGGTAGACTGGAATTGCATTGAAAGCATAGGAAAAGAGGCAGAACGTCCACAATGATGCACTTGGCCAAAAAGGGCGTATGCGTTTTTTCCTGAATATATTCAGGAAAAAACGCATACGCCCTTTTTGGCCAACCAAGCAAGCTTGCAAAGGAAATCTGCACTACAATGAAGTCTCACTTCCCCCCGGTCAAAAGGGCCATCTGAAAAAAGTGTAAAATCCAGAAAGGCAGGACAGGCCATGGAGAACTGGGAGCCTTGTTATGCTGATGGGCGGGATGTAAATTGCCAACAACCACTCGGGAGAAGTGTATGGTGTTTCCTGAAACATCTAAAAAACAAAGCAACAGAACCTAGGGCACTTCCACTTATGGTCCTATAGCTTAGGGAAATTAAAATCAAAAAGACACAGCCACCCCAAAGTTTGGGACGGCTCTGTTTACAAGAACCTCGTTTACAGTACAAGTTCAACATCGCAGAAAGTGAAAAATGGAGAAAGAAGTTGTGGTATTTACTTACAAAGCAATATCACTCAGCAATGAAATCTGTGTCATCAGGCCCTTAGCAGCACAATGAGTGGATTCAGGTATGATGATTCTAACTGAAATAAGTCACACAGAAAAAGAAACATCATAAGATATCAGTAATACACGGAATGTAAACTTGGCTACACAGGAACTGAATTACAGAACAGAACAGGGTCTCAAATTTAGAAAACCAACTTATGCTTGCTTAAGGGGAAAGGTGAGTTGGGGTGCTGCATAAAACCAGAGATTGAAATGAGCACAGATAAAGTTCCTTAAGCCAAATATGGAATAGACAAGAGCTACTCCTTGCTCAATGAAATGGACTCAACACCCCATATTAAACGCCTAAGAATGTACCTGACTAGTAAGTATCTTAAAACCTATGGATTACTATGTCTCCGAAAAGGAATCAAGCATGTGTACAGGGGCATAAACGCAGCAGTGATAGGATTGGAGAGGTTCAGTGAGCAAATGAAGACCCTTTGAAGTCATATTGCATGGTACCCATTCCACGGGTTTCAACTACCCAGGTTTAAGGTATTCTTCCTTCAGCTAAAACATGCATGTGGAACCCAGAGTATGATCAACCATGTGATCGGGAGACGTGTTCAAATATGTCTCAGTTTTCGTACCCTGGTACTCGGGTGCAACATTCCAGATGCTTTACTAACACTCTCCCGACTTGGAGAGTCAGTCCCTTTAACCTCCTGTTTGGCCCAGTTTGCAATTTCTGTGGAAGATGAACAGGAATAGCGAGAACCAATGAGAGACTAGCTGGAGGTGTCTGGATGGGCAAATTTAACTCTCATTTCCCACCAGGAAGAGGAAATAACCAAAGGCTCAGCGTGCCGGGCCGGAACCAGATTAGGGCCTGAAGCCATCCTGCGGTGTTGCGGCCAGGTCACAAGAAAGCGAGTTGAAGAAAGGAGCTCAGGGGCACTGTAATTCACAAACCTGCAGAGTTATAAATGAGAGCTATCGTCCAAAAATAGACTGAAGTAAGGCTGCCAAGAGGACTTGAAAGCGGGGCAGAATTGCAGGAAACCGATTTCAGGAGGTAGACTGGAATTGCATTGAAAGCATAGGAAAAGAGGCAGAACGTCCACAATGATGCACTTGGCCAAAAAGGGCGTATGCGTTTTTTCCTGAATATATTCAGGAAAAAACGCATACGCCCTTTTTGGCCAACCAAGCAAGCTTGCAAAGGAAATCTGCACTACAATGAAGTCTCACTTCCCCCGGTCAAAAGGGCCATCTGAAAAAAGTGTAAAATCCAGAAAGGCAGGACAGGCCATGGAGAACTGGGAGCCTTGTTATGCTGATGGGCGGGATGTAAATTACCAACAGACACTCAGGAGAAGTGTATGGTGTTTCCTGAAACATCTAAAAAACAAAGCAACAGAGCCTAGGGCACTGCCACTTATGGTCCTATAGCTTAGGGAAATTAAAATCAAAAAGACACAGCCACCCCAAAGTTTGGGACGCCTCTGTTTACAAGAACTTCGTTTACAGTACAAGTTCAACATCGCAGAAAGTGAAAAATGGATAAAGAAGTTGTGGTATTTACTTACAAAGCAATATCACTCAGCAATGAAATCTATGTCATCAGGCCCTTAGCAGCACAATGAGTGGATTCAGGTATGATGATTCTAACTGAAATAAGTCACACAGAAAAAGAAACATCATAAGATATCAGTAATACACGGAATGTAAACTTGGCTACACAGGAACTGAATTACAGAACAGGACAGGTTCTCAAATTTAGAAAACCAACTTATGCTTGCTTAAGGGGAAAGGTGAGTTGGGGTGCTGCATAAAACCAGAGATTGAAATGAGCACAGATAAAGTTCCTTAAGCCAAATATGGAATAGACAAGAGCTACTCCTTGCTCAACGAAATGGACTCAACACCGCATATTAAACGCCTAAGAATGTACCTGACTAGTAAGTATCTTAAAACCTATGGATTGCTATGTCTCCGAAAGAGAATCAAGCATGTGTACAGGGGCATAAACGCAGCAGTGATAGGATTGGAGAGGTTCGTGAGCAAATGATGACCCTTTGAAGTCATATTGCATGGTACCCATTCCACGGGTTTCAACTACCCAGGTTTTAGGTATTCTTCCTTCAGCTAAAACATGCATGTGGAACCCAGAGTATGATCAACCATGTGATCGATAGACGTGTTCAAATATGTCTCAGTTTTCGTACCCTGGTACTCGGGTGCAACATTCCAGATGCTTTACTAACACTCTCCCCACTTGGAGAGTCAGCGCCTTTAACCTCCTGTTTGGCACAGTTTGCAATTTCTGCGGAAGATGAACAGGAATAGCGAGAACCAATGAGAGACTAGCTGGAGGTGTCTGGACGGGCAAATTTAACTCTCATTTCCCACGAGGAAGAGGAAATAACCAAAGGCTCAGCGTGCCGTACCGGAACCAGATTAGGGCCTGAAGCCATCCTGCGGTGTTGCGGCCAGCTCAAAAGAAAGCGAGTTGAAGAAAGGAGCTCAGGGGCACTGTAATTCACAAACATGCAGAGTTATAAATGACAGCTATCGTCCAAAAATAGACTGAAGTAAGGCTGCCGAGAGGACTTGAAAGCGGGGCAGAATTGCAAGAAACCGATTTCAGGAGGTAGACTGGAATTGCATTGAAAGCATAGGAAAAGAGGCAGAACGTCCACAATGATGCACTTGGCCAAAAAGGGCGTATGCGTTTTTTCCTGAATATATTCAGGAAAAAACGCATACGCCCTTTTTGGCCAACCAAGCAAGCTTGCAAAGGAAATCTGCACTACAATGAAGTCTCACTTCCCCCCGGTCAAAAGGGCCATCTGAAAAAAGGGTAAAATCCAGAAAGGCAGGACAAGCCATGGAGAACTGGGAGCCTTGTTATGCTGATGGGCGGGATGTAAATTGCCAACAGACACTCAGGAGAAGTGTATGGTGTTTCCTTAAACATCTAAAAAACAAAGCAACAGAGCCTAGGGCACTGCCACTTATGGTCCTATAGCTTAGGGAAATTAAAATCAAAAAGACACAGCCACCCCAAATTTTGGGACGCCTCTGTTTACAAGAACCTCGTTTACAGTACATGTTCAACATCGCAGAAAGTGAAAAATGGAGAAAGAAGTTGTGGTATTTACTTACAAAGCAATATCACTCAGCAATGAAATCTATGTCATCAGGGCCTTAGCAGCACAATGAGTGGATTCAGGTATGATGATTCTAACTGAAATAAGTCACACAGAAAAAGAAACATCATAAGATATCAGTAATACACGGAATGTAAACTTGGCTACACAGGAACTGAATTACAGAACAGAACAGGGTCTCAAATTTAGAAAACCAACTTATGCTTGCTTAAGGGGAAAGGTGAGTTGGGGTGCTGCATAAAACCAGAGATCGAAATGAGCACAGATAAAGTTCCTTAAGCCAAATATGGAATAGACAAGAGCTACTCCTTGCTCAATGAAATGGACTCAACACCCCATATTAAACGCCTAAGAATGTACCTGACTAGTAAGTATCTTAAAACCTATGGATTGCTATGTCTCCGAAAGAGAATCAAGCATGTGTACAGGGGCATAAACGCAGCAGTGATAGGATTGGAGAGGTTCGGTGAGCAAATGAAGACCCTTTGAAGTCATATTGCATGGTACCCATTCCACGGGTTTCAACTACCCAGGTTTAAGGTATTCTTCCTTCAGCTAAAACATGCATGTGGAACCCAGAGTATGATCAACCATGTGATCGGGAGACGTGTTCAAATATGTCTCAGTTTTCCTCCCCTGGTACTCGGGTGCAACATTCCAGATGCTTTACTAACACTCTCCCGACTTGGAGAGTCAGTCCCTTTAACCTCCTGTTTGGCCCAGTTTGCAATTTCTGTGGAAGATGAACAGGAATAGCGAGAACCAATGAGAGACTAGCTGGAGGTGTCTGGATGGGCAAATTTAACTCTCATTTCCCACCAGGAAGAGGAATTAACCAAAGGCTCAGCGTGCCGTGCCGGAACCAGATTAGGGCCTGAAGCCATCCTGCGGTGTTGCGGCCAGGTCACAAGAAAGCGAGTTGAAGAAAGGAGCTCAGGGGCACTGTAATTCACAAACCTGCAGAGTTATAAATGACAGCTATCGTCCAAAAATAGACTGAAGTAAGGCTGCCAAGAGGACTTGAAAGCGGGGCAGAATTGCAGGAAACCGATTTCAGGAGGTAGACTGGAATTGCATTGAAAGCATAGGAAAAGAGGCAGAACGTCCACAATGATGCACTTGGCCAAAAAGGGCGTATGCGTTTTTTCCTGAATATATTCAGGAAAAAACGCATACGCCCTTTTTGGCCAACCAAGCAAGCTTGCAAAGGAAATCTGCACTACAATGAAGTCTCACTTCCCCCCGGTCAAAAGGGCCATCTGAAAAAAGTGTAAAATCCAGAAAGGCAGGACAGGCCATGGAGAACTGGGAGCCTTGATATGCTGATGGGCGGGATGTAAATTACCAACAGACACTCGGGAGAAGTGTATGGTGTTTCCTTAAACATCTAAAAAACAAAGCAACAGAGCCTAGGGCACTGCCACTTATGGTCCTATAGCTTAGGGAAATTAAAATCAAAAAGACACAGCCACCCCAAAGTTTGGGACGCCTCTGTTTACAAGAACCTCGTTTACAGTACAAGTTCAACATCGCAGAAAGTGAAAAATGGATAAAGAAGTTGTGGTATTTACTTACAAAGCAATATCACTCAGCAATGAAATCTATGTCATCAGGCCCTTAGCAGCACAATGAGTGGATTCAGGTATGATGATTCTAACTGAAATAAGTCACACAGAAAATGAACCATCATAAGATATCATTAATACACGGAATGTAAACTTGGCTACACAGGAACTGAATTACAGAACAGAACAGGGTCTCAAATTTAGAAAACCAACTTATGCTTGCTTAAGGGTAAAGGTGAGTTGGGGTGCTGCATAAAACCAGAGATTGAAATGAGCACAGATAAAGTTCCTTAAGTCAAATATGGAATAGACTAGAGCTACTCCTTGCTCAACGAAATGGACTCAACACCGCATATTAAACGCCTAAGAATGTACCTGACTAGTAAGTATCGTAAAACCTATGGATTGCTATGTCTCCAAAAGAGAATCAAGCATGTGTACAGGGGCATAAACGCAGCAGTGATAGGATTGGAGAGGTTCGGTGAGCAAATGAAGACCCTTTGAAGTCATATTGCATGGTACCCATTAAACGGGTCTCAACTCTCCAGGTTTAAGGTATTCTTCCTTCAGCTAAAACATGCATGTGGAACCCAAGTATGATCAACCATGTGAACGGGAGACGTGTTCAAATATGTCTCAGTTTTCCTCCCCTGGTACTCGGGTGCAACATTCCAGACGCTTTACTAACACTCTCCCCACTTGGAGAGTCAGCGCCTTTAACCTCCTGTTTGGCCCAGTTTGCAATTTCTGCGGAAGATGAACAGGAATAGCGAGAACCAATGAGAGGCTAGCTGAAGGTGTCTGGACGGGCAAATTTAACTCTCATTTCCCACCAGGAAGAGGAAATAACCAAAGGCTCAGCGTGCCGTGCCGGAACCAGATTAGGGCCTGAAGCCATCCTGCGGTGTTGCGGCCAGGTCACAAGAAAGCAAGTTGAAGAAAGGAGCTCAGGGGCACTGTAATGCACAAACCTGCAGAGTTATAAATGACAGCTATCGTCCAAAAATAGACTGAAGTAAGGCTGCCAAGAGGACTTGAAAGCGGGGCAGAATTGCAGGAAACCGATTTCAGGAGGTAGACTGGAATTGCATTGAAAGCATAGGAAAAGAGGCAGAACGTCCACAATGATGCACTTGGCCAAAAAGGGTGTATGCGTTTTTTCCTGAATATATTCAGGAAAAAACGCATACGCCCTTTTTGGCCAACCAAGCAAGCTTGCAAAGGAAATCTGCACTACAATGAAGTCTCACTTCCCCCCGGTCAAAAGGGCCATCTGAAAAAAGTGTAAAATCCAGAAAGGCAGGACAGGCCATGGAGAACTGGGAGCCTTGTTATGCTGATGGGCGGGATGTAAATTGCCAACAACCCCTCGGGAGAAGTGTATGGTGTTTCCTGAAACATCTAAAAAACAAAGCAACAGAACCTAGGGCACTTCCACTTATGGTCCTATAGCTTAGGGAAATTAAAATCAAAAAGACACAGCCACCCCAAAGTTTGGAACGGCTCTGTTTACAAGAACCTCGTTTACAGTACAAGTTCAACATCGCAGAAAGTGAAAAATGGATAAAGAAGTTGTGGTATTTACTTACAAAGCAATATCACTCAGCAATGAAATCTGTGTCATCAGGCCCTTAGCAGCACAATGAGTGGATTCAGGTATGATGATTCTAACCGAAATAAGTCACACAGAAAAAGAAACATCATAAGATATCAGTAATACACGGAATGGAAACTTGGCTACACAGGAACTGAATTACAGAACAGAACAGGGTCTCAAATTTAGAAAACCAACTTATGCTTGCTTAAGGGTAAAGGTGAGTTGGGGTGCTGCATAAAACCAGAGATTGAAATGAGCACAGATAAAGTTCCTTAAGCCAAATATGGAATAGACAAGAGCTACTCCTTGCTCAACGAAATGGACTCAACACCGCATATTAAACGCCTAAGAATGTACCTGACTAGTAAGTATCTTAAAACCTATGGATTGCTATGTCTCCGAAAGAGAATCAAGCATGTGTACAGGGGCATAAACGCAGCAGTGATAGGATTGGAGAGGTTCGGTGAGCAAATGAAGACCCTTTGAAGTCATATTGCATGGTACCCATTCCACGGGTTTCAACTACCCAGGTTTAAGGTATTCTTCCTTCAGCTAAAACATGCATGTGGAACCCAGAGTATGATCAACCATGTGAACGGGAGACGTGTTCAAATATGTCTCAGTTTTCCTCCCCTGGTACTCGGGTGCAACATTCCAGACGCTTTACTAACACTCTCCCCACTTGGAGAGTCAGTCCCTTTAACCTCCTGTTTGGCCCAGTTTGCAATTTCTGCGGAAGATGAACAGGAATAGCGAGAACCAATGAGAGGCTAGCTGGAGGTGTCTGGACGGGCAAATTTAACTCTCATTTCCCACCAGGAAGAGGAATTAACCAAAGGCTCAGCGTGCCGGGCCGGAACCAGATTAGGGCCTGAAGCCATCCTGCGGTGTTGCGGCCAGGTCACAAGAAAGCGAGTTGAAGAAAGGAGCTCAGGGGCACTGTAATTCACAAACCTGCAGACTTATAAATGACAGCTATCGTCCAAAAATAGACTGAAGTAAGGCTGCCAAGAGGACTTGAAAGCGGGGCAGAATTGCAGGAAACCGATTTCAGGAGGTAGACTGGAATTGCATTGAAAGCATAGGAAAAGAGGCAGAACGTCCACAATGATGCGCTTGGCCAAAAAGGGCGTATGCGTTTTTTCCTGAATATATTCAGGAAAAAACGCATACGCCCTTTTTGGCCAACCAAGCAAGCTTGCAAAGGAAATCTGCACTACAATGAAGTCTCACTTCCCCCCGGTCAAAAGGGCCATCTGAAAAAAGTGTAAAATCCAGAAAGGCAGGACAGGCCATGGAGAACTGGGAGCCTTGTTATGCTGATGGGCGGGATGTAAATTGCCAACAACCACTCGGGAGAAGTGTATGGTGTTTCCTGAAACATCTAAAAAACAAAGCAACAGAACCTAGGGCACTTCCACTTATGGTCCTATAGCTTAGGGAAATTAAAATCTAAAAGACACAGCCACCCCAAAGTTTGGAACGGCTCTGTTTACAAGAACCTCGTTTACAGTACAAGTTCAACATCGCAGAAAGTGAAAAATGGATAAAGAAGTTGTGGTATTCACTTACAAAGCAATATCACTCAGCAATGAAATCTATGTCATCAGGCTCTTAGCAGCACAATGAGTGGATTCAGGTATGATGATTCTAACTGAAATAAGTCACACAGAAAAAGAAACATCATAAGATATCACTAATACACGGATTGTAAACTTGGCTACACAGGAACTGAATGACAGAACAGAACAGGTTCTCAAATTTAGAAAACCAACTTATGCTTGCTTAAGGGTAAAGGTGAGTTGGGGTGCTGCATAAAACCAGAGATTGAAATGAGCACAGATAAAGTTCCTTAAGCCAAATATGGAATAGACAAGAGCTACTCCTTGCTCAACGAAATGGACTCAACACCGCATATTAAACGCCTAAGAATGTACCTGACTAGTAAGTATCTTAAAACCTATGGATTGCTATGTCTCCGAAAGAGAATCAAGCATGTGTACAGGGGCATAAACGCAGCAGTGATAGGATTGGAGAGGTTCGGTGAGCAAATGAAGACCCTTTGAAGTCATATTGCATGGTACCCATTCCACGGGTTTCAACTACCCAGGTTTAAGGTATTCTTCCTTCAGCTAAAACATGCATGTGGAATCTAGAGTATGATCAACCATGTGATCGGGAGACGTGTTCAAATATGTCTCAGTTTTCGTACCCTGGTACTCGGGTGCAACATTCCAGACGCTTTACTAACACTCTCCCCACTTGGAGAGTCAGCGCCTTTAACCTCCTGTTTGGCACAGTTTGCAATTTCTGTGGAAGATGAACAGGAATAGCGAGAACCAATGAGAGGCTAGCTGGAGGTGTCTGGACGGGCAAATTTAACTCTGATTTCCCACCAGGAAGAGGAAATAACCAAAGGCTCAGCGTGCCATACCGGAACCAGATTAGGGCCTGAAGCCATCCTGCGGTGTTGCGGCCAGCTCAAAAGAAAGCGAGTTGAAGAAAGGAGCTCAGGGGCACTGTAATTCACAAACCTGCAGAGTTATAAATGACAGCTATCCTCCAAAAATACACTGAAGTAAGGCTGCCAAGAGGACTTGAAAGCGGGGCAGAATTGCAGGAAACCGATTTCAGGAGGTAGACTGGAATTGCATTGAAAGCATAGGAAAAGAGGCAGAACGTCCACAATGATGCGCTTGGCCAAAAAGGGCGTATGCGTTTTTTCCTGAATATATTCAGGAAAAAACGCATACGCCCTTTTTGGCCAACCAAGCAAGCTTGCAAAGGAAATCTGCACTACAATGAAGTCTCACTTCCCCCCGGTCAAAAGGGCCATCTGAAAAAAGTGTAAAATCCAGAAAGGCAGGACAGGCCATGGAGAACTGGGAGCCTTGTTATGCTGATGGGCGGGATGTAAATTGCCAACAGACACTCGGGAGAAGTGTATGGTGTTTCCTGAAACATCTAAAAAACAAAGCAACAGAACCTAGGGCACTTCCACTTATGGTCCTATAGCTTAGGGAAATTAAAATCAAAAAGACACAGCCACCCCAAAGTTTGGAACGGCTCTGTTTACAAGAAACTCGTTTACAGTACAAGTTCAACATCGCAGAAAGTGAAAAATGGATAAAGAAGTTGTGGTATTTACTTACAAAGCAATATCACTCAGCAATGAAATCTGTGTCATCAGGCCCTTAGCATCACAATGAGTGGATTCAGGTATGATGATTCTAACTGAAATAAGTCACACAGAAAAAGAAACATCATAAGATATCAGTAATACATGGAATGTAAACTTGGCTACACAGGAACTGAATTACAGAACAGAACAGGGTCTCAAATTTAGAAAACCAACTTATGCTTGCTTAAGGGGAAAGGTGAGTTGGGGTGCTGCATAAAACCAGAGATTGAAATGAGCACAGATAAAGTTCCTTAAGCCAAATATGGAATAGACAAGAGCTACTCCTTGCTCAACGAAATGGACTCAACACCGCATATTAAACGCCTAAGAATGTACCTGACTAGTAAGTATCTTAAAACCTATGGATTGCTATGTCTCCAAAAGAGAATCAAGCATGTGTACAGGGGCATAAACGCAGCAGTGATAGGATTGGAGACGTTCGGTGAGCAAATGAAGACCCTTTGAAGTCATATTGCATGGTACCCATTCCACGGGTTTCAAATACCCAGGTTTAAGGTATTCTTCCTCAGCTAAAACATGCATGTGGAACCTAGAGTATGATCAACCATGTGATCGCGAGACGTGTTCAAATATGTCTCAGTTTTCGTACCCTGGTACTCGGGTGCAACATTCCAGACGCTTTACTAACACTCTCCCCACTTGGAGAGTCAGTCCCTTTAACCTCCTGTTTGGCCCAGTTTGCAATTTCTGCGGAAGATGAACAGGAATAGCGAGAACCAATGAGAGACTAGCTGGAGGTGTCTGGACGGGCAAATTTAACTCTCATTTCCCACCAGGAAGAGGAATTAACCAAAGGCTCAGCGTGCCGTGCCAGAACCAGATTAGGGCCTGAAGCCATCCTGCGGTGTTGCGGCAAGGTCACAAGAAAGCGAGTTGAAGAAAGGAGCTCAGGGGCACTGTAATTCACAAACCTGCAGACTTATAAATGACAGCTATCGTCCAAAAATAGACTGAAGTAAGGCTGCCAAGAGGACTTGAAAGCAGGGCAGAATTGCAGGAAACCGATTTCAGGAGGTAGACTGGAATTGCATTGAAAGCATAGGAAAAGAGGCAGAACGTCCACAATGATGCACTTGGCCAAAAAGGGCGTATGCGTTTTTTCCTGAATATATTCAGGAAAAAACGCATACGCCCTTTTTGGCCAACCAAGCAAGCTTGCAAAGGAAATCTGCACTACAATGAAGTCTCATTCCCCCCGGTCAAAAGGGCCATCTGAAAAAAGTGTAAAATCCAGAAAGGCAAGACAGGCCATGGAGAACTGGGAGCCTTGTTATGCTGATGGGCGGGATGTAAATTGCCAACAACCACTCGGGAGAAGTGTATGGTGTTTCCTGAAACATCTAAAAAACAAAGCAACAGAGCATAGGGCACTGCCACTTACGCTCCTATAGCTTAGGGAAATTAAAATCAAAAAGACACAGCCACCCCAAAGTTTGGAACGGCTCTGTTTACAAGAACCTCGTTTACAGTACAAGTTCAACATCGCAGAAAGTGAAAAATGGATAAAGAAGTTGTGGTATTTACTTACAAAGCAATATCACTCAGCAATGAAATCTATGTCATCAGGCCCTTAGCATCACAATGAGTGGATTCAGGTATGATGATTCTAACTGAAATAAGTCACACAGAAAAAGAAACATCATAAGATATCAGTAATACACGGAATGTAAACTTGGCTACACAGGAACTGAATTACAGAACAGAACAGGGTCTCAAATTTAGAAAACCAACTTATGCTTGCTTAAGGGGAAAGGTGAGTTGGGTTGCTGCATAAAACCAGAGATTGAAATGAGCACAGATAAAGTTCCTTAAGCCAAATATGGAATAGACAAGAGCTACTCCTTGCTCAACGAAATGGACTCAACACCGCATATTAAACGCCTAAGAATGTACCTGACTAGTAAGTATCGTAAAACCTATGGATTGCTATGTCTCCAAAAGAGAATCAAGCATGTGTACAGGGGCATAAACGCAGCAGTGATAGGATTGGAGAGGTTCGGTGAGCAAATGAAGACCCTTTGAAGTCATATTGCATGGTACGCATTACACGGGTCTCAACTCTCCAGGTTTAAGGTATTCTTCCTTCAGCTAAAACATGCATGTGGAACACAAGTATGATCAACCATGTGAACGGGAGACGTGTTCAAATATGTCTCAGTTTTCCTCCCCTGGTACTCGGGTGCAACATTCCAGACGCTTTACTAACACTCTCCCCACTTGGAGAGTCAGCGCCTTTAACCTCCTGTTTGGCCCAGTTTGCGGTTTCTGCGGAAGATGAACAGGAATAGCGAGAACCAATGAGAGACTAGCTGGAGGTGTCTGGACGGGCAAATTTAACTCTCATTTCCCACCAGGAAGAGGAATTAACCAAAGGCTCAGCATGCCGGTCCGGAACCAGATTAGGCCCTGAAGCCATCCTGCGGTGTTGCGGCCAGGTCACAAGAAAGCGAGTTGAAGAAAGGAGCTCAGGGGCACTGTAATTCACAAACCTGCAGAGTTATAAATGACAGCTATCGTCCAAAAATAAACTGAAGTAAGGCTGCCAAGAGGACTTGAAAGCGGGGCAGAATTGCAGGAAACCGATTTCAGGAGGTAGACTGGAATTGCATTGAAAGCATAGGAAAAGAGGCAGAACGTCCACAATGATGCACTTGGCCAAAAAGGGCGTATGCGTTTTTTCCTGAATATATTCAGGAAAAAACGCATACGCCCTTTTTGGCCAACCAAGCAAGCTTGCAAATGAAATCTGCACTAAAATGAAGTCTCACTTCCCCCCGGTCAAAAGGGCCATCTGAAAAAAGTGTAAAATCCAGAAAGGCAGGACAGGCCATGGAGAACTGGGAGCCTTGTTATGCTGATGGGCGGGATGTAAATTGCCAACAGACACTCGGGAGAAGTGTATGGTGTTTCCTGAAACATCTAAAAAGCAAAGCAACAGAGCCTAGGGCACTGCCACTTATGGTCCTATAGCTTAGGGAAATTAAAATCAAAAAGACACAGCCACCCCAAAGTTTGGGACGCCTCTGTTTACAAGAACCTCGTTTACAGTACAAGTTCAACATCGCAGAAAGTGAAAAATGTATAAAGAACTTGTGGTACTTACGTACAATGCAGTATCACTCAGCAATGAAATCTATGTCATCAGGCCCGTAGCAGCATAATGAGTGGATTCAGGTATGATGATTCTAACTGAAATAATTCACACAGAAAAAGAAACATCATAAGTTATCACTAATACACGGAATGTAAACTTGGCTACACAGGAACTGAATTACATAACAGAACAGGGTCTCAAATTTAGAAAACCAAGTTATGCTTGCTTAAGGGTAAAGGTGAGTTGGGGTGCTGCATAAAACCAGAGATTGAAATGAGCACAGATAAAGTTCCTTAAGCCAAATATGGAATAGACAAGAGCTACTCCTTGCTCAACGAAATGGACTCAAAACCCCATATTAAACCCCTAAGAATGTACCTGACTAGTAAGTATCTTAAAACCTATGGATTGCTATGTCTCCAAAAGAGAATCAAGCGTGTGTACAGGGGCATAAACGCAGCAGTGATAGGATTGGAGAGGTTCGGTGAGCAAATGAAGACCCTTTGAAGTCATATTGCATGGTACCCATTACACGGGTCTCAACTCTCCAGGTTTAAGGTATTCTTCCTTCAGCTAAAACATGCATGTGGAACCCAGAGTATGATCAACCATGTGAACGGGAGACGTGTTCAAATATGTCTCAGTTTTCCTCCCCTGGTACTCGGGTGCAACATTCCAGACGCTTTACTAACACTCTCCCGACTTGGAGAGTCAGTCCCTTTAACCTCCTGTTTGGCCCAGTTTGCAATTTCTGCGGAAGATGTACAGGAATAGCGAGAACCAATGAGAGGCTAGCTGGAGGTGTCTGGACGGGCAAATTTAACTCTCATTTCCCACCAGGAAGAGGAAATAACCAAAGGCTCAGCGTGCCGTGCCGGAACCAGATTAAGGCCTGAAGCCATCCTGCGGTGTTGCGGCCAGGTCACAAGAAAGCAAGTTGAAGAAAGGAGCTCAGGGGCACTGTAATTCACAAACCTGCAGACTTATAAATGACAGCTATCGTCCAAAAATAGACTGAAGTAAGGCTGCCAAGAGGACTTGAAAGCGGGGCAGAATTGCAGGAAACCGATTTCAGGAGGTAGACTGGAATTGCATTGAAAGCATAGGAAAAGAGGCAGAACGTCCACAATGATGCACTTGGCCAAAAAGGGCGTATGCGTTTTTTCCTGAATATATTCAGGAAAAAACGCATACGCCCTTTTTGGCCAACCAAGCAAGCTTGCAAAGGAAATCTGCACTACAATGAAGTCTCACTTCCCCCCGGGCAAAAGGGCCATCTGAAAAAAGTGTAAAATCCAGAAAGGCAGGACAGGCCATGGAGAACTGGGAGCCTTGTTATGCTGATGGGCGGGATGTAAATTGCCAACAACCACTCGGGAGAAGTGTATGGTGTTTCCTGAAACATCTAAAAAACAAAGCAACAGAGCCTAGGGCACTTCCACTTATGGTCCTATAGCTTAGGGAAATTAAAATCAAAAAGACACAGCCACCCCAAAGTTTGGGACGCCTCCGTTTATAAGAACCTCGTTTACCATACAAGTTCAATATCACAGAAAGTGAAAAATGGATAAAGAACTTGTGGTACTTACGTACAATGCAGTATCACTCAGCAATGAAATCTATGTCATCAGGCCCGTAGCAGCATAATGAGTGGATTCAGGTACGATGATTCTAACTGAAATAAGTCACACAGAAAAAGAAACATCATAAGATATCACTAATACACGGAATGTAAACTTGGCTACACAGGAACTGAATTACAGAACAGAACAGGGTCTCAAATTTAGAAAACCAACTTATGCTTGCTTAAGGGGAAAGGTGAGTTGGGGTGCTGCATAAAACCAGAGATTGAAATGAGCACAGATAAAGTTCCTTAAGCCAAATATGGAATAGACAAGAGCTACTCCTTGCTCAACGAAA
Source organism: Stenella coeruleoalba (assembly GCF_951394435.1). Classification (NCBI taxonomy): domain Eukaryota; kingdom Metazoa; phylum Chordata; class Mammalia; order Artiodactyla; family Delphinidae; genus Stenella; species Stenella coeruleoalba. The sequence goes on from NC_137153.1 coordinate 6,722,451, forward strand.
TGGACTCAACACCGCATATTAAACGCCTAAGAATGTACCTGACTAGTAAGTATCTTAAAACCTATGGATTGCTATGTCTCCGAAAGAGAATCAAGCATGTGTACAGGGGCATAAACGCAGCAGTGATAGGATTGGAGAGGTTCGGTGAGCAAATGAAGACCCTTTGAAGTCATATTGCATGGTACCCATTCCACGGGTTTCAAATACACAGGTTTAAGGTATTCTTCCTCAGCTAAAACATGCATGTGGAACCTAGAGTATGATCAACCATGTGATCGCGAGACGTGTTCAAATATGTCTCAGTTTTCCTCCCCTGGTACTCGGGTGCAACATTCCAGACGCTTTACTAACACTCTCCCGACTTGGAGAGTCAGTCCCTTTAACCTCCTGTTTGGCCCAGTTTGCAATTTCTGCGGAAGATGAACAGGAATAGCGAGAACCAATGAGAGACTAGCTGGAGGTGTCTGGACGGGCAAAATTAACTCTCATTTCCCACCAGGAAGAGGAATTAACCAAAGGCTCAGCGTGCCGTGCCAGAACCAGATTAGGGCCTGAAGCCATCCTGCGGTGTTGCGGCCAGGTCACAAGAAAGCGAGTTGAAGAAAGGAGCTCAGGGGCACTGTAATTCACAAACCTGCAGACTTATAAATGACAGCTATCGTCCAAAAATAGACTGAAGTAAGGCTGCCAAGAGGACTTGAAAGCGGGGCAGAATTGCAGGAAACCGATTTCAGGAGGTAGACTGGAATTGCATTGAAAGCATAGGAAAAGAGGCAGAACGTCCACAATGATGCACTTGGCCAAAAAGGGCGTATGCGTTTTTTCCTGAATATATTCAGGAAAAAACGCATACGCCCTTTTTGGCCAACCAAGCAAGCTTGCAAAGGAAATCTGCACTACAATGAAGTCTCACTTCCCCCCGGTCAAAAGGGCCATCTGAAAAAAGTGTAAAATCCAGAAAGGCAAGACAGGCCATGGAGAACTGGGAGCCTTGTTCTGCTGATGGGCGGGATGTAAATTGCCAACAACCACTCGGGAGAAGTGTATGGTGTTTCCTGAAACATCTAAAAAACAAAGCAACAGAACCTAGGGCACTTCCACTTATGGTCCTATAGCTTAGGGAAATTAAAATCAAAAAGACACAGCCACCCCAAAGTTTGGAACGGCTCTGTTTACAAGAACCTCGTTTACAGTACAAGTTCAACATCGGAGAAAGTGAAAAATGGATAAAGAACTTGTGGTATTTACTTACAAAGCAATATCACTCAGCAATGAAATCTGTGTCATCAGGCCCTTAGCAGCACAATGAGTGGATTCAGGTATGATGATTCTAAGTGAAATAAGTCACACAGAAAAAGAAACATCATAAGATATCACTAATACACGGAATGTAAACTTGGCTACACAGGAACTGAATTCCAAAACAGAACAGTGTCTCAAATTTAGAAAACCAACTTATGCTTGCTTAAGGGGAAAGGTGAGTTGGGGTGCTGCATAAAACCAGAGATTGAAATGAGCACAGATAAAGTTCCTTAAGCCAAATATGGAATAGACAAGAGCTACTCCTTGCTCAACGAAATGGACTCAACACCCCATATTAAACGCCTAAGAATGTACCTGACTAGTAAGTATCGTAAAACCTATGGATTGCTATGTCTCCAAAAGAGAATCAAGCGTGTGTACAGGGGCATAAACGCAGCAGTGATAGGATTGGAGAGGTTCGGTGAGCAAATGAAGACCCTTTGAAGTCATATTGCATGGTACGCATTACACGGGTCTCAACTCTCCAGGTTTAAGGTATTCTTCCTTCAGCTAAAACATGCATGTGGAACCCAAGTATGATCAACCATGTGAACAGGAGACGTGTTCAAATATGTCTCAGTTTTCCTCCCCTGGTACTCGGGTGCAACATTCCAGACGCTTTACTAACACTCTCCCCACTTGGAGAGTCAGCGCCTTTAACCTCCTGTTTGGCCCAGTTTGCAATTTCTGCGGAAGATGAACAGGAATAGCGAGAACCAATGAGAGACTAGCTGGAGGTGTCTGGACGGGCAAAATTAACTCTCATTTCCCACCAGGAAGAGGAATTAACCAAAGGCTCAGCGTGCCGTGCCAGAACCAGATTAGGGCCTGAAGCCATCCTGCGGTGTTGCGGCCAGGTCACAAGAAAGCGAGTTGAAGAAAGGAGCTCAGGGGCACTGTAATTCACAAACCTGCAGACTTATAAATGACAGCTATCGTCCAAAAATAGACTGAAGTAAGGCTGCCAAGAGGACTTGAAAGCGGGGTAGAATTGCAGGAAACCGATTTCAGGAGGTAGACTGGAATTGCATTGAAAGCATAGGAAAAGAGGCAGAACGTCCACAATGATGCACTTGGCCAAAAAGGGCGTATGCGTTTTTTCCTGAATATATTCAGGAAAAAACGCATACGCCCTTTTTGGCCAACCAAGCAAGCTTGCAAAGGAAATCTGCACTACAATGAAGTCTCACTTCCCCCCGGTCAAAAGGGCCATCTGAAAAAAGTGTAAAATCCAGAAAGGCAGGACAGGCCATGGAGAACTGGGAGCCTTGTTATGCTGATGGGCGGGATGTAAATTGCCAACAGACACTCGGGAGAAGTGTATGGTGTTTCCTGAAACATCTAAAAAACAAAGCAACAGAGCCTAGGGCACTGCCACTTATGGTCCTATAGCTTAGGGAAATTAAAATCAAAAAGACACAGCCACCCCAAAGTTTGGGACGCCTCCGTTTATAAGAACCTCGTTTACCATACAAGTTCAATATCACAGAAAGTGAAAAATGGATAAAGAACTTGTGGTACTTACGTACAATGCAGTATCACTCAGCAATGAAATCTATGTCATCAGGCCCGTAGCAGCATAATGAGTGGATTCAGGTACGATGATTCTAACTGAAATAAGTCACACAGAAAAAGAAACATCATAAGATATCACTAATACACGGAATGTAAACTTGGCTACACAGGAACTGAATTACAGAACAGAACAGGGTCTCAAATTTAGAAAACCAACTTATGCTTGCTTAAGGGGAAAGGTGAGTTGGGGTGCTGCATAAAACCAGAGATTGAAATGAGCACAGATAAAGTTCCTTAAGCCAAATATGGAATAGACAAGAGCTACTCCTTGCTCAACGAAATGGACTCAACACCGCATATTAAACGCCTAAGAATGTACCTGACTAGTAAGTATCTTAAAACCTATGGATTGCTATGTCTCCGAAAGAGAATCAAGCATGTGTACAGGGGCATAAACGCAGCAGTGATAGGATTGGAGAGGTTCGGTGAGCAAATGAAGACCCTTTGAAGTCATATTGCATGGTACCCATTCCACGGGTTTCAAATACACAGGTTTAAGGTATTCTTCCTCAGCTAAAACATGCATGTGGAACCTAGAGTATGATCAACCATGTGATCGCGAGACGTGTTCAAATATGTCTCAGTTTTCCTCCCCTGGTACTCGGGTGCAACATTCCAGACGCTTTACTAACACTCTCCCGACTTGGAGAGTCAGTCCCTTTAACCTCCTGTTTGGCCCAGTTTGCAATTTCTGCGGAAGATGAACAGGAATAGCGAGAACCAATGAGAGACTAGCTGGAGGTGTCTGGACGGGCAAAATTAACTCTCATTTCCCACCAGGAAGAGGAATTAACCAAAGGCTCAGCGTGCCGTGCCAGAACCAGATTAGGGCCTGAAGCCATCCTGCGGTGTTGCGGCCAGGTCACAAGAAAGCGAGTTGAAGAAAGGAGCTCAGGGGCACTGTAATTCACAAACCTGCAGACTTATAAATGACAGCTATCGTCCAAAAATAGACTGAAGTAAGGCTGCCAAGAGGACTTGAAAGCGGGGCAGAATTGCAGGAAACCGATTTCAGGAGGTAGACTGGAATTGCATTGAAAGCATAGGAAAAGAGGCAGAACGTCCACAATGATGCACTTGGCCAAAAAGGGCGTATGCGTTTTTTCCTGAATATATTCAGGAAAAAACGCATACGCCCTTTTTGGCCAACCAAGCAAGCTTGCAAAGGAAATCTGCACTACAATGAAGTCTCACTTCCCCCCGGTCAAAAGGGCCATCTGAAAAAAGTGTAAAATCCAGAAAGGCAAGACAGGCCATGGAGAACTGGGAGCCTTGTTCTGCTGATGGGCGGGATGTAAATTGCCAACAACCACTCGGGAGAAGTGTATGGTGTTTCCTGAAACATCTAAAAAACAAAGCAACAGAACCTAGGGCACTTCCACTTATGGTCCTATAGCTTAGGGAAATTAAAATCAAAAAGACACAGCCACCCCAAAGTTTGGAACGGCTCTGTTTACAAGAACCTCGTTTACAGTACAAGTTCAACATCGGAGAAAGTGAAAAATGGATAAAGAACTTGTGGTATTTACTTACAAAGCAATATCACTCAGCAATGAAATCTGTGTCATCAGGCCCTTAGCAGCACAATGAGTGGATTCAGGTATGATGATTCTAAGTGAAATAAGTCACACAGAAAAAGAAACATCATAAGATATCACTAATACACGGAATGTAAACTTGGCTACACAGGAACTGAATTCCAAAACAGAACAGTGTCTCAAATTTAGAAAACCAACTTATGCTTGCTTAAGGGGAAAGGTGAGTTGGGGTGCTGCATAAAACCAGAGATTGAAATGAGCACAGATAAAGTTCCTTAAGCCAAATATGGAATAGACAAGAGCTACTCCTTGCTCAACGAAATGGACTCAACACCCCATATTAAACGCCTAAGAATGTACCTGACTAGTAAGTATCGTAAAACCTATGGATTGCTATGTCTCCAAAAGAGAATCAAGCGTGTGTACAGGGGCATAAACGCAGCAGTGATAGGATTGGAGAGGTTCGGTGAGCAAATGAAGACCCTTTGAAGTCATATTGCATGGTACGCATTACACGGGTCTCAACTCTCCAGGTTTAAGGTATTCTTCCTTCAGCTAAAACATGCATGTGGAACCCAAGTATGATCAACCATGTGAACAGGAGACGTGTTCAAATATGTCTCAGTTTTCCTCCCCTGGTACTCGGGTGCAACATTCCAGACGCTTTACTAACACTCTCCCCACTTGGAGAGTCAGCGCCTTTAACCTCCTGTTTGGCCCAGTTTGCAATTTCTGCGGAAGATGAACAGGAATAGCGAGAACCAATGAGAGACTAGCTGGAGGTGTCTGGACGGGCAAAATTAACTCTCATTTCCCACCAGGAAGAGGAATTAACCAAAGGCTCAGCGTGCCGTGCCAGAACCAGATTAGGGCCTGAAGCCATCCTGCGGTGTTGCGGCCAGGTCACAAGAAAGCGAGTTGAAGAAAGGAGCTCAGGGGCACTGTAATTCACAAACCTGCAGACTTATAAATGACAGCTATCGTCCAAAAATAGACTGAAGTAAGGCTGCCAAGAGGACTTGAAAGCGGGGTAGAATTGCAGGAAACCGATTTCAGGAGGTAGACTGGAATTGCATTGAAAGCATAGGAAAAGAGGCAGAACGTCCACAATGATGCACTTGGCCAAAAAGGGCGTATGCGTTTTTTCCTGAATATATTCAGGAAAAAACGCATACGCCCTTTTTGGCCAACCAAGCAAGCTTGCAAAGGAAATCTGCACTACAATGAAGTCTCACTTCCCCCCGGTCAAAAGGGCCATCTGAAAAAAGTGTAAAATCCAGAAAGGCAGGACAGGCCATGGAGAACTGGGAGCCTTGTTATGCTGATGGGCGGGATGTAAATTGCCAACAGACACTCGGGAGAAGTGTATGGTGTTTCCTGAAACATCTAAAAAACAAAGCAACAGAGCCTAGGGCACTGCCACTTATGGTCCTATAGCTTAGGGAAATTAAAATCAAAAAGACACAGCCACCCCAAAGTTTGGGATGCCTCTGTTTACAAGAACCTCGTTTACAGTACAAGTTCAACATCGCAGAAAGTGAAAAATGGATAAAGAAGTTGTGGTATTTACTTACAAAGCAATATCACTCAGCAATGAAATCTATGTCATCAGGCCCTTAGCATCACAATGAGTGGATTCAGTTATGATGATTCTAACTGAAATAAGTCACACAGAAAAAGAAACATCATAAGATATCACTAATACACGGAATGTAAACTTGGCTACACAGGAACTGAATTACAGAACAGAACAGGGTCTCAAATTTAGAAAACCAACTTATGCTTGCTTAAGGGTAAAGGTGAGTTGGGGTGCTGCATAAAACCAGAGATTGAAATGAGCACAGATAAAGTTCCTTAAGTCAAATATGGAATAGACAAGAGCTACTCCTTGCTCAACGAAATGGACTCAACACCGCATATTAAACGCCTAAGAATGTACCTGACTAGTAAGTATCGTAAAACCTATGGATTGCTATGTCTCCAAAAGAGAATCAAGCATGTGTACAGGGGCATAAACGCAGCAGTGATAGGATTGGAGAGGTTCGGTGAGCAAATGAAGACCCTTTGAAGTCATATTGCATGGTACCCATTACACGGGTCTCAACTCTCCAGGTTTAAGGTATTCTTCCTTCAGCTAAAACATGCATGTGGAACCCAAGTATGATCAACCATGTGAACGGGAGACGTGTTCAAATATGTCTCAATTTTCTTCCCCTGGTACTCGGGTGCAACATTCCAGATGCTTTACTAACACTCTCCCCACTTGGAGAGTCAGCGCCTTTAACCTCCTGTTTGGCCCAGTTTGAAATTTCAGCGGAAGATGAACAGGAATAGCGAGAACCAATGAGAGGCTAGCTGGAGGTGTCTGGACGGGCAAATTTAACTCTCATTTCCCACCAGGAAGAGGAAATAACCAAAGGCTCAGCGTGCCGTACCGGAACCAGATTAGGGCCTGAAGCCATCCTGCGGTGTTGCGGCCAGCTCAAAAGAAAGCGAGTTGAAGAAAGGAGCTCAGGGGTACTGTAATTCACAAACCTGCAGAGTTATAAATGACAGCTATCGTCCAAAAATATACTGAAGTAAGGCTGCCAAGAGGACTTGAAAGCGGGGCAGAATTGCAGGAAACCGATTTCAGGAGGTAGACTGGAATTGCATTGAAAGCATAGGAAAAGAGGCAGAACGTCCACAATGATGCACTTGGCCAAAAAGGGCGTATGCGTTTTTTCCTGAATATATTCAGGAAAAAACGTATACGCCCTTTTTGGCCAACCAAGCAAGCTTGCAAAGGAAATCTGCACTACAATGAAGTCTCACTTCCCCCCGGTCAAAAGGGCCATCTGAAAAAAGTGTAAAATCCAGAAAGGCAACAGTCCATTGAGAACTGGGAGCCTTGTTATGCTGATGGGCGGGATGTAAATTGCCAACAGACACTTGGGAGAAGTGTATGGTGTTTCCTGAAACATCTAAAAAACAAAGCAACAGAGCCTAGGGCACTTCCACTTATGGTCCTATAGCTTAGGGAAATTAAAATCAAAAAGACACAGCCACCCCAAAGTTTGGAACGGCTCTGTTTACAAGAACCTCGTTTACAGTACAAGTTCAACATCGCAGAAAGTGAAAAATGGATAAAGAAGTTGTGGTATTCACTTACAAAGCAATATCACTCAGCAATGAAATCTATGTCATCAGGCCCTTAGCAGTACAATGAGTGGATTCAGGTATGATGATTCTAACTGAAATAAGTCACACAGAAAAAGAAACATCATAAGATATCAGTAATACACGGAATGTAAACTTGGCTACACAGGAACTGAATTACAGAACAGAACAGGGTCTCAAATTTAGAAAACCAACTTATGCTTGCTTAAGGGTAAAGGTGAGTTGGGGTGCTGCATAAAACCAGAGATTGAAATGAGCACAGATAAAGTTCCTTAAGCCAAATATGGAATAGACAAGAGCTACTCCTTGCTCAACGAAATGGACTCAACACCGCATATTAAACGCCTAAGAATGTACCTGACTTGTAAGTATCTTAAAACCTATGGATTGCTATGTCTCCGAAAGAGAATCAAGCATGTGTACAGGGGCATAAACGCAGCAGTGATAGGATTGGAGAGGTTCGGTGAGCAAATGAAGACCCTTTGAAGTCATATTGCATGGTACCCATTCCACGGGTTTCAACTACCCAGGTTTAAGGTATTCTTCCTTCAGCTAAAACATGCATGTGGAACCCAGAGTATGATCAACCATGTGATCGGGAGACGTGTTCAAATATGTCTCAGTTTTCGTACCCTGGTACTCGGGTGCAACATTCCAGACGCTTTACTAACACTCTCCCCACTTGGAGAGTCAGTCCCTTTAACCTCCTGTTTGGCCCAGTTTGCAATTTCTGTGGAAGATGAACAGGAATAGCGAGAACCAATGAGAAACTAGCTGGAGGTGTCTGGATGGGCAAATTTAACTCTCATTTCCCACCAGGAAGAGGAAATAACCAAACGCTCAGCGTGCCGTGCCAGAACCAGATTAGAGCGTGAAGACATCCTGCGGTGCTGCGGCCAGGTCACAAGAAAGCGAGTTGAAGAAAGGAGCTCAGGGGCACTGTAATTCACAAACCTGCAGACTTATAAATGACAGCTATCGTCCAAAAATATACTGAAGTAAGGCTGCCAAGAGGACTTGAAAGCGGGGCAGAATTGCAGGAAACCGATTTCAGGAGGTAGACTGGAATTGCATTGAAAGCATAGGAAAAGAGGCAGAACGTCCACAATGATGCACTTGGCCAAAAAGGGCGTATGCGTTTTTTCCTGAATATATTCAGGAAAAAACGCATACGCCCTTTTTGGCCAACCAAGCAAACTTGCAAAGGAAATCTGCACTACAATGAAGTCTCACTTCTCCCTGGTCAAAATGTCCATCTGAAAAAAGGGTAAAATCCAGAAAGGCAGGACAGGCCATGGAGAACTGGGAGCCTTGTTATGCTGATGGGCGGGATGTAAATTGCCAACAGACACTCAGGAGAAGTGTATGGTGTTTCCTGAAACATCTAAAAAACAAAGCAACAGAGCCTAGGGCACTTCCACTTATGGTCCTATAGCTTAGGGAAATTAAAATCAAAAAGACACAGCCACCCGAAAGTTTGGGACGCCTCCGTTTACAAGAACCGCGTTTGCCGTACAAGTTCAATATCACAGAAAGTGAAAAATGGATAAAGAAGTTGTGGTATTTACTTACAAAGCAATATCACTCAGCAATGAAATCTGTGTCATCAGGCCCTTAGCAGCACAATGAGTGGATTCAGGTATGATGATTCTAACTGAAATAAGTCACACAGAAAAAGAAACATCATAAGATATCAGTAATACACGGAATGTAAACTTGGCTACACAGGAACTGAATTACAGAACAGAACAGGGTCTCAAATTTAGAAAACCAACTTATGCTTGCTTAAGGGGAAAGGTGAGTTGGGGTGCTGCATAAAAGCAGAGATTGAAATGAGCACAGATAAAGTTCCTTAAGCCAAATATGGAATAGACAAGAGCTACTCCTTGCTCAACGAAATGGACTCAAAACCGCATATTAAACGCCTAAGAATGTACGTGACTAGAAAGTATCTTAAAACCTATGGAATGCTATGTGTCCGAAAGAGAATCAAGCATGTGTACAGGGGAATAAACGCAGCAGTGATAGGATTGGAGAGGTTTGGTGAGCAAATGAAGACCCTTTGAAGTCATATTGCATGGTACCCATTACACGGGTCTTAACTCTCCAGGTTTAAGGTATTCTTCCTTCAGCTAAAACATGCATGTGGAACCCAAGTATGATCAACCATGTGAACGGGAGACGTGTTCAAATATGTCTCAGTTTTCCTCCCCTGGTACTCGGGTGCAACATTCCAGACACTTTACTAACACTCTCCCCACTTGGAGAGTCAGCGCCTTTAACCTCCTGTTTGGCCCAGTTTGCAATTTCTGCGGAAGATGAACAGGAATAGCGAGAACCAATGAGAGACTAGCTGGAGGTGTCTGGACGGGCAAATTTAACTCTCATTTCCCACCAGGAAGAGGAAATAACCAAAGGCTCATTGTGCCGTACCGGAAACAGATTAGGGCCTGAAGCCATCCTGCGGTGTTGCGGCCAGCTCAAAAGAAAGCGAGTTGAAGAAAGGAGCTCAGGGGTACTGTAATTCACAAACCTGCAGAGTTATAAATGACAGCTATCGTCCAAAAATATACTGAAGTAAGGCTGCCAAGAGGACTTGAAAGCGGGGCAGAATTGCAGGAAACCGATTTCAGGAGGTAGACTGGAATTGCATTGAAAGCATAGGAAAAGAGGCAGAACGTCCACAATGATGCACTTGGCCAAAAAGGGCGTATGCGTTTTTTCCTGAATATATTCAGGAAAAAACGTATACGCCCTTTTTGGCCAACCAAGCAAGCTTGCAAAGGAAATCTGCACTACAATGAAGTCTCACTTCCCCCCGGTCAAAAGGGCCATCTGAAAAAAGTGTAAAATCCAGAAAGGCAACAGTCCATTGAGAACTGGGAGCCTTGTTATGCTGATGGGCGGGATGTAAATTGCCAACAGACACTTGGGAGAAGTGTATGGTGTTTCCTGAAACATCTAAAAAACAAAGCAACAGAGCCTAGGGCACTTCCACTTATGGTCCTATAGCTTAGGGAAATTAAAATCAAAAAGACACAGCCACCCCAAAGTTTGGAACGGCTCTGTTTACAAGAACCTCGTTTACAGTACAAGTTCAACATCGCAGAAAGTGAAAAATGGATAAAGAAGTTGTGGTATTCACTTACAAAGCAATATCACTCAGCAATGAAATCTATGTCATCAGGCCCTTAGCAGTACAATGAGTGGATTCAGGTATGATGATTCTAACTGAAATAAGTCACACAGAAAAAGAAACATCATAAGATATCAGTAATACACGGAATGGAAACTTGGCTACACAGGAACTGAATTACAGAACAGAACAGGGTCTCAAATTTAGAAAAACAACTTATGCTTGCTTAAGGGTAAAGGTGAGTTGGGGTGCTGCATAAAACCAGAGATTGAAATGAGCACAGATAAAGTTCCTTAAGCCAAATATGGAATAGACAAGAGCTACTCCTTGCTCAACGAAATGGACTCAACACCGCATATTAAACGCCTAAGAATGTACCTGACTTGTAAGTATCTTAAAACCTATGGATTGCTATGTCTCCGAAAGAGAATCAAGCATGTGTACAGGGGCATAAACGCAGCAGTGATAGGATTGGAGAGGTTCGGTGAGCAAATGAAGACCCTTTGAAGTCATATTGCATGGTACCCATTCCACGGGTTTCAACTACCCAGGTTTAAGGTATTCTTCCTTCAGCTAAAACATGCATGTGGAACCCAGAGTATGATCAACCATGTGATCGGGAGACGTGTTCAAATATGTCTCAGTTTTCGTACCCTGGTACTCGGGTGCAACATTCCAGACGCTTTACTAACACTCTCCCCACTTGGAGAGTCAGTCCCTTTAACCTCCTGTTTGGCCCAGTTTGCAATTTCTGCGGAAGATGAACAGGAATAGCGAGAACCAATGAGAAACTAGCTGGAGGTGTCTGGATGGGCAAATTTAACTCTCATTTCCCACCAGGAAGAGGAAATAACCAAACGCTCAGCGTGCCGTGCCAGAACCAGATTAGAGCGTGAAGACATCCTGCGGTGCTGCGGCCAGGTCACAAGAAAGCGAGTTGAAGAAAGGAGCTCAGGGGCACTGTAATTCACAAACCTGCAGACTTATAAATGACAGCTATCGTCCAAAAATATACTGAAGTAAGGCTGCCAAGAGGACTTGAAAGCGGGGCAGAATTGCAGGAAACCGATTTCAGGAGGTAGACTGGAATTGCATTGAAAGCATAGGAAAAGAGGCAGAACGTCCACAATGATGCACTTGGCCAAAAAGGGCGTATGCGTTTTTTCCTGAATATATTCAGGAAAAAACGCATACGCCCTTTTTGGCCAACCAAGCAAACTTGCAAAGGAAATCTGCACTACAATGAAGTCTCACTTCTCCCTGGTCAAAATGTCCATCTGAAAAAAGGGTAAAATCCAGAAAGGCAGGACAGGCCATGGAGAACTGGGAGCCTTGTTATGCTGATGGGCGGGATGTAAATTGCCAACAGACACTCAGGAGAAGTGTATGGTGTTTCCTGAAACATCTAAAAAACAAAGCAACAGAGCCTAGGGCACTTCCACTTATGGTCCTATAGCTTAGGGAAATTAAAATCAAAAGGACACAGCCACCCGAATGTTTGGGACGCCTCCGTTTACAAGAACCGCGTTTGCCGTACAAGTTCAATATCACAGAAAGTGAAAAATGGATAAAGAAGTTGTGGTATTTACTTACAAAGCAATATCACTCAGCAATGAAATCTGTGTCATCAGGCCCTTAGCAGCACAATGAGTGGATTCAGGTATGATGATTCTAACTGAAATAAGTCACACAGAAAAAGAAACATCATAAGATATCAGTAATACACGGAATGTAAACTTGGCTACACAGGAACTGAATTACAGAACAGAACAGGGTCTCAAATTTAGAAAACCAACTTATGCTTGCTTAAGGGGAAAGGTGAGTTGGGGTGCTGCATAAAAGCAGAGATTGAAATGAGCACAGATAAAGTTCCTTAAGCCAAATATGGAATAGACAAGAGCTACTCCTTGCTCAACGAAATGGACTCAAAACCGCATATTAAACGCCTAAGAATGTACCTGACTAGAAAGTATCTTAAAACCTATGGATTGCTATGTGTCCGAAAGAGAATCAAGCATGTGTACAGGGGCATAAACGCAGCAGTGATAGGATTGGAGAGGTTTGGTGAGCAAATGAAGACCCTTTGAAGTCATATTGCATGGTACCCATTGCACGGGTCTTAACTCTCCAGGTTTAAGGTATTCTTCCTTCAGCTAAAACATGCATGTGGAACCCAAGTATGATCAACCATGTGAACGGGAGACGTGTTCAAATATGTCTCAGTTTTCCTCCCCTGGTACTCGGGTGCAACATTCCAGACACTTTACTAACACTCTCCCCACTTGGAGAGTCAGCGCCTTTAACCTCCTGTTTGGCCCAGTTTGCAATTTCTGCGGAAGATGAACAGGAATAGCGAGAACCAATGAGAGGCTAGCTGGAGGTGTCTGGACGGGCAAATTTAACTCTCATTTCCCACCAGGAAGAGGAAATAACCAAAGGCTCAGCGTGCCGTGCCGGAACCAGATTAGGGCCTGAAGCCATCCTGCAGTGTTGCGGCCAGGTCACAAGAAAGCGAGTTGAAGAAAGGAGCTCAGGGGCACTGTAATTCACAAACCTGCAGAGTTATAAATGACAGCTATCGTCCAAAAATATACTGAAGTAAGGCTGCCAAAAGGACTTGAAAGCGGGGCAGAATTGCAGGAAACCGATTTCAGGAGGTAGACTGGAATTGCATTGAAAGCATAGGAAAAGAGGCAGAACGTCCACAATGATGCACTTGGCCAAAAAGGGCGTATGCGTTTTTTCCTGAATATATTCAGGAAAAAACGCATACGCCCTTTTTGGCCAACCAAGCAAGCTTGCAAAGGAAATCTGCACTACAATGAAGTCTCACTTCCCCGCGGTCAAAAGGGCCATCTGAAAAAAGGGTAAAATCCAGAAAGACAAGACATGCCATGGAGAACTGGGAGCCTTGTTATGCTGATGGGCGGGATGTAAATTGCCAACAACCACTCGGGAGAAGTGTATGGTGTTTCCTGAAACATCTAAAAAACAAAGCAACAGAACCTAGGGCACTTCCACTTATGGTCCTATAGCTTACGGAAATTAAAATCAAAAAGACACAGCCACCCCAAAGTTTGGAACGGCTCTGTTTACAAGAACCTCGTTTACAGTACAAGTTCAACATCGCAGAAAGTGAAAAATGGATAAAGAACTTGTGGTACTTACGTACAATGCAGTATCACTCAGCAATGAAATCTATGTCATCAGGCCCGTAGCAGCATAATGAGTGGATTCAGGTACGATGATTCTAACTGAAATAAGTCACACAGAAAAAGAAACATCATAAGATATCACTAATACACGGAATGTAAACTTGGCTATACAGGAACTGAATTACAGAACAGAACAGGGTCTCAAATTTAGAAAACCAACTTATGCTTGCTTAAGGGGAAAGGTGAGTTGGGGTGCTGCATAAAACCAGAGATTGAAATGAGCACAGATAAAGTTCCTTAAGCCAAATATGGAATAGACAAGAACTACTCCTTGCTCAACGAAATGGACTCAACACCGCATATTAAACGCCTAAGAATGTACCTGACTAGTAAGTATCTTAAAACCTATGGATTGCTATGCCTCCAAAAGAGAATAAAGCATGTGTACAGGGGCATAAACGCAGCAGTGATAGGATTGGAGAGGTTCGGTGAGCAAATGAAGACCCTTTGAAGTCATATTGCATGGTACCCATTACACGGGTCTCAACTCTCCAGGTTTAAGGTATTCTTCCTTCAGCTAAAACATGCATGTGGAACCCAGAGTATGATGAACCATGTGAACGGGAGACGTGTTCAAATATGTCTCAGTTTTCCTCCCCTGGTACTCGGGTGCAACATTCCAGACGCTTTACTAGCACTCTCCCGACTTGGAGAGTCAGTCCCTTTAACCTCCTGTTTGGCCCAGTTTGCAATTTCTGCGGAAGATGAACAGGAGTAGCGAGAACCAATGAGAGGCTAGCTGGAGGTGTCTGGACGGGCAAATTTAACTCTCATTTCCCACCAGGAAGAGGAATTAACCAAAGGCTCAGCATGCAATGCCGGAACCAGATTAGGGCCTGAAGCCATCCTGCGGTTTTGCGGCCAGCTCACAAGAAAGCGAGTTGAAGAAAGGAGCTCAGGGGCACTGCAATTGACAAACCAGCAGAGTTATAAATGACAGCTATCGTCCAAAAATAGACTGAAGTAAGGCTGCCAAGAGGACTTGAAAGTGGGGCAGAATTGCAGGAAACCGATTTCAGGAGGTAGACTGGAATTGCATTGAAAGCATAGGAAAAGAGGCAGAACGTCCACAATGATGCACCTGGCCAAAAAGGGCGTATGCGTTTTTTCCTGAATATATTCAGGAAAAAACGCATACGCCCTTTTTGGCCAACCAAGCAAGCTTGCAAAGGAAATCTGCACTACAATGAAGTCTCACTTCCCCCCGGTCAAAAGGGCCATCTGAAAAAAGTGTAAAATCCAGAAAGGCAACAGGCCATGGAGAACTGGGAGCCTTGTTATGCTGATGGGTGGGATGTAAATTGCCAACAGCCACTCCGGAGAAGTGTATGGTGTTTCCTGAAACATCTAAAAAACAAAGCAACAGAGCCTAGTGCACTTCCACTTATGGTCCTATAGCTTAGGGAAATTAAAATCAAAAAGACACAGCCACCCCAAAGTTTGGGACGCCTCTGTTTACAAGAACCTCGTTTACCGTACAAGTTCAATATCACAGAAAGTGAAAAATGGATAAAGAATTTGTGGTACTCATGTACAAAGCAATATCACTCAGCAATGAAATCTATGTCACCAGGCCCGTAGCAGCATAATGAGTGGATTCGGGTATGGTGATTCTAACTGAAATAAGTCTAACAGAAAAAGAAACATCAAAAAATATCACTAATACATGGAATTTAAACTTGGCTACAGAGGAACTGAATTACAAAACAGAACAGGGTCTCAAATTTAGAAAACCAACTTATGCTTGCTTAAGTGGAAAGGTGAGTTGGGGTGCTGCATAAAACCAGAGACTGAAATGAGCAAAGATAATGTTCCTTAAGCCAAATATGGAATAGAAAAGAGCTACTCGTTGCTCAACGAAATGGACTCCACACCCCATATTAAACGCCTAAGAATATACCTGACTAGTAAGTATCTTAAAACCTATGGATTGCTATGTCTCCAAAAGAGAATCAAGCATGTGTACAAGGGTCATAAACGCAGCAGTGATAGGATTGGAGAGATTCGGTGAGCAAATGAAGACCCTTTGAAGTCATATTGCATGGTACCCATTCCACGGGTCTCAACTCTCCAGGTTTAAGGTATTCTTTCTTCAGCTAAAACATGCATGTGGAACCCAGAGTATGATCAACCGTGTGATCGGGAGACATGTTCAAATATGTCTCAGTTTTCATCCCCTGGTACTTCGGTGCAACATTCCAGACGCTTTACTAACACTCTCCCCACTTGGAGAGTCAGTGCCTTTAACCTCCTGTTTGTCCCAGTTTGCAATTTCTGCGGAAGATGTACAGGAATAGGGAGAACCAATGAGAGACAAGCGGGAGGTGTCTGGATTGGCAAATTTAACTCTAATTTCCCACCAGGAAGAGGAATTAACCAAAGGCTCAGCGTGCCATGCCGGAACCAGATTAGGGCCTGAAGCCATCCTGCGGTGTTGCGGCCAGGTCACAAGAAAGCGAGTTGAAGAAAGGAGCTCAGGGGCACTGTAATTCACAAACCTGCAGAGTTATAAATGACAGCTATCGTCCAAAAATATACTGAAGTAAGGCTGCCAAGAGGACTTGAAAGCGGGGCAGAATTGCAGGAAACCGATTTCAGGAGGTAGACTGGAATTGCATTGAAAGCATAGGAAAAGAGGCAGAACGTCCACAATGATGCACTTGGCCAAAAAGTGCGTATGCGTTTTTTCCTGAATATATTCAGGAAAAAACGCATACGCCCTTTTTGGCCAACCAAGCAAGCTTGCAAAGGAAATCTGCACTACAATGAAGTCTCACTTCCCCCCGGTCAAAAGGGCCATCTGAAAAAAGTGTAAAATCCAGAAAGGCAGGACAGGCCATGGAGAACTGGGAGCCTTGTTATGCTGATGGGTGGGATGTAAATTGCCAACAGCCACTCCGGAGAAGTGTATGGTGTTTCCTGAAACATCTAGAAAACAAAGCAACAGAGCCTAGTGCACTTCCACTTATGGTCCTATAGCTTAGGGAAATTAAAATCAAAAAGACACAGCCACCCCAAAGTTTGGGACGCCTCTGTTTACAAGAACCTCGTTTACCGTACAAGTTCAATATCACAGAAAGTGAAAAATGGATAAAGAATTTGTGGTACTCATGTACAAAGCAATATCACTCAGCAATGAAATCTATGTCACCAGGCCCGTAGCAGCATAATGAGTGGATTCGGGTATGGTGATTCTAACTGAAATAAGTCTAACAGAAAAAGAAACATCAAAAAATATCACTAATACATGGAATTTAAACTTGGCTACAGAGGAACTGAATTACAAAACAGAACAGGGTCTCAAATTTAGAAAACCAACTTATGCTTGCTTAAGTGGAAAGGTGAGTTGGGGTGCTGCATAAAACCAGAGACTGAAATGAGCAAAGATAATGTTCCTTAAGCCAAATATGGAATAGACAAGAGCTACTCGTTGCTCAACGAAATGGACTCCACACCCCATATTAAACGCCTAAGAATATACCTGACTAGTAAGTATCTTAAAACCTATGGATTGCTATGTCTCCAAAAGAGAATCAAGCATGTGTACAAGGGTCATAAACGCAGCAGTGATAGGATTGGAGAGATTCGGTGAGCAAATGAAGACCCTTTGAAGTCATATTGCATGGTACCCATTCCACGGGTCTCAACTCTCCAGGTTTAAGGTATTCTTTCTTCAGCTAAAACATGCATGTGGAACCCAGAGTATGATCAACCGTGTGATCGGGAGACATGTTCAAATATGTCTCAGTTTTCATCCCCTGGTACTTCGGTGCAACATTCCAGACGCTTTACTAACACTCTCCCCACTTGGAGAGTCAGTGCCTTTAACCTCCTGTTTGTCCCAGTTTGCAATTTCTGCGGAAGATGTACAGGAATAGGGAGAACCAATGAGAGACAAGCGGGAGGTGTCTGGATTGGCAAATTTAACTCTAATTTCCCACCAGGAAGAGGAATTAACCAAAGGCTCAGCGTGCCATGCCGGAACCAGATTAGGGCCTGAAGCCATCCTGCGGTGTTGCGGCCAGGTCACAAGAAAGCGAGTTGAAGAAAGGAGCTCAGGGGCACTGTAATTCACAAACCTGCAGAGTTATAAATGACAGCTATCGTCCAAAAATATACTGAAGTAAGGCTGCCAAGAGGACTTGAAAGCGGGGCAGAATTGCAGGAAACCGATTTCAGGAGGTAGACTGGAATTGCATTGAAAGCATAGGAAAAGAGGCAGAACGTCCACAATGATGCACTTGGCCAAAAAGTGCGTATGCGTTTTTTCCTGAATATATTCAGGAAAAAACGCATACGCCCTTTTTGGCCAACCAAGCAAGCTTGCAAAGGAAATCTGCACTACAATGAAGTCTCACTTCCCCCCGGTCAAAAGGGCCATCTGAAAAAAGTGTAAAATCCAGAAAGGCAGGACAGGCCATGGAGAACTGGGAGCCTTGTTATGCTGATGGGCAGGATGTAAATTGCCAACAACCACTCGGGAGAAGTGTATGGTGTTTCCTGAAACATCTAAAAAACAAAGCAACAGAGCCTAGGGCACTGCCACTTATGGTCCTATAGCTTAGGGAAATTAAAATCAAAAAGACACAGCCACCCCAAAATTTGGGACGGCTCTTTTTACAGGAATCTCTTCTACGGCACAAGTTAAATATCCCAGAGAGCAAATAATGGATAAAGAAGTTGCGGTACTTCTGTACAACAGAATACCACTCAGCAATGAAATCTATGTCACCAGGCCCGTACCAGCATAATGAGTGGATTGAGGCACGATGATTCTAAGTGAAATAAGTCACACAGAAAAAGAAACATCATAAGATATCACTAATACACGGAATGTGAACTTGGCTACACATGAACTGAATTACAAAACAGAACAGGGTCTCAAGTTTAGAAAACCAACTTATGCCTGCTTAAGGGGGAAGGTGAGTTGGGGTGCTGCATAAAAGCAGAGTTTGAAATTAGCACAGATACCGTTCCATAAGCCAAATATGTAATAGACAAGAGCTACCCCTTGCTCAACGAAATGGATTCAACAATGAGGTATCACCTCACACCTGGTAGAATAGGCATCATTGAAAATCTACAAACAAAAAATGCTGGAAAGGGTGTGGAGAAAAGGAACCCTCTTCCACTATTGTTGGGAATATAAATTGATACAGTCATTATGGAGAACAATATGGAATTTCTTAAGAAACTAACAATAGAATTACCATATGATACAGCAATCCCAGTACTGGACATATACCCAGACAAAACCATAAATCAAAAAGAATCATTCACCGCAATGTTCATTGCATCACTATTTACAATATCGAGGTAATGGAAGCAACCTAAATGCCCACAGACAGACGAATGCATAAAGCTGTGGTACATATATAAAATGGAATATTACTAAGCCATGAAAAGGAATGAAATTGGGTCATTTGTAGAGACGTCGATGGATCTAGAGACTGTCATACAGAGTGAAGTAAGTCAGAAAGAGAAAAACAAATCTTGTATATTCTTGCATATATGTGGAACCTAGAAAAACTGTACAGATTAACCATTTTGCAAGGCATAAACAGAGCAACAGATGTAGACAACAAACGTATGGACAACAAGGGGGGAAAGCTGTTGGGGGGGGTGGTGGGAGGAGTTGAGAGACTGGGATTGGCATGTATACATTTATATGTATAAAATAGATAACCAATAAGAACCTGCTGTATAAAAATATAAAATAAAATTCAAAATTAAAAAGAAGTAAAATTTAAAAAATAAAACAGAAAAAACAATTATTCCCTGCACATACATGTATTTATATGAATAAATTATTTCCATGCTTATATCTGTAAATACAAAAAAGAGGAATAAAATCTACCTTGAACCAAAAACGAAAAAGAGAAAAAAAACACAGAACCCACCAGTTCCACAGAGGAAAACCGTATCAGGGCACTTGCTCCAGTTGTAAACAATTCTGAAGTTGGTCAGTGGTGGGGAATCGTCTCCCATTCAGCCAGCAGCCCCCACGCAACAAGCGTCCTCATTGCAAAGCTGGGGCACCGTGCCGAGGCATCTGTGAGTAAACGTGAGCTGAGCCCCAGGCCAGTTGCTGCTGAACTATTCCCACCCGTCCCAGGTAAAACACCTGAATATATACAAGGACTTGAAAGCCTAGAGGAAGGGCCATAGAGCCACACGAGTGACAGCATGCCGGCCGACTTGGTGCCTGCAGGCCAGCCAGGATGGTCCTGGCCCTGGGTGCTCTTCTGGAAGATTTCCATTTCCCTGCCTGAGATACCCGTCCTGTCCCTGCCCCCACTGCTTTTTTCCTTCCTCACCTCTGCCCAGGGAGAAATTCCAGCAGCAGGTATGGGTGACACATCCTCTTCTTTAGCAGGTGGCAGCCTGGCAACTGCTGCAGAAAGTCCAGCAGAGCCCCACTCACACTGGGCCACCCACAAAGCCGTGGCCTCTCACTCCTTCCCACCAGCCCAGCCCCGAGACTGCTGACAGGGCAGAGAAAATGGCGTCAGGCACGGCTGCAGGGGCTCTTGCTGCCTGGAGTGGTATTTATATTGATCTCAACCCAGGCACACCTGGGGAGGGCTGGCCGGCACGGTAAGGCTGCCCAGGTCAGCCAATCATCACCCCTCAGGGGCTCACAGTTGCAGAAAATGGAACTTGCTGAACCGGCCAGGTCCAAGGAACAGGTGTGGGCTCCTGAGAGTCAGGATAGACAAGGGGCTGCAGCTTTGGCTTGTTTTCTAATCATTTTATCTGGCCCATGAGTGGGAGACAACTTCAAGAAAACCCTCTCCTAATGAGAGGAACCCAGGAGTCAGGCAGAGGAGGGGTGGGTGGTGGTTGGAGACAGAGGCCTGGTGCCCCGGGTGCAGTGGAAGTCTCTGGAAGACCAGGTGGAGGGAGGCCTCACGGAGTGATGCCCAGGGTCACAGACCTGTCGCAGCTGCTGTTTGTTAGTTCAAGTCCTGCTCTGAGGTGCTCTGTGTCAGCTCTGAGCGACAGGTGAGCTGGGGGTGCTCTGCAATGAGGGCTATGTGCACGGTTCCTGTGTGCCCAGCCCTGCCACGGTACCTGCAAGGGTAGCTCTGTATCCTGGGAGGGGCCTGACCACGAGAGCCCCGTGGGCTGGGGTGGGGGTGGGGTACCTGCCCAGGTGAGCTCCATATTCTGGGATTGGTCTGACCACGAGAGCCCCATGGGCTGCTGGGGACCTGGTAAAGGATGTCAGGACAGTCAGTGAAGCCACTGAGGATATACCTCCAGTTGCTCCTAATTCCTACACCCTGCTGGTCATTCTACCAACCACCAGGACATGGTATTCTGTATTAGTCTTCAATGATGCCTTCTTTTGTATTCCATTAGTCCCAGAGTCACAAGAAATTTTGGCTTGTGAGTGGCAGGACTCAACATACAACTAAAACAATACTTCCGGGCCGTCTGGCCCCAAGGGTGCAAAAATTCCCACACCATCTTTGGGGAAAGCTTAGCTAAAGACCTAAAAGTTCTACCTCTGGAAAAGGAAACCCTCCTTCAATATGCAGACGACATTCTGATCACCAGCCCTACTAAGGAGGCCTCTGAACTACCAAGCCAATAAAGGATAGAAGTTGTCCAAGAAAAAGCTCAAATATCACAGACTGCGGTGACCTGCCTGGGCTTCATTCTCACAGAAGGTCAGAGAAGCCCATCCCAGGAAAGGGAAGAAACCATTTTCAGCCTTACCCCTTTCTAAAACTAGAAGACAGCTTAGGGGTTCCTGGGGAGGCCAGGGTTTGCTGCTTCTGGATCCCTAACTACAGTCTACTAGCTGGGCCTCTATATGAAACACTGAAAGGAAAAGATGATGATCCTTTTGAATAGAATCCAGAAGTGGCCTTTCAAGAATGGAAAGAGCAGTCAATTCAGACCCTTGCCCTGGAACTCCCTAATTTAGCTAAACCCTTTGACCTTTACATTCCCGGTGAAAGGTGAATCGCCATTGGAGAATTAGTGCAAAAACTGGGACCACTTGAAATGGAACAATGCAAGAATGCCATCCAGGTAGGATAAACTACGGTCACTAAGGGGCTTGGCCCACTGCCACATCTGGCCAAGATACTGGCGGTATCTAAAAACCTGGAAATCAGCAGCCCAAAAGGCCACCTCCCTCCTAAGGGAAAAGGACCCCACGTGGTGATCCTAACCACCAACCATGCCCTGAAGTTGCAGGGTTCGCTCCGTGGGCACACCGACCTCGAGTGAGGAGGCCCTCCAACTCCAACATCCAGAGAGATAACCGGGGGCAACAGGGCACCATGACGACTCGTGTGAACATCACTTGACCTGGAGTTTCTCTCATAAAACAACAAGAGTGTGTCCCAAAAGAGTAGACTACTGCTTGCAGGACTTACTGCACCCAGAGGGGAGCTAATAATCTTGGCGGGGGAACAGTATACCACACTGTCACCATAGAAAAGCCTACAGACACCGTGATGATGGTGGCCAATAAGACCGGCTGGACTCCTGTTTACTTCAAAAGGCTGTTGACTCAGTAGCCATCATGGTCCTTGATCACCACTGACCCTGGACTGTCTGGGAGTTGAGCGGGCAGGGCTCTGACACCTGGTGCTGTTTGTACGTTAATTCAGGGGCCTAACTGAAGAAAGCGCAGACTACTGGTCAGAGCATCTAGGCTGGCAGAGACGGTCAGCCTAAGGTGGCCGAACAAATGTGGGGCAGGGTGAAACCGGCCCCCACAGCGTCTCTGCACATCTCTTTCCTGGACCCTTAAAGGTCATTAGAATCTATAACACTTCCAATGCTGGTGCTCAGGTGGACGAGCAGGGAGGCAGGGGTCCTGGGGACAATCAACGTCACCGGGAGGCTGCTGGGGAGAAGCTCTGACCCTCGCCCCAGGGTATGAGGGCTCCCAACTCAGCACTCAGCAGTTACAGAAGAAGGGTCTGCACCCTCAGCACTCCAAGAATGAGGAACGGGACAAAAGGCAGAGGAGGGGTTTGTCCCCAGCAAAGCCCATTAAAAATCCCTGGGAGATAAAAATAGAATCTGGGCAATAAAGTCAAGTCTAACCTTTTTTATCCTTTGTGCTTTGTCTAATTTCACGTGCTCCTAGGGTCCCGCATGCAGAGGTTCTACACCCGGCACTTCAGACCAGATTTCCTAGTGCAGAATGGCTGGGTCGACACCTCAGCTCCTGGGGCCCAGTGCAGACTCCACGATATAGAGCCTGAGCTACAGCCAACCCGGCCCTCGAGAGCTCCGCCGCCTCCCTCCCTCCCACTGACTCTGACAGGATCTCTACACAGCAGCCCAGCCCACAGCCCACGGGGTAGTGCATGCTCTCACCTCTCCATTCTCTGATCAAAATATAAAGTTTCCTTTGCTTGTGAACCAAACTCAGTCTCGATCTCTTGGCCCCAATGACATTGGGCAGGGGGACACTTGTTGGGGTCCACTCTGGAGGATCAATAACAGAAATTGAGACTATTGTAACCTCAATGAACAGATGTGTGAGCCAAACTGTAGTTAACATAGAACAGTGTATAAGGCTCGGGTAAAATAAGATGTTTTTAACACTTCCATTTGATATTTCCATCACTTTTTATAAGCAAGTTCAGTGAAAAGGTTTGTCTTATTTGTCAGGTCAATATTAGAGAAACGAAGTGATTTCTTTCCAAGGATGTACAGCTAATAATCTTGGTTAAACCTTCAATCTTGTTTTAAATGCTTTTCCATTGAAAATGATACCTCTCTTTCAGCTCCCCCATTTCTGAGAAGTATAAAATCTTATAATTTATTATTACCAAAGGGGAAAGGTGGGAGGAGGGATAAATTAACAGTTTGGAATGAACACATACACACTGCTATGTATAAAATAGATCATCAACAAGGAACTACTGTATAGCACAGGGAACTACACTCAACATTTTGCAATAACCTATAAGGGGAAATAATCTGAAAAAGAATAGATATTTTTATTGACATCATCTATCAATGACAGTTAAAGTGTAGCCTAAGGGAAGCTGGTGGTGAGTGCTTCTGACCCTGAAGACTTCAATCATCTAAAGTTTGGACTCTGCCTACTCCCCAAGGCCCTTAATGAACATATGTGTAGCCGTAGCTTAAAAACTTCCCCAGTTTGGGTTTCGGGGAGACACTGATTTTGAAAAAGCCCTGGTGTTCTCCTTACATGAATGGGACTCTTCCTACTGCTAAAACATGTCTGTCACACCCAGAGGATGGTATACCGTCTGATCGGGAAGAGTTTGGAAAAGGCATCTCATCTCCTCATCTCCTGGTGCTCGGGTTCACCCCTCCAGCGTCTTTACTAACAGTCTCCCCACTTGGAGATGTCAGCACTGTCAACATCCTGTTGCGTACAGTTTGGAATTTGTCCAGAGGATGAAGCGGAAGGATGAGGAACAATGAGAGACAAGTCCTAGGTGTTCAGACAGGCACATGTCACTCTAATTTCCAATCAGGAAGACGAATTGACCAAAGGCTAGGGTTGCCCATGGAAACAGTATAGGGCTTGAGGAAATCCCGCTGCTTTGTGGCCAGTTCCCATAAACACGAGTTGAACAATGGAACTCAGGGGCAGTAAAATTCACAAAACTGCAGAGTTGAAAATATCCATCACTGAAAAATGTCTTGAGGAAAGTCAGAGAAAAGGACTTGTAAGCAAGGGAGAATGGCAGGAAAGGGATTTGAGGAGGTAGAAAGGACTCGCCATTAAGCACAAGAAAAGGAGCTGAACATTGCCAACATTGCAGTTGGCCAAAAAGGGTGTATGCGTTCTTTTCTGTATATATTCAAGAAAAGGGCATACACTTTTTTAGCCAACCAAACAGGTGGGCACTGGAAGTCAATACTACAAAAGATATCACTTCGCATCAGTCAGAAGAGCCATCCTCATAAAGCGTAAACAACAGAAATGCAGGACAGGGCAACGAGAAGAGGGAGCCCTGTGAGACTTATAGTGGAAATGTATATTGCCAACGGCCATTCTGGAGAAGTGTATTGTGTTTACTAAAGCATCTAAAAAATGAGCTACAGAGCATAGGGCACTTGCACTCATGGGCGTATATCTTGGGAAAAACAAAAATCGAGAGGACACAGGCACCCCAATGTTTACCCCCTCTCTGTTTAAAAGATCCTCGAGGGCTTCCCTGGTGGCGCAGTGGTTGAGAGTCCGCCTGCCGATGCAGGGGACACGGGTTCGTGCCCCGGTCCGGGAAGATCCCACATGCCGCGGAGCGGCTGGGCCCGTGAGCCATGGCCGCTGAGCCTGCGCGTCCGGAGCCTGTGCTCCGCAACGGGAGAGGCCACAACAGTGAGAGGCCCGCATACTGCAAAAAAAAAAAAAAAAAAAAAAAAAGATCCTCGACTAGGATATAACTTAAATGTCTCTGGAGGGAAAAAATGGATAGAGATGTGGTACTTAGGTAGAGTGGAATATTATTCAGCCTGGAAATCAATGAAATATGGCCAGTTGTAATGACTCCGGAGGAGTTACGTATGATCATTCTAAGTGACAGAATTCAAAAAGAAAAAGACACATATCATAAGATATCACTTAAAGGTGGAATCCAAAATGGCTACACATGAAATAAATTACAAAACAAAAACATAGTCAAATATGTAGAAAACACGCATAAGGCTGCTAAACGGGAAAGGTGGGGAGGGGTGAGGCATCATCCAGGAGGTTGAAATTAGCAAAGATACCATTCCAAATACCAAACTGATAATCAACAAGGCCTACACGGTAGCTAAAAGAACTGCACTCAGCACACTCAAGTCACCGGAAAAGAATATATACGACTGGTAAGAATCTGAAAAAGAATTTATTGATGTCTCTCTGTACGCGAATCAAGTGGATGTACAGCAGCAAGAAACAGAGCTTTGAAAATCAGCTGTAACCAATATAGTAATAAATTGAAAAAAATAAACGACAGAGAGACAGAGAAAACCTCTTACAACTTTTCCTCAGGGACGGTGATGCAACATGGATTGAACACATCTAGACCCACAGCAGGATGAGACATAAGGCTGGAAACTGTTTGCGCTAAGAGAAATGTGAGGTTGGGTGAGGAAATGCACACCCTTTAAAGTAATACTACCTGGTACCCATTCAATGGGTCCCAAATCTGCAGGTTCAAGGGATCTTCCTACAGCTAAAACATGCATGGAAAACCCAGAGGACTGTACACCATGTGATCGGGAGATGTGTCTAAAATGCACCTCATTTATCCTCTCCTGGTGCTCCTGTTCACCATTCCAGCCACGCTACTTAGAATCTCCCCACTTGGAGAATCAGCACATTTAAACTTCTGTTTCACACATTTTGCAAATTGTGAGGAGGATGAACGGGAAGAGGGGGAACCAATGAGAGAAGAGTTGTAGGGGTTTGGACGGGCACATATCACTCTAATTTCCCATTAAGAATAAGAATTAAAGAAAGGCTCAGCCTGCCTCGCCAGAGCCAAAATAGGGCCTGAAGCAATCCTGTGGGTTTGAGGCCAGCTCACAAAAGAGCAACTTAAAAAATGGAGCTCAGGGTCACTGCAATTCACAAACCTGCAGAGTTATAAATGAAAACTAACGTCCAAAAATATGTTGAGGTAAGGCAAAGAAGAGGATCTGAATGCAAGACAGAATTGCAAGAAACAGATTTCAAGAGATAGATTGGACTCGTCTTTAACGCACATGAAAAGCAGCAGAATTTCGACAATGATGCAGTTGGCCCAAAAGGGCGTATGCGTTTTTTCCTGATTATATCCAGGAAAAAACGCATACGCACTTTATGGGCAACGAAGCAAGCAAGCAATGCAAATGTGCACAACAAAGAAGTCTCACTTCCCACCGGTCAAAAGGGCCATCCTAAAAAATTGTAAAAACCAGAAATGCAGGACAGGCCATGGAGAACAGGGAGCCTTTATACGCTGATGGGCAGTGTGTGAACTGCCGAGAGCCACTCTGGAGAAGTGTATGGTGGTTCCTAAATCATCTAAAAAACAGAGCTACAGAGCATAGGACACTTCCAATCATGGGAGTATATCTAGGGAAGTCTAAAAATCAACAAGACACAAGCACACCACAGTTTAGGGCTACTCTGTTTACAAGAACCTCAACTTCAGTACACCTTAAATATCCCAGGAAAGAGAACAATGATAAAGAAGATGTGGTACTTATGTACAATGGAATATCTCTTCACCATGAAATCAATGTAATAAGGCTAGTAGAAGGATAAAGAGTGGATTTAGGTCCGATAATACTACTTGAAATAAGTCAAACAGAAAAAGAAACATATCATAAGATATCACTTATAGAGGGAGGGTAAATATGGCTGCACAAGAAATGAATTACAGAACAGAACAGTGTCTCACACTTAGAAAACACACTTATGTCAGCTTAAGGGGAAAGGAGAGGTGGGGTGATGCATAAAACCAGAGTTTGAAATTAGCACAGATACCGTTCAATAAACCAAATAGGTATTAGACAAGATCTACACCTTGCTCAATGAACAGGCCTCAACACACCCTATACACCGCAGAGAAATATATCTGAGGAATAAGAATCTTAAAACCCATGTATTGATATATCTCCATAAGGGAATCAAGTGTGTGCAGAGCGGCACAAACACAGCAGTGAAAAGGAGCTAAACCCCATTATAGAAATAAATTTTAAAAACAAAACGCTGAAACAATGAAAGAGAGAAAAATTCTTACAAAATTCGCTCAGGGGCTGTGATGCAACCTGGATTGACCACATATAAACCCACAGCTGGATAAGACATAAGGCTGGACACTTGGGGCTGACAGGATTGGTGAGCTTTGGTGAGCAACTGCCGAAAGTTTAATGCAATACTTCATGCTACTCAGTCCAAGGGTCCCAACACTCCAGGTTGAAGGGAATCTTCCTACAGCTAAACCATGCTTGGGAAACCCAGCAACTGGTATACCATATGATCGGGAAAGGTTTCTAAAACGCACCTCATTTTTCCTCTCCTGGGGCTCCGGATCGACATTCCAGCCGCTTTACTAACAACATCCCCACATGGAGTCAATGCCTTTAAGTTCTGGTATCGCACAGTCTGCAGTTAGTGCAGAGGATGAATGGGAATAGGGGGAACCAGTGAGAAACTAGCTGTAGCGGTTTCAATGGGCACATGTCACTCTAATATCACATCAGTAAGAAGAATTAACCAAAGGCACAGCAGGTGCCCCAGAAGAAAAATAGGGATTCAAGGAATCCTGTGGTTATGGGGCAATACCACAAAAATAAGAGCTAAAAAATGGAGCTAAGGGCCACTGCAATTCAAAAACCTGCAGAGTTATAAAGGCCAACTATTTTTAAAAAATATATTGAGGTAAGGCTATGAAGAGGCATTGAAAGCAAGGCAGAATTGCAGGAAACCGATTTCAGGAGGTAGACTGGAATTGCATTGAAAGCATATGAAGAGAGTCAGAAACTCGACAATGATGCACTTGGCCAAAAAGGGCGTATGTGTTTTTTCCTGAATATATTCAGGAAAAAACGCATACGCACTTTTTGGCCAACCAAGCAAGCTTGCAAAGGAAATCTGCACTACAATGAAGTCTCATTTCCACCTGGTCAAAAGGGCCATCTGAAAAAAGTGTAAAATCCATAAAGGCACGACAGGACATGGAGAACTGGGAGCCTTCTTATGCTGATGGGCGGGATGTAAATTGCCAACAGCCACTCTGGAGAAGTGTATGGTGTTTCCTGAAACATCTAAAAAACGAAGCAACAGAACCTAGGGCACTTCCACTTATGGTCCTATAGCTTAGGGAAATTAAAATCAAAAAGACACAGCCACCCCAAAGTTTGGGACGCCTCCGTTTACAAGTACCTTGTTTACCGTACAAGTTCAATATCACAGAAAGTGAAAAATGGATAAAGAACTTGTGGTACTTACGTACAATGCAGTATCACTCAGCAATGAAATCTATGTCATCAGGCCCGTAGCAGCATAATGAGTGGATTCAGGTATGATGATTCTAACTGAAATAAGTCACACAGAAAAAGAAACATCATAAGATATCAGTAATACACGGAATGTAAACTTGGCTACACAGGAACTGAATTACAGAACAGAACAGGGTCTCAAATTTAGAAAACCAACTTATTCTTGCTTAAGGGGAAAGGTGAGTTGGGGTGCTGCATAAAACCAGAGATTGAAATGAGCACAGATAAAGTTCCTTAAGCCAAATATGGAATAGACAAGAGCTACTCCTTGCTCAACGAAATGGACTCAACACCGCATATTAAACACCTAAGAATGTACCTGACTAGTAAGTATCTTAAAACCTATGTATTGCTATGTCTCCGAAAGAGAATCAAGCATGTGTACAGGGGCGTAAACGCAGCAGTGATAAGATTGGAAAGGTTCGGTGAGCAAATGAAGACCCTTTGAAGTCATATTGCATGGTACCCATTCCACGGGTTTCAACTACCCAGGTTTTAGGTATTCTTCCTTCAGCTAAAACATGCATGTGGAACCCAGAGTATGATCAACCATGTGATCGGGAGACGTGTTCAAATATGTCTCAGTTTTCCTCCCCTGGTACTCGGGTGCAACATTCCAGATGCTTTACTAACACTCTCCCGACTTGAAGAGTCAGTCCCTTTAACCTCCTGTTTGGCCCAGTTTCCAATTTCTGCGGAAGATGAACAGGAATAGTGAGAACCAATGAGAGACTAGCTGGAGGTGTCTGGACGGGCAAATTTAACTCTCATTTCCCACCAGGAAGAGGAATTAACCAAAGGCTCAGCGTGCCGTGCCGGAACCAGATTAGGGCCTGAAGCCATCCTGCGTTGTTGCGGCCAGCTCACAAGAAAGCGAGTTGAAGAAAGGAGCTCAGGGGCACTGTAATTCACAAACCTGCAGAGTTATAAATGACAGCTATCGTCCAAAAATAGACTGAAGTAAGGCTGCCAAAAGGACTTGAAAGCGGGGCAGAATTGCAGGAAACCGATTTCAGGAGGTAGACTGGAATTGCATTGAAAGCATAGGAAAAGAGGCAGAACGTCCACAATGATGCACTTGGCCAAAAAGGGCGTATGCGTTTTTTCCTGAATATATTCAGGAAAAAACGCATACGCACTTTTTGGCCAACCAAGCAAGCTTGCAAAGGAAATCCGCACTACAATGAAGTCTCACTTCTCCCCGGTCAAAAGGGCCATCTGAAAAAAGTGTAAAATCCAGAAAGGCAGGACAGGCCATGGAGAACTGGGAGCCTTGTTATGCTGATGGGCGGGATGTAAATTGCCAACAACCACTCGGGAGAAGTGTATGGTGTTTCCTGAAACATCTAAAAAACAAAGCAACAGAACCTAGGGCACTTCCACTTATGGTCCTATAGCTTAGGGAAATTAAAATCAAAAAGACACAGCCACCCCAAAGTTTGGAACGGCTCTGTTTACAAGAACCTCGTTTACAGTACAAGTTCAACATCGCAGAAAGTGAAAAATGGAGAAAGAAGTTGTGGTATTTACTTACAAAGCAATATCACTCAGCAATGAAATCTGTGTCATCAGGCCCTTAGCAGCACAATGAGTGGATTCAGGTATGATGATTCTAACTGAAATAAGTCACACAGAAAAAGAAACATCATAAGATATCAGTAATACACGGAATGTAAACTTGGCTACACAGGAACTGAATTACAGAACAGAACAGGGTCTCAAATTTAGAAAACCAACTTATGCTTGCTTAAGGGGAAAGGTGAGTTGGGGTGCTGCATAAAACCAGAGATTGAAATGAGCACAGATAAAGTTCCTTAAGTCAAATATGGAATAGACAAGAGCTACTCCTTGCTCAACGAAATGGACTCAACACCGCATATTAAACGCCTAAGAATGTACCTGACTAGTAAGTATCTTAAAACCTATGGATTGCTATGTCTCCGAAAGAGAATCAAGCATGTGTACAGGGGCATAAACGCAGCAGTGATAGGATTGGAGAGTTTCGGTGAGCAAATGAAGACCCTTTGAAGTCATATTGCATGGTACCCATTCCACGGGTTTCAACTACCCAGGTTTAAGGTATTCTTCCTTCAGCTAAAACATGCATGTGGAACCAAGAGTATGATCATCCGTGTGAACGGGAGACGTGTTCAAATATGTCTCAGTTTTCGTACCCTGGTACTCGGGTGCAACATTCCAGACGCTTTACTAACACTCTCCCGACTTGGAGAGTCAGCGCCTTTAACCTCCTGTTTGGCCCAGTTTGCAATTTCTGCGGAAGATGAACAGGAATAGCGAGAACCAATGAGAGACTAGCTGGAGGTGTCTGGACGGGCAAAATTAACTCTCATTTCCCACCAGGAACAGGAAATAACCAAAGGCTCAGCGTGCCGTGCCGGAACCAGATAAGGGCCTGAAGCCATCCTGCGGTGTTGCGGCCAGCTCACAAGAAAGCGAGTTGAAGAAAGGAGCTCAGGGGCACTGTAATTCACAAACCTGCAGAGTTATAAATGACAGCTATCGTCCAAAAATATACTGAAGTAAGCCTGCCAAGAGGACTTGAAAGCGGGGCAGAATTGCAGGAAACCGATTTCAGGAGGTAGACTGGAATTGCATTGAAAGCATAGGAAAAGAGGCAGAACGTCCACAATGATGCACTTGGCCAAAAAGGGCGTATGCGTTTTTTCCTGAATATATTCAGGAAAAAACGCATACGCCCTTTTTGGCCAACCAAGCAAACTTGCAAAGGAAATCTGCACTACAATGAAGTCTCACTTCCCTCTGGTCAAAAGGGCCATCTGAAAAAAGTGTAAAATCCAGAAAGGCAGGACAGGCCATGGAGAACTGGGAGCCTTGTTATGCTGATGGGCAGGATGTAAATTGCCAACAGACACTCGGGAGAAGTGTATCGTGTTTCCTGAAACATCTAAAAAACAAAGCAACAGAGCCTAGGGCACTGCAACTTATGGTCCTATAGCTTAGGGAAATTGAAATCAAAAAGACACAGCCACCCCAAAATTTGGAACGGCTCTGTTTACAAGAACCTCGTTTACAGTACAAGTTCAACATCGCAGAAAGTGAAAAATGGATAAAGAAGTTGTGGTATTTACTTACAAAGCAATATCACTCAGCAATGAAATCTGTGTCATCAGGCCCTTAGCAGCACAATGAGTGGATTCAGGTATGATGATTCTAACTGAAGTAAGTCACACAGAAAAAGAAACATCATAAGATATCAGTAATACACGGAATGTAAACTTGGCTACACAGGAACTGCATTCCAAAACAGAACAGGGTCTCAAATTTAGAAAACCAACTTATGCTTGCTTAAGGGGAAAGGTGAGTTGGGGTGCTGCATAAAACCAGAGATTGAAATGAGCACAGATAAAGTTCCTTAAGCCAAATATGGAATAGACAAGAGCTACTCCTTGCTCAACGAAATGGACTCAACACCGCATATTAAACGCCTAAGAATGTACCTGACTAGTAAGTATCTTAAAACCTATGGATTGCTATGTCTCCGAAAGAGAATCAAGCATGTGTACAGGGGCATAAACGCAGCAGTGATAGGATTGGAGAGGTTCGGTGAGCAAATGAAGACCCTTTGAAGTCATATTGCATGGTACCCATTCCACGGGTTTCAACTACCCAGGTTTTAGGTATTCTTCCTTCAGCTAAAACATGCATGTGGAACCCAAGTATGATCAACCATGTGAACGGGAGACGTGTTCAAATACGTCTCAGTTTTCCTCCCCTGGTACTCGGGTGCAACATTCCAGACGCTTTACTAACACTCTCCCCACTTGGAGAGTCAGCGCCTTTAACCTCCTGTTTGGCCCAGTTTGCAATTTCTGCGGAAGATGAACAGGAATAGCGAGAACCAATGAGAGATTAGCTGGAGGTGTCTGGACGGGCAAATTTAACTCTCATTTCCCAACAGGAAGAGGAAATAACCAAAGGCTCAGCGTGCCGTACCGGAACCAGATTAGGGCCTGAAGCCATTCTGCGGTGTTGCGGCCACCTCAAAAGAAACCGAGTTGAAGAAAGGAGCTCAGGGGCACTATAATTCACAAACCTGCAGAGTTATAAATGACAGCTATCGTCCAAAAATAGACTGAAGTAAGGCTGCCAAGAGGACTTGAAAGCGGGGCAGAATTGCAGGAAACCGATTTCAGGAGGTAGACTGGAATTGCATTGAAAGCATAGGAAAAGAGGCAGAACGTCCAGAATGATGCACTTGGCCAAAAAGGGCGTATGCGTTTTTTCCTGAATATATTCAGGAAAAAACGCATACGCCCTTTTTGGCCAACCAAGCAAGCTTGCAAAGGAAATCTGCACTACAATGAAGTCTCACTTCCCCCCGGTCAAAAGGGCCATCTGAAAAAAGTGTAAAATCCAGAAAGGCAGGACAGGCCATGGAGAACTGGGAGCCTTGTTATGCTGATGGGCGGGATGTAAATTGCCAACAACCACTCGGGAGAAGTGTATGGTGTTTCCTGAAACATCTAAAAAACAAAGCAACAGAACCTAGGGCACTTCCACTTATGGTCCTATAGCTTAGGGAAATTAAAATCAAAAAGACACAGCCACCCCAAAGTTTGGAACGGCTCTGTTTACAAGAACCTCGTTTACAGTACAAGTTCAACATCGCAGAAAGTGAAAAATGGATAAAGAAGTTGTGGTATTTACTTACAAAGCAATATCACTCAGCAATGAAATCTGTGTCATCAGGCCCTTAGCAGCACAATGAGTGGATTCAGGTATGATGATTCTAACTGAAATAAGTCACACAGAAAAAGAAACATCATAAGATATCAGTAATACACGGAATGTAAACTTGGCTACACAGGAACTGAATTACAGAACAGAACAGGGTCTCAAATTTAGAAAACCAACTTATTCTTGCTTAAGGGTAAAGGTGAGTTGGGGTGCTGCATAAAACCAGAGATTGAAATGAGCACAGATAAAGTTCCTTAAGCCAAATATGGAATAGACAAGAGCTACTCCTTGCTCAACGAAATGGACTCAACACCCCATATTAAACGCCTAAGAATGTACCTGACTAGTAAGTATCTTAAAACCTATGGATTGCTATGTCTCCGAAAGAGAATCAAGCATGTGTACAGGGGCATAAACGCAGCAGTGATAGGATTGGAGAGGTTCGGTGAGCAAATGAAGACCCTTTGAAGTCATATTGCATGGTACCCATTCCACGGGTTTCAACTACCCAGGTTTTAGGTATTCTTCCTTCAGCTAAAATATGCATGTGGAACCCAGAGTATGATCAACCATGTGAACGGGAGACGTGTTCAAATATGTCTCAGTTTTCCTCCCCTGGTACTCGGGTGCAACATTCCAGACGCTTTACTAACACTCTTCCCACTTGGAGAGTCAGTCCCTTTAACCTCCTGTTTGGCCCAGTTTGCAATTTCTGCGGAAGATGAACAGGAATAGCGAGAACCAATGAGAGGCTAGCTGGAGGTGTCTGGACGGGCAAATTTAACTCTCATTTCCCAACAGGAAGAGGAAATAACCAAAGGCTCAGTGTGCCGTACCGGAACCAGATTAGGGCCTGAAGCCATCCTGCGGTGTTGCGGCCACCTTAAAAGAAACCGAGTTGAAGAAAGGAGCTCAGGGGCACTATAATTCACAAACCTGCAGAGTTATAAATGACAGCTATCGTCCAAAAATAGACTGAAGTAAGGCTGCCAAGAGGACTTGAAAGCGGGGCAGAATTGCAGGAAACCGATTTCAGGAGGTAGACTGGAATTGCATTGAAAGCATAGGAAAAGAGGCAGAACGTCCACAATGATGCACTTGGCCAAAAAGGGCGTATGCGTTTTTTCCTGAATATATTTAGGAAAAAACGCATACGCCCTTTTTGGCCAACCAAGCAAGCTTGCAAAGGAAATCTGCACTACAATGAAGTCTCACTTCCCCCCGGTCAAAAGGGCCATCTGAAAAAAGTGTAAAATCCAGAAAGGCAGGACAGGCCATGGAGAACTGGGAGCCTTGTTATGCTGATGGGCGGGATGTAAATTGCCAACAGACACTCGGGAGAAGTGTATGCTGTTTCCTGAAACATCTAAAAAACAAAGCAACAGAGCCTAGGGCACTGCCACTTATGGTCCTATAGCTTAGGGAAATTAAAATCAAAAAGACACAGCCACCCCAAAGTTTGGGACGGCTCTGTTTACAAGAACCTCGTTTACAGTACAAGTTCAACATCGCAGAAAGTGAAAAATGGATAAAGAAGTTGTAGTATTTACTTACAAAGCAATATCACTCAGCAATGAAATCTGTGTCATCAGGCCCTTAGCAGCACAATGAGTGGATTCAGGTATGATGATTCTAACTGAAATAAGTCACACAGAAAAAGAAACATCATAAGATATCAGTAATACACGGAATGTAAACTTGGCTACACAGGAACTGAATTACAGAACAGAACAGGGTCTCAAATTTAGAAAACCAACTTATTCTTGCTTAAGGGTAAAGGTGAGTTGGGGTGCTGCATAAAACCAGAGATTGAAATGAGCACAGATAAAGTTCCTTAAGCCAAATATGGAATAGACAAGAGCTACTCCTTGCTCAACGAAATGGACTCAACACCGCATATTAAACGCCTAAGAATGTACCTGACTAGTAAGTATCTTAAAACCTATGGATTGCTATGTCTGCAAAAGAGAATCAAGCATGTGTACAGGGGCGTAAACGCAGCAGTGATAAGATTGGAAAGGTTCGGTGAGCAAATGAAGACCCTTTGAAGTCATATTGCATGGTACCCATTCCACGGGTTTCAACTACCCAGGTTTTACGTATTCTTCCTTCAGCTAAAACATGCATGTGGAACCCAGAGTATGATCAACCATGTGATCGGGAGACGTGTTCAAATATGTCTCAGTTTTCGTACCCTGGTACTCGGGTGCAACATTCCAGACGCTTTACTAACACTCTCCCCACTTGGAGAGTCAGCGCCTTTAACCTCCTGTTTGGCCCAGTTTGCAATTTCTGCGGAAGATGAACAGGAATAGCGAGAACCAATGAGAGGCTAGCTGGAGGTGTCTGGACGGGCAAATTTAACTCTCATTTCCCACCAGGAAGAGGAATTAACCAAAGGCTCAGCGTGCCGTGCCGGAAACAGATTAGGGCCTGAAGCCATCCTGCGGTGTTGCGGCCAGCTCAAAAGAAAGCGAGTTGAAGAAAGGAGCTCAGGGGCACTGTAATTCACAAACCTGCAGAGTTATAAATGACAGCTATCGTCCAAAAATATACTGAAGTAAGGCTGCCAAGAGGACTTGAAAGCGGGGCAGAATTGCAGGAAACCGATTTCAGGAGGTAGACTGGAATTGCATTGAAAGCATAGGAAAAGAGGCAGAACGTCCACAATGATGCACTTGGCCAAAAAGGGCGTATGCGTTTTTTCCTGAATATATTCAGGAAAAAACGCATACGCCCTTTTTGGCCAACCAAGCAAGCTTGCAAAGGAAATCTGCACTACAATGAAGTCTCACTTCTCCCCGGTCAAAAGGGCCATCTGAAAAAAGTGTAAAATCCAGAAAGGCAGGACAGGCCATGGAGAACTGGGAGCCTTGTTATGCTGATGGGCGGGATGTAAATTGCCAACAGACACTCGGGAGAAGTGTATGGTGTTTCCTGAAACATCTAAAAAACAAAGCAACAGAGCCTAGGGCACTGCAACTTATGGTCCTATAGCTTAGGGAAATTAAAATCAAAAAGACACAGCCACCCCAAAATTTGGAACGGCTCTGTTTACAAGAACCTCGTTTACAGTACAAGTTCAACATCGCAGAAAGTGAAAAATGGATAAAGAAGTTGTGGTATTTACTTACAAAGCAATATCACTCAGCAATGAAATCTGTGTCATCAGGCCCTTAGCAGCACAATGAGTGGATTCAGGTATGATGATTCTAACTGAAGTAAGTCACACAGAAAGAGAAACATCATAAGATATCAGTAATACATGGAATGTAAACTTGGCTACACAGGAACTGAATTACAGAACAGAACAGGGTCTCAAATTTAGAAAACCAACTTATGCTTGCTTAAGGGGAAAGGTGAGTTGGGGTGCTGCATAAAACCAGAGATTGAAATGAGCACAGATAAAGTTCCTTAAGCCAAATATGGAATAGACAAGAGCTACTCCTTGCTCAACGAAATGGACTCAACACCGCATATTAAACGCCTAAGAATGTACCTGACTAGTAAGTATCTTAAAACCTATGGATTGCTATGTCTCCGAAAGAGAATCAAGCATGTGTACAGGGGCATAAACGCAGCAGTGATAGGATTGGAGAGGTTCGGTGAGCAAATGAAGTCCCTTTGAAGTCATATTGCATGGTACCCATTCCACGGGTTTCAACTACCCAGGTTTTAGGTATTCTTCCTTCAGCTAAAACATGCATGTGGAACCCAAGTATGATCAACCATGTGAACGGGAGACGTGTTCAAATATGTCTCAGTTTTCCTCCCCTGGTACTCGGGTGCAACATTCCAGACGCTTTACTAACACTCTCCCCACTTGGAGAGTCAGCGCCTTTAACCTCCTGTTTGGCCCAGTTTGCAATTTCTGCGGAAGATGAACAGGAATAGCGAGAACCAATGAGAGGCTAGCTGGAGGTGTCTGGACGGGAAAATTTAACTCTCATTTCCCAACAGGAAGAGGAAATAACCAAAGGCTCAGCGTGCCGTACCGGAACCAGATTAGGGCCTGAAGCCATCCTGCGGTGTTGCGGCCACCTCAAAAGAAACCGAGTTGAAGAAAGGAGCTCAGGGGCACTATAATTCACAAACCTGCAGAGTTATAAATGACAGCTATCGTCCAAAAATAGACTGAAGTAAGGCTGCCAAGAGGACTTGAAAGCGGGGCAGAATTGCAGGAAACCGATTTCAGGAGGTAGACTGGAATTGCATTGAAAGCATAGGAAAAGAGGCAGAACGTCCACAATGATGCACTTGGCCAAAAAGGGCGTATGCGTTTTTTCCTGAATATATTCAGGAAAAAACGCATACGCCCTTTTTGGCCAACCAAGCAAGCTTGCAAAGGAAATCTGCACTACAATGAAGTCTCACTTCCCCCCGGTCAAAAGGGCCATCTGAAAAAAGTGTAAAATCCAGAAAGGCAGGACAGGCCATGGAGAACTGAGAGCCTTGTTATGCTGATGGGCGGGATGTAAATTGCCAACAACCACTCGGGAGAAGTGTATGGTGTTTCCTGAAACATCTAAAAAACAAAGCAACAGAACCTAGGGCACTTCCACTTATGGTCCTATAGCTTAGGGAAATTAAAATCAAAAAGACACAGCCACCCCAAAGTTTGGAACGGCTCTGTTTACAAGAACCTCGTTTACAGTACAAGTTCAACATCGCAGAATGTGAAAAATGGATAAAGAAGTTGTGGTATTTACTTACAAAGCAATATCACTCAGCAATGAAATCTGTGTCATCAGGCCCTTAGCAGCACAATGAGTGGATTCAGGTATGATGATTCTAACTGAAATAAGTCACACAGAAAAAGAAACATCATAAGATATCAGTAATACACGGAATGTAAACTTGGCTATACAGGAACTGAATGACAGAACAGAACAGGGTCTCAAATTTAGAAAACAACCTTATTCTTGCTTAAGGGTAAAGGTGAGTTGGGGTGCTGCATAAAACCAGAGATTGAAATGAGCACAGATAAAGTTCCTTAAGCCAAATATGGAATAGACAAGAGCTACTCCTTGCTCAACGAAATGGACTCAACACCCCATATTAAACGCCTAAGAATGTACCTGACTAGTAAGTATCTTAAAACCTATGGATTGCTATGTCTCCGAAAGAGAATCAAGCATGTGTACAGGGGCATAAACGCAGCAGTGATAGGATTGGAGAGGTTCGGTGAGCAAATGAAGACCCTTTGAAGTCATATTGCATGGTACCCATTCCACGGGTTTCAACTACCCAGGTTTTAGGTATTCTTCCTTCAGCTAAAATATGCATGTGGAACCCAGAGTATGATCAACCATGTGAACAGGAGACGTGTTCAAATATGTCTCAGTTTTCATCCCCTGGTACTCGGGTGCAACATTCCAGACGCTTTACTAACACTCTTCCCACTTGGAGAGTCAGTCCCTTTAACCTCCTGTTTGGCCCAGTTTGCAATTTCTGCCGAAGATGAACAGGAATAGCGAGAACCAATGAGAGGCTAGCTGGAGGTGTCTGGACGGGCAAATTTAACTCTCATTTCCCAACAGGAAGAGGAAATAACCAAAGGCTCAGTGTGCCGTACCGGAACCAGATTAGGGCCTGAAGCCATCCTGCGGTGTTGCGGCCACCTCAAAAGAAACCGAGTTGAAGAAAGGAGCTCAGGGGCACTATAATTCACAAACCTGCAGAGTTATAAATGACAGCTATCGTCCAAAAATAGACTGAAGTAAGGCTGCCAAGAGGACTTGAAAGCGGGGCAGAATTGCAGGAAACCGATTTCAGGAGGTAGACTGGAATTGCATTGAAAGCATAGGAAAAGAGGCAGAACGTCCACAATGATGCACTTGGCCAAAAAGGGCGTATGCGTTTTTTCCTGAATATATTCAGGAAAAAACGCATACGCCCTTTTTGGCCAACCAAGCAAGCTTGCAAAGGAAATCTGCACTACAATGAAGTCTCACTTCCCCTCGGTCAAAAGGGCCATCTGAAAAAAGTGTAAAATTCAGAAAGGCAGGACAGGCCATGGAGAACTGGGAGCCTTGTTATGCTGATGGGCGGGATGTAAATTGCCAACAGACACTCGGGAGAAGTGTATGGTGTTTCCTGAAACATCTAAAAAACAAAGCAACAGAGCCTAGGGCACTGCCACTTATGGTCCTATAGCTTAGGGAAATTAAAATCAAAAAGACACAGCCACCCCAAAGTTTGGGACGGCTCTGTTTACAAGAACCTCACTTACAGTACAAGTTCAACATCGCAGAAAGTGAAAAATGGATAAAGAAGTTGTGGTATTTACTTACAAAGCAATATCACTCAGCAATGAAATCTATGTCATCAGGCCCTTAGCAGCACAATGAGTGGATTCAGGTATGATGATTCTAACTGAAATAAGTCACACAGAAAAAGAAACATCATAAGATATCAGTAATACACGGAATGTAAACTTGGCTACACAGGAACTGAATTACAGAACAGAACAGGGTCTCAAATTTAGAAAACCAACTTATGCTTGCTTAAGGGGAAAGGTGAGTTGGGGTGCTGCATAAAACCAGAGATTGAAATGAGCACAGATAAAGTTCCTTAAGCCAAATATGGAATAGACAAGAGCTACTCCTTGCTCAACGAAATGGACTCAACACCGCATATTAAACGCCTAAGAATGTACCTGACTAGTAAGTATCTTAAAACCTATGGATTGCTATGTCTCCGAAAGAGAATCAAGCATGTGTACAGGGGCATAAACGCAGCAGTGATAGGACTGGAGAGGTTCGTGAGCAAATGAAGACCCTTTGAAGTCATATTGCATGGTACCCATTCCACGGGTTTCAACTACCCAGGTTTAAGGTATTCTTCCTTCAGCTAAAACATGCATGTGGAACCCAGAGTATGATCAACCATGTGATCGGGAGACGTGTTCAAATATGTCTCAGTTTTCGTACCCTGGTACTCGGGTGCAACATTCCAGACGCTTTACTAACACTCTCCCGACTTGGAGAGTCAGTCCCTTTAACCTCCTGT
This sequence comes from Stenella coeruleoalba, assembly GCF_951394435.1. NCBI lineage: Eukaryota > Metazoa > Chordata > Mammalia > Artiodactyla > Delphinidae > Stenella > Stenella coeruleoalba. The sequence goes on from NC_137153.1 coordinate 6,763,097, forward strand.
TTGGCCCAGTTTCCAATTTCTGCGGAAGATGAACAGGAATAGCGAGAACCAATGAGAGACTAGCTGGAGGTGTCTGGACGGGCAAATTTAACTCTCATTTCCCACCAGGAAGAGGAATTAAACAAAGGCTCAGCGTGCCGTGCCGGAACCAGATTAGGGCCTGAAGCCATCCTGCGGTGTTGCGGCCAGCTCACAAGAAAGCGAGTTGAAGAAAGGAGCTCAGGGGCACTGTAATTCACAAACCTGCAGAGTTCTAAATGACAGCTATCGTCCAAAAATAGACTGAAGTAAGGCTGCCAAGAGGACTTGAAAGCGGGGCAGAATTGCAGGAAACCGATTTCAGGAGGTAGACTGGAATTGCATTGAAAGCATAGGAAAAGAGGCAGAACGTCCACAATGATGCACTTGGCCAAAAAGGGCGTATGCGTTTTTTCCTGAATATATTCAGGAAAAAACGCATACGCCCTTTTTGGCCAACCAAGCAAGCTTGCAAAGGAAATCTGCACTAAAATGAAGTCTCACTTCTCCCCGGTCAAAAGGGCCATCTGAAAAAACTGTAAAATCCAGAAAGGCAGGACAGGCCATGGAGAACTGGGAGCCTTGTTATGCTGATGGGCGGGATGTAAATTGCCAACAGACACTCGGGAGAAGTGTATGGTGTTTCCTGAAACATCTAAAAAACAAAGCAACAGAGCCTAGGGCACTTCCACTTATGGTCCTATAGCTTAGGGAATTTAAAATCAAAAAGACACAGCCACCCCAAAGTTTGGAACAGCTCTGTTTACAAGAACCTCGTTTACAGTACAAGTTCAACATCGCAGAAAGTGAAAAATGGATAAAGAAGTTGTGGTATTTACTTACAAAGCAATATCACTCAGCAATGAAATCTGTGTCATCAGGCCCTTAGCAGCACAATGAGTGGATTCAGGTATGATGATTCTAACTGAAATAAGTCACACAGAAAAAGAAACATCATAAGATATCAGTAATACACGGAATGTAAACTTGGCTACACAGGAACTGAATTACAGAACAGAACAGGGTCTCAAATTTAGAAAACCAACTTATTCTTGCTTAAGGGTAAAGGTGAGTTGGGGTGCTGCATAAAACCAGAGATTGAAATGAGCACAGATAAAGTTCCTTAAGCCAAATATGGAATAGACAAGAGCTACTCCTTGCTCAACGAAATGGACTCAACACCGCATATTAAACACCTAAGAATGTACCTGACTAGTAAGTATCTTAAAACCTATGGATTGCTATGTCTCCGAAAGAGAATCAAGCATGTGTACAGGGGCGTAAACGCAGCAGTGATAAGATTGGAAAGGTTCGGTGAGCAAATGAAGACCCTTTGAAGTCATATTGCATGGTACCCATTCCACGGGTTTCAACTACCCAGGTTTAAGGTATTCTTCCTTCAGCTAAATCATGCATGTGGAACCCAAGTATGATCAACCATGTGAACGGGAGACGTGTTCAAATATGTCTCAGTTTTCCTCCCCTGGTACTCGGGTGCAACATTCCAGACACTTTACTAACACTCTCCCCACTTGGAGAGTCAGCGCATTTAACCTCCTGTTTGGCCCAGTTTGCAATTTCTGCGGAAGATGAACAGGAATAGCGAGAACCAATGAGAGGCTAGCTGGAGGTGTCTGGACGGGCAAATTTAACTCTCATTTCCCAACAGGAAGAGGAAATAACCAAAGGCTCAGCGTGCCGTACCGGAACCAGATTAGGGCCTGAAGCCATCCTGCGGTGTTGCGGCCACCTCAAAAGAAACCGAGTTGAAGAAAGGAGCTCAGGGGCACTATAATTCACAAACCTGCAGAGTTATAAATGACAGCTATCGTCCAAAAATAGACTGAAGTAAGGCTGCCAAGAGGACTTGAAAGCGGGGCAGAATTGCAGGAAACCGATTTCAGGAGGTAGACTGGAATTGCATTGAAAGCATAGGAAAAGAGGCAGAACGTCCACAATGATGCACTTGGCCAAAAAGGGCGTATGCGTTTTTTCCTGAATATATTCAGGTAAAAACGCATACGCCCTTTTTGGCCAACCAAGCAAGCTTGCAAAGGAAATCTGCACTACAATGAAGTCTCACTTCCCCCCGGTCAAAAGGGCCATATGAAAAAAGTGTAAAATCCAGAAAGGCAGGACAGGCCATGGAGAACTGGGAGCCTTGTTATGCTGATGGGCGGGATGTAAATTGCCAACAACCACTCGGGAGAAGTGTATGGTGTTTCCTGAAACATCTAAAAAACAAAGCAACAGAGCCTAGGGCACTTCCACTTATGGTCCTATAGCTTAGGGAATTTAAAATCAAAAAGACACAGCCACCCCAAAGTTTGGAACGGCTCTGTTTACAAGAACCTCGTTTACAGTACAAGTTCAACATCGCAGAAAGTGAAACATGGATAAAGAAGTTGTGGTATTTACTTACAAAGCAATATCACTCAGCAATGAAATCTGTGTCATCAGGCCCTTAGCAGCACAATGAATGGATTCAGGTATGATGATTCTAACTGAAATAAGTCACACAGAAAAAGAAACATCATAAGATATCAGTAATACACGGAATGTAAACTTGGCTACACAGGAACTGAATTACAGAACAGAACAGGGTCTCAAATTTAGAAAACCAACTTATTCTTGCTTAAGGGTAAAGGTGAGTTGGGGTGCTGCATAAAACCAGAGATTGAAATGAGCACAGATAAAGTTCCTTAAGCCAAATATGGAATAGACAAGAGCTACTCCTTGCTCAACGAAATGGACTCAACACCGCATATTAAACACCTAAGAATGTACCTGACTAGTAAGTATCTTAAAACCTATGGATTGCTATGTCTCCGAAAGAGAATCAAGCATGTGTACAGGGGCGTAAACGCAGCAGTGATAAGATTGGAAAGGTTCGGTGAGCAAATGAAGACCCTTTGAAGTCATATTGCATGGTACCCATTCCACGGGTTTCAACTACCCAGGTTTTACGTATTCTTCCTTCAGCTAAAACATGCATGTGGAACCCAGAGTATGATCAACCATGTGATCGTGAGACGTGTTCAAATATGTCTCAGTTTTCGTACCCTGGTACTCGGGTGCAACATTCCAGATGCTTTACTAACACTCTCCCGACTTGGAGAGTCAGTCCCTTTAACCTCCTGTTTGGCCCAGTTTCCAATTTCTGCGGAAGATGAACAGGAATAGCGAGAACCAATGAGAGACTAGCTGGAGGTGTCTGGACGGGCAAATTTAACTCTCATTTCCCACCAGGAAGAGGAATTAACCAAAGGCTCAGCGTGCCGTGCCGGAACCAGATTAGGGCCTGAAGCCATCCTGCGGTGTTGCGGCCAGCTCACAAGAAAGCGAGTTGAAGAAAGGAGCTCAGGGGCACTGTAATTCACAAACCTGCAGAGTTCTAAATGACAGCTATCGTCCAAAAATAGACTGAAGTAAGGCTGCCAAGAGGACTTGAAAGCGGGGCAGAATTGCAGGAAACCGATTTCAGGAGGTAGACTGGAATTGCATTGAAAGCATAGGAAAAGAGGCAGAACGTCCACAATGATGCACTTGGCCAAAAAGGGCGTATGCGTTTTTTCCTGAATATATTCAGGAAAAAACGCATACGCCCTTTTTGGCCAACCAAGCAAGCTTGCAAAGGAAATCTGCACTACAATGAAGTCTCACTTCTCCCTGGTCAAAAGGGCCATCTGAAAAAAGTGTAAAATCCAGAAAGGCAGGACAGGCCATGGAGAACTGGGAGCCTTGTTATGCTGATGGGCGGGATGTAAATTGCCAACAGACACTCGGGAGAAGTGTATGGTGTTTCCTGAAACATCTAAAAAACAAAGCAACAGAGCCTAGGGCACTTCCACTTATGGTCCTATAGCTTAGGGAATTTAAAATCAAAAAGACACAGCCACCCCAAAGTTTGGAACGGCTCTGTTTACAAGAACCTCGTTTACAGTACAAGTTCAACATCGCAGAAAGTGAAAAATGGATAAAGAAGTTGTGGTATTTACTTACAAAGCAATATCACTCAGCAATGAAATCTATGTCATCAGGCCCTTAGCAGCACAATGAGTGGATTCAGGTATGATGATTCTAACTGAAATAAGTCACACAGAAAAAGAAACATCATAAGATATCAGTAATACATGGAATGTAAACTTGGCTACACAGGAACTGAATTACAGAACAGAACAGGGTCTCAAATTTAGAAAACCAACTTATTCTTGCTTAAGGGTAAAGGTGAGTTGGGGTGCTGCATAAAACCAGAGATTGAAATGAGCACAGATAAAGTTCCTTAAGCCAAATATGGAATAGACAAGAGCTACTCCTTGCTCAACGAAATGGACTCAACACCGCATATTAAACACCTAAGAATGTACCTGACTAGTAAGTATATTAAAACCTATGGATTGCTATGTCTCCAAAAGAGAATCAAGCATGTGTACAGGGGCGTAAACGCAGCACTGATAAGATTGGAAATGTTTGGTGAGCAAATGAAGACCCTTTGAATTCATATTGCATGGTACCCATTCCACGGGTTTCAACTACCCAGGTTTTACGTATTCTTCCTTCAGCTAAAACATGCATGTGGAACCCAGAGTATGATCAACCATGTGATCGGGAGACGTGTTCAAATATGTCTCAGTTTTCGTACCCTGGTACTCGGGTGCAACATTCCAGATGCTTTACTAACACTCTCCCGACTTGGAGAGTCAGTCCCTTTAACCTCCTGTTTGGCCCAGTTTCCAATTTCTGCGGAAGATGAACAGGAATAGCGAGAAGCAATGAGAGACTAGCTGGAGGTGTCTGGACGGGCAAATTTAACTCTCATTTCCCACCAGGAAGAGGAATTAACCAAAGGCTCAGCGTGCCGTGCCGGAACCAGATTAGGGCCTGAAGCCATCCTGCGGTGTTGCGGCCAGCTCAAATAAAGCGAGTTGAAGAAAGGAGCTCAGGGGCACTGTAATTCACAAACCTGCAGAGTTATAAATGACAGCTATCGTCCAAAAATATACTGAAGTAAGGCTGCCAAGAGGACTTGAAAGCGGGGCAGAATTGCAGGAAACCGATTTCAGGAGGTAGACTGGAATTGCATTGAAAGCATAGGAAAAGAGGCAGAACGTCCACAATGATGCACTTGGCCAAAAAGGGCGTATGCGTTTTTTCCTGAATATATTCAGGAAAAAAACGCATACGCCCTTTTTGGCCAACCAAGCAAGCTTGCAAAGGAAATCTGCACTACAATGAAGTCTCACTTCTCCCCGGTCAAAAGGGCCATCTGAAAAAAGTGTAAAATCCAGAAAGGCAGGACAGGCCATGGAGAACTGGGAGCCTTGTTATGCTGATGGGCGGGATGTAAATTGCCAACAGACACTCGGGAGAAGTGTATGGTGTTTCCTGAAACATCTAAAAAACAAAGCAACAGAGCCTAGGGCACTGCAACTTATGGTCCTATAGCTTAGGGAAATTAAAATCAAAAAGACACAGCCACTCCAAAATTTGGAACGGCTCTGTTTACAAGAACCTCGTTTACAGTACAAGTTCAACATCGCAGAAAGTGAAAAATGGATAAAGAAGTTGTGGTATTTACTTACAAAGCAATATCACTCAGCAATGAAATCTGTGTCATCAGGCCCTTAGCAGCACAATGAGTGGATTCAGGTATGATGATTCTAACTGAAGTAAGTCACACAGAAAGAGAAACATCATAAGATATCAGTAATACACGGAATGTAAACTTGGCTACACAGGAACTGAATTACAGAACAGAACAGGGTCTCAAATTTAGAAAACCAACTTATGCTTGCTTAAGGTTAAAGGTGAGTTGGGGTGCTGCATAAAACCAGAGATTGAAATGAGCACAGATAAAGTTCCTTAAGCCAAATATGGAATAGACAAGAGCTACTCCTTGCTCAACGAAATGGACTCAACACCCCATATTAAACGCCTAAGAATGTACCTGACTAGTAAGTATCTTAAAACCTATGGATTGCTATGTCTCCGAAAGAGAATCAAGCATGTGTACAGGGGCATAAACGCAGCAGTGATAGGATTGGAGAGGTTCGGTGAGCAAATGAAGACCCTTTGAAGTCATATTGCATGGTACCCATTCCACGGGTTTCAACTACCCAGGTTTTAGGTATTCTTCCTTCAGCTAAAATATGCATGTGGAACCCAGAGTATGATCAACCATGTGAACAGGAGACGTGTTCAAATATGTCTCAGTTTTCCTCCCCTGGTACTCGGGTGCAACATTCCAGACACTTTACTAACACTCTCCCCACTTGGAGAGTCAGCGCATTTAACCTCCTGTTTGGCCCAGTTTGCAATTTCTGCGGAAGATGAACAGGAATAGCGAGAACCAATGAGAGGCTAGCTGGAGGTGTCTGGACGGGCAAATTTAACTCTCATTTCCCAACAGGAAGAGGAAATAACCAAAGGCTCAGCGTGCCGTACCGGAACCAGATTAGGGCCTGAAGCCATCCTGCGGTGTTGCGGCCACCTCAAAAGAAACCGAGTTGAAGAAAGGAGCTCAGGGGCACTATAATTCACAAACCTGCAGAGTTATAAATGACAGCTATCGTCCAAAAATAGACTGAAGTAAGGCTGCCAAGAGGACTTGAAAGCGGGGCAGAATTGCAGGAAACCGATTTCAGGAGGTAGACTGGAATTGCATTGAAAGCATAGGAAAAGAGGCAGAACGTCCACAATGATGCACTTGGCCAAAAAGGGCGTATGCGTTTTTTCCTGAATATATTCAGGTAAAAACGCATACGCCCTTTTTGGCCAACCAAGCAAGCTTGCAAAGGAAATCTGCACTACAATGAAGTCTCACTTCCCCCCGGTCAAAAGGGCCATATGAAAAAAGTGTAAAATCCAGAAAGGCAGGACAGGCCATGGAGAACTGGGAGCCTTGTTATGCTGATGGGCGGGATGTAAATTGCCAACAACCACTCGGGAGAAGTGTATGGTGTTTCCTGAAACATCTAAAAAACAAAGCAACAGAGCCTAGGGCACTTCCACTTATGGTCCTATAGCTTAGGGAATTTAAAATCAAAAAGACACAGCCACCCCAAAGTTTGGAACGGCTCTGTTTACAAGAACCTCGTTTACAGTACAAGTTCAACATCGCAGAAAGTGAAACATGGATAAAGAAGTTGTGGTATTTACTTACAAAGCAATATCACTCAGCAATGAAATCTGTGTCATCAGGCCCTTAGCAGCACAATGAATGGATTCAGGTATGATGATTCTAACTGAAATAAGTCACACAGAAAAAGAAACATCATAAGATATCAGTAATACACGGAATGTAAACTTGGCTACACAGGAACTGAATTACAGAACAGAACAGGGTCTCAAATTTAGAAAACCAACTTATTCTTGCTTAAGGGTAAAGGTGAGTTGGGGTGCTGCATAAAACCAGAGATTGAAATGAGCACAGATAAAGTTCCTTAAGCCAAATATGGAATAGACAAGAGCTACTCCTTGCTCAACGAAATGGACTCAACACCGCATATTAAACACCTAAGAATGTACCTGACTAGTAAGTATCTTAAAACCTATGGATTGCTATGTCTCCGAAAGAGAATCAAGCATGTGTACAGGGGCGTAAACGCAGCAGTGATAAGATTGGAAAGGTTCGGTGAGCAAATGAAGACCCTTTGAAGTCATATTGCATGGTACCCATTCCACGGGTTTCAACTACCCAGGTTTTACGTATTCTTCCTTCAGCTAAAACATGCATGTGGAACCCAGAGTATGATCAACCATGTGATCGTGAGACGTGTTCAAATATGTCTCAGTTTTCGTACCCTGGTACTCGGGTGCAACATTCCAGATGCTTTACTAACACTCTCCCGACTTGGAGAGTCAGTCCCTTTAACCTCCTGTTTGGCCCAGTTTCCAATTTCTGCGGAAGATGAACAGGAATAGCGAGAACCAATGAGAGACTAGCTGGAGGTGTCTGGACGGGCAAATTTAACTCTCATTTCCCACCAGGAAGAGGAATTAACCAAAGGCTCAGCGTGCCGTGCCGGAACCAGATTAGGGCCTGAAGCCATCCTGCGGTGTTGCGGCCAGCTCACAAGAAAGCGAGTTGAAGAAAGGAGCTCAGGGGCACTGTAATTCACAAACCTGCAGAGTTATAAATGACAGCTATCGTCCAAAAATAGACTGAAGTAAGGCTGCCAAGAGGACTTGAAAGCGGGGCAGAATTGCAGGAAACCGATTTCAGGAGGTAGACTGGAATTGCATTGAAAGCATAGGAAAAGAGGCAGAACGTCCACAATGATGCACTTGGCCAAAAAGGGCGTATGCGTTTTTTCCTGAATATATTCAGGAAAAAACGCATACGCCCTTTTTGGCCAACCAAGCAAGCTTGCAAAGGAAATCTGCACTACAATGAAGTCTCACTTCTCCCTGGTCAAAAGGGCCATCTGAAAAAAGTGTAAAATCCAGAAAGGCAGGACAGGCCATGGAGAACTGGGAGCCTTGTTATGCTGATGGGCGGGATGTAAATTGCCAACAGACACTCGGGAGAAGTGTATGGTGTTTCCTGAAACATCTAAAAAACAAAGCAACAGAGCCTAGGGCACTTCCACTTATGGTCCTATAGCTTAGGGAATTTAAAATCAAAAAGACACAGCCACCCCAAAGTTTGGAACGGCTCTGTTTACAAGAACCTCGTTTACAGTACAAGTTCAACATCGCAGAAAGTGAAAAATGGATAAAGAAGTTGTGGTATTTACTTACAAAGCAATATCACTCAGCAATGAAATCTATGTCATCAGGCCCTTAGCAGCACAATGAGTGGATTCAGGTATGATGATTCTAACTGAAATAAGTCACACAGAAAAAGAAACATCATAAGATATCAGTAATACATGGAATGTAAACTTGGCTACACAGGAACTGAATTACAGAACAGAACAGGGTCTCAAATTTAGAAAACCAACTTATTCTTGCTTAAGGGTAAAGGTGAGTTGGGGTGCTGCATAAAACCAGAGATTGAAATGAGCACAGATAAAGTTCCTTAAGCCAAATATGGAATAGACAAGAGCTACTCCTTGCTCAACGAAATGGACTCAACACCGCATATTAAACACCTAAGAATGTACCTGACTAGTAAGTATATTAAAACCTATGGATTGCTATGTCTCCAAAAGAGAATCAAGCATGTGTACAGGGGCGTAAACGCAGCACTGATAAGATTGGAAATGTTTGGTGAGCAAATGAAGACCCTTTGAATTCATATTGCATGGTACCCATTCCACGGGTTTCAACTACCCAGGTTTTACGTATTCTTCCTTCAGCTAAAACATGCATGTGGAACCCAGAGTATGATCAACCATGTGATCGGGAGACGTGTTCAAATATGTCTCAGTTTTCGTACCCTGGTACTCGGGTGCAACATTCCAGATGCTTTACTAACACTCTCCCGACTTGGAGAGTCAGTCCCTTTAACCTCCTGTTTGGCCCAGTTTCCAATTTCTGCGGAAGATGAACAGGAATAGCGAGAAGCAATGAGAGACTAGCTGGAGGTGTCTGGACGGGCAAATTTAACTCTCATTTCCCACCAGGAAGAGGAATTAACCAAAGGCTCAGCGTGCCGTGCCGGAACCAGATTAGGGCCTGAAGCCATCCTGCGGTGTTGCGGCCAGCTCAAATAAAGCGAGTTGAAGAAAGGAGCTCAGGGGCACTGTAATTCACAAACCTGCAGAGTTATAAATGACAGCTATCGTCCAAAAATATACTGAAGTAAGGCTGCCAAGAGGACTTGAAAGCGGGGCAGAATTGCAGGAAACCGATTTCAGGAGGTAGACTGGAATTGCATTGAAAGCATAGGAAAAGAGGCAGAACGTCCACAATGATGCACTTGGCCAAAAAGGGCGTATGCGTTTTTTCCTGAATATATTCAGGAAAAAAACGCATACGCCCTTTTTGGCCAACCAAGCAAGCTTGCAAAGGAAATCTGCACTACAATGAAGTCTCACTTCTCCCCGGTCAAAAGGGCCATCTGAAAAAAGTGTAAAATCCAGAAAGGCAGGACAGGCCATGGAGAACTGGGAGCCTTGTTATGCTGATGGGCGGGATGTAAATTGCCAACAGACACTCGGGAGAAGTGTATGGTGTTTCCTGAAACATCTAAAAAACAAAGCAACAGAGCCTAGGGCACTGCAACTTATGGTCCTATAGCTTAGGGAAATTAAAATCAAAAAGACACAGCCACTCCAAAATTTGGAACGGCTCTGTTTACAAGAACCTCGTTTACAGTACAAGTTCAACATCGCAGAAAGTGAAAAATGGATAAAGAAGTTGTGGTATTTACTTACAAAGCAATATCACTCAGCAATGAAATCTGTGTCATCAGGCCCTTAGCAGCACAATGAGTGGATTCAGGTATGATGATTCTAACTGAAGTAAGTCACACAGAAAGAGAAACATCATAAGATATCAGTAATACACGGAATGTAAACTTGGCTACACAGGAACTGAATTACAGAACAGAACAGGGTCTCAAATTTAGAAAACCAACTTATGCTTGCTTAAGGTTAAAGGTGAGTTGGGGTGCTGCATAAAACCAGAGATTGAAATGAGCACAGATAAAGTTCCTTAAGCCAAATATGGAATAGACAAGAGCTACTCCTTGCTCAACGAAATGGACTCAACACCCCATATTAAACGCCTAAGAATGTACCTGACTAGTAAGTATCTTAAAACCTATGGATTGCTATGTCTCCGAAAGAGAATCAAGCATGTGTACAGGGGCATAAACGCAGCAGTGATAGGATTGGAGAGGTTCGGTGAGCAAATGAAGACCCTTTGAAGTCATATTGCATGGTACCCATTCCACGGGTTTCAACTACCCAGGTTTTAGGTATTCTTCCTTCAGCTAAAATATGCATGTGGAACCCAGAGTATGATCAACCATGTGAACAGGAGACGTGTTCAAATATGTCTCAGTTTTCCTCCCCTGGTACTCGGGTGCAACATTCCAGACGCTTTACTAACACTCTTCCCCCTTGGAGAGTCAGTCCCTTTAAACTCCTGTTTGGCCCAGTTTGCAATTTCTGCGGAAGATGAACAGGAATAGCGAGAACCAATGAGAGGCTAGCTGGAGGTGTCTGGACGGGCAAATTTAACTCTCATTTCCCAACAGGAAGAGGAAATAACCAAAGGCTCAGTGTGCCGTACCGGAACCAGATTAGGGCCTGAAGCCATCCTGCGGTGTTGCGGCCACCTCAAAAGAAACCGAGTTGAAGAAAGGAGCTCAGGGGCACTATAATTCACAAACGTGCAGAGTTATAAATGACAGCTATCGTCCAAAAATATACTGAAGTAAGGCTGCCAAGAGGACTTGAAAGCGGGGCAGAATTGCAGGAAACCGATTTCAGGAGGTAGACTGGAATTGCATTGAAAGCATAGGAAAAGAGGCAGAACGTCCACAATGATGCACTTGGCCAAAAAGGGCGTATGCGTTTTTTCCTGAATATATTCAGGAAAAAACGCATACGCCCTTTTTGGCCAACCAAGCAAGCTTGCAAAGGAAATCTGCACTACAATGAAGTCTCACTTCACCCCAGTCAAAAGGGCCATCTGAAAAAAGTGTAAAATCCAGAAAGGCAGGACAGGCCATGGAGAACTGGGAGCCTTGTTATGCTGATGGGCGGGATGTAAATTGCCAACAGACACTCGGGAGAAGTGTATGGTGTTTCCTGAAAAATCTAAAAAACAAAGCAACAGAGCATAGGGCACTGCCACTTATGGTCCTATAGCTTAGGGAAATTAAAATCAAAAAGACACAGCCACCCCAAAGTTTGGGACGGCTCTGTTTACAAGAACCTCGTTTACAGTACAAGTTCAACATCGCAGAAAGTGAAAAATGGATAAAGAAGTTGTGGTATTTACTTACAAAGCAATATCACTCAGCAATGAAATCTATGTCATCAGGCCCTTAGCAGCACAATGAGTGGATTCAGGTATGATGATTCTAACTGAAATAAGTCACACAGAAAAAGAAACATCATAAGATATCAGTAATACACGGAATGTAAACTTGGCTACACAGGAACTGAATTACAGAACAGAACAGGGTCTCAAATTTAGAAAACCAACTTATGCTTGCTTAAGGGTAAAGGTGAGTTGGGGTGCTGCATAAAACCAGAGATTGAAATGAGCACAGATAAAGTTCCTTAAGCCAAATATGGAATAGACAAGAGCTACTCCTTGCTCAACGAAATGGACTCAACACCGCATATTAAACGCCTAAGAATGTACCTGACTAGTAAGTATCTTAAAACCTATGGATTGCTATGTCTCCGAAAGAGAATCAAGCATGTGTACAGGGGCATAAACGCAGCAGTGATAGGACTGGAGAGGTTCGTGAGCAAATGAAGACCCTTTGAAGTCATATTGCATGGTACCCATTCCACGGGTTTCAACTACCCAGGTTTAAGGTATTCTTCCTTCAGCTAAAACATGCATGTGGAACCCAGAGTATGATCAACCATGTGATCGGGAGACGTGTTCAAATATGTCTCAGTTTTCGTACCCTGGTACTCGGGTGCAACATTCCAGACGCTTTACTAACACTCTCCCGACTTGGAGAGTCAGTCCCTTTAACCTCCTGTTTGGCCCAGTTTGCAATTTCTACGGAAGATGAACAGGAATAGCGAGAAGCAATGAGAGACTAGCTGGAGGTGTCTGGACGGGCAAATTTAACTCTCATTTCCCACCAGGAAGAGGAATTAACCAAAGGCTCAGCGTGCCGTGCCAGAACCAGATTAGGGCCTGAAGCCATCCTGCGGTGTTGTGGCCACCTCAAAAGAAACCGAGTTGAAGAAAGGAGCTCAGGGGCACTGTAATTCACAAACCTGCAGAGTTATAAATGACAGCTATCGTCCAAAAATAGACTGAAGTAAGGCTGCCAAGAGGACTTGAAAGCGGGGCAGAATTGCAGGAAACCGATTTCAGGAGGTAGACTGGAATTGCATTGAAAGCATAGGAAAAGAGGCAGAACGTCCACAATGATGCACTTGGCCGAAAAGGGTGTATGCGTTTTTTCCTGAATATATTCAGGAAAAAAACGCATACGCCCTTTTTGGCCAACCAAGCAAGCTTGCAAAGGAAATCTGCACTACAATGAAGTCTCACTTCCCCCCGGTCAAAAGGGCCATCTGAAAAAAGTGTAAAATCCAGAAAGGCAGGACAGGCCATGGAGAACTGGGAGCCTTGTTATGCTGATGGGCGGGATGTAAATTGCCAACAACCACTCCGGAGAAGTGTATGGTGTTTCCTGAAACATCTAAAAAACAAAGCAACAGAGCCTAGGGCACTTCCACTTATGGTCCTATAGCTTAGGGAATTTAAAATCAAAAAGACACAGCCACCCCAAAGTTTGGAACGGCTCTGTTTACAAGAACCTCATTTACAGTACAAGTTCAACATCGCAGAAAGTGAAAAATGGATAAAGAAGTTGTGGTATTTACTTACAAAGCAATATCACTCAGCAATGAAATCTGTGTCATCAGGCCCTTAGCAGCACAATGAGTGGATTCAGGTATGATGATTCTAACTGAAATAAGTCACACAGAAAAAGAAACATCATAAGATATCAGTAATACACGGAATGTAAACTTGGCTACACAGGAACTGAATTACAGAACAGAACAGGGTCTCAAATTTAGAAAACCAACTTATTCTTGCTTAAGGGTAAAGGTGAGTTGGGGTGCTGCATAAAACCAGAGATTGAAATGAGCACAGATAAAGTTCCTTAAGCCAAATATGGAATAGACAAGAGCTACTCCTTGCTCAACGAAATGGACTCAACACCGCATATTAAACACCTAAGAATGTACCTGACTAGTAAGTATCTTAAAACCTATGGATTGCTATGTCTCCAAAAGAGAATCAAGCATGTGTACAGGGGCGTAAACGCAGCAGTGATAAGATTGGAAAGGTTTGGTGAGCAAATGAAGACCCTTTGAAGTCATATTGCATGGTACCCATTCCACGGGTTTCAACTACCCAGGTTTTACGTATTCTTCCTTCAGCTAAAACATGCATGTGGAACCCAGAGTATGATCAACCATGTGATCGGGAGACGTGTTCAAATATGTCTCAGTTTTCGTACCCTGGTACTCGGGTGCAACATTCCAGATGCTTTACTAACACTCTCCCGACTTGGAGAGTCAGTCCCTTTAACCTCCTGTTTGGCCCAGTTTCCAATTTCTGCGGAAGATGAACAGGAATAGCGAGAAGCAATGAGAGACTAGCTGGAGGTGTCTGGACGGGCAAATTTAACTCTCATTTCCCACCAGGAAGAGGAATTAACCAAAGGCTCAGCGTGCCGTGCCGGAACCAGATTAGGGCCTGAAGCCATCCTGCGGTGTTGCGGCCAGCTCAAATAAAGCGAGTTGAAGAAAGGAGCTCAGGGGCACTGTAATTCACAAACCTGCAGAGTTATAAATGACAGCTATCGTCCAAAAATATACTGAAGTAAGGCTGCCAAGAGGACTTGAAAGCGGGGCAGAATTGCAGGAAACCGATTTCAGGAGGTAGACTGGAATTGCATTGAAAGCATAGGAAAAGAGGCAGAACGTCCACAATGATGCACTTGGCCAAAAAGGGCGTATGCGTTTTTTCCTGAATATATTCAGGAAAAAAACGCATACGCCCTTTTTGGCCAACCAAGCAAGCTTGCAAAGGAAATCTGCACTACAATGAAGTCTCACTTCTCCCCGGTCAAAAGGGCCATCTGAAAAAAGTGTAAAATCCAGAAAGGCAGGACAGGCCATGGAGAACTGGGAGCCTTGTTATGCTGATGGGCGGGATGTAAATTGCCAACAGACACTCGGGAGAAGTGTATGGTGTTTCCTGAAACATCTAAAAAACAAAGCAACAGAGCCTAGGGCACTGCAACTTATGGTCCTATAGCTTAGGGAAATTAAAATCAAAAAGACACAGCCACTCCAAAATTTGGAACGGCTCTGTTTACAAGAACCTCGTTTACAGTACAAGTTCAACATCACAGAAAGTGAAAAATGGATAAAGAAGTTGTGGTATTTACTTACAAAGCAATATCACTCAGCAATGAAATCTGTGTCATCAGGCCCTTAGCAGCACAATGAGTGGATTCAGGTATGATGATTCTAACTGAAGTAAGTCACACAGAAAGAGAAACATCATAAGATATCAGTAATACACGGAATGTAAACTTGGCTACACAGGAACTGAATTACAGAACAGAACAGGGTCTCAAATTTAGAAAACCAACTTATGCTTGCTTAAGGTTAAAGGTGAGTTGGGGTGCTGCATAAAACAAGAGATTGAAATGAGCACAGATAAAGTTCCTTAAGCCAAATATGGAATAGACAAGAGCTACTCCTTGCTCAACGAAATGGACTCAACACCCCATATTAAACGCCTAAGAATGTACCTGACTAGTAAGTATCTTAAAACCTATGGATTGCTATGTCTCCGAAAGAGAATCAAGCATGTGTACAGGGGCATAAACGCAGCAGTGATAGGATTGGAGAGGTTCGGTGAGCAAATGAAGACCCTTTGAAGTCATATTGCATGGTACCCATTCCACGGGTTTCAACTACCCAGGTTTTAGGTATTCTTCCTTCAGCTAAAATATGCATGTGGAACCCAGAGTATGATCAACCATGTGAACAGGAGACGTGTTCAAATATGTCTCAGTTTTCCTCCCCTGGTACTCGGGTGCAACATTCCAGACGCTTTACTAACACTCTTCCCCCTTGGAGAGTCAGTCCCTTTAAACTCCTGTTTGGCCCAGTTTGCAATTTCTGCGGAAGATGAACAGGAATAGCGAGAACCAATGAGAGGCTAGCTGGAGGTGTCTGGACGGGCAAATTTAACTCTCATTTCCCAACAGGAAGAGGAAATAACCAAAGGCTCAGTGTGCCGTACCGGAACCAGATTAGGGCCTGAAGCCATCCTGCGGTGTTGCGGCCACCTCAAAAGAAACCGAGTTGAAGAAAGGAGCTCAGGGGCACTATAATTCACAAACGTGCAGAGTTATAAATGACAGCTATCGTCCAAAAATATACTGAAGTAAGGCTGCCAAGAGGACTTGAAAGCGGGGCAGAATTGCAGGAAACCGATTTCAGGAGGTAGACTGGAATTGCATTGAAAGCATAGGAAAAGAGGCAGAACGTCCACAATGATGCACTTGGCCAAAAAGGGCGTATGCGTTTTTTCCTGAATATATTCAGGAAAAAACGCATACGCCCTTTTTGGCCAACCAAGCAAGCTTGCAAAGGAAATCTGCACTACAATGAAGTCTCACTTCACCCCAGTCAAAAGGGCCATCTGAAAAAAGTGTAAAATCCAGAAAGGCAGGACAGGCCATGGAGAACTGGGAGCCTTGTTATGCTGATGGGCGGGATGTAAATTGCCAACAGACACTCGGGAGAAGTGTATGATGTTTCCTGAAAAATCTAAAAAACAAAGCAACAGAGCATAGGGCACTGCCACTTATGGTCCTATAGCTTAGGGAAATTAAAATCAAAAAGACACAGCCACCCCAAAGTTTGGGACGGCTCTGTTTACAAGAACCTCATTTACAGTACAAGTTCAACATCGCAGAAAGTGAAAAATGGATAAAGAAGTTGTGGTATTTACTTACAAAGCAATATCACTCAGCAATGAAATCTATGTCATCAGGCCCTTAGCAGCACAATGAGTGGATTCAGGTATGATGATTCTAACTGAAATAAGTCACACAGAAAAAGAAACATCATAAGATATCAGTAATACACGGAATGTAAACTTGGCTACACAGGAACTGAATTACAGAACAGAACAGGGTCTCAAATTTAGAAAACCAACTTATGCTTGCTTAAGGGTAAAGGTGAGTTGGGGTGCTGCATAAAACCAGAGATTGAAATGAGCACAGATAAAGTTCCTTAAGCCAAATATGGAATAGACAAGAGCTACTCCTTGCTCAACGAAATGGACTCAACACCGCATATTAAACGCCTAAGAATGTACCTGACTAGTAAGTATCTTAAAACCTATGGATTGCTATGTCTCCGAAAGAGAATCAAGCATGTGTACAGGGGCATAAACGCAGCAGTGATAGGACTGGAGAGGTTCGTGAGCAAATGAAGACCCTTTGAAGTCATATTGCATGGTACCCATTCCACGGGTTTCAACTACCCAGGTTTAAGGTATTCTTCCTTCAGCTAAAACATGCATGTGGAACCCAGAGTATGATCAACCATGTGATCGGGAGACGTGTTCAAATATGTCTCAGTTTTCGTACCCTGGTACTCGGGTGCAACATTCCAGACGCTTTACTAACACTCTCCCGACTTGGAGAGTCAGTCCCTTTAACCTCCTGTTTGGCCCAGTTTGCAATTTCTACGGAAGATGAACAGGAATAGCGAGAAGCAATGAGAGACTAGCTGGAGGTGTCTGGACGGGCAAATTTAACTCTCATTTCCCACCAGGAAGAGGAATTAACCAAAGGCTCAGCGTGCCGTGCCAGAACCAGATTAGGGCCTGAAGCCATCCTGCGGTGTTGTGGCCACCTCAAAAGAAACCGAGTTGAAGAAAGGAGCTCAGGGGCACTGTAATTCACAAACCTGCAGAGTTATAAATGACAGCTATCGTCCAAAAATAGACTGAAGTAAGGCTGCCAAGAGGACTTGAAAGCGGGGCAGAATTGCAGGAAACCGATTTCAGGAGGTAGACTGGAATTGCATTGAAAGCATAGGAAAAGAGGCAGAACGTCCACAATGATGCACTTGGCCGAAAAGGGTGTATGCGTTTTTTCCTGAATATATTCAGGAAAAAAACGCATACGCCCTTTTTGGCCAACCAAGCAAGCTTGCAAAGGAAATCTGCACTACAATGAAGTCTCACTTCCCCCCGGTCAAAAGGGCCATCTGAAAAAAGTGTAAAATCCAGAAAGGCAGGACAGGCCATGGAGAACTGGGAGCCTTGTTATGCTGATGGGCGGGATGTAAATTGCCAACAACCACTCCGGAGAAGTGTATGGTGTTTCCTGAAACATCTAAAAAACAAAGCAACAGAGCCTAGGGCACTTCCACTTATGGTCCTATAGCTTAGGGAATTTAAAATCAAAAAGACACAGCCACCCCAAAGTTTGGAACGGCTCTGTTTACAAGAACCTCATTTGCAGTACAAGTTCAACATCGCAGAAAGTGAAAAATGGATAAAGAAGTTGTGGTATTTACTTACAAAGCAATATCACTCAGCAATGAAATCTGTGTCATCAGGCCCTTAGCAGCACAATGAGTGGATTCAGGTATGATGATTCTAACTGAAATAAGTCACACAGAAAAAGAAACATCATAAGATATCAGTAATACACGGAATGTAAACTTGGCTACACAGGAACTGAATTACAGAACAGAACAGGGTCTCAAATTTAGAAAACCAACTTATTCTTGCTTAAGGGTAAAGGTGAGTTGGGGTGCTGCATAAAACCAGAGATTGAAATGAGCACAGATAAAGTTCCTTAAGCCAAATATGGAATAGACAAGAGCTACTCCTTGCTCAACGAAATGGACTCAACACCGCATATTAAACACCTAAGAATGTACCTGACTAGTAAGTATCTTAAAACCTATGGATTGCTATGTCTCCGAAAGAGAATCAAGCATGTGTACAGGGGCGTAAACGCAGCAGTGATACGATTGGAAAGGTTCGGTGAGCAAATGAAGACCCTTTGAAGTCATATTGCATGGTACCCATTCCACGGGTTTCAACTACCCAGGTTTTACGTATTCTTCCTTCAGCTAAAACATGCATGTGGAACCCAAGTATGATCAACCATGTGATCGTGAGACGTGTTCAAATATGTCTCAGTTTTCGTACCCTGGTACTCGGGTGCAACATTCCAGATGCTTTACTAACACTCTCCCGACTTGGAGAGTCAGTCCCTTTAACCTCCTGTTTGGCCCAGTTTCCAATTTCTGCGGAAGATGAACAGGAATAGCGAGAACCAATGAGAGGCTAGCTGGAGGTGTCTGGACGGGCAAATTTAACTCTCATTTCCCACCAGGAAGAGGAAATAACCAAAGGCTCAGTGTGCCGTACCGGAACCAGATTAGGGCCTGAAGCCATCCTGCGGTGTTGCGGCCACCTCAAAAGAAACCGAGTTGAAGAAAGGAGCTCAGGGGCACTATAATTCACAAACCTGCAGAGTTATAAATGACAGCTATCGTCCAAAAATAGACTGAAGTAAGGCTGCCAAGAGGACTTGAAAGCGGGGCAGAATTGCAGGAAACCGATTTCAGGAGGTAGACTGGAATTGCATTGAAAGCATAGGAAAAGAGGCAGAACGTCCACAATGATGCACTTGGCCAAAAAGGGCGTATGCGTTTTTTCCTGAATATATTCAGGAAAAAACGCATACGCCCTTTTTGGCCAACCAAGCAAGCTTGCAAAGGAAATCTGCACTACAATGAAGTCTCACTTCCCCCCGGTCAAAAGGGCCATCTGAAAAAAGTGTAAAATCCAGAAAGGCAGGACAGGCCATGGAGAACTGGGAGCCTTGTTATGCTGATGGGCGGGATGTAAATTGCCAACAGACACTCGGGAGAAGTGTATGGTGTTTCCTGAAACATCTAAAAAACAAAGCAACAGAGCCTAGGGCACTGCAACTTATGGTCCTATAGCTTAGGGAAATTAAAATCAAAAAGTCACAGCCACCCCAAAATTTGGAACGGCTCTGTTTACAAGAACCTCGTTTACAGTACAAGTTCAACATCGCAGAAAGTGAAAAATGGATAAAGAAGTTGTGGTATTTACTTACAAAGCAATATCACTCAGCAATGAAATCTGTGTCATCAGGCCCTTAGCAGCACAATGAGTGGATTCAGGTATGATGATTCTAACTGAAGTAAGTCACACAGAAAGAGAAACATCATAAGATATCAGTAATACACGGAATGTAAACTTGGCTACACAGGAACTGAATTACAGAACAGAACAGGGTCTCAAATTTAGAAAACCAACTTATGCTTGCTTAAGGGTAAAGGTGAGTTGGGGTGCTGCATAAAACCAGAGATTGAAATGAGCACAGATAAAGTTCCTTAAGCCAAATATGGAATAGACAAGAGCTACTCCTTGCTCAACGAAATGGACTCAACACCGCATATTAAACGCCTAAGAATGTACCTGACTAGTAAGTATCTTAAAACCTATGGATTGCTATGTCTCCGAAAGAGAATCAAGCATGTGTACAGGGGCATAAACGCAGCAGTGATAGGATTGGAGAGGTTCGGTGAGCAAATGAAGTCCCTTTGAAGTCATATTGCATGGTACCCATTCCACGGGTTTCAACTACCCAGGTTTTAGGTATTCTTCCTTCAGCTAAAACATGCATGTGGAACCCAAGTATGATCAACCATGTGAACGGGAGACGTGTTCAAATATGTCTCAGTTTTCCTCCCCTGGTACTCGGGTGCAACATTCCAGACGCTTTACTAACACTCTCCCCACTTGGAGAGTCAGCGCCTTTAACCTTCTGTTTGGCCCAGTTTGCAATTTCTGCGGAAGATGAACAGGAATAGCGAGAACCAATGAGAGGCTAGCTGGAGGTGTCTGGACGGGCAAATTTAACTCTCATTTCCCAACAGGAAGAGGAAATAACCAAAGGCTCAGCGTGCCGTACCGGAACCAGATTAGGGCCTGAAGCCATCCTGCGGTGTTGCGGCCACCTCAAAAGAAACCGAGTTGAAGAAAGGAGCTCAGGGGCACTATAATTCACAAACCTGCAGAGTTATAAATGACAGCTATCGTCCAAAAATAGACTGAAGTAAGGCTGCCAAGAGGACTTGAAAGCGGGGCAGAATTGCAGGAAACCGATTTCAGGAGGTAGACTGGAATTGCATTGAAAGCATAGGAAAAGAGGCAGAACGTCCACAATGATGCACTTGGCCAAAAAGGGTGTATGCGTTTTTTCCTGAATATATTCAGGAAAAAACGCATACGCCCTTTTTGGCCAACCAAGCAAGCTTGCAAAGGAAATCTGCACTACAATGAAGTCTCACTTCCCCCCGGTCAAAAGGGCCATCTGAAAAAAGTGTAAAATCCAGAAAGGCAGGACAGGCCATGGAGAACTGGGAGCCTTGTTATGCTGATGGGCGGGATGTAAATTGCCAACAGACACTCGGGAGAAGTGTATGGTGTTTCCTGAAACATCTAAAAAACAAAGCAACAGAGCCTAGGGCACTGCCACTTATGGTCCTATAGCTTAGGGAAATTAAAATAAAAAAGACACAGCCACCCCAAAGTTTGGGACGGCTCTGTTTACAAGAACCTCGTTTACAGTACAAGTTCAACATCGCAGAAAGTGAAAAATGGATAAAGAAGTTGTGGTATTTACTTACAAAGCAATATCACTCAGCAATGAAATCTGTGTCATCAGGCCCTTAGCAGCACAATGAGTGTATTCAGGTATGATGATTCTAACTGAAGTAAGTCACACAGAAAAAGAAACATCATAAGATATCAGTAATACACGGAATGTAAACTTGGCTACACAGGAACTGAATTACAGAACAGAACAGGGTCTCAAATTTAGAAAACCAACTTATGCTTGCTTAAGGGTAAAGGTGAGTTGGGGTGCTGCATAAAACCAGAGATTGAAATGAGCACAGATAAAGTTCCTTAAGTCAAATATGGAATAGACAAGAGCTACTCCTTGCTCAACGAAATGGACTCAACACTGCATATTAAACGCCTAAGAATGTACCTGACTAGTAAGTATCTTAAAACCTATGGATTGCTATGTCTCCGAAAGAGAATCAAGCATGTGAACAGGGGCATAAACGCAGCAGTGATAGGATTGGAGAGGTTCGGTGAGCAAATGAAGACCCTTTGAAGTCATATTGCATGGTACCCATTACACGGGTCTTAACTCTCCAGGTTTAAGGTATTCTTCCTTCAGCTAAAACATGCATGTGGAACCCAAGTATGATCAACCATGTGAACGGGAGACGTGTTCAAATATGTCTCAGTTTTCCTCCCCTGGTACTCGGGTGCAACATTCCAGACGCTTTACTAACACTCTCCCCACTTGGAGAGTCAGCGCCTTTAACCTCCTGTTTGGCCCAGTTTGCAATTTCTGCGGAAGATGAACAGGAATAGCGAGAACCAATGAGAGGCTAGCTGGAGGTGTCTGGACGGGCAAATTTAACTCTCATTTCCCAACAGGAAGAGGAAATAACCAAAGGCTCAGTGTGCCGTACCGGAACCAGATTAGGGCCTGAAGCCATCCTGCGGTGTTGCGGCCACCTCAAAAGAAACCGAGTTGAAGAAAGGAGCTCAGGGGCACTATAATTCACAAACCTGCAGAGTTATAAATGACAGCTATCGTCCAAAAATAGACTGAAGTAAGGCTGCCAAGAGGACTTGAAAGCGGGGCAGAATTGCAGGAAACCGATTTCAGGAGGTAGACTGGAATTGCATTGAAAGCATAGGAAAAGAGGCAGAACGTCCACAATGATGCACTTGGCCAAAAAGGGCGTATGCGTTTTTTCCTGAATATATTCAGGAAAAAACGCATACGCCCTTTTTGGCCAACCAAGCAAGCTTGCAAAGGAAATCTGCACTACAATGAAGTCTCACTTCCCCCCGGTCAAAAGGGCCATCTGAAAAAAGTGTAAAATCCAGAAAGGCAGGACAGGCCATGGAGAACTGGGAGCCTTGTTATGCTGATGGGCGGGATGTAAATTGCCAACAGACACTCGGGAGAAGTGTATGGTGTTTCCTGAAACATCTAAAAAACAAAGCAACAGAGCCTAGGGCACTGCAACTTATGGTCCTATAGCTTAGGGAAATTAAAATCAAAAAGTCACAGCCACCCCAAAATTTGGAACGGCTCTGTTTACAAGAACCTCGTTTACAGTACAAGTTCAACATCGCAGAAAGTGAAAAATGGATAAAGAAGTTGTGGTATTTACTTACAAAGCAATATCACTCAGCAATGAAATCTGTGTCATCAGGCCCTTAGCAGCACAATGAGTGGATTCAGGTATGATGATTCTAACTGAAGTAAGTCACACAGAAAGAGAAACATCATAAGATATCAGTAATACACGGAATGTAAACTTGGCTACACAGGAACTGAATTACAGAACAGAACAGGGTCTCAAATTTAGAAAACCAACTTATGCTTGCTTAAGGGTAAAGGTGAGTTGGGGTGCTGCATAAAACCAGAGATTGAAATGAGCACAGATAAAGTTCCTTAAGCCAAATATGGAATAGACAAGAGCTACTCCTTGCTCAACGAAATGGACTCAACACCGCATATTAAACGCCTAAGAATGTACCTGACTAGTAAGTATCTTAAAACCTATGGATTGCTATGTCTCCGAAAGAGAATCAAGCATGTGTACAGGGGCATAAACGCAGCAGTGATAGGATTGGAGAGGTTCGGTGAGCAAATGAAGTCCCTTTGAAGTCATATTGCATGGTACCCATTCCACGGGTTTCAACTACCCAGGTTTTAGGTATTCTTCCTTCAGCTAAAACATGCATGTGGAACCCAAGTATGATCCACCATGTGAACGGGAGACGTGTTCAAATATGTCTCAGTTTTCCTCCCCTGGTACTCGGGTGCAACATTCCAGACGCTTTACTAACACTCTCCCCACTTGGAGAGTCAGCGCCTTTAACCTTCTGTTTGGCCCAGTTTGCAATTTCTGCGGAAGATGAACAGGAATAGCGAGAACCAATGAGAGGCTAGCTGGAGGTGTCTGGACGGGCAAATTTAACTCTCATTTCCCAACAGGAAGAGGAAATAACCAAAGGCTCAGCGTGCCGTACCGGAACCAGATTAGGGCCTGAAGGCATCCTGCGGTGTTGCGGCCACCTCAAAAGAAACCGAGTTGAAGAAAGGAGCTCAGGGGCACTATAATTCACAAACCTGCAGAGTTATAAATGACAGCTATCGTCCAAAAATAGACTGAAGTAAGGCTGCCAAGAGGACTTGAAAGCGGGGCAGAATTGCAGGAAACCTATTTCAGGAGGTAGACTGGAATTGCATTGAAAGCATAGGAAAAGAGGCAGAACGTCCACAATGATGCACTTGGCCAAAAAGGGTGTATGCGTTTTTTCCTGAATATATTCAGGAAAAAACGCATACGCCCTTTTTGGCCAACCAAGCAAGCTTGCAAAGGAAATCTGCACTACAATGAAGTCTCACTTCCCCCCGGTCAAAAGGGCCATCTGAAAAAAGTGTAAAATCCAGAAAGGCAGGACAGGCCATGGAGAACTGGGAGCCTTGTTATGCTGATGGGTGGGATGTAAATTGCCAACAGACACTCGGGAGAAGTGTATGGTGTTTCCTGAAACATCTAAAAAACAAAGCAACAGAGCCTAGGGCACTGCCACTTATGGTCCTATAGCTTAGGGAAATTAAAATAAAAAAGACACAGCCACCCCAAAGTTTGGGACGGCTCTGTTTACAAGAACCTCGTTTACAGTACAAGTTCAACATCGCAGAAAGTGAAAAATGGATAAAGAAGTTGTGGTATTTACTTACAAAGCAATATCACTCAGCAATGAAATCTGTGTCATCAGGCCCTTAGCAGCACAATGAGTGGATTCAGGTATGATGATTCTAACTGAAATAAGTCACACAGAAAAAGAAACATCATAAGATATCAGTAATACACGGAATGTAAACTTCGCTACACAGGAACTGAATTACAGAACAGAACAGGGTCTCAAATTTAGAAAACCAACTTATTCTTGCTTAAGGGTAAAGGTGAGTTGGGGTGCTGCATAAAACCAGAGATTGAAATGAGCACAGATAAAGTTCCTTAAGCCAAATATGGAATAGACAAGAGCTACTCCTTGCTCAACGAAATGGACTCAACACCGCATATTAAACACCTAAGAATGTACCTGACTAGTAAGTATCTTAAAACCTATGGATTGCTATGTCTCCGAAAGAGAATCAAGCATGTGAACAGGGGCATAAACGCAGCAGTGATAGGATTGGAGAGGTTCGGTGAGCAAATGAAGACCCTTTGAAGTCATATTGCATGGTACCCATTACACGGGTCTTAACTCTCCAGGTTTAAGGTATTCTTCCTTCAGCTAAAACATGCATGTGGAACCCAAGTATGATCAACCATGTGAACGGGAGACGTGTTCAAATATGTCTCAGTTTTCCTCCCCTGGTACTCGGGTGCAACATTCCAGACGCTTTACTAACACTCTCCCCACTTGGAGAGTCAGCGCCTTTAACCTCCTGTTTGGCACAGTTTGCAATTTCTGCGGAAGATGAACAGGAATAGCGAGAACCAATGAGAGGCTAGCTGGAGGTGTCTGGACGGGCAAATTTAACTCTCATTTCCCAACAGGAAGAGGAAATAACCAAAGGCTCAGCGTGCCGTACCGGAACCAGATTAGGGCCTGAAGCCATCCTGCGGTGTTGCGGCCACCTCAAAAGAAACCGAGTTGAAGAAAGGAGCTCAGGGGCACTATAATTCACAAACCTGCAGAGTTATAAATGACAGCTATCGTCCAAAAATAGACTGAAGTAAGGCTGCCAAGAGGACTTGAAAGCGGGGCAGAATTGCAGGAAACCGATTTCAGGAGGTAGACTGGAATTGCATTGAAAGCATAGGAAAAGAGGCAGAACGTCCACAATGATGCACTTGGCCAAAAAGGGCGTATGCGTTTTTTCCTGAATATATTCAGGAAAAAACGCGTACGCCCTTTTTGGCCAACCAAGCAAGCTTGCAAAGGAAATCTGCACTACAATGAAGTCTCAATTCCCCCCGGTCAAAAGGGCCATCTGAAAAAAGTGTAAAATCCAGAAAGGCAGGACAGGCCATGGAGAACTGGGAGCCTTGTTATGCTGATGGGCGGGATGTAAATTGCCAACAGACACTCGGGAGAAGTGTATGGTGTTTCCTGAAACATCTAAAAAACAAAGCAACAGAGCCTAGGGCACTGCAACTTATGGTCCTATAGCTTAGGGAAATTAAAATCAAAAAGACACAGCCACCCCAAAATTTGGAACGGCTCTGTTTACAAGAACCTCGTTTACAGTACAAGTTCAACATCGCAGAAAGTGAAAAATGGATAAAGAAGTTGTGGTATTTACTTACAAAGCAATATCACTCAGCAATGAAATCTGTGTCATCAGGCCCTTAGCAGCACAATGAGTGGATTCAGGTATGATGATTCTAACTGAAGTAAGTCACACAGAAAGAGAAACATCATAAGATATCAGTAATACACGGAATGTAAACTTGGCTACACAGGAACTGAATTACAGAACAGAACAGGGTCTCAAATTTAGAAAACCAACTTATGCTTGCTTAAGGGTAAAGGTGAGTTGGGGTGCTGCATAAAACCAGAGATTGAAATGAGCACAGATAAAGTTCCTTAAGCCAAATATGGAATAGACAAGAGCTACTCCTTGCTCAACGAAATGGACTCAACACCGCATATTAAACGCCTAAGAATGTACCTGACTAGTAAGTATCTTAAAACCTATGGATTGCTATGTCTCCGAAAGAGAATCAAGCATGTGAACAGGGGCATAAACGCAGCAGTGATAGGATTGGAGAGGTTCGGTGAGCAAATGAAGACCCTTTGAAGTCATATTGCATGGTACCCATTCCACGGGTTTCAACTACCCAGGTTTTAGGTATTCTTCCTTCAGCTAAAATATGCATGTGGAACCCAGAGTATGATCAACCATGTGATCGGGAGACGTGTTCAAATATGTCTCAGTTTTCCTCCCCTGGTACTCGGGTGCAACATTCCAGACGCTTTACTAACACTCTCCCGACTTGGAGAGTCAGTCCCTTTAACCTCCTGTTTGGCCCAGTTTGCAATTTCTGCGGAAGATGAACAGGAATAGCGAGAACCAATGAGAGGCTAGCTGGAGGTGTCTGGACGGGCAAATTTAACTCTCATTTCCCACCAGGAAGAGGAATTAACCAAAGGCTCAGCATGCCGGGCCGGAACCAGATTAGGGCCTGAAGCCATCCTGCGGTGTTGCGGCCAGGTCACAAGAAAGCGAGTTGAAGAAAGGAGCTCAGGGGCACTGTAATTCACAAACCTGCAGAGTTATAAATGACAGCTATCGTCCAAAAATAGACTGAAGTAAGGCTGCCAAGAGGACTTGAAAGCGGGGCAGAATTGCAGGAAACCGATTTCAGGAGGTAGACTGGAATTGCATTGAAAGCATAGGAAAAGAGGCAGAACGTCCACAATGATGCACTTGGCCAAAAAGTGCGTATGCGTTTTTTCCTGAATATATTCAGGAAAAAACGCATACGCCCTTTTTGGCCAACCAAGCAAGCTTGCAAAGGAAATCTGCACTACAATGAAGTCTCACTTCCCCCCGGTGAAAAGGGCCATCTGAATAAAGTGTAAAATCCAGAAAGGCAGGACAGGCCATGGAGAACTGGGAGCCTTGTTATGCTGATGGGCGGGATGTAAATTGCCAACAGACACTCAGGAGAAGTGTATGGTGTTTCCTGAAACATCTAAAAAACAAAGCAACAGAGCCTAGGGCACTGCCACTTATGGTCCTATAGCTTAGGGAAATTAAAATCAAAAAGACACAGCCACCCCAAAGTTTGGGACGCCTCTGTTTACAAGAACCTCGTTTACAGTACAAGTTCAACATCGCAGAAAGTGAAAAATGGATAAAGAAGTTGTGGTATTTACTTACAAAGCAATATCACTCAGCAATGAAATCTATGTCATCAGGCCCTTAGCATCACAATGAGTGGATTCAGGTATGATGATTCTAACAGAAATAAGTCACACAGAAAAAGAAACATCATAAGATATCATTAATACACGGAATGTAAACTTGGCTACACAGGAACTGAATTACAGAACAGAACAGGGTCTCAAATTTAGAAAACCAACTTATGCTTGCTTAAGGGTAAAGGTGAGTTGGGGTGCTGCATAAAACCAGAGATTGAAATGAGCACAGATAAAGTTCCTTAAGTCAAATATGGAATAGACAAGAGCTACTCCTTGCTCAACGAAATGGACTCAACACCGCATATTAAACGCCTAAGAATGTACCTGACTAGTAAGTATCTTAAAACCTATGGATTGCTATGTCTCCGAAAGAGAATCAAGCATGTGTACAGGGGCATAAACGCAGCAGTGATAGGATTGGAGAGGTTCGGTGAGCAAATGAAGACCCTTTGAAGTCATATTGCATGGTACCCATTACATGGGTCTCAACTCTCCAGGTTTAAGGTATTCTTCCTTCAGCTAAAACATGCATGTGGAACCCAAGTATGATCAACCATGTGAACGGGAGACGTGTTCAAATATGTCTCAGTTTTCCTCCCCTGGTACTCGGGTGCAACATTCCAGACGCTTTACTAACACTCTCCCCACTTGGAGAGTCAGCGCCTTTAACCTCCTGTTTGGCCCAGTTTGCAATTTCTGCGGTAGATGAACAGGAATAGCGAGAACCAATGAGAGGCTAGCTGGAGGTGTCTGGACGGGCAAATTTAACTCTCAATTCCCAACAGGAAGAGGAAATAACCAAAGGCTCAGCGTGCCGTACCGGAACCAGATTAGGGCCTGAAGCCATCCTGCGGTGTTGCGGCCAGCTCAAAAGAAAGCGAGTTGAAGAAAGGAGCTCAGGGGCACTGTAATTCACAAACCTGCAGAGTTATAAATGACAGCTATTGTCCAAAAATATACTGAAGTAAGGCTGCCAAGAGGACTTGAAAGCGGGGCAGAATTGCAGGAAACCGATTTCAGGAGGTAGACTGGAATTACATTGAAAGCATAGGAAAAGAGGCAGAACGTCCAGAATGATGCACTTGGCCAAAAAAGGTGTATGCGTTTTTTCCTGAATATATTCAGGAAAAAACGCATATGCCCTTTTTGGCCAACCAAGCAAGCTTGCAAAGGAAATCTGCACTACAATGAAGTCTCACTTCCCCCCGGTCAAAAGGGCCATCTGAAAAAAGTGTAAAATCCAGAAAGGCAGGACAGGCCATGGAGAACTGGGAGCCTTGTTATGCTGATGGGCGGGATGTAAATTGCCAACAACCACTCGGGAGAAGTGTATGGTGTTTCCTGAAACATCTAAAAAACAAAGCAACAGAACCTAGGGCACTGCCACTTATGATCCTATAGCTTAGGGAAATTAAAATCAAAAAGACACAGCCACCCCAAAGTTTGGAACGGCTCTGTTTACAAGAACCTCGTTTACAGTACAAGTTCAACATCGCAGAAAGTGAAAAATGGATAAAGAAGTTGTGGTATTTACTTACAAAGCAATATCACTCAGCAATGAAATCTGTGTCATCAGGCCCTTAGCAGCACAATGAGTGGATTCAGGTATGATGATTCTAACTGAAGTAAGTCACACAGAAAGAGAAACATCATAAGATATCAGTAATACACGGAATGTAAACTTGGCTACACAGGAACTGAATTACAGAACAGAACAGGGTCTCAAATTTAGAAAACCAACTTATGCTTGCTTAAGGGTAAAGGTGAGTTGGGGTGCTGCATAAAACCAGAGATTGAAATGAGCACAGATAAAGTTCCTTAAGCCAAATATGGAATAGACAAGAGCTACTCCTTGCTCAACGAAATGGACTCAACACCCCATATTAAACGCCTAAGAATGTACCTGACTAGTAAGTATCTTAAAACCTATGGATTGCTATGTCTCCGAAAGAGAATCAAGCATGTGTACAGGGGCATAAATGCAGCAGTGATAGGATTGGAGAGGTTCGGTGAGCAAATGAAGTCCCTTTGAAGTCATATTGCATGGTACCCATTCCACGGGTTTCAACTACCCAGGTTTTAGGTATTCTTCCTTCAGCTAAAACATGCATGTGGAACCCAAGTATGATCAACCATGTGAACGGGAGACGTGTTCAAATATGTCTCAGTTTTCCTCCCCTGGTACTCGGGTGCAACATTCCAGACGCTTTACTAACACTCTCCCCACTTGGAGAGTCAGCGCCTTTAACCTTCTGTTTGGCCCAGTTTGCAATTTCTGCGGAAGATGAACAGGAATAGCGAGAACCAATGAGAGGCTAGCTGGAGGTGTCTGGACGGGCAAATTTAACTCTCATTTCCCAACAGGAAGAGGAAATAACCAAAGGCTCAGTGTGCCGTACCGGAACCAGATTAGGGCCTGAAGCCATCCTGCGGTGTTGCGGCCACCTCAAAAGGAACCGAGTTGAAGAAAGGAGCTCAGGGGCACTATAATTCACAAACCTGCAGAGTTATAAATGACAGCTATCGTCCAAAAATAGACTGAAGTAAGGCTGCCAAGAGGACTTGAAAGCGGGGCAGTATTGCAGGAAACCGATTTCAGGAGGTAGACTGGAATTGCATTGAAAGCATAGGAAAAGAGGCAGAACGTCCACAATGATGCACTTGGCCAAAAAGGGCGTATGCGTTTTTTCCTGAATATATTCAGGAAAAAACGCATACGCCCTTTTTGGCCAACCAAGCAAGCTTGCAAAGGAAATCTGCACTACAATGAAGTCTCACTTCTCCCCGGTCAAAAGGGCCATCTGAAAAAAGTGTAAAATCCAGAAAGGCAGGACAGGCCATGGAGAACTGGGAGCCTTGTTATGCTGAAGTGCGGGATGTAAATTGCCAACAACCACTCGGGAGAAGTGTATGGTGTATCCTGAAACATCTAAAAAACAAAGCAACAGAACCTAGGGCACTTCCACTTATAGTCCTATAGCTTACGGAAATTAAAATCAAAAAGACACAGCCACCCCAAAGTTTGGAACGGCTCTGTTTACAAGAACCTAGTTTACAGTACAAGTTCAACATCGCAGAAAGTGAAAAATGGATAAAGAAGTTGTGGTATTTACTTACAAAGCAATATCACTCAGCAATGAAATCTGTGTCATCAGGCCCTTAGCAGCACAATGAGTGGATTCAGGTATGATGATTCTAACTGAAATAAGTCACACAGAAAAAGAAACATCATAAGATATCAGTAATACACGGAATGTAAACTTGGCTACACAGGAACTGAATTACAGAACAGAACAGGGTCTCAAATTTAGAAAACCAACTTATTCTTGCTTCAGGGGAAAGGTGAGTTGGGTTGCTGCATAAAACCAGAGATTGAAATGAGCACAGATAAAGTTCCTTAAGCCAAATATGGAATAGACAAGAGCTACTCCTTGCTCAATGAAATGGACTCAACACCGCATATTAAACGCCTAAGAATGTACCTGACTAGTAAGTATCTTAAAACCTATGGATTGCTATGTCTCCAAAAGAGAATCAAGCGTGTGTACAGGGGCATAAACGCAGCAGTGATAGGATTGGAGAGGTTCGGTGAGCAAATGAAGACCCTTTGAAGTCATATTTCATGGTACCCATTCCACGGGTCTCAACTCTCCAGGTTTAAGGTATTCTTCCTTCAGCTAAAACATGCATGTGGAACCCAGAGTATGATCAACCATGTGAACGGGAGACGTGTTCAAATATGTCTCAGTTTTCCTCCCCTGGTACTCGGGTGCAACATTCCAGACGCTTTACTAACACTCTCCCGACTTGGAGAGTCAGTCCCTTTAACCTCCTGTTTGGCCCAGTTTGCAATTTCTGCGGAAGATGAACAGGAATAGCGAGAACCAATGAGAGACTAGCTGGAGGTGTCTGAACGGGCAAATTTAACTCTCATTTCCCACCAGGAAGAGGAATTAACCAAAGGCTCAGCATGCCGGGCCGGAACCAGATTAGGGCCTGAAGCCATCCTGCGGTGTTGCGGCCAGCTCAAAAGAAAGCGAGTTGAAGAAAGGAGCTCAGGGGCACTGTAATTCACAAACCTGCAGAGTTATAAATGACAGCTATCGTCCAAAAATAGACTGAAGTAAGGCTGCCAAGAGGACTTGTAAGCGGGGCAGAATTGCAGGAAACCAATTTCAGGAGGTAGACTGGAATTGCATTGAAAGCATCGGAAAAGAGGCAGAACGTCCACAATGATGCACTTGGCCAAAAAGGGCGTATGCGTTTTTTCCTGAATATATTCAGGAAAAAACGCATACGCCCTTTTTGGCCAACCAAGCAAGCTTGCAAAGGAAATTTGCACTACAATGAAGTCTCACTTCCCCCCGGTCAAAAGGGCCATCTGAAAAAAGTGTAAAATTCAGAAAGGCAACAGGCCATTGAGAACTGGGAGCCTTGTTATGCTGATGGACGGGATGTAAATTGCCAACAGACACTCGGGAGAAGTGTATGGTGTTTCCTGAAACATCTAAAAAACAAAGCAACAGAGCCTAGGGCACTTCCACTTATGGTCCTATAGCTTAGGGAAATTAAAATCAAAAAGACACAGCCACCCCAAAGTTTGGAACGGCTCTGTTTACAAGAACCCCGTTTACAGTACAAGTTCAACATCGCAGAAAGTGAAAAATGGATAAAGAACTTGTGGTACTTACGTACAATGCAGTATCACTCAGCAATGAAATCTATGTCATCAGGCCCGTAGCAGCATAATGAGTAGATTCAGGTACGATGATTCTAACTGAAATAAGTCACACAGAAAAAGAAACATCATAAGATATCACTAATACACGGAATGTAAACTTGGCTACACAGGAACTGCATTCCAAAACAGAACAGTGTCTCAAATTTAGAAAACCAACTTATGCTTGCTTAAGGGGAAAGGTGAGTTGGGTTGCTGCATAAAACCAGAGATTGAAATGAGCACAGATAAAGTTCCTTAAGCCAAATATGGAATAGACAAGAGCTACTCCTTGCTCAACGAAATGGACTCAACACCGCATATTAAACGCCTAAGAATGTACCTGACTAGTAAGTATCTTAAAACCTATGGATTGCTATGTCTCCGAAAGAGAATCAAGCATGTGTACAGGGGCATAAACGCAGCAGTGATAGGATTGGAGAGGTTCGGTGAGCAAATGAAGACCCTTTGAAGTCATATTGCATGGTACCCATTCCACGGGTTTCAACTACCCAGTTTTTAGGTATTCTTCCTTCAGCTAAAACATGCATGTGGAACCCAGAGTATGATCAACCATGTGATCGGGAGACGTGTTCAAATATGTCTCAGTTTTCCTCCCCTGGTACTCGGGTGCAACATTCCAGACGCTTTACTAACACTCTCCCCACTTGGAGAGTCAGTCCCTTTAACCTCCTGTTTGGCCCAGTTTGCAATTTCTGCGGAAGATGAACAGGAATAGCGAGAACCAATGAGAGGCTAGCTGGAGGTGTCTGGACGGGCAAATTTAACTCTCATTTCCCACCAGGAAGAGGAATTAACCAAAGGCTCAGCGTGCCGGGCCGGAACCAGATTAGGGCCTGAAGCCATCCTGCGGTGTTGCGGCCAGGTCACAAGAAAGCGAGTTGAAGAAAGGAGCTCAGGGGCACTGTAATTCACAAACCTGCAGAGTTATAAATGACAGCTATCGTCCAAAAATAGACTGAAGTAAGGCTGCCAAGAGGACTTGAAAGCGGGGCAGAATTGCAGGAAACCGATTTCAGGAGGTAGACTGGAATTGCATTGAAAGCATAGGAAAAGAGGCAGAACGTCCACAATGATGCACTTGGCCAAAAAGGGCGTATGCGTTTTTTCCTGAATATATTCAGGAAAAAACGCATACGCACTTTTTGGCCAACCAAGCAAGCTTGCAAAGGAAATCTGCACTACAATGAAGTCTCACTTCCCCCCGGTCAAAAGGGCCATCTGAAAAAAGTGTAAAATCCAGAAAGGCAGGACACGCCATGGAGAACTGGGAGCCTTGTTATGCTGATGGGCGGGATGTAAATTGCCAACAACCACTCGGGAGAAGTGTATGGTGTTTCCTGAAACATCTAAAAAACAAAGCAACAGAGCCTAGGGCACTTCCACTTATGGCCCTATAGCTTAGGGAAATTAAAATCAAAAAGACACAGCCACCCCAAAGTTTGGGACGCCTCCGTTTACAAGAACCTCGTTTACCGTACAAGTTCAATATCACAAAAAGTGAAAAATGGATAAAGAACTTGTGGTACTTACGTACAATGCAGTATCACTCAGCAACTAAATCTATGTCATCAGGCCCGTAGCAGCATAATGAGTGGATTCAGGTACGATGATTCTAACTGAAATAAGTCACACAGAAAAAGAAACATCATAAGATATCAGTAATACACGGAATGTAAACTTGGCTACACAGGAACTGCATTCCAAAACAGAACAGGGTCTCAAATTTAGAAAACCAACTTATGCTTGCTTAAGGGTAAAGGTGAGTTGGGGTGCTGCATAAAACCAGAGATTGAAATGAGCACAGATAAAGTTCCTTAAGTCAAATATGGAATAGACAAGAGCTACTCCTTGCTCAACGAAATGGACTCAACACCGCATATTAAACGCCTAAGAATGTACCTGACTAGTAAGTATCTTAAAACCTATGGATTACTATGTCTCCGAAAGAGAATCAAGCATGTGTACAGGGGCATAAACGCAGCAGTGATAGGATTGGAGAGGTTCGGTGAGCAAATGAAGACCCTTTGAAGTCATATTGCATGGTACCCATTCCACGGGTTTCAACTACCCAGTTTTTAGGTATTCTTCCTTCAGCTAAAACATGCATGTGGAACCCAGAGTATGATCAACCATGTGATCGGGAGACGTGTTCAAATATGTCTCAGTTTTCGTACCCTGGTACTCGGGTGCAACATTCCAGACGCTTTACTAACACTCTCCCGACTTGGAGAGTCAGCGCCTTTAACCTCCTGTTTGGCCCAGTTTGCAATTTCTGCGGAAGATGAACAGGAATAGCGAGAACCAATGAGAGACTAGCTGGAGGTGTCTGGACGGGCAAATTTAACTCTCATTTCCCACCGGGAACAGGAAATAACCAAAGGCTCAGCGTGCCGTGCCGGAACCAGATAAGGGCCTGAAGCCATCCTGCGGTGTTGCGGCCAGCTCACAAGAAAGAGAGTTGAAGAAAGGAGCTCAGGGGCACTGTAATTCACAAACCTGCAGAGTTATAAATGACAGCTATCGTCCAAAAATAGACTGAAGTAAGGCTGCCAAGAGGACTTGAAAGCGGGGCAGAATTGCAGGAAACCGATTTCAGAAGGTAGACTGGAATTGCATTGAAAGCATAGGAAAAGAGGCAGAACGTCCACAATGATGCACTTGGCCAAAAAGGGCGTATGCGTTTTTTCCTGAATATATTCAGGAAAAAACGCATACGCCCTTTTTGGCCAACCAAGCAAGCTTGCAAAGGAAATCTGCACTACAATGAAGTCTCACTTCCCCCCGGTCAAAAGGGCCATCTGAAAAAAGTGTAAAATCCAGAAAGGCAGGACAGGCCATGGAGAACTGGGAGCCTTGTTATGCTGATGGGCGGGATGTAAATTGCCAACAGACACTCGGGAGAAGTGTATGGTGTTTCCTGAAACATCTAAAAAACAAAGCAACAGAGCCTAGGGCACTTCCACTTATGGTCCTATAGCTTAGGGAAATTAAAATCAAAAAGACACAGCCACCCCAAAGTTTGGAACGGCTCTGTTTACAAGAACCTCGTTTACAGTACAAGTTCAACATCGCAGAAAGTGAAAAATGGATAAAGAAGTTGTGGTATTTACTTACAAAGCAATATCACTCAGCAATGAAATCTGTGTCATCAGGCCCTTAGCAGCACAATGAGTGGATTCAGGTATGATGATTCTAACTGAAGTAAGTCACACAGAAAAAGAAACATCATAAGATATCAGTAATACACGGAATGTAAACTTGGCTACACAGGAACTGAATTACAGAACAGAACAGGGACTCAAATTTAGAAAAACAACTTATGCTTGCTTAAGGGTAAAGGTGAGTTGGGGTGCTGCATAAAACCAGAGATTGAAATGAGCACAGATAAAGTTCCTTAAGCCAAATATGGAATAGACAAGAGCTACTCCTTGCTCAACGAAATGGACTCAACACTGCATATTAAACGCCTAAAATGTACCTGACTTGTAAGTATCTTAAAACCTATGGATTGCTATGTCTCCAAAAGAGAATCAAGCATGTGTACAGGGGCATAAACGCAGGAGTGATAAGATTGGAGAGGTTCGGTGAGCAAATGAAGACCCTTTGAAGTCATATTGCATGGTACCCATTCCACGGGTTTCAACTACCCAGGTTTAAGGTATTCTTCCTTCAGCTAAAACATGCATGTGGAACCTAGAGTATGATCAACCATGTGATCGGGAG
The DNA here is from genome assembly GCF_951394435.1 of Stenella coeruleoalba. Taxonomy (NCBI): domain Eukaryota; kingdom Metazoa; phylum Chordata; class Mammalia; order Artiodactyla; family Delphinidae; genus Stenella; species Stenella coeruleoalba. The sequence continues at coordinate 6,799,317 of NC_137153.1, forward strand.
ACGTGTTCAAATATGTCTCAGTTTTCGTACCCTGGTACTCGGGTGCAACATTCCAGACGCTTTACTAACACTCTCCCGACTTGGAGAGTCAGCGCCTTTAACCTCCTGTTTGGCCCAGTTTGCAATTTCTGCGGAAGATGAACAGTAATAGCGAGAACCAATGAGAGACTAGCTGGAGGTGTCTGAACGGGCAAATTTAACTCTCATTTCCCACAAGGAAGAGGAATTAACCAAAGGCTCAGCATGCCGGGCCGGAACCAGATTAGGGCCTGAAGCCATCCTGCGGTGTTGCGGCCAGCTCAAAAGAAAGCGAGTTGAAGAAAGGAGCTCAGGGGCACTGTAATTCACAAACCTGCAGAGTTATAAATGACAGCTATCGTCCAAAAATAGACTGAAGTAAGGCTGCCAAGAGGACTTGAAAGCGGGGCAGAATTGCAGGAAACCGATTTCAGGAGGTAGACTGGAATTGCATTGAAAGCATCGGAAAAGAGGCAGAACGTCCACAATGATGCACTTGGCCAAAAAGGGCGTATGCGTTTTTTCCTGAATATATTCAGGAAAAAACGCATACGCCCTTTTTGGCCAACCAAGCAAGCTTGCAAAGGAAATCTGCACTACAATGAAGTCTCACTTCCCCCCGGTCAAAAGGGCCATCTGAAAAAAGTGTAAAATTCAGAAAGGCAACAGGCCATTGAGAACTGGGAGCCTTGTTATGCTGATGGGCGGGATGTAAATTGCCAACAGACACTCGGGAGAAGTGTATGGTGTTTCCTGAAACATCTAAAAAACAAAGCAACAGAGCCTAGGGCACTTCCACTTATGGTCCTATAGCTTAGGGAAATTAAAATCAAAAAGACACAGCCACCCGAAAGTTTGGAACTGCTCTGTTTACAAGAACCCCGTTTACAGTACAAGTTCAACATCGCAGAAAGTGAAAAATGGATAAAGAACTTGTGGTACTTACGTACAATGCAGTATCACTCAGCAATGAAATCTATGTCATCAGGCCCGTAGCAGCATAATGAGTAGATTCAGGTACGATGATTCTAACTGAAATAAGTCACACAGAAAAAGAAACATAATAAGATATCAGTAATACACGGAATGTAAACTTGGCTACACAGGAACTGAATTCCAAAACAGAACAGGGTCTCAAATTTAGAAAACCAACTTATGCTTGCATAAGGGGAAAGGTGAGTTGGGTTGCTGCATAAAACCAGAGATTGAAATGAGCACAGATAAAGTTCCTTAAGCCAAATATGGAATAGACAAGAGCTACTCCTTGCTCAACGAAATGGACTCAACACCGCATATTAAACGCCTAAGAATGTACCTGACTAGTAAGTATCTTAAAACCTATGGATTGCTATGTCTCTGAAAGAGAATCAAGCATGTGTACAGGGGCATAAACGCAGCAGTGATAGGATTGGAGAGGTTCGGTGAGCAAATGAAGACCCTTTGAAGTCATATTGCATGGTACCCATTCCACGGGTTTCAACTACCCAGTTTTTAGGTATTCTTCCTTCAGCTAAAACATGCATGTGGAACCCAGAGTATGATCAACCATGTGATCGGGAGACGTGTTCAAATATGTCTCAGTTTTCCTCCCCTGGTACTCGGGTGCAACATTCCAGATGCTTTACTAACACTCTCCCCACTTGGAGAGTCAGTCCCTTTAACCTCCTGTTTGGCCCAGTTTGCAATTTCTGCGGAAGATGAACAGGAATAGCGAGAACCAATGAGAGGCTAGCTGGAGGTGTCTGGACGGGCAAATTTAACTCTCATTTCCCACCAGGAAGAGGAATTAACCAAAGGCTCAGCATGCCGGGCCGGAACCAGATTAGGGCCTGAAGCCATCCTGCGGTGTTGCGGCCAGGTCACAAGAAAGCGAGTTGAAGAAAGGAGCTCAGGGGCACTGTAATTCACAAACCTGCAGAGTTATAAATGACAGCTATCGTCCAAAAATAGACTGAAGTAAGGCTGCCAAGAGGACTTGAAAGCGGGGCAGAATTGCAGGAAACCGATTTCAGGAGGTAGACTGGAATTGCATTGAAAGCATAGGAAAAGAGGCAGAACGTCCACAATGATGCACTTGGCCAAAAAGTGCGTATGCGTTTTTTCCTGAATATATTCAGGAAAAAACGCATACGCCCTTTTTGGCCAACCAAGCAAGCTTGCAAAGGAAATCTGCACTACAATGAAGTCTCACTTCCCCCCGGTCAAAAGGGCCATCTGAAAAAAGTGTAAAATCCAGAAAGGCAGGACAGGCCATGGAGAACTGGGAGCCTTGTTATGCTGATGGGCGGGATGTAAATTGCCAACAACCACTCGGGAGAAGTGTATGGTGTTTCCTGAAACATCTAAAAAACAAAGCAACAGAGCCTAGGGCACTTCCACTTATGGCCCTATAGCTTAGGGAAATTAAAATCAAAAAGACACAGCCACCCCAAAGTTTGGGACGCCTCCGTTTACAAGAACCTCGTTTACCGTACAAGTTCAATATCACAAAAAGTGAAAAATGGATAAAGAACTTGTGGTACTTACGTACAATGCAGTATCACTCAGCAATGAAATCTATGTCATCAGGCCCGTAGCAGCATAATGAGTGGATTCAGGTACGATGATTCTAACTGAAATAAGTCACACAGAAAAAGAAACATCATAAGATATCACTAATACACGGAATGTAAACTTGGCTACACAGGAACTGCATTCCAAAACAGAACAGGGTCTCAAATTTAGAAAACCAACTTATGCTTGCTTCAGGGGAAAGGTGAGTTGGGGTGCTGCATAAAACCAGAGATTGAAATGAGCACAGATAAAGTTCCTTAAGCCAAATATGGAATAGACAAGAGCTACTCCTTGCTCAACGAAATGGACTCAACACCCCATATTAAACGCCTAAGAATGTACCTGACTAGTAAGTATCTTAAAACCTATGGATTGCTATGTCTCCAAAAGACAATCAAGCGTGTGTACAGGGGCATAAACGCAGCAGTGATAGGATTGGAGAGGTTCGGTGAGCAAATGAAGACCCTTTGAAGTCATATTGCATGGTACCCATTCCACGGGTCTCAACTCTCCAGGTTTAAGGTATTCTTCCTTCAGCTAAAACATGCATGTGGAACCCAGTGTATGATGAACCATGTGAACGGGAGACGTGTTCAAATATGTCTCAGTTTTCCTCCCCTGGTACTCGGGTGCAACATTCCAGATGCTTTACTAACACTCTCCCTAAGTGGAGAGTCAGTCCCTTTAACCTCCTGTTTGGCCCAGTTTGCAATTTCTGCGGAAGATGAACAGGAATAGCGAGAACCAATGAGAGACTAGCTGGAGGTGTCTGAACGGGCAAATTTAACTCTCATTTCCCACCAGGAAGAGGAATTAACCAAAGGCTCAGCATGCCGGGCCGGAACCAGATTAGGGCCTGAAGCCATCCTGCGGTGTTGCGGCCAGGTCACAAGAAAGTGAGTTGAAGAAAGGAGCTCAGGGGCACTGTAATTCACAAACCTGCAGAGTTATAAATGACAGCTATCGTCCAAAAATAGACTGAAGTAAGGCTGCCAAGAGGACTTGAAAGCGGGGCAGAATTGCAGGAAACCGATTTCAGGAGGTAGACTGGAATTGCATTGAAAGCATAGGAAAAGAGGCAGAACGTCCACAATGATGCACTTGGCCAAAAAGGGCGTATGCGTTTTTTCCTGAATATATTCAGGAAAAAACGCATACGCCCTTTTTGGCCAACCAAGCAAGCTTGCAAAGGAAATCTGCACTACAATGAAGTCTCACTTCCCCTCGGTCAAAAGGGCCATCTGAAAAAAGTGTAAAATCCAGAAAGGCAACAGGCCATTGAGAACTGGGAGCCTTGTTATGCTGATGGGCGGGATGTAAATTGCCAACAACCACTCGGGAGAAGTGTATGGTGTTTCCTGAAACATCTAAAAAACAAAGCAACAGAACCTAGGGCACTTCCACTTATGGTCCTATAGCTTAGGGAAATTAAAATCAAAAAGACACAGCCACCCCAAAGTTTGGAACGGCTCTGTTTACAAGAACCCCGTTTACAGTACAAGTTCAACATCGCAGAAAGTGAAAAATGGATAAAGAAATTGTGGTACTTACGTACAATGCAGTATCACTCAGCAATGAAATCTATGTCATCAGGCCCGTAGCAGCATAATGAGTAGATTCAGGTACGATGATTCTAACTGAAATAAGTCACACAGAAAAAGAAACATCATAAGATATTAGTAATACACGGAATGTAAACTTGGCTACACAGGAACTGAATTCCAAAACAGAACAGGTTCTCAAAAATAGAAAACCAACTTATGCTTGCTTAAGGGGAAAGGTGAGTTGGGTTGCTGCATAAAACCAGAGATTGAAATGAGCACAGATAAAGTTCCTTAAGCCAAATATGGAATAGACAAGAGCTACTCCTTGCTCAATGAAATGGACTCAACACCGCATATTAAACGCCTAAGAATGTACCTGACTAGTAAGTATCTTAAAACCTATGGATTGCTATGTCTCCGAAAGAGAATCAAGCATGTGTACAGGGGCATAAACGCAGCAGTGATAGGATTGGAGAGGTTCGGTGAGCAAATGAAGACCCTTTGAAGTCATATTGCATGGTACCCATTCCACGGGTTTCAACTACCCAGGTTTTAGGTATTCTTCCTTCAGCTAAAACATGCATGTGGAACCCAGAGTACGATCAACCATGTGATCGGGAGACGTGTTCAAATATGTCTCAGTTTTCCTCCCCTGGTACTCGGGTGCAACATTCCAGACGCTTTACTAACACTCTCCCCACTTGGAGAGTCAGTCCCTTTAACCTCCTGTTTGGCCCAGTTTGCAATTTCTGCGGAAGATGAACAGAAATAGCGAGAACCAATGAGAGACTAGCTGGAGGTGTCTGGACGGGCAAATTTAACTCTCATTTCCCACCAGGAAGAGGAATTAACCAAAGGCTCAGCATGCCGGGCCGGAACCAGATTAGGGCCTGAAGCCATCCTGCGGTGTTGCGGCCAGGTCACAAGAAAGCGAGTTGAAGAAAGGAGCTCAGGGGCACTGTAATTCACAAACCTGCAGAGTTATAAATGACAGCTATCGTCCAAAAATAGACTGAAGTAAGGCTGCCAAGAGGACTTGAAAGCGGGGCAGAATTGCAGGAAACCGATTTCAGGAGGTAGACTGGAATTGCATTGAAAGCATAGGAAAAGAGGCAGAACGTCCACAATGATGCACTTGGCCAAAAAGGGCGTATGCGTTTTTTCCTGAATATATTCAGGAAAAAACGCATACGCCCTTTTTGGCCAACCAAGCAAGCTTGCAAAGGAAATCTGCACTACAATGAAGTCTCACTTCCCCCCGGTCAAAAGGGCCATCTGAAAAAAGTGTAAAATCCAGAAAGGCAGGACAGGCCATGGAGAACTGGGAGCCTTGTTATGCTGATGGGCGGGATGTAAATTGCCAACAACCACTCGGGAGAAGTGTATGGTGTTTCCTGAAACATCTAAAAAACAAAGCAACAGAGCCTAGGGCACTTCCACTTATGGTCCTATAGCTTAGGGAAATTAAAATCAAAAAGACACAGCCACCCCAAAGTTTGGGACGCCTCCGTTTACAAGAACCTCGTTTACCGTACAAGTTCAATATCACAGAAAGTGAAAAATGGATAAAGAATTTGTGGTACTTACGTACAATGCAGTATCACTCAGCAATGAAATCTATGTCATCAGGCCCGTAGCAGCATAATGAGTGGATTCAGGTACGATGATTCTAACTGAAATAAGTCACACAGAAAAAGAAACATCATAAGATATCACTAATACACGGAATGTAAACTTGGCTACACAGGAACTGCATTCCAAAACAGAACAGGGTCTCAAATTTAGAAAACCAACTTATGCTTGCTTAAGGGGAAAGGTGAGTTGGGGTGCTGCATAAAACCAGAGATTGAAATGAGCACAGATAAAGTTCCTTAAGCCAAATATAGAATAGACCAGAGCTACTCCTTGCTCAACGAAATGGACTCAACACCCCATATTAAACGCCTAAGAATGTACCTGACTAGTAAGTATCTTAAAACCTATGGATTGCTATGTCTCCAAAAGAGAATCAAGCGTGTGTACAGGGGCATAAACGCAGCAGTGATAGGATTGGAGAGGTTCGGTGAGCAAATGAAGACCCTTTGAAGTCATATTGCATGGTACCCATTCCACGGGTCTCAACTCTCCAGGTTTAAGGTATTCTTCCTTCAGCTAAAACATGCATGTGGAACTCAGAGTATGATCAACCATGTGAACGGGAGACGTGTTCAAATATGTCTCAGTTTTCCTCCACTGGTACTCGGGTGCAACATTCCAGACGCTTTACTAACACTCTCCCCACTTGGAGAGTCAGCGCCTTTAACCTCCTGTTTGGCCCAGTTTGCAATTTCTGCGGAAGATGAACAGGAATAGCGAGAACCAATGAGAGGCTAGCTGGAGGTGTCTGGACGGGCAAATTTAACTCTCATTTCCCACCAGGAAGAGGAAATAACCAAAGGCTCAGCGTGCCGTACCGGAACCAGATTAGGGCCTGAATCCATCCTGCGGTGTTGCGGCCAGGTCACAAGAAAGCGAGTTGAAGAAAGGAGCTCAGGGGCACTGTAATTCACAAACCTGCAGAGTTATAAATGACAGCTATCGTCCAAAAATAGACTGAAGTAAGGCTGCCAAGAGGACTTGAAAGCGGGGCAGAATTGCAGGAAACCGATTTCAGGAGGTAGACTGGAATTGCATTGAAAGCATAGGAAAAGAGGCAGAACGTCCACAATGATGCACTTGGCCAAAAAGGGCGTATGCGTTTTTTCCTGAATATATTCAGGAAAAAACGCATACGCCCTTTTTGGCCAACCAAGCAAGCTTGCAAAGGAAATCTGCACTACAATGAAGTCTCACTTCCCCCCGGTCAAAAGGGCCATCTGAAAAAAGTGTAAAATCCAGAAAGGCAGGACAGGCCATGGAGAACTGGGAGCCTTGTTATGCTGATGGGCGGGATGTAAATTGCCAACAACCACTCGGGAGAAGTGTATGGTGTTTCCTGAAACATCTAAAAAACAAAGCAACAGAACCTAGGGCACTTCCACTTATGGTCCTATAGCTTAGGGAAATTAAAATCAAAAAGACACAGCCACCCCAAAGTTTGGGACGCCTCTGTTTACAAGAACCTCGTTTACAGTACAAGTTCAACATCGCAGAAAGTGAAAAATGGATAAAGAAGTTGTGGTATTTACTTACAAAGCAATATCACTCAGCAATGAAATCTGTGTCATCAGGCACTTAGCAGCACAATGAGTGGATTCAGGTATGATGATTCTAACTGAAGTAAGTCACACAGAAAAAGAAACATCATAAGATATCAGTAATACATGGAATGTAAACTTGGCTACACAGGAACTGAATTACAGAACAGAACAGAGACTCAAATTTAGAAAAACAACTTATGCTTGCTTAAGGGTAAAGGTGAGTTGGGGTTCTGCATAAAACCAGAGATTGAAATGAGCACAGATAAAGTTCCTTAAGTCAAATATGGAATAGACAAGAGCTACTCCTTGCTCAACGAAATGGACTCAACACCGCATATTAAACGCCTAAGAATGTACCTGACTTGTAAGTATCTTAAAACCTATGGATTGCTATGTCTCCAAAAGAGAATCAAGCATGTGTACAGGGGCATAAACGCAGCAGTGATCGGATTGGAGAGGTTCGGTGAGCAAATGAAGACCCTTTGAAGTCATATTGCATGGTACCCATTCCACGGGTTTCAAGTACACAGGTTTAAGGTATTCTTCCTTCAGCTAAAACATGCATGTGGAACCCAAGTATGATCAACCATGTGAACGGGAGACGTGTTCAAATATGTCTCAGTTTTCCTCCCCTGGTACTCGGGTGCAACATTCCAGACGCTTTACTAACACTCTCCCCACTTGGAGAGTCAGCGCCTTTAACCTCCTGTTTGGCCCAATTTGCAATTTCTGCGGAAGATGAACAGGAATAGCGAGAACCAATGAGAGGCTAGCTGGAGGTGTCTGGACGGGCAAATTTAACTCTCATTTCCCACCAGGAAGAGGAATTAACCAAAGGCTCAGCGTGCCGGGCCGGAACCAGATTAGGGCCTGAAGCCATCCTGCGGTGTTGCGGCCAGGTCACAAGAAAGCGAGTTGAAGAAAGGAGCTCAGGGGCACTGTAATTCACAAACCTGCAGAGTTATAAATGACAACTATCGTCCAAAAATAGACTGAAGTAAGGCTGCCAAGAGGACTTGAAAGTGGGGCAGAATTGGAGGAAACCGATTTCAGGAGGTAGACTGGAATTGCATTGAAAGCATAGGAAAAGAGGCAGAACGTCCACAATGATGCACTTGGCCAAAAAGGGCGTATGCGTTTTTTCCTGAATATATTCAGGAAAAAACGCATACGCCCTTTTTGGCCAACCAAGCAAGCTTGCAAAGGAAATCTGCACTACAATGAAGTCTCACTTCCCCCCGGTCAAAAGGGCCATCTGAAAAAAGTGTAAAATCCAGAAAGGCAGGACAGGCCATGGAGAACTGGGAGCCTTGTTATGCTGATGGGCGGGATGTAAATTGCCAACAACCACTCGGGAGAAGTGTATGCTGTTTCCTGAAACATCTAAAAAACAAAGCAACAGAGCCAGGGCACTTCCACTTATGGTCCTATAGCTTAGGGAAATTAAAATCAAAAAGACACAGCCACCCCAAAGCTTGGAACAGCTCTGTTTACAAGAACCTCGTTTACAGTACAAGTTCAACATCGCAGAAAGTGAAAAATGGATAAAGAAGTTGTGGTATTCACTTACAAAGCAATATCATTCAGCAATGAAATCTATGTCATCAGGCCCTTAGCAGCACAATGAGTGGATTCAGGTATGATGATTCTAACTGAAATAAGTCACACAGAAAAAGAAACATCATAAGATATCAGTAATACACGGAATGGAAACTTGGCTACACAGGAACTGAATTACAGAACAGAACAGGGTCTCAAATTTAGAAAAACAACTTATGCTTGCTTAAGGGTAAAGGTGAGTTGGGGTGCTGCATAAAACCAGAGATTGAAATGAGCACAGATAAAGTTCCTTAAGCCAAATATGGAATAGACAAGAGCTACTCCTTGCTCAATGAAATGGACTCAACACCGCATATTAAACGCCTAAGAATGTACCTGACTTGTAAGTATCTTAAAACCTAAGAATTGCTATGTCTCCGAAAGAGAATCAAGCATGTGTACAGGGGCATAAACGCAGCAGTGATAGGATTGGAGAGGTTCGGTGAGCAAATGAAGACCCTTTGAAGTCATATTGCATGGTACCCATTCCACGGGTTTCAACTACCCAGGTTTAAGGTATTCTTCCTTCAGCTAAAACATGCATGTGGAACCTAGAGTGTGATCAACCATGTGATCGGGAGACGTGTTCAAATATGTCTCAGTTTTCCTCCCCTGGTACTCGGGTGCAACATTCCAGACGCTTTACTAACACTCTCCCTAAGTGGAGAGTCAGTCCCTTTAACCTCCTGTTTGGCCCAGTTTGCAATTTCTGCGGAAGATGAACAGGAATAGCGAGAACCAATGAGAGGCTAGCTGGAGGTGTCTGGACGGGCAAATTTAACTCTCATTTCCCACCAGGAAGAGGAATTAACCAAAGGCTCAGCGTGCCGGACCGGAACCAGATTAGGGCCTGAAGCCATCTTGCGGTGTTGCGGCCAGGTCACAAGAAAGCGAGTTGAAGAAAGGAGCTCAGGGGCACTGTAATTCACAAACCTGCAGAGTTATAAATGACAGCTATCGTCCAAAAATAGACTGAAGTAAGGCTGCCAAGAGGACTTGAAAGCGGGGCAGAATTGCAGGAAACCGATTTCAGGAGGTAGACTGGAATTGCATTGAAAGCATAGGAAAAGAGGCAGAACGTCCACAATGATGCACTTGGCCAAAAAGGGCATATGCGGTTTTTCCTGAATATATTCAGGAAAAAACGCATACGCCCTTTTTGGCCAACCAAGCAAGCTTGCAAAGGAAATCTGCACTACAATGAAGTCTCACTTCCCCCCGGTCAAAAGGGCCATCTGAAAAAAGTGTAAAATCCAGAAAGGCAGGACAGGCCATGGAGAACTGGGAGCCTTGTTATGCTGATGGGCGGGATGTAAATTGCCAACAGACACTCGGGAGAAGTGTATGGTGTTTCCTGAAACATCTAAAAAACAAAGCAACAGAGCCTAGGGCACTGCCACTTATGGTCCTATAGCTTAGGGAAATTAAAATCAAAAAGACACAGCCACCCCAAAGTTTGGGACGCCTCTGTTTACAAGAACCTCGTTTACAGTACAAGTTCAACATCGCAGAAAGTGAAAAATGGATAAAGAAGTTGTGGTATTTACTTACAAAGCAATATCACTCAGCAATGAAGTCTATGTCATCAGGCCCTTAGCATCACAATGAGTGGATTCAGGTATGATGATTCTAACTGAAATAAGTCACACAGAAAAAGAAACATCATAAGATATCAGTAATACACGGAATGTAAACTTGGCTACACAGGAACTGAATTACAGAACAGAACAGGGTCTCAAATTTAGAAAACCAACTTATGCTTGCTTAAGGGTAAAGGTGAGTTGGGGTGCTGCATAAAACCAGAGATTGAAATGAGCACAGATAAAGTTCCTTAAGTCAAATATGGAATAGACAAGAGCTACTCCTTGCTCAACGAAATGGACTCAACACCGCATATTAAACGCCTAAGAATGTACCTGACTAGTAAGTATCGTAAAACCTATGGATTGCTATGTCTCCGAAAGAGAATCAAGCATGTGTACAGGGGCATAAACGCAGCAGTGATAGGATTGGAGAGGTTCGGTGAGCAAATGAAGACCCTTTGAAGTCATATTGCATGGTACCCATTCCACGGGTCTCAACTCTCCAGGTTTAAGGTATTTTTCCTTCAGCTAAAACATGCATGTGGAACCCAAGTATGATCAACCATGTGAACGGGAGACGTGTTCAAATATGTCTCAGTTTTCCTCCCCTGGTACTCGGGTGCAACATTCCAGACGCTTTACTAACACTCTCCCCACTTGGAGAGTCAGCGCCTTTAACCTCCTGTTTGGCCCAGTTTGCAATTTCTGCGGAAGATGAACAGGAATAGCGAGAACCAATGAGAGGCTAGCTGGAGGTGTCTGGACGGGCAAATTTAACTCTCATTTCCCACCAGGAAGAGGAATTAACCAAAGGCTCAGCGTGCCGGGCCGGAACCAGATTAGGGCCTGAAGCCATCCTGCGGTGTTGCGGCCAGGTCACAAGAAAGCGAGTTGAAGAAAGGAGCTCATGGGCACTGTAATTCACAAACCTGCAGAGTTATAAATGACAACTATCGTCCAAAAATAGACTGAAGTAAGGCTGCCAAGAGGACTTGAAAGTGGGGCAGAATTGGAGGAAACCGATTTCAGGAGGTAGACTGGAATTGCATTGAAAGCATAGGAAAAGAGGCAGAACGTCCACAATGATGCACTTGGCCAAAAAGGGCATATGCGTTTTTTCCTGAATATATTCAGGAAAAAACGCATACGCCCTTTTTGGCCAACCAAGCAAGCTTGCAAAGGAAATCTGCACTACAATGAAGTCTCACTTCCCCCCGGTCAAAAGGGCCATCTGAAAAAAGTGTAAAATCCAGAAAGGCAGGACAGGCCATGGAGAACTGGGAGCCTTGTTATGCTGATGGGCGGGATGTAAATTGCCAACAACCACTCGGGAGAAGTGTATGCTGTTTCCTGAAACATCTAAAAAACAAAGCAACAGAACCTAGGGCACTTCCACTTATGGTCCTATAGCTTAGGGAAATTAAAATCAGAAAGACACAGCCACCCCAAAGTTTGGAACGGCTCTGTTTACAAGAACCTCGTTTACAGTACAAGTTCAACATCGCAGAAAGTGAAAAATGGATAAAGAAGTTGTGGTATTTACTTACAAAGCAATATCACTCAGCAATGAAATCTGTGTCATCAGGCCCTTAGCAGCACAATGAGTGGATTCAGGTATGATGATTCTAACTGAAGTAAGTCACACAGAAAAAGAAACATCATAAGATATCAGTAATACACGGAATGTAAACTTGGCTACACAGGAACTGAATTACAGAACAGAACAGGGTCTCAAATTTAGAAAACCAACATATGCTTGCTTAAGGGTAAAGGTGAGTTGGGGTGCTGCATAAAACCAGAGATTGAAATGAGCACAGATAAAGTTCCTTAAGTCAAATATGGAATAGACAAGAGCTACTCCTTGCTCAACGAAATGGACTCAACACCGCATATTAAACGCCTAAGAATGTACCTGACTAGTAAGTATCTTAAAACCTATGGATTGCTATGTCTCCGAAAGAGAATCAAGCATGTGTACAGGGGCATAAACGCAGCAGTGATAGGATTGGAGAGGTTCGGTGAGCAAATGAAGACCCTTTGAAGTCATATTGCATGGTACCCATTACACGGGTCTTAACTCTCCAGGTTTAAGGTATTCTTCCTTCAGCTAAAACATGCATGTGGAACCCAAGTATGATCAACCATGTGAACGGAAGACGTGTTCAAATATGTCTCAGTTTTCCTCCCCTGGTACTCGGGTGCAACATTCCAGACGCTTTACTAACACTCTCCCCACTTGGAGAGTCAGCGCCTTTAACCTCCTGTTTGGCCCAGTTTGCAATTTCCGCGGAAGATGAACAGGAATAGCGAGAACCAATGAGAGACTAGCTGGAGGTGTCTGGACGGGCAAATTTAACTCTCATTTCCCACCAGGAAGAGGAAATAACCAAAGGCTCAGCGTGCTGTGCCGGAACCAGATTAGGGCCTGAAGCCATCCTGCGGTGTTGCGGCCAGGTCACAAGAAAGCGAGTTGAAGAAAGGAGCTCAGGGGCACTGTAATTCACAAACCTGCAGAGTTATAAATGACAGCTATCGTCCAAAAATAGACTGAAGTAAGGCTGCCAAGAGGACTTGAAAGCGGGGCAGAATTGCAGGAAACCGATTTCAGGAGGTAGACTGGAATTGCATTGAAAGCATAGGAAAAGAGGCAGAACGTCCACAATGATGCACTTGGCCAAAAAGGGCGTATGCGTTTTTTCCTGAATATATTCAGGAAAAAACTCATACGCCCTTTTTGGCCAACCAAGCAAGCTTGCAAAGGAAATCTGCACTACAATGAAGTCTCACTTCCCCCCGGTCAAAAGGGCCATCTGAAAAAAGTGTAAAATCCAGAAAGGCAGGACAGGCCATGGAGAACTGGGAGCCTTGTTATGCTGATGGGCGGGATGTAAATTGCCAACAGACACTAGGGAGAAGTGTATGGTGTTTCCTGAAACATCTAAAAAACAAAGCAACAGAGCCTAGGGCACTGCCGCTTATGGTCCTATAGCTTAGGGAAATTAAAATCAAAAAGACACAGCCACCCCAAAGTTTGGGACGCCTCTGTTTACAAGAACCTCGTTTAGAGTACAAGTTCAACATCGCAGAAAGTGAAAAATGGATAAAGAAGTTGTGGTATTTACTTACAAAGCAATATCACTCAGCAATGAAATCTATGTCATCAGGCCCTTAGCATCACAATGAGTGGATTCAGGTATGATGATTCTAACTGAAGTAAGTCACACAGAAAAAGAAACATCATAAGATATCAGTAATACACGGAATGTAAACTTGGCTACACAGGAACTGAATTACAGAACAGAACAGGGTCTCAAATTTAGAAAACCAACTTATGCTTGCTTAAGGGTAAAGGTGAGTTGGGGTGCTGCATAAAACCAGAGATTGAAATGAGCACAGATTAAGTTTCTTAAGTCAAATATGGAATAGACAAGAGCTACTCCTTGCTCAACGAAATGGACTCAACACCGCATATTAAACGCCTAAGAATGTACCTGACTAGTAAGTATCGTAAAACCTATGGATTGCTATGTCTCCAAAAGAGAATCAAGCATGTGTACAGGGGCATAAACGGAGCAGTGATAGGATTGGAGAGGTTCGGTGAGCAAATGAAGACCCTTTGAAGTCATATTGCATGGTACCCATTACACGGGTCTCAACTCTCCAGGTTTAAGGTATTCTTCCTTCAGCTAAAACATGCATGTGGAACCCAAGTATGATCAACCATGTGAACGGGAGACGTGTTCAAATATGTCTCAGTTTTCCTCCCCTGGTACTCGGGTGCAACATTCCAGACGCTTTACTAACACTCTCCCCACTTGGAGAGTCAGCGCCTTTAACCTCCTGTTTGGCCCAGTTTGCAATTTCTGCGGAAGATGAACAGGAATAGCGAGAACCAATGAGAGACTAGCTGGAAGTGTCTGGACGGGCAAATTTAACTCTCATTTCCCACCAGGAAGAGGAAATAACCAAAGGCTCAGCGTGCCATACCGGAACCAGATTAGGGCCTGAAGCCATCCTGCGGTGTTGCGGCCAGGTCACAAGAAAGCAAGTTGAAGAAAGGAGCTCAGGGGCACTGTAATTCACAAACCTGCAGAGTTATAAATGACAGCTATCGTCCAAAAATAGACTGAAGTAAGGCTGCCAAGAGGACTTGAAAGCGGGTCAGAATTGCAGGAAACCAATTTCAGGAGGTAGACTGGAATTGCATTGAAAGCATAGGAAAAGAGGCAGAACGTCCACAATGATGCACTTGGCCAAAAAGGGCGTATGCGTTTTTTCCTGAATATATTCAGGAAAAAACGCATACGCCCTTTTTGGCCAACCAAGCAAGCTTGCAAAGGAAATCTGCACTACAATGAAGTCTCACTTCCCCCCGGTCAAAAGGGCCATCTGAAAAAAGTGTAAAATCCAGAAAGGCAGGACAGGCCATGGAGAACTGGGAGCCTTGTTATGCTGATGGGCGGGATGTAAATTGCCAACAACCACTCGGGAGAAGTGTATGGTGTTTCCTGAAACATCTAAAAAACAAAGCAACAGAACCTAGGGCACTTCCACTTATGGTCCTATAGCTTAGGGAAATTAAAATCAAAAAGACACAGCCACCCCAAAGTTTGGGACGCCTCTGTTTACAAGAACCTCGTTTACAGTACAAGTTCAACATCGCAGAAAGTGAAAAATGGATAAAGAAGTTGTGGTATTTACTTACAAAGCAATATCACTCAGCAATGAAATCTGTGTCATCAGGCCCTTAGCAGCACAATGAGTGGATTCAGGTATGATGATTCTAACTGAAATAAGTCACACAGAAAAAGAAACATCATAAGATATCAGTAATACACGGAATGTAAACTTGGCTACACAGGAACTGAATTACAGAACAGAACAGGGTCTCAAATTTAGAAAACCAACTTATGCTTGCTTAAGGGTAAAGGTGAGTTGGGGTGCTGCATAAAACCAGAGATTGAAATGAGCACAGATAAAGTTCCTTAAGCCAAATATGGAATAGACAAGAGCTACTCCTTGCTCAACGAAATGGACTCAACACCGCATATTAACCGCCTAAGAATGTACCTGACTAGTAAGTATCGTAAAACCTATGGATTGCTATGTCTCCAAAAGAGAATCAAGCATGTGTACAGGGGCATAAACGCAGCAGTGATAGGATTGGAGAGGTTCGGTGAGCAAATGAAGACCCTTTGAAGTCATATTGCATGGTACCCATTCCACGGGTCTCAACTCTCCAGGTTTAAGGTATTCTTCCTTCAGCTAAAACATGCATGTGGAACCCAAGTATGATCAACCATGTGATCGGGAGACGTGTTCAAATATGTCTCAGTTTTCCTCCCCTGGTACTCGGGTGCAACATTCCAGAAGCTTTACTAACACTCTCCCCACTTGGAGAGTCAGTCCCTTTAACCTCCTGTTTGGCCCAGTTTGCAATTTCTGCGGAAGATGAACAGGAATAGCGAGAATCAATGGGAGGCTAGCTGGAGGTGTCTGAACGGGCAAATTTAACTCTCATTTCCCACCAGGAAGAGGAATTAACCAAAGGCTCAGCATGCCGGGCCGGAACCAGATTAGGGCCTGAAGCCATCCTGCGGTGTTGCGGCCAGGTCACAAGAAAGCGAGTTGAAGAAAGGAGCTCAGGGGCACTGTAATTCACAAACCTGCAGAGTTATAAATGACAGCTATCGTCCACAAATAGACTGAAGTAAGGCTGCCAAGAGGACTTGAAAGCGGGGCAGAATTGCAGGAAACCGATTTCAGGAGGTAGACTGGAATTGCATTGCAAGCATAGGAAAAGAGGCAGAACGTCCACAATGATGCACTTGGCCAAAAAGGGCGTATGCGTTTTTTCCTGAATATATTCAGGAAAAAACGCATACGCACTTTTTGGCCAACCAAGCAAGCTTGCAAAGGAAATCTGCACTACAATGAAGTCTCACTTCCCCCCGGTCAAAAGGGCCATCTGAAAAAAGTGTAAAATCCAGAAAGGCAGGACAGGCCATGGAGAACTGGGAGCCTTGTTATGCTGATGGGCGGGATGTAAATTGCCAACAACCACTCGGGAGAAGTGTATGGTGTTTCCTGAAACATCTAAAAAACAAAGCAACAGAACCTAGGGCACTTCCACTTATGGTCCTATAGCTTAGGGAAATTAAAATCTAAAAGACACAGCCACCCCAAAATTTGGAACGGCTCTGTTTACAAGAACCTCGTTTACAGTACAAGTTCAACATCGCAGAAAGTGAAAAATGGATAAAGAAGTTGTGGTATTTACTTACAAAGCAATATCACTCAGCAATGAAATCTGTGTCATCAGGCCCTTAGCAGCACAATGAGTGGATTCAGGTATGATGATTCTAACTGAAATAAGTCACACAGAAAAAGAAACATCATAAGATATCAGTAATACACGGAATGTAAACTTGGCTACACAGGAACTGAATTACAGAACAGAACAGGGTCTCAAATTTAGAAAACCAACTTATGCTTGCTTAAGGGTAAAGGTGAGTTGGGGTGCTGCATAAAACCAGAGATTGAAATGAGCACAGATAAAGTTCCTTAAGTCAAATATGGAATAGACAAGAGCTACTCCTTGCTCAACGAAATGGACTCAACACCGCATATTAAACGCCTAAGAATGTACCTGACTAGTAAGTATCGTAAAACCTATGGATTGCTATGTCTCCAAAAGAGAATCAAGCATGTGTACAGGGGCATAAACGCAGCAGTGATAGGATTGGAGAGGTTCGGTGAGCAAATGAAGACCCTTTGAAGTCATATTGCATGGTACCCATTACACGGGTCTCAACTCTCCAGGTTTAAGGTATTCTTCCTTCAGCTAAAACATGCATGTGGAACCCAAGTATGATCAACCATGTGAACGGGAGACGTGTTCAAATATGTCTCAGTTTTCCTCCCCTGGTACTCGGGTGCAACATTCCAGACGCTTTACTAACACTCTCCCCACTTGGAGAGTCAGCGCCTTTAACCTCCTGTTTGGCCCAGTTTGCAATTTCTGCGGAAGATGAACAGGAATAGCGAGAACCAATGAGAGGCTAGCTGGAGGTGTCTGGACGGGCAAATTTAACTCTCATTTCCCACCCGGAAGAGGAAATAACCAAAGGCTCAGTGTGCCGTACCGGAACCAGATTAGGGCCTGAAGCCATCCTGCGGTGTTGCGGCCAGGTCACAAGAAAGCGAGTTGAAGAAAGGAGCTCAGGGGCACTGTAATTCACAAACCTGCAGAGTTATAAATGACAGCTATCGTCCAAAAATAGACTGAAGTAAGGCTGCCAAGAGGACTTGAAAACGGGGCAGAATTGCAGGAAACCGATTTCAGGAGGTAGACTGGAATTGCATTGAAAGCATAGGAAAAGAGGCAGAACGTCCACAATGATGCACTTGGCCAAAAAGGGCATATGCGTTTTTTCCTGAATATATTCAGGAAAAAACGCATACGCCCTTTTTGGCCAACCAAGCAAGCTTGCAAAGGAAATCTGCACTACAATGAAGTCTCACTTCCCCCCGGTCAAAAGGGCCATCTGAAAAAAGTGTAAAATCCAGAAAGACAAGACATGCCATGGAGAACTGGGAGCCTTGTTATGCTGATGGGCGGGATGTAAATTGCCAACAACCACTCGGGAGAAGTGTATGGTGTTTCCTGAAACATCTAAAAAACAAAGCAACAGAACCTAGGGCACTTCCACTTATGGTCCTATAGCTTAGGGAAATTAAAATCAAAAAGACACAGCCACCCCAAAGTTTGGAACGGCTCTGTTTACAAGAACCTCGTTTACAGTACAAGTTC
This sequence comes from Stenella coeruleoalba, assembly GCF_951394435.1. Classification (NCBI taxonomy): domain Eukaryota; kingdom Metazoa; phylum Chordata; class Mammalia; order Artiodactyla; family Delphinidae; genus Stenella; species Stenella coeruleoalba. The sequence goes on from NC_137153.1 coordinate 6,817,606, forward strand.
AACATCGCAGAAAGTGAAAAATGGATAAAGAAGTTGTGGTATTTACTTACAAAGCAATATCACTCAGCAATGAAATCTGTGTCATCAGGCCCTTAGCAGCACAATGAGTGGATTCAGGTATGATGATTCTAACTGAAGTAAGTCACACAGAAAAAGAAACATCATAAGATATCAGTAATACACGGAATGTAAACTTGGCTACACAGGAACTGAATTACAGAACAGAACAGGGACTCAAATTTAGAAAACCAACTTATGCTTGCTTAAGGGTAAAGGTGAGTTGGGGTGCTGCATAAAACCAGAGATTGAAATGAGCACAGATAAAGTTCCTTAAGCCAAATATGGAATAGACAAGAGCTACTCCTTGCTCAACGAAATGGACTCAACACCGCATATTAAACGCCTAAGAATGTACCTGACTAGTAAGTATCTTAAAACCTATGGATTGCTATGTCTCCGAAAGAGAATCAAGCATGTGTACAGGGGCATAAACGCAGCAGTAGTAGGATTGGAGAGGTTCGGTGAGCAAATGAAGACCCTTTGAAGTCATATTGCATGGTACCCATTCCACGGGTTTCAACTACCCAGGTTTAAGGTATTCTTCCTTCAGCTAAAACATGCATGTGGAACCTAGAGTATGATCAACCATGTGATCGGGAGACATGTTCAAATATGTCTCCATTTTCGTACCCTGGTACTCGGGTGCAACATTCCAGACGCTTTACTAACACTCTCCCGACTTGGAGAGTCAGTCCCTTTAACCTCCTGTTTGGCCCAGTTTGCAATTTCTGCTTAAGATGAACAGAAATAGCGAGAACCAATGAGTGGCTAGCTGGAGGTGTCTGGACGGGCAAATTTAACTCTCATTTCCCACCAGGAAGAGGAAATAACCAAAGGCTCAGCGTGCCGTGCCGGAACCAGATTAGGGCCTGAAGCCATCCTGTGGTGTTGCGGCCACCTCAAAAGAAAGCGAGTTGAAGAAAGGAGCTCAGGGGCACTGTAATTCACAAACCTGCAGAGTTATAAATGACAGCTATCGTCCAAAAATAGACTGAAGTAAGGCTGCCAAGAGGACTTGAAAGCAGGGCAGAATTGCAGGAAACCGATTTCAGGAGGTAGACTGGAATTGCATTGAAAGCATAGGAAAAGAGGCAGAACGTCCACAATGATGCACTTGGCCAAAAAGGGCGTATGCGTTTTTTCCTGAATATATTCAGGAAAAAACGCATACGCCCTTTTTGGCCAACCAAGCAAGCTTGCAAAGGAAATCTGCACTACAATGAAGTCTCACTTCCCCCCGGGCAAAAGGGCCATCTGAAAAAAGTGTAAAATCCAGAAAGGCAGGACAGGCCATGGAGAACTGGGAGCCTTGTTATGCTGATGGGCGGGATGTAAATTGCCAACAACCACTCGGGAGAAGTGTATGGTGTTTCCTGAAACATCTAAAAAACAAAGCAACAGAGCCTAGGGCACTTCCACTTATGGTCCTATAGCTTAGGGAAATTAAAATAAAAAAGACACAGCCACCCCAATGTTTGGGACGCCTCCGTTTACAAGAACCTCGTTTACCATACAAGTTCAATATCACAGAAAGTGAAAAATGGATAAAGAACTTGTGGTACTTACGTACAATGCAGTATCACTCAGCAATGAAATCTATGTCATCAGGCCCATAGCAGCATAATGAGTGGATTCAGGTACGATGATTCTAACTGAAATAAGTCACACAGAAAAAGAAACATCATAAGATATCAGTAATACACGGAATGTAAACTTGGCTACACAGGAACTGAATTACAGAACAGAACAGGGTCTCAAATTTAGAAAACCAACTTATGCTTGCTTAAGGGGAAAGGTGAGTTGGGGTGCTGCATAAAACCAGAGATTGAAATGAGCACAGATAACGTTCCTTAAGCCAAATATGGAATAGACAAGAGCTACTCCTTGCTCAACGAAATGGACTCAACACCCCATATTAAACGCCTAAGAATGTACCTGACTAGTAAGTATCTTAAAACCTATGGATTCCTATGTCTCCAAAAGAGAATCAAGCGTGTGTACAGGGGCATAAACGCAGCAGTGATAAGATTGGAGAGGTTCGGTGAGCAAATGAAGACCCTTTGAAGTCATATTTCATGGTACCCATTCCACGGGTCTCAACTCTCCAGGTTTAAGGTATTCTTCCTTCAGCTAAAACATGCATGTGGAACCCAGAGTATGATCAACCATGTGAACGGGAGACGTGTTCAAATATGTCTCAGTTTTCCTCCCCTGGTAGTCGGGTGCAACATTCCAGACGCTTTACTAACACTCTTCCGACTTGGAGAGTCAGTCCCTTTAACCTCCTGTTTAGCACAGTTTGCAATTTCTGCGGAAGATGAACAGGAATAGCGAGAACCAATGAGAGACTAGCTGGAGGTGTCTGGACGGGCAAATTTAACTCTCATTTCCCACCAGGAAGAGGAATTAACCAAAGGCTCAGCATGCCGTGCCGGAACCAGATTAGGGCCTGAAGCCATCCTGCGGTGTTGCGGCCAGCTCAAAAGAAATCGAGTTGAAGAAAGGAGCTCAGGGGCACTGTAATTCACAAACCTGCAGAGTTATAAATGACAGCTATCGTCCAAAAATAGACTGAAGTAAGGCTGCCAAGAGGACTTGAAAGCGGGGCAGAATTGCAGGAAACCGATTTCAGGAGGTAGACTGGAATTGCATTGCAAGCATAGGAAAAGAGGCAGAACGTCCACAATGATGCACTTGGCCAAAAAGGGCGTATGCGTTTTTTCCTGAATATATTCAGGAAAAAACGCATATGCACTTTTTGGCCAACCAAGCAAGCTTGCAAAGGAAATCTGCACTACAATGAAGTCTCACTTCCCCCCGGTCAAAAGGGCCATCTGAAAAAAGTGTAAAATCCGGAAAGGCAGGACAGGCCATGGAGAACTGGGAGCCTTGTTATGCTGATGGGCGGGATGTAAATTGCCAACAACCACTCGGGAGAAGTGTATGGTGTTTCCTGAAACATCTAAAAAACAAAGCAACAGAACCTAGGGCACTTCCACTTATGGTCCTATAGCTTAGGGAAATTAAAATCTAAAAGACACAGCCACCCCAAAATTTGGAACGGCTCTGTTTACAAGAACCTCGTTTACAGTACAAGTTCAACATCGCAGAAAGTGAAAAATGGATAAAGAAGTTGTGGTATTTACTTACAAAGCAATATCACTCAGCAATGAAATCTGTGTCATCAGGCCCTTAGCAGCACAATGAGTGGATTCAGGTATGATGATTCTAACTGAAATAAGTCACACAGAAAAAGAAACATCATAAGATATCAGTAATACACGGAATGTAAACTTGGCTACACAGGAACTGAATTACAGAACAGAACAGGGTCTCAAATTTAGAAAACCAACTTATGCTTGCTTAAGGGTAAAGGTGAGTTGGGGTGCTGCATAAAACCAGAGATTGAAATGAGCACAGATAAAGTTCCTTAAGTCAAATATGGAATAGACAAGAGCTACTCCTTGCTCAACGAAATGGACTCACCACCGCATATTAAACGCCTAAGAATGTACCTGACTAGTAAGTATCGTAAAACCTATGGATTGCTATGTCTCCAAAAGAGAATCAAGCATGTGTACAGGGGCATAAACGCAGCAGTGATAGGATTGGAGAGGTTCGGTGAGCAAATGAAGACCCTTTGAAGTCATATTGCATGGTACCCATTACACGGGTCTCAACTCTCCAGGTTTAAGGTATTCTTCCTTCAGCTAAAACATGCATGTGGAACCCAAGTATGATCAACCATGTGAACGGGAGACGTGTTCAAATATGTCTCAGTTTTCCTCCCCTGGTACTCGGGTGCAACATTCCAGACGCTTTACTAACACTCTCCCCACTTGGAGAGTCAGCGCCTTTAACCTCCTGTTTGGCCCAGTTTGCAATTTCTGCGGAAGATGAACAGGAATAGCGAGAACCAATGAGAGGCTAGCTGGAGGTGTCTGGACGGGCAAATTTAACTCTCATTTCCCACCCGGAAGAGGAAATAACCAAAGGCTCAGTGTGCCGTACCGGAACCAGATTAGGGCCTGAAGCCATCCTGCGGTGTTGCGGCCAGGTCACAAGAAAGCGAGTTGAAGAAAGGAGCTCAGGGGCACTGTAATTCACAAACCTGCAGAGTTATAAATGACAGCTATCGTCCAAAAATAGACTGAAGTAAGGCTGCCAAGAGGACTTGAAAACGGGGCAGAATTGCAGGAAACCGATTTCAGGAGGTAGACTGGAATTGCATTGAAAGCATAGGAAAAGAGGCAGAACGTCCACAATGATGCACTTGGCCAAAAAGGGCATATGCGTTTTTTCCTGAATATATTCAGGAAAAAACGCATACGCCCTTTTTGGCCAACCAAGCAAGCTTGCAAAGGAAATCTGCACTACAATGAAGTCTCACTTCCCCCCGGTCAAAAGGGCCATCTGAAAAAAGTGTAAAATCCAGAAAGACAAGACATGCCATGGAGAACTGGGAGCCTTGTTATGCTGATGGGCGGGATGTAAATTGCCAACAACCACTCGGGAGAAGTGTATGGTGTTTCCTGAAACATCTAAAAAACAAAGCAACAGAACCTAGGGCACTTCCACTTATGGTCCTATAGCTTAGGGAAATTAAAATCAAAAAGACACAGCCACCCCAAAGTTTGGAACGGCTCTGTTTACAAGAACCTCGTTTACAGTACAAGTTCAACATCGCAGAAAGTGAAAAATGGATAAAGAAGTTGTGGTATTTACTTACAAAGCAATATCACTCAGCAATGAAATCTGTGTCATCAGGCCCTTAGCAGCACAATGAGTGGATTCAGGTATGATGATTCTAACTGAAGTAAGTCACACAGAAAAAGAAACATCATAAGATATCAGTAATACACGGAATGTAAACTTGGCTACACAGGAACTGAATTACAGAACAGAACAGGGACTCAAATTTAGAAAACCAACTTATGCTTGCTTAAGGGTAAAGGTGAGTTGGGGTGCTGCATAAAACCAGAGATTGAAATGAGCACAGATAAAGTTCCTTAAGCCAAATATGGAATAGACAAGAGCTACTCCTTGCTCAACGAAATGGACTCAACACCGCATATTAAACGCCTAAGAATGTACCTGACTAGTAAGTATCTTAAAACCTATGGATTGCTATGTCTCCGAAAGAGAATCAAGCATGTGTACAGGGGCATAAACGCAGCAGTAATAGGATTGGAGAGGTTCGGTGAGCAAATGAAGACCCTTTGAAGTCATATTGCATGGTACCCATTCCACGGGTTTCAACTACCCAGGTTTAAGGTATTCTTCCTTCAGCTAAAACATGCATGTGGAACCTAGAGTATGATCAACCATGTGATCGGGAGACATGTTCAAATATGTCTCCATTTTCGTACCCTGGTACTCGGGTGCAACATTCCAGATGCTTTACTAACACTCTCCCGACTTGGAGAGTCAGTCCCTTTAACCTCCTGTTTGGCCCAGTTTGCAATTTCTGCTTAAGATGAACAGAAATAGTGAGAACCAATGAGTGGCTAGCTGGAGGTGTCTGGACGGGCAAATTTAACTCTCATTTCCCACCAGGAAGAGGAAATAACCAAAGGCTCAGCGTGCCGTGCCGGAACCAGATTAGGGCCTGAAGCCATCCTGTGGTGTTGCGGCCACCTCAAAAGAAAGCGAGTTGAAGAAAGGAGCTCAGGGGCACTGTAATTCACAAACCTGCAGAGTTATAAATGACAGCTATCGTCCAAAAATAGACTGAAGTAAGGCTGCCAAGAGGACTTGAAAGCAGGGCAGAATTGCAGGAAACCGATTTCAGGAGGTAGACTGGAATTGCATTGAAAGCATAGGAAAAGAGGCAGAACGTCCACAATGATGCACTTGGCCAAAAAGGGCGTATGCGTTTTTTCCTGAATATATTCAGGAAAAAACGCATACGCCCTTTTTGGCCAACCAAGCAAGCTTGCAAAGGAAATCTGCACTACAATGAAGTCTCACTTCCCCCCGGGCAAAAGGGCCATCTGAAAAAAGTGTAAAATCCAGAAAGGCAGGACAGGCCATGGAGAACTGGGAGCCTTGTTATGCTGATGGGCGGGATGTAAATTGCCAACAACCACTCGGGAGAAGTGTATGGTGTTTCCTGAAACATCTAAAAAACAAAGCAACAGAGCCTAGGGCACTTCCACTTATGGTCCTATAGCTTAGGGAAATTAAAATCAAAAAGACACAGCCACCCCAATGTTTGGGACGCCTCCGTTTACAAGAACCTCGTTTACCATACAAGTTCAATATCACAGAAAGTGAAAAATGGATAAAGAACTTGTGGTACTTACGTACAATGCAGTATCACTCAGCAATGAAATCTATGTCATCAGGCCCATAGCAGCATAATGAGTGGATTCAGGTACGATGATTCTAACTGAAATAAGTCACACAGAAAAAGAAACATCATAAGATATCAGTAATACACGGAATGTAAACTTGGCTACACAGGAACTGAATTACAGAACAGAACAGGGTCTCAAATTTAGAAAACCAACTTATGCTTGCTTAAGGGGAAAGGTGAGTTGGGGTGCTGCATAAAACCAGAGATTGAAATGAGCACAGATAACGTTCCTTAAGCCAAATATGGAATAGACAAGAGCTACTCCTTGCTCAACGAAATGGACTCAACACCCCATATTAAACGCCTAAGAATGTACCTGACTAGTAAGTATCTTAAAACCTATGGATTCCTATGTCTCCAAAAGAGAATCAAGCGTGTGTACAGGGGCATAAACGCAGCAGTGATAAGATTGGAGAGGTTCGGTGAGCAAATGAAGACCCTTTGAAGTCATATTGCATGGTACCCATTCCACGGGTCTCAACTCTCCAGGTTTAAGGTATTCTTCCTTCAGCTAAAACATGCATGTGGAACCCAGAGTATGATCAACCATGTGAACGGGAGACGTGTTCAAATATGTCTCAGTTTTCCTCCCCTGGTAGTCGGGTGCAACATTCCAGACGCTTTACTAACACTCTTCCGACTTGGAGAGTCAGTCCCTTTAACCTCCTGTTTAGCACAGTTTGCAATTTCTGCGGAAGATGAACAGGAATAGCGAGAACCAATGAGAGACTAGCTGGAGGTGTCTGGACGGGCAAATTTAACTCTCATTTCCCACCAGGAAGAGGAATTAACCAAAGGCTCAGCATGCCGTGCCGGAACCAGATTAGGGCCTGAAGCCATCCTGCGGTGTTGCGGCCAGCTCAAAAGAAAGCGAGTTGAAGAAAGGAGCTCAGGGGCACTGTAATTCACAAACCTGCAGAGTTATAAATGACAGCTATCGTCCAAAAATAGACTGAAGTAAGGCTGCCAAGAGGACTTGAAAGCAGGGCAGAATTGCAGGAAACCGATTTCAGGAGGTAGACTGGAATTGCATTGAAAGCATAGGAAAAGAGGCAGAACGTCCACAATGATGCACTTGGCCAAAAAGGGCGTATGCGTTTTTTCCTGAATATATTCAGGAAAAAACGCATACGCCCTTTTTGGCCAACCAAGCAAGCTTGCAAAGGAAATCTGCACTGCAATGAAGTCTCAATTCCCCCAGTCAAAAGGGCCATCTGAAAAAAGTGTAAAATTCAGAAAGGCAGGACAGGCCATGGAGAACTGGGAGCCTTGTTATGCTGATGGGCGGGATGTAAATTGCCAACAGACACTCGGGAGAAGTGTATGGTGTTTCCTGAAACATCTAAAAAACAAAGCAACAGAGCCTAGGGCACTTCCACTTATGGTCCTATAGCTTAGGGAAATTAAAATCAAAAAGACACAGCCACCCCAAAGTTTGGGACACCTCCATTTACAAGAACCTCGTTTACCATACAAGTTCAATATCACAGAAAGTGAAAAATGGATAAAGAACATGTGGTACTTACGTACAATGCAGTATCACCCAGCAATGAAATCTATGTCATCAGGCCCGTAGCAGCATAATGAGTGGATTCAGGTACGATGATTCTAACTGAAATAAGTCACACAGAAAAAGAAACATCATAAGATATCAGTAATACACGGAATGTAAACTTGGCTACACAGGAACTGCATTCCAAAACAGAACAGGGTCTCAAATTTAGAAAACCAACTTATGCTTGCTTAAGGGTAAAGGTGAGTTGGGGTGCTGCATAAAACCAGAGATTGAAATGAGCACAGATAAAGTTCCTTAAGCCAAATATGGAATAGACAAGAGCTACTCCTTGCTCAACGAAATGGACTCAACACCCCATATTAAACGCCTAAGAATGTACCTGACTAGTAAGTATCTTAAAACCTATGGATTGCTATGTCTCCAAAAGAGAATCAAGCGTGTGTACAGGGGCATAAACGCAGCAGTGATAGGATTGGAGAGGTTCGGTGAGCAAATGAAGACCCTTTGAAGTCATATTGCATGGTACCCATTCCACGGGTCTCAACTCTCCAGGTTTAAGGTATTCTTCCTTCAGCTAAAACATGCATGTGGAACCCAGAGTATGATCAACCATGTGAACGGGAGACGTGTTCAAATATGTCTCAGTTTTCCTCCCCTGGTACTCGGGTGCAACATTCCAGACGCTTTACTAACACTCTTCCGACTTGGAGAGTCAGTCCCTTTAACCTCCTGTTTGGCCCAGTTTGCAATTTCTGCGGAAGATGAACGGGAATAGCGAGAACCAATGAGAGACTAGCTGGAGGTGTCTGGACGGGCAAATTTAACTCTCATTTCCCACCAGGAAGAGGAATTAACCAAAGGCTCAGCGTGCCGTGCCGGAACCAGATTAGGGCCTGAAGCCATCCTGCGGTGTTGCGGCCAGGTCACAAGAAAGTGAGTTGAAGAAAGGAGCTCAGGGGCACTGTAATTCACAAACCTGCAGAGTTATAAATGACAGCTATCGTCCAAAAATAGACTGAAGTAAGGCTGCCAAGAGGACTGGAAAGCGGGGCAGAATTGCAGGAAACCGATTTCAGGAGGTAGACTGGAATTGCATTGAAAGCATAGGAAAAGAGGCAGAACGTCCACAATGATGCACTTGGCCAAAAAGGGCGTATGCGTTTTTTCCTGAATATATTCAGGAAAAAACGCATACGCCCTTTTTGGCCAACCAAGCAAGCTTGCAAAGGAAATCTGCACTACAATGAAGTCTCACTTCCCCCCGGTCAAAAGGGCCATCTGAAAAAAGTGTAAAATCCAGAAAGGCAGGACAGGCCATGGAGAACTGGGAGCCTTGTTATGCTGATGGGCGGGATGTAAATTGCCAACAGACACTCGGGAGAAGTGTATGGTGTTTCCTGAAACATCTAAAAAACAAAGCAACAGAGCCTAGGGCACTTCCACTTATGGTCCTATAGCTTAGGGAAATTAAAATCAAAAAGACACAGCCACCCCAAAGTTTGGGACGCCTCCATTTACAAGAACCTCGTTTACCATACAAGTTCAATATCACAGAAAGTGAAAAATGGATAAAGAACTTGTGGTACTTACGTACAATGCAGTATCACTCAGCAATGAAATCTATGCCATCAGGCCCGTAGCAGCATAATGAGTGGATTCAGGTACGATGATTCTAACTAAAATAAGTCACACAGAAAAAGAAACATCATAAGTTATCAGTAATACACGGAATGTAAACTTGGCTACACAGGAACTGCATTCCAAAACAGAACAGGGTCTCAAATTTAGAAAACCAACTTATGCTTGCTTAAGGGGAAAGGTGAGTTGGGGTGCTGCATAAAACCAGAGATTGAAATGAGCACAGATAAAGTTCCTTAAGCCAAATATGGAATAGACAAGAGCTACTCCTTGCTCAACGAAATGGACTCAACACCTCATATTAAACGCCTAAGAATGTACCTGACTAGTAAGTATCTTAAAACCTATGGATTGCTATGTCTCCAAAAGAGAATCAAGCGTGTGTACAGGGGCATAAACGCAGCAGTGATAGGATTGGAGAGGTTCGGTGAGCAAATGAAGACCGTTTGAAGTCATATTGCATGGTACCCATTACACGGGTCTCAACTCTCCAGGTTTAAGGTATTCTTCCTTCAGCTAAAACATGCATGTGGAACCCAGAGTATGATCAACCATGTGAATGGGAGACGTGTTCAAATATGTCTCAGTTTTCCTCCCCTGATACTCGGGTGCAAAATTCCAGACGCTTTACTAACACTCTTCCGACTTGGAGAGTCAGTCCCTTTAACCTCCTGTTTGGCCCAGTTTGCAATTTCTGCGGAAGATGAACAAGAATAGCGAGAACCAATGAGAGACTAGCTGGAGGTGTCTGGACGGGCAAATTTAACTCTCATTTCCCACCAGGAAGAGGAATTAACCAAAGGCTCAGCGTGCCGTGCCGGAACCAGATTAGGGCCTGAAGCCATCCTGCGGTTTTGCGGCCAGGTCACAAGAAAGCGAGTTGAAGAAAGGAGCTCAGGGGCACTGTAATTCACAAACCTGCAGAGTTATAAATGACAGCTATCGTCCAAAAATAGACTGAAGTAAGGCTGCCAAGAGGACTTCAAAGCGGGGTAGAATTGCAGGAAACCGATTTCAGGAGGTAGACTGGAATTGCATTGAAAGCATAGGAAAAGAGGCAGAACGTCCACAATGATGCACTTGGCCAAAAAGGGCGTATGCGTTTTTTCCTGAATATATTCAGGAAAAAACGCATACGCCCTTTTTGGCCAACCAAGCAAGCTTGCAAAGGAAATGTGCACTACAATGAAGTCTCACTTCCCCCCAGTCAAAAGGGCCATCTGAAAAAAGTGTAAAATCCAGAAAGGCAGGACAGGCCATGGAGAACTGGGAGCCTTGTTATGCTGATGGGCGGGATGTAAATTGCCAACAGACACTCGGGAGAAGTGTATGGTGTTTCCTGAAACATCTAAAAAACAAAGCAACAGAGCCTAGGGCACTGCCACTTATGGTCCTATAGTTTAGGGAAATTAAAATCAAAAAGACACAGCCACCCCAAACTTTCGAATGGCTCTGTTTACAAGAACCTCATTTACAGTACAAGTTCAACATCGCAGAAAGTGAAAAATGGATAAAGAAGTTGTGGTATTTACTTACAAAGCAATATCACTCAGCAATGAAATCTGTGTCATCAGGCCCGTAGCAGCACAATGAGTGGATTCAGGTATGATGATTCTAACTGAAATAAGTCACACAGAAAAGAAACATCATAAGATATCAGTAATACACGGAATGTAAACTTGGCTACACAGGAACTGAATTACAGAACAGAACAGGGTCTCAAATTTAGAAAACCAACTTATGCTTGCTTAAGGGTAAAGGTGAGTTGGGGTGCTGCATAAAACCAGAGATTGAAATGAGCACAGATAAAGTTCCTTAAGTCAAATATGGAATAGACAAGAGCTACTCCTTGCTCAACGAAATGGACTCAACACCGCATATTAAACGCCTAAGAATGTACCTTACTAGTAAGTATCGGAAAACCTATGGATTGCTATGTCTCCAAAAGATAATCAAGCATGTGTACAGGGGCATAAACGCAGCAGTGATAGGATTGGAGAGGTTCGGTGAGCAAATGAAGACCCTTTGAAGTCATATTGCATGGTACGCATTACACGGGTCTCAACTCTCCAGGTTTAAGGTATTCTTCCTTCAGCTAAAACATGCATGTGGAACCTAGAGTATGATCAACCATGTGATCGGGAGACGTGTTTAAATATGTCTCAGTTTTCCTCCCCTGGTACTCGGGTGCAACATTCCAGACGCTTTACTAACACTCTCCCGACTTGGAGAGTCAGTCCCTTTAACCTCCTGTTTGGCCCAGTTTGCAATTTCTGCGGAAGATGAACAGGAATAGCGAGAACCAATGAGAGACTAGCTGGAGGTGTCTGGACGGGCAAATTTAACTCTCATTTCCCACCAGGAAGAGGAATTAACCAAAGGCTCAGCGTGCCGTGCCAGAACCAGATTAGGGCCTGAAGCCATCCTGCGGTGTTGCGGCCAGGTCACAAGAAAGCGAGTTGAAGAAAGGAGCTCAGGGACACTGTATTTCACAAACCTGCAGAGTTATAAATGACAGCTATCGTCCAAAAGTAGACTGAAGTAAGGCTGCCAAGAGGACTTGAAAGCGGGGCAGAATTGCAGGAAACCGATTTCAGGAGGTAGACTGGAATTGCATTGAAAGCATAGGAAAAGAGGCAGAACGTCCACAATGATGCACTTGGCCAAAAAGGGCGTATGCGTTTTTTCCTGAATATATTCAGGAAAAAACGCATACGCCCTTTTTGGCCAACCAAGCAAGCTTGCAAAGGAAATCTGCACTAAAATGAAGTCTCACTTCCCCCCGGTCAAAAGGGCCATCTGAAAAAAGTGTAAAATCCAGAAAGACAAGACAGGCCATGGAGAACTGGGAGCCTTGTTATGATGATGGGCGGGATGTAAATTGCCAACAACCACTCGGGAGAAGTGTATGGTGTTTCCTGAAACATCTAAAAAACAAAGCAACAGAACCTAGGGCACTTCCACTTATGGTCTTATAGCTTAGGGAAATTAAAATCAAAAAGACACAGCCACCCCAAAGTTTGGAACGGATCTGTTTACAAGAACCTCGTTTACAGTACAAGTTCAACATCGCAGAAAGTGAAAGATGGATAAAGAAGTTGTGGTATTTACTTACAAAGCAATATCACTCAGCAATGAAATCTGTGTCATCAGGCCCTTAGCATCACAATGAGTGGATTCAGGTATGATGATTCTAACTGAAATAAGTCACACAGAAAAAGAAACATCATAAGATATCACTAATACACGGAATGTAAACTTGGCTACACAGGAACTGAATTCCAAAACGGAACAGTGTTTCAAATTTAGAAAACCAACTTATGCTTGCTTAAGGGTAAAGGTGAGTTGGGGTGCTGCATAAAACCAGAGATTGAAATGAGCACAGATAAAGTTCCTTAAGCCAAATATGGAATAGACAAGAGCTACTCCTTGCTCAACGAAATGGACTCAACACCCCATATTAAACGCCTAATAATGTACCTGAATAGTAAGTATCTTAAAACTTATGGATTGCTATGTCTCCAAAAGAGAATCAAGCGTGTGTACAGGGGCATAAACGCAGCAGTGATAGGATTGGAGAGGTTCGGTGAGCAAATGAAGACCCTTTGAAGTCATATTGCATGGTACCCATTACACGGGTCTCAACTCTCCAGGTTTAAGGTATTCTTCCTTCAGCTAAAACATGCATGTGGAACCCAAGTATGATCAACCATGTGAACGGGAGACGTGTTCAAATATGTCTCAGTTTTCCTCCCCTGGTACTCGGGTGCAACATTCCAGACGCTTTACTAACACTCTCCCCACTTGGAGAGTCAGCGCCTTTAATCTCCTGTTTGGCCCAGTTTGCAATTTCTGCGGAAGATGAACAGGAAAAGCGAGAACCAATGAGAGGCTAGCTGGAGGTGTCTGGACGGGCAAATTTAACTCTCATTTCCCACCAGGAAGAGGAAATAACCAAAGGCTCAGCGTGCCGTACCGGAACCAGATTAGGGCCTGAAGCCATCCTGCGGTGTTGCGGCCAGCTCAAAAGAAAGCGAGTTGAAGAAAGGAGCTCAGGGGCACTGTAATTCACAAACCTGCAGAGTTATAAATGACAGCTATCGTCCAAAAATATACTGAAGCAAGGCTGCCAAGAGGACTTGAAAGAGGGGCAGAATTGCAGGAAACCGATTTCAGGAGGTAGACTGGAATTGCATTGAAAGCATAGGAAAAGAGGCAGAACGTCCACAATGATGCACTTGGCCAAAAAGGGCGTATGCGTTTTTTCCTGAATATATTCAGGAAAAAACGCATACGCCCTTTTTGGCCAACCAAGCAAGCTTGCAAAGGAAATCTGCACTACAATGAAGTCTCACTTCCCCCCGGTCAAAAGGGCCATCTGAAAAAAGTGTAAAATCCAGAAAGGCAGGACAGGCCATGGAGAACTGGGAGCCTTGTTATGCTGATGGGCGGGATGTAAATTGCCAACAACCACTCGGGAGAAGTGTATGGTGTTTCCTGAAACATCTAAAAAACAAAGCAACAGAACCTAGGGCACTTCCACTTATGGTCCTATAGCTTAGGGAAATTAAAATCAAAAAGACACAGCCACCCCAAACTTTCGAACGGCTCTGTTTACAAGAACCTCGTTTACAGTACAAGTTCAACATCGCAGAAAGTGAAAAATGGATAAAGAAGTTGTGGTATTTACTTACAAAGCAATATCACTCAGCAATGAAATCTGTGTCATCAGGCCCCTAGCAGCACAATGAGTGGATTCAGGTATGATGATTCTAACTGAAGTAAGTCACACAGAAAAAGAAACATCATAAGATATCAGTAATACACGGAATGTAAACTTGGCTACACAGGAACTGAATTACAGAACAGAACAGGGACACAAACTTAGAAAACCAACTTATGCTTGCTTAAGGGTAAAGGTGAGTTTGGGTGCTGCATAAGACCAGAGATTGAAATGAGCACAGATAAAGTTCCTTAAGTCAAATATGGAATAGACAAGAGCTACTCCTTGCTCAACGAAATGGACTCAACACCGCATATTAAACGCTTAAGAATGTACCTGACTAGTAAGTATCGGAAAACCTATGGATTGCTATGTCTCCAAAAGAGAATCAAGCATGTGTACAGGGGCATAAACGCAGCAGTGATAGGATTGGAGAGGTTCGGTGAGCAAATGAAGACCCTTTGAAGTCATATTGCATGGTACCCATTACACGGGTCTCAACTCTCCAGGTTTAAGGTATTCTTCCTTCAGCTAAAACATGCATGTGGAACCCAAGTATGATCAACCATGTGAACGGGAGACGTGTTCAAATATGTCTCAGTTTTCCTCCCCTGGTACTCGGGTGCAACATTCCAGACGCTTTACTAACACTCTCCCCACTTGGAGAGTCAGCGCCTTTAACCTCCTGTTTGGCCCAGTTTGCAATTTCTGCGGAAGATGAACAGGAATAGCGAGAACCAATGAGAGACTAGCTGGAGGTGTCTGGACGGGCAAATTTAACTCTCATTTCCCACCAGGAAGAGGAATTAACCAAAGGCTCAGCGTGCCGTGCCGGAACCAGATTAGGGCCTGAAGCCATCCTGCGGTGTTGCGGCCAGGTCACAAGAAAGCGAGTTGAAGAAAGGAGCTCAGGGGCACTGTAATTCACAAACCTGCAGAGTTATAAATGACAGCTATCGTCCAAAAATAGACTGAAGTAAGGCTGCCAAGAGGACTTGAAAGCGGGGCAGAATTGCAGGAAACCGATTTCAGGAGGTAGACTGGAATTGCATTGAAAGCATAGGAAAAGAGGCAGAACGTCCACAATGATGCACTTGGCCAAAACGGGCGTATGCGTTTTTTCCTGAATATATTCAGGAAAAAACGCATGCGCCCTTTTTGGCCAACCAAGCAAGCTTGCAAAGGAAATCTGCACTACAATGAAGTCTCACTTCCCCCCGGCCAAAAGGGCCATCTGAAAAAAGTGTAAAATCCAGAAAGGCAACAGGCCATGGAGAACTGGGAGCCTTGTTATGCTGATGGGCGGGATGTAAATTGCCAACAGACACTTGGGAGAAGTGTATGGTGTTTCCTGAAACATCTAAAAAACAAAGCAACAGAGCCTAGGGCACTTCCACTTATGGTCCTATAGCTTAGGGAAATTAAAATCAAAAAGACACAGCCACCCCAAAGTTTGGAACAGCTCTGTTTACAAGAACCTCGTTTACAGTACAAGTTCAACATCGCAGAAAGTGAAAAATGGATAAAGAAGTTGTGGTATTTACTTACAAAGCAATATCACTCAGCAATGAAATCTGTGTCATCAGGCCCTTAGCAGCACAATGAGTGGATTCAGGTATGATGATTCTAACTGAAATAAGTCACACAGAAAAAGAAACACCATAAGATATCAGTAATACACGGAATGTAAACTTGGCTACACAGGAACTGAATTACAGAACAGAACAGGGTCTCAAATTTAGAAAACCAACTTATGCTTGCTTCAGGGTAAAGGTGAGTTGGGGTGCTGCATAAAACCAGAGATTGAAATGAGCACAGATAAAGTTCCTTAAGTCAAATATGGAATAGACAAGAGCTACTCCTTGCTCAACGAAATGGACTCAACACCGCATATTAAACGCCTAAGAATGTACCTGACTAGTAAGTATCGGAAAACCTATGGATTGCTATGTCTCCAAAAGAGAATCAAGCATGTGTACAGGGGCATAAACGCAGCAGTGATAGGATTGGAGAGGTTCGGTGAGCAAATGAAGACCCTTTGAAGTCATATTGCATGGTACGCATTACACGGGTCTCAACTCTCCAGGTTTAAGGTATTCTTCCTTCAGCTAAAACATGCATGTGGAACCTAGAGTATGATCAACCATGTGATCGGGAGACGTGTTCAAATATGTCTCAGTTTTCCTCCCCTGGAACTCGGGTGCAACATTCCAGACGCTTTACTAACACTCTCCCGACTTGGAGAGTCAGTCCCTTTAACCTCCTGTTTGGCCCAGTTTGCAATTTCTGCGGAAGATGAACAGGAATAGCGAGAACCAATGAGAGACTAGCTGGAGGTGTCTGGACGGGCAAATTTAACTCTCATTTCCCACCAGGAAGAGGAATTAACCAAAGGCTCAGCATGCCGGGCCGGAACCAGCTTAGGGCCTGAAGCCATCATGCGGTGTTGCGGCCAGGTCACAAGAAAGCGAGTTGAAGAAAGGAGCTCAGGGGCACTGTAATTCACAAACCTGCAGAGTTATAAATGAGAGCTATCGTCCAAAAATAGACTGAAGTAAGGCTGCCAAGAGGACTTGAAAGCGGGGCAGAATTGCAGGAAACCGATTTCAGGAGGTAGACTGGAATTGCATTGAAAGCATAGGAAAAGAGGCAGAACGTCCACAATGATGCACTTGGCCAAAAAGGGCGTATGCGTTTTTTCCTGAATATATTCAGGAAAAAACGCATACGCCCTTTTTGGCCAACCAAGCAAGCTTGCAAAGGAAATCTGCACTACAATGAAGTCTCACTTCCCCCCGGTCAAAAGGGCCATCTGAAAAAAGTGTAAAATCCAGAAAGGCAGGACAGGCCATGGAGAACTGGGAGCCTTGTTATGCTGATGGGCGGGATGTAAATTGCCAACAGACACTCGGGAGAAGTGTATGGTGTTTCCTGAAACATCTAAAAAACAAAGCAACAGAGCCTAGGGCACTGCCACTTATGGTCCTATAGCTTAGGGAAATTAAAATCAAAAAGACACAGCCACCCCAAAGTTTGGAACGGCTCTGTTTACAAGAACCTCGTTTACAGTACAAGTTCAACATCGCAGAAAGTGAAAAATGGATAAAGAAGTTGTGGTATTTACTTACAAAGCAATATCACTCAGCAATGAAATCTGTGTCATCAGGCCCGTAGCAGCACAATGAGTGGATTCAGGTATGACGATTCTAACTGAAATAAGTCACACAGAAAAGAAACATCATAAGATATCAGTAATACACGGAATGTAAACTTGGCTACACAGGAACTGAATTACAGAACAGAACAGGGTCTCAAATTTAGAAAACCAACTTATGCTTGCTTCAGGGTAAAGGTGAGTTGGGGTGCTGCATAAAACCAGAGATTGAAATGAGCACAGATAAAGTTCCTTAAGTCAAATATGGAATAGACAAGAGCTACTCCTTGCTCAACGAAATGGACTCAACACCGCATATTAAACGCTTAAGAATGTACCTGACTAGTAAGTATCGGAAAACCTATGGATTGCTATGTCTCCAAAAGAGAATCAAGCATGTGTACAGGGGCATAAACGCAGCAGTGATAGGATTGGAGAGGTTCGGTGAGCAAATGAAGACCCTTTGAAGTCATATTGCATGGTACGCATTACACAGGTCTCAACTCTCCAGGTTTAAGGTATTCTTCCTTCAGCTAAAACATGCATGTGGAACCTAGAGTATGATCAACCATGTGATCGGGAGACGTGTTCAAATATGTCTCAGTTTTCCTCCCCTGGAACTCGGGTGCAACATTCCAGACGCTTTACTAACACTCTCCCGACTTGGAGAGTCAGTCCCTTTAACCTCCTGTTTGGCCCAGTTTGCAATTTCTGCGGAAGATGAACAGGAATAGCGAGAACCAATGAGAGACTAGATGGAGGTGTCTGGACGGGCAAATTTAACTCTCATTTCCCACCAGGAAGAGGAATTAACCAAAGGCTCAGCATGCCGGGCCGGAACCAGATTAGGGCCTGAAGCCATCCTGCGGTGTTGCGGCCAGGTCACAAGAAAGCGAGTTGAAGAAAGGAGCTCAGGGGCACTGTAATTCACAAACCTGCAGAGTTATAAATGAGAGCTATCGTCCAAAAATAGACTGAAGTAAGGCTGCCAAGAGGACTTGAAAGCGGGGCAGAATTGCAGGAAACCGATTTCAGGAGGTAGACTGGAATTGCATTGAAAGCATAGGAAAAGAGGCAGAACGTCCACAATGATGCACTTGGCCAAAAAGGGCGTATGCGTTTTTTCCTGAATATATTCAGGAAAAAACGCATACGCACTTTTTGGCCAACCAAGCAAGCTTGCAAAGGAAATCTGCACTACAATGAAGTCTCACTTCCCCCCGGTCAAAAGGGCCATCTGAAAAAAGTGTAAAATCCAGAAAGACAAGACAGGCCATGGAGAACTGGGAGCCTTGTTATGCTGATGGGCGGGATGTAAATTGCCAACAACCACTCGGGAGAAGTGTATGGTGTTTCCTGAAACATCTAAAAAACAAAGCAACAGAGCCTAGGGAACTTCCACTTATGGTCCTATAGCTTAGGGAAATTAAATTCAAAAAGACACAGCCACCCCAAAGTTTGGAACGGCTCTGTTTACAAGAACCTCGTTTACAGTACAAGTTCAACATCGCAGAAAGTGAAAAATGGATAAAGAACTTGTCATACTTACGTACAATGCAGTATCACTCAGCAATGAAATCTGTGTCATCAGGCCCATAGCAGCATAATGAGTGGATTCAGGTACGATGATTCTAACTGAAATAAGTCACACAGAAAAAGAAACATCATAAGATATCACTAATACACGGAATGTAAACTTGGCTACACAGGAACTGCATTCCAAAACAGAACAGGGTCTCAAATTTAGAAAACCAACTTATGCTTGCTTAAGGGGAAAGGTGAGTTGGGGTGCTACATAAAACCAGAGATTGAAATGAGCACAGATAAAGTTCCTTAAGCCAAATATGGAATAGACAAGAGCTACTCCTTGCTCAACGAAATGGACTCAACACCCCATATTAAACGCCTAAGAATGTACCTGACTAGTAAGTATCTTAAAACCTATGGATTGCTATGTCTGCAAAAGAGAATCAAGCGTGTGTACAGGGGCATAAACGCAGCAGTGATAGGATTGGAGAGGTTCGGTGAGCAAATGAAGACCCTTTGAAGTCATATTGCATGGTACCCATTCCACGGGTCTCAACTCTCCAGGTTTAAGGTATTCTTCCTTCAGCTAAAATATGCATGTGGAACCCAGAGTATGATCAACCATGTGAACGGGAGACGTGTTCAAATATGTCTCAGTTTTCCTCCCCTGGTACTCGGGTGCAACATTCCAGACGCTTTACTAACACTCTTCCGACTTGGAGAGTCAGTCCCTTTAACCTCCTGTTTGGCCCAGTTTGCAATTTCTGTGGAAGATGAACAGGAATAGTGAGAACCAATGAGAGACTAGCTGGAGGTGTCTGGACGGGCAAATTTAACTCTCATTTCCCACCAGGAAGAGGAATTAACCAAAGGCTCAGCGTGCCATGCCGGAACCAGATTACGGACTGAATCCATCCTGCGGTGTTGCGGCCAGGTCACAAGAAAGCGAGTTGAAGAAAGGAGCTCAGGGGCACTGTAATTCACAAACCTGCAGAGTTATAAATGACAGCTATCATCCAAAAATAGACTGAAGTAAGGCTGCCAAGAGGACTTGAAAGCGGGGCAGAATTGCAGGAAACCGATTTCAGGAGGTAGACTGGAATTGCATTGAAAGCATAGGAAAAGAGGCAGAGCGTCCACAATGATGCACTTGGCCAAAAAGGGCGTATGCGTTTTTTCCTGAATATATTCAGGAAAAAACGCATACGCCCTTTTTGGCCAACCAAGCAAGCTTGCAAAGGAAATCTGCACTACAATGAAGTCTCACTTCCCCCCGGTCAAAAGGGCCATCTGAAAAAAGTGTAAAATCCAGAAAGGCAGGACAGGCCATGGACAACTGGGAGCCTTGTTATGCTGATGGGCGGGATGTAAATTGCCAACAGACACTCGGGAGAAGTGTATGGTGTTTCCTGAAACATCTAAAAAGCAAAGCAACAGAGCCTAGGGCACTGCCACTTATGGTCCTATAGCTTAGGGAAATTAAAATCAAAAAGACACAGCCACCCCAAAGTTTGGAACGGCTCTGTTTACAAGAACCTCGTTTACAGTACAAGTTCAACATCCCAGAAAGTGAAAAATGGATAAAGAAGTTGTGGTATTTACTTACAAAGCAATATCACTCAGCAATGAAATCTATGTCATCAGGCCCTTAGCATCACAATGAGTGGATTCAGGTATGATGATTCTAACTGAAATAAGTCACACAGAAAAAGAAACATCATAAGATATCAGTAATACACGGAATGTAAACTTGGCTACACAGGAACTGAATTACAGAACAGAACAGGGTCTCAAATTTAGAAAACCAACTTATGCTTGCTTAAGGGTAAAGGTGAGTTGGGGTGCTGCATAAAACCAGAGATTGAAATGAGCACAGATAAAGTTCCTTAAGTCAAATATGGAATAGACAAGAGCTACTCCTTGCTCAACGAAAGGGACTCAACACCGCATATTAAACGCCTAAGAATGTACCTGACTATTAAGTATCGTAAAACCTATGGATTGCTATGTCTCCAAAAGAGAATCAAGCATGTGTACAGGGGCATAAACGCAGCAGTGATAGGATTGGAGAGGTTCGGTGAGCAAATGAAGACCCTTTGAAGTCATATTGCATGGTACCCATTACACGGGTCTCAACTCTCCAGGTTTAAGGTATTCTTCCTTCAGCTAAAACATGCATGTGGAACCCAAGTATGATCAACCATGTGAACGGGAGACGTGTTCAAATATGTCTCAGTTTTCCTCCCCTGGTACTCAGGTGCAACATTCCAGACGCTTTACTAACACTCTCCCCACTTGGAGAGTCAGCGCCTTTAACCTCCTGTTTGGCCCAGTTTGCAATTTCTGCGGAAGATGAACAGGAATAGCGAGAACCAATGGGAGACTAGCTGGAGGTGTCTGGACGGGCAAATTTAACTCTCATTTCCCACCAGGAAGAGGAATTAACCAAAGGCTCAGCGTGCCGTGCCGGAACCAGATTAGGGCCTGAAGCCATCCTGCGGTGTTGCGGCCAGGTCACAAGAAAGCGAGTTGAAGAAAGGAGCTCAGGGGCACTGTAATTCACAAACCTGCAGAGTTATAAATGACAGCTATCGTCCAAAAATAGACTGAAGTAAGGCTGCCAAGAGGACTTGAAAGCGGGGCAGAATTGCAGGAAACCGATTTCAGGAGGTAGACTGGAATTGCATTGAAAGCATAGGAAAAGAGGCAGAACGTCCACAATGATGCACTTGGCCAAAACGGGCGCATGCGTTTTTTCCTGAATATATTCAGGAAAAAACGCATGCGCCCTTTTTGGCGAACCAAGCAAGCTTGCAAAGGAAATCTGCACTACAATGAAGTCTCACTTCCCCCCGGTCAAAAGGGCCATCTGAAAAAAGTGTAAAATCCAGAAAGGCAGGACAGGCCATGGACAACTGGGAGCCTTGTTATGCTGATGGGCGGGATGTAAATTGCCAACAGACACTCGGGAGAAGTGTATGGTGTTTCCTGAAACATCTAAAAAACAAAGCAACAGAGCCTAGGGCACTGCCACTTATGGTCCTATAGCTTAGGGAAATTAAAATCAAAAAGACACAGCCACCCCAAAGTTTGGAACGGCTCTGTTTACAAGAACCTCGTTTACAGTACAAGTTCAACATCCCAGAAAGTGAAAAATGGATAAAGAAGTTGTGGTATTTACTTACAAAGCAATATCACTCAGCAATGAAATCTATGTCATCAGGCCCTTAGCATCACAATGAGTGGATTCAGGTATGATGATTCTAACTGAAATAAGTCACACAGAAAAAGAAACATCATAAGATATCAGTAATACACGGAATGTAAACTTGGCTACACAGGAACTGAATTACAGAACAGAACAGGGTCTCAAATTTAGAAAACCAACTTATGCTTGCTTAAGGGTAAAGGTGAGTTGGGGTGCTGCATAAAATCAGAGATTGAAATGAGCACAGATAAACTTCCTTAAGTCAAATATGGAATAGACAAGAGCTACTCCTTGCTCAACGAAATGGACTCAACACCGCATATTAAACGCCTAAGAATGTACCTGACTAGTAAGTATCGTAAAACCTATGGATTGCTATGTCTCCAAAAGAGAATCAAGCATGTGTACAGGGGCATAAACGCAGCAGTGATAGGATTGGAGAGGTTTGGTGAGCAAATGAAGACCCTTTGAAGTCATATTGCATGGTACCCATTACACGGGTCTCAACTCTCCAGGTTTAAGGTATTCTTCCTTCAGCTAAAACATGCATGTGAAACCCAAGTATGATCAACCATGTGAACGGGAGACGTGTTCAAATATGTCTCAGTTTTCCTCCCCTGGTACTCGGGTGCAACATTCCAGACGCTTTACTAACACTCTCTCCACTTGGAGAGTCAGCGCCTTTAACCTCCTGTTTGGCCCACTTTGCAATTTCTGCGGAAGATGAACAGGAATAGCGAGAACCAATGAGAGACTAGCTGGAGGTGTCTGGACGGGCAAATTTAACTCTCATTTCCCACCAGGAATAGGAAATAACCAAAGGCTCAGCGTGCCGTGCCGGAACCAGATTAGGGCCTGAAGCCATCCTGCGGTGTTGCGGCCAGCTTACAAGAAAGCGCGTTGAAGAAAGGAGCTCAGGGGCACTGTAATTCACAAACCTGCAGAGTTATAAATGACAGCTATCGTCCGAAAATAGACTGAAGTAAGGCTGCCAAGAGGACTTGAAAGCGGGGCAGAATTGCAGGAAACCGATTTCAGGAGGTAGACTGGAATTGCATTGAAAGCATAGGAAAAGAGGCAGAGCGTCCACAATGATGCACTTGGCCAAAAAGGGCGTATGCGTTTTTTCCTGAATATATTCAGGAAAAAACGCATACGCCCTTTTTGGCCAACCAAGCAAGCTTGCAAAGGAAATCTGCACTACAATGAAGTCTCACTTCCCCCCGGTCAAAAGGGCCATCTGAAAAAAGTGTAAAATCCAGAAAGGCAGGACAGGCCATGGAGAACTGGGAGCCTTGTTATGCTGATGGGCGGGATGTAAATTGCCAACAGACACTCGGGAGAAGTGTATGGTGTTTCCTGAAACATCTAAAAAACAAAGCAACAGAGCCTAGGGCACTGCCACTTATGGTCCTATAGCTTAGGGAAATTAAAATCAAAAAGACACAGCCACCCCAAACTTTCGAACGGCTCTGTTTACAAGAACCTCGTTTACAGTACAAGTTCAACATCGCAGAAAGTGAAAAATGGATAAAGAAGTTGTGGTATTTACTTACAAAGCAATATCACTCAGCAATGAAATCTGTGTCATCAGGCCCGTAGCAGCACAATGAGTGGATTCAGGTATGATGATTCTAACTGAAATAAGACACACAGAAAAGAAACATCATAAGATATCAGTAATACACGGAATGTAACCTTGGCTATACAGGAACTGAATTACAGAACAGAACAGGGTCTCAAATTTAGAAAACCAACTTATGCTTGCTTAAGGGTAAAGGTGAGTTGGGGTGCTTCATAAAACCAGAGATTGAAATGAGCACAGATAAAGTTCCTTAAGTCAAATATGGAATAGACAAGAGCTACTCCTTGCTCAACGAAATGGACTCAACACCGCATATTAAACGCCTAAGAATGTACCTGACTAGTAAGTATCTTAAAACCTATGGATTGCTATGTCTCCGAAAGAGAATCAAGCATGTGTACAGGGGCATAAACGCAGCAGTGATAGGATTGGAGAGGTTCGGTGAGCAAATGAAGACCCTTTGAAGTCATATTGCATGGTACCCATTACACGGGTCTCAACTCTCCAGGTTTAAGGTATTCTTCCTTCAGCTAAAACATGCATGTGGAACCCAAGTATGATCAACCATGTGAACGGGAGACGTGTTCAAATATGTCTCAGTTTTCGTACCCTGGTACTCGGGTGCAACATTCCAGACGCTTTACTAACACTCTCCCGACTTGGAGAGTCAGTCCCTTTAACCTCCTGTTTGGCCCAGTTTGCAATTTCTGCGGAAGATGAACAGGAATAGCGAGAACCAATGAGAGACTAGCTGGAGGTGTCTGGACGGGCAAATTTAACTCTCATTTCCCACCAGGAAGATGAAATAACCAAAGGCTCAGCGTGCCGTGCCGGAACCAGATTAGGGCCTGAAGCCATCCTGCGGTGTTGCGGCCAGGTCACAAGAAAGCGAGTTGAAGAAAGGAGCTCAGGGGCACTGTAATTCACAAACCTGCAGAGTTATAAATGACAGCTATCGTCCAAAAATAAACTGAAGTAAGGCTGCCAAGAGGACTTGAAAGCGGGGCAGAATTGCAGGAAACCGATTTCAGGAGGTAGACTGGAATTGCATTGAAAGCATAGGAAAAGAGGCAGAACGTCCACAATGATGCACTTGGCCAAAAAGGGCGTATGCGTTTTTTCCTGAATATATTCAGGAAAAAACGCATACGCCCTTTTTGACCAACCAAGCAAGCTTGCAAAGGAAATCTGCACTACAATGAAGTCTCACTTCCCCCCGGTCAAAAGGGCCATCTGAAAAAAGTGTAAAATCCAGAAAGGCAGGACAGGCCATGGACAACTGGGAGCCTTGTTATGCTGATGGGCGGGATGTAAATTGCCAACAGACACTCGGGAGAAGTGTATGGTGTTTCCTGAAACATCTAAAAAACAAAGCAACAGAGCCTAGGGCACTGCCACTTATGGTCCTATAGCTTAGGGAAATTAAAATCAAAAAGACACAGCCACCCCAAAGTTTGGGACGCCTCTGTTTACAAGAACCTCGTTTACCGTACAAGTTCAACATCGCAGAAAGTGAAAAATGGATAAAGAAGTTGTGGTATTTACTTACAAAGCAATATCACTCAGCAATGAAATCTGTGTCATCAGGCCCGTAGCAGCACAATGAGTGGATTCAGGTATGATGATTCTAACTGAAGTAAGTCACACAGAAAAAGAAACATCATAAGATATCACTAATACACGGAATGTAAACTTGGCTACACAGGAACTGAATTCCAAAACAGAACAGGGTCTCAAATTTAGAAAACCAACTTATGCTTGCTTAAGGGTAAAGGTGAGTTGGGGTGCTGCATAAAACCAGAGATTGAAATGAGCACAGATAAAGTTCCTTAAGCCAAATATGGAATAGACAAGAGCTACTCCTTGCTCAACGAAATGGACTCAACACCGCATATTAAACGCCTAAGAATGTACCTGACTAGTAAGTATCTTAAAACCTATGGATTGCTATGTCTCCGAAAGAGAATCAAGCATGTGTACAGGGGCATAAACGCAGCAGTGATAGGATTGGAGAGGTTCGGTGAGCAAATGAAGACCCTTTGAAGTCATATTGCATGGTACCCATTCCACGGGTTTCAACTACGCAGGTTTTAGGTATTCTTCCTTCAGCTAAAACATGCATGTGGAACCCAAGTATGATCAACCATGTGAACGGGAGACGTGTTCAAATATGTCTCAGTTTTCCTCCCCTGGTACGCGGGTGCAACATTCCAGACGCTTTACTAACACTCTCCCCACTTGGAGAGTCAGCGCCTTTAACCTCCTGTTTGGCCCAGTTTGCAATTTCTGCGGAAGATGAACAGGAATAGCGAGAACCAATGAGAGGCTAGCTGGAGGTGTCTGGACGGGCAAATTTAACTCTCATTTCCCACCAGGAAGAGGAAATAACCAAAGGATCAGCGTGCCGTACCGGAACCAGATTAGGGCCTGAAGCCATCCTGCGGTGTTGCGGCCAGCTCAATAGAAAGCGAGTTGAACAAAGGAGCTCAGGGGCACTGTAATTCACAAACCTGCAGAGTTATAAATGACAGCTATCGTCCAAAAATAGACTGAAGTAAGGCTGCCAAGAGGACTTGAAAGCGGGGCAGAATTGCAGGAAACCGATTTCAGGAGGTAGACTGGAATTGCATTGAAAGCATAGGAAAAGAGGCAGAACGTCCACAATGATGCACTTGGCCAAAAAGGGCGTATGCGTTTTTTCCTGAATATATTCAGGAAAAAACGCATACGCCCTTTTTGGCCAACCAAGCAAGCTTGCAAAGGAAATCTGCACTACAATGAAGTCTCACTTCCCCCCGGTCAAAAGGGCCATCTGAAAAAAGTGTAAAATCCAGAAAGGCAGGACAGGCCATGGAGAACTGGGAGCCTTGTTATGCTGATGGGCGGGATGTAAATTGCCAACAACCACTCGGGAGAAGTGTATGGTGTTTCCTGAAACATCTAAAAAACAAAGCAACAGAACCTAGGGCACTTCCACTTATGGTCCTATAGCTTAGGGAAATTAAAATCAAAAAGACACAGCCACCCCAAAGTTTGGAACGGCTCTGTTTACAAGAACCTCGTTTACAGTACAAGTTCAACATCGCAGAAAGTGAAAAATGGATAAAGAAGTTGTGGTATTTACTTACAAAGCAATATCACTCAGCAATGAAATCTGTGTCATCAGGCCCTTAGAAGCACAATGAGTGGATTCAGGTATGATGATTCTAACAGAAGTAAGTCACACAGAAAAAGAAACATCATAAGATATCAGTAATACACGGAATGTAAACTTGGCTACAGAGGAACTGA
Organism: Stenella coeruleoalba; assembly: GCF_951394435.1. Lineage (NCBI taxonomy): Eukaryota > Metazoa > Chordata > Mammalia > Artiodactyla > Delphinidae > Stenella > Stenella coeruleoalba. The sequence goes on from NC_137153.1 coordinate 6,844,666, forward strand.
ATTACAGAACAGGACAGGGTCTCAAATTTAGAAAACCAACTTATGCTTGCTTAAGGGTAAAGGTGAGTTGGGGTGCTGCATAAAACCAGAGATTGAAATGAGCACAGATAAAGTTCCTTAAGTCAAATATGGAATAGACAAGAGCTACTCCTTGCTCAACGAAATGGACTCAACACCGCATATTAAAAGCCTAAGAATGTACCTGACTAGTAAGTATCTTAAAAACCTATGGATTGCTATGTCTCCGAAAGAGAATCAAGCATGTGTACAGGGGCATAAACGCAGCAGTGATAGGATTGGAGAGGTTCGGTGAGCAAATGAAGACCCTTTGAAGTCATATTGCATGGTACCCATTACACGGGTCTTAACTCTCCAGGTTTAAGGTATTCTTCCTTCAACTAAAACATGCATGTGGAACCTAGAGTATGATCAACCATGTGATCGGGAGACGTGTTCAAATATGTCTCAGTTTTCCTCCCCTGGTACTCGGGTGCAACATTCCAGACGCTTTACTAACACTCTCCCCACTTGGAGAGTCAGTCCCTTTAACCTCCTGTTTGGCCCAGTTTGCAATTTCTGCGGAAGATGAACAGGAATAGCGAGATCCAAAGAGAGGCTAGCTGGAGGTGTCTGGACGGGCAAATTTAACTCTCATTTCCCACCAGGAAGAGGAATTAACCAAAGGCTCAGCGTGCCGGGCCGGAACCAGATTAGGGCCTGAAGCCATCCTGCGGTGTTGCGGCCAGGTCACAAGAAAGCAAGTTGAAGAAAGGAGCTCAGGGGCACTGTAATTCACAAACCTGCAGAGTTATAAATGACAGCTATCGTCCAAAAATAGACTGAAGTAAGGCTGCCAAGAGGACTTGAAAGCGGGGCAGAATTGCAGGAAACCGATTTCAGGAGGTAGACTGGAATTGCATTGAAAGCATAGGAAAAGAGGCAGAACGTCCACAATGATGCACTTGGCCAAAAAGGGCGTATGCGTTTTTTCCTGAATATATTAAGGAAAAAACGCATACGCACTTTTTGGCCAACCAAGCAAGCTTGCAAAGGAAATCTGCACTACAATGAAGTCTCACTTCCCCCCGGTCAAAAGGGCCATCTGAAAAAAGTGTAAAATCCAGAAAGACAAGACAGGCCATGGAGAACTGGGAGCCTTGTTATGCTGATGGGCGGGATGTAAATTGCCAACAACCACTCGGGAGAAGTGTATGGTGTTTCCTGAAACATCTAAAAAACAAAGCAACAGAGCCTAGGGAACTTCCACTTATGGTCCTATAGCTTAGGGAAATTAAAATCAAAAAGACACAGCCACCCCAAAGTTTGGAACGGCTCTGTTTACAAGAACCTCGTTTACAGTACAAGTTCAACATCGCAGAAAGTGAAAAATGGATAAAGAAGTTGTGGTATTTACTTACAAAGCAATATCACTCAGCAATGAAATCTGTGTCATCAGGCCCTTAGAAGCACAATGAGTGGATTCAGGTATGATGATTCTAACAGAAGTAAGTCACACAGAAAAAGAAACATCATAAGATATCAGTAATACACGGAATGTAAACTTGGCTACAGAGGAACTGAATTACAGAACAGGACAGGGTCTCAAATGTAGAAAACCAACTTATGCTTGCTTAAGGGTAAAGGTGAGTTGGGGTGCTGCATAAAACCAGAGATTGAAATGAGCACAGATAAAGTTCCTTAAGTCAAATATGGAATAGACAAGAGCTACTCCTTGCTCAACGAAATGGACTCAACACCGCATATTAAATGCCTAAGAATGTACCTGACTAGTAAGTATCTTAAAAACCTATGGATTGCTATGTCTCCGAAAGAGAATCAAGCATGTGTACAGGGGCATAAACGCAGCAGTGATAGGATTGGAGAGGTTCGGTGAGCAAATGAAGACCCTTTGAAGTCATATTGCATGGTACCCATTACACGGGTCTTAACTCTCCAGGTTTAAGGTATTCTTCCTTCAACTAAAACATGCATGTGGAACCCAAGTATGATCAACCATGTGAACGGGAGACGTGTTCAAATATGTCTCAGTTTTCCTCCCCTGGTACTCGGGTGCAACATTCCAGACGCTTTACTAACACTCTCCCCACTTGGAGAGTCAGCGCCTTTAACCTCCTGTTTGGCCCAGTTTGCAATTTCTGCGGAAGATGAACAGGAATAGCGAGAACCAATGAGAGACTAGCTGAAGGTGTCTGGACGGGCAAATTTAACTCTCATTTCCCACCAGGAAAAGAAAATAACCAAAGGCTCAGCGTGCCGTGCCGGAACCAGATTAGGGCCTGAAGCCATCCTGCGGTGTTGCTGCCAGGTCACAAGAAAGCAAGTTGAAGAAAGGAGCTCAGGGGCACTGTAATTCACAAACCTGCAGAGTTATAAATGACAGCTATCGTCCAAAAATATACTGAAGTAAGGCTGCCAAGAGGACTTGAAAGCAGGGCAGAATTGCAGGAAACCGATTTCAGGAGGTAGACTGGAATTGCATTGAAAGCATAGGAAAAGAGGCAGAACGTCCACAATGATGCACTTGGCCAAAAAGGGCGTATGCATTTTTTCCTGAATATATTCAGGAAAAAACGCATACGCCCTTTTTGGCCAACCAAGCAAGCTTGCAAAGGAAATCTGCACTACAATGAAGTCTCACTTCCCCCCGGTCAAAAGGGCCATCTGAAAAAAGTGTAAAATCCAGAAAGGCAGGACAGGCCATGGAGAACTGGGAGTCTTGTTATGCTGATGGGCGGGATGTAAAAACGCATACGCCCTTTTTGGCCAACCAAGCAAGCTTGCAAAGGAAATCTGCACTACAATGAAGTCTCACTTCCCCCAGGTCAAAAGGGCCATCTGAAAAAAGTGTAAAATCCAGAAAGGCAGGACAGGCCATGGAGAACTGGGAGCCTTGTTATGCTGATGGGCGGGATGTAAATTGCCAACAACCACTCAGGAGAAGTGTATGGTGTTTCCTGAAACATCTAAAAAACAAAGCAACAGAACCTAGGGCACTTCCACTTATGGTCCTATAGCTTAGGGAAATTAAAATCAAAAAGACACAGCCACCCCAAAGTTTGGAACGGCTCTGTTTACAAGAACCTCGTTTACAGTACAAGTTCAACATCGCAGAAAGTGAAAAATGGATAAAGAAGTTGTGGTATTTACTTACAAAGCAATATCACTCAGCAATGAAATCTGTGTCATCAGGCCCTTAGCAGCACAATGAGTGGATTCAGGTATGATGATTCTAACTGAAATAAGTCACACAGAAAAAGAAACATCATAAGATATCAGTAATACACGGAATGTAAACTTGGCTACACAGGAACTGAATTACAGAACAGAACAGGGTCTCAAATTTAGAAAACCAACTTATGCTTGCTTAAGGGTAAAGGTGAGTTGGGGTGCTGCATAAAACCAGAGATTGAAATGAGCACAGATAAAGTTCCTTAGGCCAAATATGGAATAGACAAGAGCTACTCCTTGCTCAACGAAATGGACTCAACACCGCATATTAAACGCCTAAGAATGTACCTGACTAGTAAGTATCTTAAAACCTATAGATTGCTATGTCTCCGAAAGAGAATCAAGCATGTGTACAGGGGCATAAACGCAGCAGTGATAGGATTGGAGAGGTTCGGTGAGCAAATGAAGACCCTTTGAAGTCATATTGCATGGTACCCATTCCACGGGTTTCAACTACCCAGGTTTTAGGTATTCTTCCTTCAGCTAAAACATGCATGTGGAACCCAGAGTATGATCAACCATGTGATCGGGAGACGTGTTCAAATATGTCTCAGTTTTCCTCCCCTGGTACTCGGGTGCAACATTCCAGACGCTTTACTAACACTCTCCCCACTTGGAGAGTCAGCACCTTTAACCTCCTGTTTGGCACAGTTTGCAATTTCTGCGGAAGATGAACAGGAATAGTGAGAACCAATGAGAGGCTAGCTGGAGGTGTCTGGACGGGCAAATTTAACTCTCATTTCCCACCATGAGGAGGAAATAACCAAAGGCTCAGCGTGCCGTGCCAGAACCAGATTAGGGCCTGAAGCCATCCAGCGGTGTTGCGGCCAGGTCACAAGAAAGCGAGTTGAAGAAAGGAGCTCAGGGGCACTGTAATTCACAAACCTGCAGAGTTATAAATGACAGCTATCGTCCAAAAATAGACTGAAGTAAGGCTGCCAAGAGGACTTGAAAGCGGGGCAGAATTGCAGGAAACCGATTTCAGGAGGTAGACTGGAATTGCATTGAAAGCATAGGAAAAGAGGCAGAACGTCCACAATGATGCACTTGGCCAAAAAGGGCGTATGCGTTTTTTCCTGAATATATTCAGGAAAAAACGCATACGCCCTTTTTGGCCAACCAAGCAAGCTTGCAAAGGAAATCTGCACTACAATGAAGTCTCACTTCCCCCCGGGCAAAAGGGCCATCTGAAAAAAGTGTAAAATCCAGAAAGGCAGGACAGGCCATGGAGAACTGGGAGCCTTGTTATGCTGATGGGCGGGATGTAAATTGCCAACAGACACTCAGGAGAAGTGTATGGTGTTTCCTGAAACATCTAAAAAACAAAGCAACAGAGCCTAGGGCACTTCCACTTATGGTCCTATAGCTTAGGGAAATTAAAATCAAAAAGACACATCCACCCCAAAGTTTGGGACGCCTCCGTTTACAAGAACCTCGTTTACAGTACAAGTTCAACATCGCAGAAAGTGAAAAATGGATAAAGAACTTGTGGTACTTACGTACAATGCAGTATCACTCAGCAATGAAATCTGTGTCATCAGGCCCTTAGCAGCACAATGAGTGGATTCAGGTATGATGATTCTAACTGAAATAAGTCACACAGAAAAAGAAACATCATAAGATATCACTAATACACGGAATGTAAACTTGGCTACACAGGAACTGAATTACAGAACAGAACAGGGTCTCAAATTTAGAAAACCAACTTATGCTTGCTTAAGGGGAAAGGTGAGTTGGGGTGCTGCATAAAACCAGAGATTGAAATGAGCACAGATAAAGTTCCTTAAGCCAAATATGGAATAGACAAGAGCTACTCCTTGCTCAACGAAATGGACTCAACACCCCATATTAAACGCCTAAGAATGTACCTGACTAGTAAGTATCTTAAAACCTATGGATTGCTATGTCTCCAAAAGACAATCAAGCGTGTGTACAGGGGCATAAACGCAGCAGTGATAGGATTGGAGAGGTTCGGTGAGCAAATGAAGACCCTTTGAAGTCATATTGCATGGTACCCATTCCACGGGTTTCAACTACCCAGGTTTAAGGTATTCTTCCTTCATCTAAAACATGCATGTGGAACCTAGAGTATGATCAACCATGTGATCGGGAGACGTGTTCAAATATGTCTCAGTTTTCGTACCCTGATACTCGGGTGCAACATTCCAGACGCTTTACTAACACTCTCCCCACTTGGAGAGTCAGTCCCTTTAACCTCCTGTTTGGCCCAGTTTGCAATTTCTGCGGAAGATGAACAGGAATAGCGAGAACCAATGAGAGACTAGCTGGAGGTGTCTGGACGGGCAAATTTAACTCTCATTTCCCACCAGGAAGAGGAAATAACCAAAGGCTCAGCGTGCCGTACCGGAACCAGATTAGGGCCTGAAGCCATCATGCGGTGTTGCAGCCAGCTCAAAAGAAAGTGAGTTGAAGAAAGGAGCTCAGGGGCACTGTAATTCACAAACCTGCAGAGTTATAAATGACAGCTATCGTCCAAAAATAGACTGAAGTAAGGCTGCCAAGAGGACTTGAAAGCGGGGCAGAATTGCAGGAAACCGATTTCAGGAGGTAGACTGGAATTGCATTGAAAGCATAGGAAAAGAGGCAGAACGTCCACAATGATGCACTTGGCCAAAAAGGGCGTATGCGTTTTTTCCTGAATATATTCAGGAAAAAACGCATACGCCCTTTTTGACCAACCAAGCAAGCTTGCAAAGGAAATCTGCACTACAATGAAGTCTCACTTCCCCCCGGTCAAAAGGGCCATCTGAAAAAAGTGTAAAATGCAGAAAGGCAGGACAGGCCATGGAGAACTGGGAGCCTTGTTATGCTGATGGGCGGGATGTAAATTGCCAACAGACACTCGGGAGAAGTGTATGGTGTTTCCTGAAACATCTAAAAAACAAAGCAACAGAGCCTAGGGCACTGCCACTTATGGTCCTATAGCTTAGGGAAATTAAAATCAAAAAGACACAGCCACCCCAAAGTTTGGGACGCCTCTGTTTACAAGAACCTCGTTTACCGTACAAGTTCAACATCGCAGAAAGTGAAAAATGGATAAAGAAGTTGTGGTATTTACTTACAAAGCAATATCACTCAGCAATGAAATCTGTGTCATCAGGCCCGTAGCAGCACAATGAGTGGATTCAGGTATGATGATTCTAACTGAAGTAAGTCACACAGAAAAAGAAACATCATAAGATATCACTAATACACGGAATGTAAACTTGGCTACACAGGAACTGAATTCCAAAACAGAACAGGGTCTCAAATTTAGAAAACCAACTTATGCTTGCTTAAGGGTAAAGGTGAGTTGGGGTGCTGCATAAAACCAGAGATTGAAATGAGCACAGATAAAGTTCCTTAAGCCAAATATGGAATAGACAAGAGCTACTCCTTGCTCAACGAAATGGACTCAACACCCCATATTAAACGCCTAAGAATGTACCTGACTAGTAAGTATCTTAAAACCTATGGATTGCTATGTCTCTGAAAGAGAATCAAGCATGTGTACAGGGGCATAAATGCAGCAGTGATAGGATTGGAGAGGTTCGGTGAGCAAATGAAGACCCTTTGAAGTCATATTGCATGGTACCCATTCCACGGCTTTCAAATACACAGGTTTAAGGTATTCTTCCTTCAGCGAAAACATGCATGTGGAACCCAAGTATGATCAACCATGTGAACGGGAGACGTGTTCAAATATGTCTCAGTTTTCCTCCCCTGGTACTCAGGTGCAACATTCCAGACGCTTTACTAACACTCTCCCGACTTGGAGAGTAAGTCCCTTTAACCTCCTGTTTGGCCCAGTTTGCAATTTCTGTGGAAGATGAACAGGAATAGCGACAACCAATGAGAGACTAGCTGGAGGTGTCTGGACGGGCAAATTTAACTCTCATTTCCCACCAGGAAGAGGAAATAACAAAAGGCTCAGCATGCCGTGCCGGAACCAGATTAGGGCCTGAAGCCATCCTGCGGTGTTGCGGCCAGGTCACAAGAAAGCGAGTTGAAGAAAGGAGCTCAGGGGCACTGTAATTCACAAACCTGCAGAGTTATAAATGACAGCTATCGTCCAAAAATAGACTGAAGTAAGGCTGCCAAGAGGACTTGAAAGCGGGGCAGAATTGCAGGAAACCGATTTCAGGAGGTAGACTGGAATTGCATTGAAAGCATAGGAAAAGAGGCAGAACGTCCACAATGATGCACTTGGCCAAAAAGGGCGTATGCGTTTTTTCCTGAATATATTCAGGAAAAAACGCATACGCCCTTTTTGGCCAACCAAGCAAGCTTGCAAAGGAAATCTGCACTACAATGAAGTCTCACTTCCCCCCGGTCAAAAGGGCCATCTGAAAAAAGTGTAAAATCCAGAAAGGCAGGACAGGCCATGGAGAACTGGGAGCCTTGTTATGCTGATGGGCGGGATGTAAATTGCCAACAACCACTCGGGAGAAGTGTATGGTGTTTCCTGAAACATCTAAAAAACAAAGCAACAGAACCTAGGGCACTTCCACTTATGGTCCTATAGCTTAGGGAAATTAAAATCAAAAAGACACAGCCACCCCAAAGTTTGGAACGGCTCTGTTTACAAGAACCTCGTTTACAGTACAAGTTCAACATCGCAGAAAGTGAAAAATGGATAAAGAAGTTGTGGTATTTACTTACAAAGCAATATCACTCAGCAATGAAATCTGTGTCATCAGGCCCTTAGAGGCACAATGAGTGGATTCAGGTATGATGATTCTAACAGAAGTAAGTCACACAGAAAAAGAAACATCATAAGATATCAGTAATACACGGAATGTAAACTTGGCTACACAGGAACTGAATTACAGAACAGAAGAGGGTCTCAAATTTAGAAAACCAACTTATGCTTGCTTAAGGGTAAAGGTGAGTTGGGGTGCTGCATAAAACCAGAGATTGAAATGAGCACAGATAAAGTTCCTTAAGTCAAATATGAAATAGACAAGAGCTACTCCTTGCTCAACGAAATGGACTCAACACCGCATATTAAACGCCTAAGAATGTACCTGACTAGTAAGTATCGTAAAACCTATGGATTGCTATGTCTCCGAAAGAGAATCAAGCATGTGTACAGGGGCATAAACGCAGCAGTGATAGGAATGGAGAGGTTCGGTGAGCAAATGAAGACCCTTTGAAGTCATATTGCATGGTACCAATTACACGGGTCTCAACTCTCCAGGTTTAAGGTATTCTTCCTTCAGCTAAAACATGCATGTGGAACCCAAGTATGATCAACCATGTGAACGGGAGACGTGTTCAAATATGTCTCAGTTTTCCTCCCCTGGTACTCGGGTGCAACATTCCAGACGCTTTACTAACACTCTCCCCACTTGGAGAGTCAGCGCCTTTAACCTCCTGTTTGGCCCAGTTTGCAATTTCTGCGGAAGATGAACAGGAATAGCGAGAACCAATGAGAGGCTAGCTGGAGGTGTCTGGACGGGCAAATTTAACTCTCATTTCCCACCAAGAAGAGGAATTAACCAAAGGCTCAGCATGCCGGGCCGGAACCAGATTAGGGCCTGAAGCCATCCTGCGGTGTTGCGGCCAGGTCACAAGAAAGCGAGTTGAAGAAAGGAGCTCAGGGGCACTGTAATTCACAAACCTGCAGAGTTATAAATGACAGCTATCGTCCAAAAATAGACTGAAGTAAGGCTGCCAAGAGGACTTGAAAGCGGGGCAGAATTGCAGGAAACCGATTTCAGGAGGTAGACTGGAATTGCATTGAAAGCATAGGAAAAGAGGCAGAACGTCCACAATGATGCACTTGGCCAAAAAGGGCGTATGCGTTTTTTCCTGAATATATTCAGGAAAAAACGCATACGCCCTTTTTGGCCAACCAAGCAAGCTTGCAAAGGAAATCTGCACTACAATGAAGTCTCACTTCCCCCCGGTCAAAAGGGCCATCTGAAAAAAGTGTAAAATCCAGAAAGGCAACAGGCCATGGAGAACTGGGAGCCTTGTTATGCTGATGGGTGGGATGTAAATTGCCAACAGACACTTGGGAGAAGTGTATGGTGTTTCCTGAAACATCTAAAAAACAAAGCAACAGAGCCTAGGGCACTTCCACTTATGGTCCTATAGCTTAGGGAAATTAAAATCAAAAAGACACAGCCACCCCAAAGTTTGGAACGGCTCTGTTTACAAGAACCTCGTTTACAGTACAAGTTCAACAATGCAGAAAGTGAAAAATGGATAAAGAAGTTGTGGTATTCACTTACAAAGCAATATCACTCAGCAATGAAATCTATGTCATCAGGCCCTTAGCAGCACAATGAGTGGATTCAGGTATGATGATTCTAACTGAAATAAGTCACACAGAAAAGGAAATATCATAAGATATCAGTAATACACGGAATGGAAACTTGGCTACACAGGAACTGAATTACAGAACAGAACAGGGTCTCAAATTTAGAAAAACAACTTATGCTTGCTTAAGGGGAAAGGTGAGTTGGGGTGCTGCATAAAACCAGAGATTGAAATGAGCACAGATAAAGTTCCTTAAGCCAAATATGGAATAGACAAGAGCTACTCCTTGCTCAACGAAATGGACTCAACACCGCATAGTAAACGCCTAAGAATGTACCTGACTTGTAAGTATCTTAAAACCTATGGATTGCTATGTCTCCGAAAGAGAATCAAGCATGTGTACAGGGGCATAAACGCAGCAGTGATAGGATTGGAGAGGTTCGGTGAGCAAATGAAGATCCTTTGAAGTCATATTGCATGGTACCCATTCCACGGGTTTCAACTACCCAGGTTTAAGGTATTCTTCCTTCAGCTAAAACATGCATGTGGAACCTAGAGTATGATCAACCATGTGATCGGGAGATGTGTTCAAATATGTCTCAGTTTTCCTCCCCTGGTACTCGGGTGCAACATTCCAGACGCTTTACTAACACTCTCCCCACTTGGAGAGTCAGTCCCTTTAATCTCCTGTTTGGCCCAGTTTGCAATTTCTGCGGAAGATGAACAGGAATAGCGAGAACCAATGAGAGGCTAGCTGGAGGTGTCTGGACGGGCAAATTTAACTCTCATTTCCCACCAGGAAGAGGAATTAACCAAAGGCTCAGCATGCCGGGCCGGAACCAGATTAGGGCCTGAAGCCATCCTGCGGTGTTGCGGCCAGGTCACAGGAAAGCGAGTTGAAGAAAGGAGCTCAGGGGCACTGTAATTCACAAACCTGCAGAGTTATAAATGACAGCTATCGTCCAAAAATAGACTGAAGTAAGGCTGCCAAGAGGACTTGAAAGCGGGGCAGAATTGCAGGAAACCGATTTCAGGAGGTAGACTGGAATTGCATTGAAAGCATAGGAAAAGAGGCAGAACGTCCACAATGATGCACTTGGCCAAAAAGGGCGTATGCGTTTTTTCCTGAATATATTCAGGAAAAAACGCATACGCCCTTTTTGGCCAACCAAGCAAGCTTGCAAAGGAAATCTGCACTACAATGAAGTCTCACTTCCCCCCGGTCAAAAGGGCCATCTGAAAAAAGTGTAAAATCCAGAAAGGCAGGACAGGCCATGGAGAACTGGGAGCCTTGTTATGCTGATGGGCGGGATGTAAATTGCCAACAGACACTCGGGAGAAGTGTATGGTGTTTCCTGAAACATCTAAAAAACAAAGCAACAGAACCTAGGGCACTGCCACTTATGGTCCTATAGCTTAGGGAAATTAAAATCAAAAAGACACAGCCACCCCAAAGTTTGGGACGCCTCTGTTTACAAGAACCTCGTTTACAGTACAAGTTCAACATCGCAGAAAGTGAAAAATGGATAAAGAAGTTGTGGTATTCACTTACAAAGCAATATCACTCAGCAATGAAATCTATGTCATCAGGCCCTTAGCAGCACAATGAGTGGATTCAGGTATGATGATTCTAACTGAAATAAGTCACACAGAAAAAGAAACATCATAAGATATCAGTAATACACGGAATGGAAACTTGGCTACACAGGAACTGAATTACAGAACAGAACAGGGTCTCAAATTTAGAAAAACAACTTATGCTTGCTTAAGGGTAAAGGTGAGTTGGGGTGCTGCATAAAACCAGAGATTGGAATGAGCACAGATAAAGTTCCTTAAGCCAAATATGGAATAGACAAGAGCTACTCCTTGCTCAACGAAATGGACTCAACACCGCATATTAAACGCCTAAGAATGTACCTGACTTGTAAGTATCTTAAAACCTATGGATTGCTATGTCTCCAAAAGAGAATCAAGCATGTGTACAGGGGCATAAACACAGCAGTGATAGGATTGGAGAGGTTCGGTGAGCAAATGAAGACCCTTTGAAGTCATATTGCATGGTACCCATTCCACGGGTTTCAACTACCCAGTTTTAAGGTATTCTTCCTTCAGCTAAAACATGCATGTGGAACCTAGAGTATGATCAACCATGTGATCGGGAGACGTGTTCAAATATGTCTCAGTTTTCCTCCCCTGGTACTCGGGTGCAACATTCCAGACGCTTTACTAACACTCTCCCCACTTGGAGAGTCAGTCCCTTTAACCTCCTGTTTGGCCCAGTTTGCAATTTCTGCGGAAGATGAACAGGAATAGTGAGAACCAATGAGAGGCTAGCTGGAGGTGTCTGGACGGGCAAATTTAACTCTCATTTCCCACCAGGAAGAGGAATTAACCAAAGGCTCAGCATGCCGGGCCGGAACCAGATTAGGGCCTGAAGCCATCCTGCGGTGTTGCGGCCAGGTCACAAGAAAGCGAGTTGAAGAAAGGAGCTCAGGGGCACTGTAATTCACAAACCTGCAGAGTTATAAATGACAGCTATCGTCCAAAAATAGACTGAAGTAAGGCTGCCAAGAGGACTTGAAAGCGGGGCAGAATTGCAGGAAACCGATTTCAGGAGGTAGACTGGAATTGCATTGAAAGCATAGGAAAAGAGGCAGAACGTCCACAATGATGCACTTGGCCAAAAAGGGCGTATGCGTTTTTTCCTGAATATATTCAGGAAAAAACGCATACGCCCTTTTTGGCCAACCAAGCAAGCTTGCAAAGGAAATCTGCACTACAATGAAGTCTCACTTCCCCCTGGTCAAAAGGGCCATCTGGAAAAAGTGTAAAATCCAGAAAGGCAGGACAGGCCATGGAGAACTGGGAGCCTTGTTATGCTGATGGGCGGGATGTAAATTGCCAACAGACACTTGGGAGAAGTGTATGGTGTTTCCTGAAACATCTAAAAAACAAAGCAACAGAGCCTAGGGCACTGCCACTTATGGTCCTATAGCTTAGGGAAATTAAAATCAAAAAGACACAGCCACCCCAAAGTTTGGGACGCCTCTGTTTACAAGAACCTCGTTTACAGTACAAGTTCAACATCGCAGAAAGTGAAAAATGGATAAAGAAGTTGTGGTATTTACTTACAAAGCAATATCACTCAGCAATGGAATCTATGTCATCAGGCCCTTAGCATCACAATGAGTGGATTCAGGTATGATGATTCTAACTGAAATAAGTCACACAGAAAAAAAACATCATAAGATATCAGTAATACACGGAATGTAAACTTGGCTACACAGGAACTGACTTACAGAACAGAACAGGGTCTCAAATTTAGAAAACCAACTTATGCTTGCTTAAGGGGAAAGGTGAGTTGGGGTGCTGCATAAAACCAGAGATTGAAATGAGCACAGATAAAGTTCCTTAAGTCAAATATGGAATAGACAAGAGCTACTCCTTGCTCAACGAAATGGACTCAACACCGCATATTAAACGCCTAAGAATGTACCTGACTAGTAAGTATCATAAAACCTATGGATTGCTATGTCTCCAAAAGAGAATCAAGCATGTGTACAGGGGCATAAACGCAGCAGTGATAGGATTGGAGAGGTTCGGTGAGCAAATGAAGATCCTTTGAAGTCATATTGCATGGTACCCATTCCACGGGTCTCAACTCTCCAGGTTTAAGGTATTCTTCCTTCAGCTAAAACATGCATGTGGAACCCAAGTATGATCAACCATGTGAACGGGAGACGTGTTCAAATATGTCTCAGTTTTCCTCCCCTGGTACTCGGGTGCAACATTCCAGACGCTTTACTAACACTCTCCCCACTTGGAGAGTCAGCGCCTTTAACCTCCTGTTTGGCCCAGTTTGCAATTTCTGCGGAAGATGAACAGGAATAGCGAGATCCAATGAGAGGCTAGCTGGAGGTGTCTGGACGGGCAAATTATTCCTGAATATATTCAGGAAAAAACGCATACGCCCTTTTTGGCCAACCAAGCAAGCTTGGAAAGGAAATCTGCACTACAATGAAGTCTCACTTCCCCCCGGTCAATAGGGCCATCTGAAAAAAGTGTAAAATCCAGAAAGGTAGGACAGGCCATGGAGAACTGGGAGCCTTGTTATGCTGATGGGCGGGATGTAAATTGCCAACAGACACTCGGGAGAAGTGTATGGTGTTTCCTGAAACATCTAAAAAACAAAGCAACAGAGCCTAGGGCACTGCCACTTATGGTCCTATAGCTTAGGGAAATTAAAATCAAAAAGACACAGCCACCCCAAAGTTTGGGACGGCTCTGTTTACAAGAACCTCGTTTTCAGTACAAGTTCAACATCGCAGAAAGTGAAAAATGGATAAAGAAGTTGTGGTATTCACTTACAAAGCAATATCACTCAGCAATGAAATCTATGTCATCAGGCCCTTAGCATCACAATGAGTGGATTCAGGTATGATGATTCTAACTGAAATAAGTCACACAGAAAAAGAAACATCATAAGATATCAGTAATACACGGAATGTAAACTTGGCTACACAGGAACTGAATTACAGAACAGAACAGGGTCTCAAATTTAGAAAACCAACTTATGCTTGCTTAAGGGTAAAGGTGAGTTGGGGTGCTGCATAAAACCAGAGATTGAAATGAGCACAGATAAAGTTCCTTAAGTCAAATATGGAATAGACAAGAGCTACTCCTTGCTCAACGAAATGGACTCAACACCGCATATTAAACGCCTAAGAATGTACCTGACTAGTAAGTATCGTAAAACCTATGGATTGCAATGTCTCCAAAAGAGAATCAAGCATGTGTACAGGGGCATAAACGCAGCAGTGATAGGATTGGAGAGGTTCGGTGAGCAAATGAAGACCCTTTGAAGTCATATTGCATGGTACCCATTACACGGGTCTCAACTCTCCAGGTTTAAGGTATTCTTCCTTCAGCTAAAACATGCATGTGGAACCCAAGTATGATCAACCATGTGAACGGGAGACGTGTTCAAATATGTCTCAGTTTTCCTCCCCTGGTACTCGGGTGCAACATTCCAGACGCTTTACTAACACTCTCCCCACTTGGAGAGTCAGCGCCTTTAACCTCCTGTTTGGCCCAGTTTGCAATTTCTGCGGAAGATGAACAGGAATAGCGAGAACCAATGAGAGGCTAGCTGGAGGTGTCTGGACGGGCAAATTATTCCTGAATATATTCAGGAAAAAACGCATACGCCCTTTTTGGCCAACCAAGCAAGCTTGGAAAGGAAATCTGCACTACAATGAAGTCTCACTTCCCCCCGGTCAAAAGGGCCATCTGAAAAAAGTGTAAAATCCGGAAAGGCAGGACAGGCCATGGAGAACTGGGAGCCTTGTTATGCTGATGGGCGGGATGTAAATTGCCAACAGACACTCGGGAGAAGTGTATGGTGTTTCCTGAAACATCTAAAAAACAAAGCAACAGAGCCTAGGGCACTGCCGCTTATGGTCCTATAGCTTAGGGAAATTAAAATCAAAAAGACACAGCCACCCCAAAGTTTGGGACGCCTCTGTTTACAAGAACCTCGTTTACAGTACAAGTTCAACATCGCAGAAAGTGAAAAATGGATAAAGAAGTTGTGGTATTTACTTACAAAGCAATATCACTCAGCAATGAAATCTATGTCATCAGACCCTTAGCATCACAATGAGTGGATTCAGGTATGATGATTCTAACTGAAATAAGTCACACAGAAAAAGAAACATCATAAGATATCAGTAATACACGGAATGTAAACTTCGCTACACAGGAACTGAATTACAGAACAGAACAGGGTCTCAAATTTAGAAAACCAACTTATGCTTGCTTAAGGGTAAAGGTGAGTTGGGGTGCTGCATAAAACCAGAGATTGAAATCAGCACAGATAAAGTTCCTTAAGTCAAATATGGAATAGACAAGAGCTACTCCTTGCTCAATGAAATGGACTCAACACCGCATATTAAACGCCTAAGAATGTACCTGACTAGTAAGTATTGTAAAACCTATGGATTGCTATGTCTCCAAAAGAGAATCAAGCATGTGTACAGGGGCATAAACGCAGCAGTGATAGGATTGGAGAGGTTCGGTGAGCAAATGAAGACCCTTTGAAGTCATATTGCATGGTACCCATTCCACGGGTCTCAACTCTCCAGGTTTAAGGTATTCTTCCTTCAGCTAAAACATGCATGTGGAACCCAAGAATGATCAACCATGTGAACGGGAGACGTGTTCAAATATGTCTCAGTTTTCCTCCCGTGGTACTCGGGTGCAACATTCCAGACGCTTTACTAACACTCTCCCCACTTGGAGAGTCAGCGCCTTTAACCTCCTGTTTGGCCCAGTTTGCAATTTCTGCGGAAGATGAACAGGAATAGCGAGAACCAATGAGAGGCTAGCTGGAGGTGTCTGGACGGGCAAATTTAACTCTCATTTCGCAACAGGAAGAGGAAATAACCAAAGGCTCAGCGTTCCGTACTGGAACCAGATTAGGGCCTGAAGCCATCCTGCGGTGTTGCGGCCAGCTCAAAAGAAACCGAGTTGAAGAAAGGAGCTCAGGGGCACTGTAATTCACAAACCTGCAGTTATAAATGACAGCTATCGTCCAAAAATAGACTGAAGTAAGGCTGCCAAGAGGACTTGAAAGCGGGGCAGAATTGCAGGAAACCGATTTCAGGAGGTAGACTGGAATTGCATTGAAAGCATAGGAAAAGAGGCAGAACGTCCACAATGATGCACTTGGCCAAAAAGGGCGTATGCGTTTTTTCCTGAATATATTCAGGAAAAAACGCATACGCCCTTTTTGGCCAACCAAGCAAGCTTGCAAAGGAAATCTGCACTACAATGAAGTCTCACTTCCCCCCGGTCAAAAGGGCCATCTGAAAAAAGTGTAAAATCCAGAAAGGCAGGAAAGGCCATGGAGAACTGGGAGCCTTGTTATGCTGATGGGCGGGATGTAAATTGCAAACAACCACTCGGGAGAAGTGTATGGTGTTTCCTGAAACATCTAAAAAACAAAGCAACAGAACCTAGGGCACTTCCACTTATGGTCCTATAGCTTAGGGAAATTAAAATCAAAAAGACACAGCCACCCCAAAGTTTGGAACAGCTCTGTTTACAAGAACCTCGTTTACAGTACAAGTTCAACATCGCAGAAAGTGAAAAATGGATAAAGAAGTTGTGGTATTTACTTACAAAGCAATATCACTCAGCAATGAAATCTGTGTCATCAGGCCCTTAGCAGCACAATGAGTGGATTCAGGTATGATGATTCTAACTGAAATAAGTCACACAGAAAAAGAAACATCATAAGATATCAGTAATACAGGGAATGGAAACTTGGCTACACAGGAACTGAATTACAGAACAGAACAGGGTCTCAAATTTAGAAAAACAACTTATGCTTGCTTAAGGGTAAAGGTGAGTTGGGGTGCTGCATAAAACCAGAGATTGCAATGAGCACAGATAAAGTTCCTTAAGCCAAATATGGAATAGACAAGAGCTACTCCTTGCTCAACGAAATGGACTCAACACCCCATATTAAACGCCTAAGAATGTTCCTGACTAGTAAGTATCTTAAAACCTATGGATTGCTATGTCTCCGAAAGAGAATCAAGCATGTGTACAGGGGCATAAACGCAGCAGTGATAGGATTGGAGAGGTTCGGTGAGCAAATGAAGACCCTTTGAAGTCATATTGCATGGTACCCATTCGACGGGTTTCAACTACCCAGGTTTAAGGTATTCTTCCTTCAGCTAAAACATGCATGTGGAACCTAGAGTATGATCAACCATGTGATCGGGAGACGTGTTCAAATATGTCTCAGTTTTCGTACCCTGGTACTCGGGTGCAACATTCCAGACGCTTTACTAACACTCTCCCGACTTGGAGAGTCAGTCCCTTTAACCTCCTGTTTGGCCCAGTTTGCAATTTCTGCGGAAGATGAACAGGAATAGCGAGAACCAATGAGAGACTAGCTGGAGGTGTCTGGACGGGCAAATTTAACTCTCATTTCCCACCAGGAAGAGGAATTAAGCAAAGGCTCAGCGTGCCGGGCCGGAACCAGATTAGGGCCTGAAGCCATCCTGCGGTGTTGCGGCCAGGTCACAAGAAAGCGAGTTGAAGAAAGGAGCTCAGGGGCACTGTAATTCACAAACCTGCAGAGTTATAAATGACAGCTATCGTCCAAAAATAGACTGAAGTAAGGCTGCCAAGAGGACTTGAAAGCGGGGCAGAATTGCAGGAAACCGATTTCAGGAGGTAGACTGGAATTGCATTGAAAGCATAGGAAAAGAGGCAGAACGTCCACAATGATGCACTTGGCCAAAAAGGGCGTATGCGTTTTTTCCTGAATATATTAAGGAAAAAATGCATACGCCCTTTTTGGCCAACCAAGCAAGCTTGCAAAGGAAATCTGCACTACAATGAAGTCTCACTTCCCCCCGGTCAATAGGGCCATCTGAAAAAAGTGTAAAATCCAGAAAGGCAACAGGCCATGGAGAACTGGGAGCCTTGTTATGCTGATGGACGGGAGGTAAATTGCCAACAGACACTTGGGAGAAGTGTATGGTGTTTCCTGAAACATCTAAAAAACAAAGCAACAGAGCCTAGGGCACTTCCACTTATGGTCCTATAGTTTAGGAAAATTAAAATCAAAAAGACACAGCCACCCCAAAGTTTGGAATGGCTCTGTTTACAAGAACCTCGTTTACAGTACAAGTTCAACATCGCAGAAAGTGAAAAATGGATAAAGAACTTGTGGTACTTACGTACAATGCAGTGTCACTCAGCAATGAAATCTATGTCATCAGGCCCGTAGCAGCATAATGAGTAGTTTCAGGTACGATGATTCTAACTGAAATAAGTCACACAGAAAAAGAAACATCATAAGATATCACTAATACACGGAATGTAAACTTGGCTACAGAGGAACTGAATTCCAAAACAGAACAGGTTCTCAAATTTAGAAAACCAACTTATGCTTGCTTAAGGGGAAAGGTGAGTTGGGTTGCTGCATAAAACCAGAGATTGAAATGAGCACAGATAAAGTTCCTTAAGTCAAATATGGAATAGACAAGAGCTACTCCTTGCTCAACGAAATGGACTCAACACCGCATATTAAACGCCTAAGAATGTACCTGACTAGTAAGTATCTTAAAACCTATGGATTGCTATGTCTCCGAAAGAGAATCAAGCATGTGTACAGGGGCATAAACGCAGCAGTGATAGGATTGGAGAGGTTCGGTGAGCAAATGAAGACCCTTTGAAGTCATATTGCATGGTACCCATTCCACGGGTTTCAACTACCCAGGTTTTAGGTATTCTTCCTTCAGCTAAAACATGCATGTGGAACCCAAGTATGATCAACCATGTGATCGGGAGACGTGTTCAAATATGTCTCAGTTTTCCTCCCCTGGTACTCGGGTGCAACATTCCAGACGCTTTACTAACACTCTCCCCACTTGGAGAGTCAGCGCCTTTAACCTCCTGTTTGGCACAGTTT
Organism: Stenella coeruleoalba; assembly: GCF_951394435.1. Taxonomy (NCBI): domain Eukaryota; kingdom Metazoa; phylum Chordata; class Mammalia; order Artiodactyla; family Delphinidae; genus Stenella; species Stenella coeruleoalba. Next base: position 6,863,672 of record NC_137153.1, read on the forward strand.
GCAATTTCTGCGGAAGATGAACAGGAATAGCGAGAACCAATGAGAGGCTAGCTGGAGGTGTCTGGACGGGCAAATTTAACTCTCATTTCCCACCAGGAAGAGGAAATAACCAAAGGCTCAGCGTGCCGTACCGGAACCAGATTAGGGCCTGAAGCCATCCTGTGGTGTTGCGGCCAGGTCACAAGAAAGCGAGTTGAAGAAAGGAGCTCAGGGGCACTGTAATTCACAAACCTGCAGAGTTATAAATGACAGCTATCGTCCAAAAATATACTGAAGTAAGGCTGCCAAGAGGACTTGAAAGCGGGGCAGAATTGCAGGAAACCGATTTCAGGAGGTAGACTGGAATTGCATTGAAAGCATAGGAAAAGAGGCAGAACGTCCACAATGATGCACTTGGCCAAAAAGGGTGTATGCGTTTTTTCCTGAATATATTCAGGAAAAAACGCATACGCCCTTTTTGGCCAACCAAGCAAGCTTGCAAAGGAAATCTGCACTACAATGAAGTCTCACTTCCCCCCGGTCAAAAGGGCCATCTGAAAAACGTGTAAAATCCAGAAAGGCAGGACAGGCCATGGAGAACTGGGAGCCTTGTTATGCTGATGGGCGGGATGTAAATTGCCAACAGACACTCGGGAGAAGTGTATGGTGTTTCCTGAAACATCTAAAAAACAAAGCAACAGAGCCTAGGGCACTGCCACTTATGGTCCTATAGCTTAGGGAAATTAAAATCAAAAAGACACAGCCACCCCAAAGTTTGGGACGCCTCTGTTTACAAGAACCTCGTTTACAGTACAAGTTCAACATCGCAGAAAGTGAAAAATGGGTAAAGAAGTTGTGGTATTTACTTACAAAGCAATATCACTCAGCAATGAAATCTATGTCATCAGGCCCTTAGCAGCACAATGAGTGGATTCAGGTATGATGATTCTAACTGAAGTAAGTCACACAGAAAAAGAAACATCATAAGATATCAGTAATACACGGAATGGAAACTTGGCTACACAGGAACTGAATTACAGAACAGAACAGGGTCTCAAATTTAGAAAAACAACTTATGCTTGCTTAAGGGTAAAGGTGAGTTGGGGTGCTGCATAAAACCAGAGATTGAAATGAGCACAGATAAAGTTCCTTAAGTCAAATATGGAATAGACAAGAGCTACTCCTTGCTCAACGAAATGGACTCAACACCGCATATTAAACGCCTAAGAATGTACCTGACTAGTAAGTATCTTAAAATCTATGGATTGCTATGTCTCCGAAAGAGAATCAAGCATGTGTACAGGGGCATAAACGCAGCAGTGATAGGATTGGAGAGGTTCGGTGAGCAAATGAAGACCCTTTGAAGTCATATTGCATGGTACCCATTACACGGGTCTCAACTCTCCAGGTTTAAGGTATTCTTCCTTCAGCTAAAACATGCATGTGGAACCCAAGTATGATCAACCATGTGAACGGGAGACGTGTTCAAATATGTCTCAGTTTTCCTCCCCTGGTACTCGGGTGCAACATTCCAGACGCTTTACTAACACTCTCCCCACTTGGAGAGTCAGCGCCTTTAACCTCCTGTTTGGCCCAGTTTGCAATTTCTGCGGAAGATGAACAGGAATAGCGAGAACCAATGAGAGACTAGCTGGAGGTGTCTGGACGGGCAAATTTAACTCTCATTTCCCACCAGGAAAAGGAAATAACCAAAGGCTCAGCGTGCCGTGCCGGAACCAGATTAGGGCCTGAAGCCATCCTGCGGTGTTGCGGCCAGGTCACAAGAAAGCGAGTTGAAGAAAGGAGCTCAGGGGCACTGTAATTCACAAACCTGCAGAGTTATAAATGACAGCTATCGTCCAAAAATAGACTGAAGTAAGGCTGCCAAGAGGACTTGAAAGCGGGGCAGAATTGCAGGAAACCGATTTCAGGAGGTAGACTGGAATTGCATTGAAAGCATAGGAAAAGAGGCAGAACGTCCACAATGATGCACTTGGCCAAAAAGGGCGTATGCGTTTTTTCCTGAATATATTAAGGAAAAAATGCATACGCCCTTTTTGGCCAACCAAGCAAGCTTGCAAAGGAAATCTGCACTACAATGAAGTCTCACTTCCCCCCGGTCAATAGGGCCATCTGAAAAAAGTGTAAAATCCAGAAAGGCAACAGGCCATGGAGAACTGGGAGCCTTGTTATGCTGATGGACGGGAGGTAAATTGCCAACAGACACTTGGGAGAAGTGTATGGTGTTTCCTGAAACATCTAAAAAACAAAGCAACAGAGCCTAGGGCACTTCCACTTATGGTCCTATAGTTTAGGAAAATTAAAATCAAAAAGACACAGCCACCCCAAAGTTTGGAATGGCTCTGTTTACAAGAACCTCGTTTACAGTACAAGTTCAACATCGCAGAAAGTGAAAAATGGATAAAGAACTTGTGGTACTTACGTACAATGCAGTGTCACTCAGCAATGAAATCTATGTCATCAGGCCCGTAGCAGCATAATGAGTAGTTTCAGGTACGATGATTCTAACTGAAATAAGTCACACAGAAAAAGAAACATCATAAGATATCACTAATACACGGAATGTAAACTTGGCTACAGAGGAACTGAATTCCAAAACAGAACAGGTTCTCAAATTTAGAAAACCAACTTATGCTTGCTTAAGGGGAAAGGTGAGTTGGGTTGCTGCATAAAACCAGAGATTGAAATGAGCACAGATAAAGTTCCTTAAGTCAAATATGGAATAGACAAGAGCTACTCCTTGCTCAACGAAATGGACTCAACACCGCATATTAAACGCCTAAGAATGTACCTGACTAGTAAGTATCTTAAAACCTATGGATTGCTATGTCTCCGAAAGAGAATCAAGCATGTGTACAGGGGCATAAACGCAGCAGTGATAGGATTGGAGAGGTTCGGTGAGCAAATGAAGACCCTTTGAAGTCATATTGCATGGTACCCATTCCACGGGTTTCAACTACCCAGGTTTTAGGTATTCTTCCTTCAGCTAAAACATGCATGTGGAACCCAAGTATGATCAACCATGTGATCGGGAGACGTGTTCAAATATGTCTCAGTTTTCCTCCCCTGGTACTCGGGTGCAACATTCCAGACGCTTTACTAACACTCTCCCCACTTGGAGAGTCAGCGCCTTTAACCTCCTGTTTGGCACAGTTTGCAATTTCTGCGGAAGATGAACAGGAATAGCGAGAACCAATGAGAGGCTAGCTGGAGGTGTCTGGACGGGCAAATTTAACTCTCATTTCCCACCAGGAAGAGGAAATAACCAAAGGCTCAGCGTGCCGTACCGGAACCAGATTAGGGCCTGAAGCCATCCTGTGGTGTTGCGGCCAGGTCACAAGAAAGCGAGTTGAAGAAAGGAGCTCAGGGGCACTGTAATTCACAAACCTGCAGAGTTATAAATGACAGCTATCGTCCAAAAATATACTGAAGTAAGGCTGCCAAGAGGACTTGAAAGCGGGGCAGAATTGCAGGAAACCGATTTCAGGAGGTAGACTGGAATTGCATTGAAAGCATAGGAAAAGAGGCAGAACGTCCACAATGATGCACTTGGCCAAAAAGGGCGTATGCGTTTTTTCCTGAATATATTCAGGAAAAAACGCATACGCCCTTTTTGGCCAACCAAGCAAGCTTGCAAAGGAAATCTGCACTACAATGAAGTCTCACTTCCCCCCGGTCAAAAGGGCCATCTGAAAAACGTGTAAAATCCAGAAAGGCAGGACAGGCCATGGAGAACTGGGAGCCTTGTTATGCTGATGGGCGGGATGTAAATTGCCAACAGACACTCGGGAGAAGTGTATGGTGTTTCCTGAAACATCTAAAAAACAAAGCAACAGAGCCTAGGGCACTGCCACTTATGGTCCTATAGCTTAGGGAAATTAAAATCAAAAAGACACAGCCACCCCAAAGTTTGGGACGCCTCTGTTTACAAGAACCTCGTTTACAGTACAAGTTCAACATCGCAGAAAGTGAAAAATGGGTAAAGAAGTTGTGGTATTTACTTACAAAGCAATATCACTCAGCAATGAAATCTATGTCATCAGGCCCTTAGCAGCACAATGAGTGGATTCAGGTATGATGATTCTAACTGAAGTAAGTCACACAGAAAAAGAAACATCATAAGATATCAGTAATACACGGAATGGAAACTTGGCTACACAGGAACTGAATTACAGAACAGAACAGGGTCTCAAATTTAGAAAAACAACTTATGCTTGCTTAAGGGTAAAGGTGAGTTGGGGTGCTGCATAAAACCAGAGATTGAAATGAGCACAGATAAAGTTCCTTAAGTCAAATATGGAATAGACAAGAGCTACTCCTTGCTCAACGAAATGGACTCAACACCGCATATTAAACGCCTAAGAATGTACCTGACTAGTAAGTATCTTAAAATCTATGGATTGCTATGTCTCCGAAAGAGAATCAAGCATGTGTACAGGGGCATAAACGCAGCAGTGATAGGATTGGAGAGGTTCGGTGAGCAAATGAAGACCCTTTGAAGTCATATTGCATGGTACCCATTACACGGGTCTCAACTCTCCAGGTTTAAGGTATTCTTCCTTCAGCTAAAACATGCATGTGGAACCCAAGTATGATCAACCATGTGAACGGGAGACGTGTTCAAATATGTCTCAGTTTTCCTCCCCTGGTACTCGGGTGCAACATTCCAGACGCTTTACTAACACTCTCCCCACTTGGAGAGTCAGCGCCTTTAACCTCCTGTTTGGCCCAGTTTGCAATTTCTGCGGAAGATGAACAGGAATAGCGAGAACCAATGAGAGACTAGCTGGAGGTGTCTGGACGGGCAAATTTAACTCTCATTTCCCACCAGGAAAAGGAAATAACCAAAGGCTCAGCGTGCCGTGCCGGAACCAGATTAGGGCCTGAAGCCATCCTGCGGTGTTGCGGCCAGGTCACAAGAAAGCAAGTTGAAGAAAGGAGCTCAGGGGCACTGTAATTCACAAACCTGCAGAGTTATAAATGACAGCTATCATCCAAAATAGACTGAAGTAAGGCTGCCAAGAGGACTTGAAAGCGGGGCAGAATTGCAGGAAACCGATTTCAGGAGGTAGACTGGAATTGCATTGAAAGCATAGGAAAAGAGGCAGAACGTCCACAATGATGCACTTGGCCAAAAAGGGCGTATGCGTTTTTCCTGAATATATTCAGGAAAAAACGCATACGCACTTTTTGGCCAACCAAGCAAGCTTGCAAAGGAAATCTGCACTACAATGAAGTCTCACTTCCCCCCGGTGAAAAGGGGCATCTGAAAAAAGTGTAAAATCCAGAAAGGCAGGACAGGCCATGGAGAACTGGGAGCCTTGTTATGCTGATGGGCGGGATGTAAATTGCCAACAACCACTCGGGAGCAGTGTATGGTGTTTCCTGAAACATCTAAAGAACAAAGCAACAGAACCTAGGGCACTTCCACTTATGGTCCTATAGCTTAGGGAAATTAAAATAAAAAAGACACAGCCACCCCAAAGTTTGGGACGCCTCTGTTTACAAGAACCTCGTTTACAGTACAAGTTCAACATCACAGAAAGTGAAAAATGGATAAAGAAGTTGTGGTATTTACTTACAAAGCAATATCACTCAGCAATGAAATCTGTGTCATCAGGCCCTTAGCAGCACAATGAGTGGATTCAGGTATGATGATTCTAACTGAAGTAAGTCACACAGAAAAAGAAACATCATAAGATATCAGTAATACACGGAATGTAAACTTGGCTACACAGGAACTGAATTACAGAACAGAAGAGGGTCTCAAATTTAGAAAAACAACTTATGCTTGCTTAAGGGTAAAGGTGAGTTGGGGTGCTGCATAAAACCAGAGATTGAAATGAGCACAGATAAAGTTCCTTAAGTCAAATATGGAATAGACAAGAGCTACTCCTTGCTCAACGAAATGGACTCAACACCGCATATTAAACGCCTAAGAATGTACCTGACTAGTAAGTATCTTAAAACCTATGGATTGCTATGTCTCCGAAAGAGAATCAAGCATGTGTACAGGGGCATAAACGCAGCAGTGATAGGATTGGAGAGGTTCGGTGAGCAAATGAAGACCCTTTGAAGTCATATTGCATGGTACCCATTACACGGGTCTCAACTCTCCAGGTTTAAGGTATTCTTCCTTCAGCTAAAACATGCATGTGGAACCCAAGTATGATCAACCATGTGAACGGGAGACGTGTTCAAATATGTCTCAGTTTTCCTCCCCTGGTACTCGGGTGCAACATTCCAGACGCTTTACTAACACTCTCCCCACTTGGAGAGTCAGCGCCTTTAACCTCCTGTTTGGCCCAGTTTGCAATTTCTGCGGAAGATGAACAGGAATAGCGAGAACCAATGAGAGACTAGCTGGAGGTGTCTGGACGGGCAAATTTAACTCTCATTTCCCACCAGGAAAAGGAAATAACCAAAGGCTCAGCGTGCCGTGCCGGAACCAGATTAGGGCCTGAAGCCATCCTGCGGTGTTGCGGCCAGGTCACAAGAAAGCGAGTTGAAGAAAGGAGCTCAGGGGCACTGTAATTCACAAACCTGCAGAGTTATAAATGACAGCTATCGTCCAAAAATAAACTGAAGTAAGGCTGCCAAGAGGACTTGAAAGCGGGGCAGAATTGCAGGAAACCGATTTCAGGAGGTAGACTGGAATTGCATTGAAAGCATAGGAAAAGAGGCAGAACGTCCACAATGATGCACTTGGCCAAAAAGGGCGTATGCGTTTTTTCCTGAATATATTCAGGAAAAAACGCATACGCCCTTTTTGGCCAACCAAGCAAGCTTGCAAAGGAAATCTGCACTACAATGAAGTCTCACATCCCCCCGGTCAAAAGGGCCATCTGAAAAAAGTGTAAAATCCAGAAAGGCAGGACAGGCCATGGAGAACTGGGAGCCTTGTTATGCTGATGGGCGGGATGTAAATTGCCAACAACCACTCGGGAGAAGTGTATGGTGTTTCCTGAAACATCTAAAAAACAAAGCAACAGAACCTAGGGCATTTCCACTTATGGTCCTATAGCTTAGGGAAATTAAAATAAAAAAGACACAGCCACCCCAAAGTTTGGAACGGCTCTGTTTACAAGAACCTCGTTTACAGTACAAGTTCAACATCGCAGAAAGTGAAAAATGGATAAAGAACTTGTGGTACTTACGTACAATGCAGTATCACTCAGCAATGAAATCTATGTCATCAGGCCCGTAGCAGCATAATGAGTAGATTCAGGTACGATGATTCTAACTGAAATAAGTCACACAGAAAAAGAAACATCATAAGATATCAGTTATACACGGAATGTAAACTTGGCTACACAGGAACTGAATTCAAAAACAGAACAGGGTCTCAAATTTAGAAAAACAACTTATGCTTGCTTAAGGGGAAAGGTGAGTTGGGTTGCTGCAAGAAACCAGAGATTGAAATGAGCACAGATAAAGTTCCTTAAGCCAAATATGGTATAGACAAGAGCTACTCCTTGCTCAACGAAATGGACTCAACACCGCATATTAAACGCCTAAGAATGTACCTGACTAGTAAGTATCTTAAAACCTATGGATTGCTATGTCTCCGAAAGAGAATCAAGCATGTGTACAGGGGCATAAACGCAGCAGTGATAGGATTGGAGAGGTTCGGTGAGCAAATGAAGACCCTTTGAAGTCATATTGCATGGTACCCATTCCACGGGTTTCAACTACCCAGGTTTTAGGTATTCTTCCTTCAGCTAAAACATGCATGTGGAACCCAGAGTATGATCAACCATGTGATCGGGAGACGTGTTCAAATATGTCTCAGTTTTCCTCCCCTGGTACTCGGGTGTAACATTCCAGACGCTTTACTAACACTCTCCCCACTTGGAGAGTCAGCGCCTTTAACCTCCTGTTTGGCACAGTTTGCAATTTCTGCGGAAGATGAACAGGAATAGCGAGAACCAATGAGAGGCTAGCTGGAGGTGTCTGGACGGGCAAATTTAACTCTCATTTCCCACCAGGAAGAGGAAATAACCAAAGGCTCAGCGTGCCGTACCGGAACCAGATTAGGGCCTGAAGCCATCATGCGGTGTTGCGGCCAGCTCAAAAGAAAGCGAGTTGAAGAAAGGAGCTCAGGGGCACTGTAATTCACAAACCTGCAGAGTTATAAATGACAGCTATCGTCCAAAAATAGACTGAAGTAAGGCTGCCAAGAGGACTTGAAAGCGGGGCAGAATTGCAGGAAACCGATTTCAGGAGGTAGACTGGAATTGCATTGAAAGCATAGGAAAAGAGGCAGAACGTCCACAATGATGCACTTGGCCAAAAAGGGCGTATGCGTTTTTTCCTGAATATATTCAGGAAAAAACGCATACGCCCTTTTTGGCCAACCAAGCAAGCTTGCAAAGGAAATCTGCACTACAATGAAGTCTCACTTCCCCCCAGTCAAAAGGGCCATCTGAAAAAAGTGTAAAATCCAGAAAGGCAGGACAGGCCATGGAGAACTGGGAGCCTTGTTATGCTGATGGGCGGGATGTAAATTGCCAACAACCACTCGGGAGAAGTGTATGGTGTTTCCTGAAACATCTAAAAAACAAAGCAACAGAACCTAGGGCACTTCCACTTATGGTCCTATAGCTTAGGGAAATTAAAATAAAAAAGACACAGCCACCCCAAAGTTTGGAACGGCTCTGTTTACAAGAACCTCGTTTACAGTACAAGTTCAACATTGCAGAAAGTGAAAAATGGATAAAGAAGTTGTGGTATTTACTTACAAAGCAATATCACTCAGCAATGAAATCTGTGTCATCAGGCCCTTAGCAGCACAATGAGTGGATTCAGGTATGATGATTCTAACTGAAGTAAGTCACACAGAAAAAGAAACATCATAAGTTATCAGTAATACACGGAATGTAAACTTGGCTACACAGGAACTGAATTACAGAACAGAACAGGGTCTCAAATTTAGAAAACCAACTTATGCTTGCTTAAGGGTAAAGGTGAGGTGGGGTGCTGCATAAAACCAGAGATTGAAATGAGCACAGATAAAGTTCCTTAAGCCAAATATGGAATAGACAAGAGCTACTCCTTGCTCAACGAAATGGACTCAAAACCGCATATTAAACGCCTAAGAATGTACCTGACTAGTAAGTATCTTAAAACCTATGGATTGCTATGTCTCCAAAAGAGAATCAAGCATGTGTACAGGGGCATAAACGCAGCAGTGATAGGATTGGAGAGGTTCGGTGAGCAAATGAAGACCCTTTGAAGTCATATTGCATGGTACCCATTACACGGGTCTTAACTCTCCAGGTTTAAGGTATTCTTCCTTCAGCTAAAACATGCATGTGGAACCCAAATATGATCAACCATGTGAACGGGAGACGTGTTCAAATATGTCTCAGTTTTCCTCCCCTAGTACTCGGGTGCAACATTCCAGACGCTTTACTAACACTCTCCCCACTTGGAGAGTCAGTCCCTTTAACCTCCTGTTTGGCCCAGTTTGCAATTTCTGCGGAAGATGAACAGGAATAGCGAGAACCAATGAGAGGCTAGCTGGAGGTGTCTGGACGGGCAAATTTAACTCTCATTTCCCACCAGGAAGAGGAATTAACCAAAGGCTCAGCATGCCGGGCCGGAACCAGATTAGGGCCTGAAGCCATCCTGTGGTGTTGCGGCCAGGTCACAAGAAAGCGAGTTGAAGAAAGGAGCTCAGGGGCACTGTAATTCACAAACCTGCAGAGTTATAAAGGACAGCTATCGTCCAAAAATAGACTGAAGTAAGGCTGCCAAGAGGACTTGAAAGCGGGGCAGAATTGCAGGAAACCGATTTCAGGAGGTAGACTGGAATTGCATTGAAAGCATAGGAAAAGAGGCAGAACGTCCACAATGATGCACTTGGCCAAAAAGGGCGTATGCGTTTTTTCCTGAATATATTCAGGAAAAAACGCATACGCCCTTTTTGGCCAACCAAGCAAGCTTGCAAAGGAAATCTGCACTACAATGAAGTCTCACTTCCCCCCGGTCAAAAGGGCCATCTGAAAAAAGTGTAAAATCCAGAAAGGCAACAGGCCATGGAGAACTGGGAGCCTTGTTATGCTGATGGGCGGGATGTAAATTGCCAACAGACACTTGGGAGAAGTGTATGGTGTTTCCTGAAACATCTAAAAAACAAAGCAACAGAGCCTAGGGCACTGCCACTTATGGTCCTATAGCTTAGGGAAATTAAATTCAAAAAGACACAGCCACCCCAAAGTTTGGAACGGCTCTGTTTACAAGAACCTCGTTTACAGTACAAGTTCAACATCGCAGAAAGTGAAAAATGGATAAAGAAGTTGTGGTATTCACTTACAAAGCAATATCACTCAGCAATGAAATCTGTGTCATCAGGCCCTTAGCAGCACAATGAGTGGATTCAGGTATGATGATTCTAACTGAAATAAGTCACACAGAAAAAGAAACATCATAAGATATCAGTAATACACGGAATGTAAACTTGGCTACACAGGAACTGAATTACAGAACAGAACAGGGTCTCAAATTTAGAAAAACAACTTATGCTTGCTTAAGGGTAAAGGTGAGTTGGGGTGCTGCATAAAACCAGAGATTGAAATGAGCACAGATAAAGTTCCTTAAGCCAAATATGGAATAGACAAGAGCTACTCCTTGCTCAACGAAATGGACTCAACACCGCATATTAAACGCCTAAGAATGTACCTGACTAGTAAGTATCTTAAAACCTATGGATTGCTATGTCTCCGAAAGAGAATCAAGCATGTGTACAGGGGCATAAACGCAGCAGTGATAGGATTGGAGAGGTTCGGTGAGCAAATGAAGACCCTTTGAAGTCATATTGCATGGTACCCATTCCACGGGTTTCAACTACCCAGGTTTTAGGTATTCTTCCTTCAGCTAAAACATGCATGTGGAACCCAGAGTATGATCAACCGTGTGAACGGGAGACGTGTTCAAATATGTCTCAGTTTTCCTCCCCTGGTACTCGGGTGCAACATTCCAGACCCTTTACTAACACTCTCCCAACTTGGAGAGTCAGCGCCTTTAACCTCCTGTTTGGCCCAGTTTGCAATTTCTGCGGAAGATGAACAGGAATAGGGAGAACCAATGAGAGACTAGCTGGAGGTGTCTGGACGGGCAAATTTAACTCTCATTTCCCACCAGGAAGAGGAAATAACCAAAGGCTCAGCGTGCCGTGCCGGAACCAGATTAGGGCCTGAAGCCATCCTGCGGTGTTGAGGCCAGCTCAAAAGAAAGCGAGTTGAAGAAATGAGCTCAGGGTCTCTGTAATTCACAAACCTGCAGAGTTATAAATGACAGCTATCGTCCGAAAATAGACTGAAGTAAGGCTGCCAAGAGGACTTGAAAGCGGGGCAGAATTGCAGGATACCGATTTCAGGAGGTAGACTGGAATTGCATTGAAAGCATAGGAAAAGAGGCAGAACGTCCACAATGATGCACTTGGCCAAAAAGGGCGTATGCGTTTTTTCCTGAATATATTCAGGAAAAAACGCATACGCCCCTTTTGGCCAACCAAGCAAGCTTGCAAAGGAAATCTGCACTACAATGAAGTCTCACTTCCCCCCGGTCAAAAGGGCCATCTGAAAAAAGTGTAAAATCCAGAAAGGCAGGACAGGCCATGGAGAACTGGGAGCCTTGTTATGCTGATGGGCGGGATGTAAATTGCCAACAACCACTCGGGAGAAGTGTATGGTGTTTCCTGAAACATCTAAAAAACAAAGCAACAGAACCTAGGGCACTTCCACTTATGGTCCTATAGCTTAAGGAAATTAAAATCAAAAAGACACAGCCACCCCAAAGTTTGGAACGGCTCTGTTTACAAGAACCTCGTTTACAGTACAAGTTCAACATCGCAGAAAGTGAAAAATGGATAAAGAAGTTGTGGTATTTACTTACAAAGCAATATCACTCAGCAATGAAATCTGTGTCATCAGGCCCTTAGCAGCACAATGAGTGGATTCAGGTATGATGATTCTAACTGAAATAAGTCACACAGAAAAAGAAACATCATAAGATATCAGTAATACACGGAATGTAAACTTGGCTACACAGGAACTGAATTACAGAACAGAATAGGGTCTCAAATTTAGAAAACCAACTTATGCTTGCTTAAGGGTAAAGGTGAGTTGGGGTGCTGCATAAAACCAGAGATTGAAATGAGCACAGATAAAGTTCCTTAAGCCAAATATGGAATAGACAAGAGCTACTCCTTGCTCAACGAAATGGACTCAACACCGCATATTTAACGCCTAAGAATGTACCTGACTAGTAAGTATCGTAAAACCTATGGATTGCTATGTCTCCGAAAGAGAATCAAGCATGTGTACAGGGGCATAAACGCAGCAGTGATAGGATTGGAGAGGTTCGGTGAGCAAATGAAGACCCTTTGAAGTCATATTGCATGGTTCCCACTACATGGGTCTCAACTCTCCAGATTTAAGGTATTCTTCCTTCAGCTAAAACATGCATGTGGAACCCAAGTATGATCAACCATGTGAACGGGAGACGTGTTCAAATATGTCTCAGTTTTCCTCCCCTGGTACTCGGGTGCAACATTCCAGACGCCTTACTAACACTCTCCCCACTTGGAGAGTCAGCGCCTTTAACCTCCTGTTTGGCCCAGTTTGCAATTTCTGCGGAAGATGAACAGGAATAGCGAGAACCAATGAGAGGCTAGCTGGAGGTGTCTGGACGGGCAAATTTAACTCTCATTTCCCACCAGGAAGAGGAAATAACCAAAGGCTCAGCGTGCCGTACCGGAACCAGATTAGGGCCTGAAGCCATCCTGCGGTGTTGCGGCCAGCTCAAAAGAAAGTGAGTTGAAGAAAGGAGCTCAGGGGCACTGTAATTCACAAACCTGCAGAGTTATAAATGACAGCTATCGTCCAAAAATAGACTGAAGTAAGGCTGCCAAGAGGACTTGAAAGCGGGGCAGAATTGCAGGAAACCGATTTCAGGAGGTAGACTGGAATTGCATTGAAAGCATAGGAAAAGAGGCAGAACGTCCACAATGATGCACTTGGCCAAAAAGGGCGTATGCGTTTTTTCCTGAATATATTCAGGAAAAAACGCATACGCCATTTTTGGCCAACCAAGCAAGCTTGCAAAGGAAATCTGCACTACAATGAAGTCTCACTTCCCCCCGGTCAAAAGGGCCATCTGAAAAAAGTGTAAAATCCAGAAAGGCAGGACAGGCCATGGAGAACTGGGAGCCTTGTTATGCTGATGGGCGGGATGTAAATTGCCAACAGACACTCAGGAGAAGTGTATGGTGTTTCCTGAAACATCTAAAAAACAAAGCAACAGAGCCTAGGGCACTTCCACTTATGGTCCTATAGCTTAGGGAAATTAAAATGAAAAAGACACAGCCACCCCAAAGTTTGGAACAGCTCTGTTTACAAGAACCTCGTTTACAGTACAAGTTCAACATCGCAGAAAGTGAAAAATGGATAAAGAAGTTGTGGTATTTACTTACAAAGCAATATCACTCAGCAATGAAATCTGTGTCATCAGGCCCTTAGCAGCACAATGAGTGGATTCAGGTATGATGATTCTAACTGAAATAAGTCACACAGAAAAAGAAACATCATAAGATATCAGTAATACACGGAATGTAAACTTGGCTACACAGGAACTGAATTACAGAACAGAACAGGGTCTCAAATTTAGAAAACCAACTTATGCTTGCTTAAGGGTAAAGGTGAGTTGGGGTGCTGCATAAAACCAGAGATTGAAATGAGCACAGATAAAGTTCCTTAAGCCAAATATGGAATAGACAAGAGCTACTCCTTGCTCAACGAAATGGACTCAACACCGCATATTAAACGCCTAAGAATGTACCTGACTAGTAAGTATCTTAAAACCTATGGATTGCTATGTCTCCGAAGGAGAATCAAGCATGTGTACAGGGGCATAAACGCAGCAGTGATAGGATTGGAGAGGTTCGGTGAGCAAATGAAGACCCTTTGAAGTCATATTGCATGGTACCCATTACACGGGTCTCAACTCTCCAGCTTTAAGGTATTCTTCCTTCCGCTAAAACATGCATGTGGAACCCAGAGTATGATCAACCATGTGAACGGGAGACGTGTTCAAATATGTCTCAGTTTTCCTCCCCTGGTACTCGGGTGCAACATTCCAGACGCTTTACTAACACTCTCCCCACTTGGAGAGTCAGTCCCTTTAACCACCTGTTTGGCCCAGTTTGCAATTTCTGTGGAAGATGAACAGGAATAGCGAGAACCAATGAAAGACTAGCTGGAGGTGTCTGGATGGGCAAATTTAACTCTCATTTCCCACCAGGAAGAGGAATTAACCAAAGGCTCAGCGTGCCATGCCGGAACCACATTAGGGCCTGAAGACATCCTGCGGTGTTGCGGCCACCTCACAAGAAAGCGAGTTGAAGAAAGGAGCTCAGGGGCACTGTAATTCACAAACCTGCAGAGTTATAAATGACAGCTATCGTCCAAAAATATACTGAAGTAAGGCTGCCAAGAGGACTTGAAAGCGGGGCAGAATTGCAGGAAACCGATTTCAGGAGGTAGACAGGAATTGCATTTCAAGCATAGGTAAAGAGGCAGAACGTCCACAGTGATGCACTTGGCCAGAAAGTGCGTATGCGTTTTTTCCTGAATATATTCAGGAAAAAACGCATACGCACTTTTTGGCCAACCAAGCAAGCTTGCAATGGAAATCTGCACTACAATGAAGTCTCACTTCCCCCCGGTCAAAAGGGTCATCTGAAAAAAGTGTAAAATCCAGAAAGGCAGGACAGGCCATGGAGAACTGGGAGCCTTGTTATGCTGATGGGCGGGATGTAAATTGCCAACAGACACTCGGGAGAAGTGTATGGTGTTTCCTGAAACATCTAAAAAACAAAGCAACAGAGCCTAGTGCACTTCCACTTATGGTCCTATAGCTTAGGGAAATTAAAATCAAAAAGACACAGCCACCCCACAGTTTGGGACGCCTCTGTATACAAGAACCTCGTTTACCGTACAAGTTCAATATCACAGAAAGTGAAAAATGGATAAAGAAGTTGTGGTACTCATGTACAAAGCAATATCACTCAGCAATGAAATCTATGTCACCAGGCCCGTAGCAGCAAAATGAGTGGATTCGGGTATGGTGATTCTAACTGAAATAAGTCTAACAGAAAAAGAAACATCAAAAAATATCACTAATACATGGAATTTAAACTTGGCTACAGAGGAACTGAATTACAAAACAGAACAGGGTCTCGAATTTAGAAAACCAACTTATGCTTGCTTAAGTGGAAAGGTGAGTTGGGGTGCTGCATAAAACCAGAGACTGAAATGAGCACAGATAAAGTTCCTTAAGCCAAATATGGAATAGACAAGAGCTACTCCTTGCTCAACGAAATGGACTCCACACCCCATATTAAACGCCTAAGAATATACCTGACTAGTAAGTATCTTAAAACCTATGGATTGCTATGTCTCCAAAAGAGAATCAAGCGTGTGTACAAGGGTCATAAACGCAGCAGTGATAGGATTGGAGAGATTCGGTGAGCAAATGAAGACCCTTTGAAGTCATATTGCATGGTACCCATTCCACGGGTCTCAACTCTCCAGGTTTAAGGTATTCTTCCTTCATCTAAAACATGCATGTGGAACCCAGAGTATGATCAACCGTGTGATCGGGAGACGTGTTCAAATATGTCTCAGTTTTCATACCCTGGTACTCGGGTGCAACATTCCAGACGCTTTACTAACACTCTCCCGACTTGGACAGTCAGTGCCTTTAACCTCCTGTTTGGCCCAGTTTGCAATTTCTGCGGAAGATGAACAGGAATAGCGAGAACCAATGAGAGGCTAGCTGGAGGTGTCTGGACGGGCAAATTTAACTCTCATTTCCCACCAGGAAGAGGAAATAACCAAAGGCTCAGCATGCCGTGCCAGAACCAGATTAGGGCCTGAAGCCATCCTGCGGTGTTGCGGCCAGCTCACAAGAAAGCGAGTTGAAGAAAGGAGCTAAGGGGCACTGTAATTCACAAACCTGCAGAGTTATAAATGAGAGCTATCGTCCAAAAATAGACTGAAGTAAGGCTGCCAAGAGGACTTGAAAGCGGGGCAGAATTGCAGGAAACCGATTTCAGGAGGTAGACTGGAATTGCATTGAAAGCATAGGAAAAGAGGCAGAACGTCCACAATGATGCACTTGGCCAAAAAGGGTGTATGCGTTTTTTCCTGAATATATTCAGGAAAAAACGCATACGCCCTTTTTGGCCAACCAAGCAAGCTTGCAAAGGAAATCTGCACTACAATGAAGTCTCACTTCCCCCCGGTCAAAAGGGCCATCTGAAAAAAGTGTAAAATCCAGAAAGGCAGGACAGGCCATGGAGAACTGGGAGCCTTGTTATGCTGATGGGCGGGATGTAAATTGCCAACAGACACTCGGGAGAAGTGTATGGTGTTTCCTGAAACATCTAAAAAACAAAGCAACAGAGCCTAGGGCACTTCCACTTATGGTCCTATAGCTTAGGGAAATTAATATCAAAAAGACACAGCAACCCCAAAATTTGGGACGGCTCTTTTTACAGGAATCTCTTCTACGGCACAAGTTAAATATCCCAGAGAGCAAATAATGGATAAAGAAGTTGCGGTACTTCTGTACAACAGAATACCACTCAGCAATGAAATCTATGTCACCAGGCCCGTACCAGCATAATGAGTGGATTGAGGCACGATGATTCTAAGTGAAATAAGTCACACAGAAAAAGAAACATCATAAGGTATCACTAATACACGGAATGTGAACTTGGCTACACATGAACTGAATTACAAAACAGAACAGGGTCTCAAGTTTAGAAAACCAACTTATGCCTGCTTAAGGGGGAAGGTGAGTTGGGGTGCTGCATAAAAGCAGAGTTTGAAATTAGCACAGATACCATTCCATAAGCCAAATATGTAATAGACAAGAGCTACCCCTTGCTCAACGAAATGGATTCAACAATGAGGTATCACCTCACACCTGGTAGAATAGGCATCATTGAAAATCTACAAACAAAAAATGCTGGAAAGGGTGTGGAGAAAAGGAACCCTCTTCCACTATTGTTGGGAATATAAATTGATACAGTCATTATGGAGAACAATATGGAATTTCTTAAGAAACTAACAATAGAATTACCATATGATACAGCAATCCCAGTACTGGACATATACCCAGACAAAACCATAAATCAAAAAGAGTCATTCACCGCAATGTTCATTGCATCACTATTTACAATATCGAGGTAATGGAAGCAACCTAAATGCCCACAGACAGACGAATGCATAAAGCTGTGGTACATATATAAAATGGAATATTACTAAGCCATGAAAAGGAATGAAATTGGGTCATTTGTAGAGACGTCGATGGATCTAGAGACTGTCATACAGAGTGAAGTAAGTCAGAAAGAGAAAAACAAATCTTGTATATTCATGCATATATGTGGAACCTAGAAAAACTGTACAGATTAACCATTTTGCAAGGCATAAATACAGCAACAGATGTAGACAACAAACGTATGGACAACAAGGGGGGAAAGCTGTTGGGGGGTGGTGGTGGGAGGAGTTGAGAGACTGGGATTGGCATGTATACATTTATATGTATAAAATAGATAACCAATAAGAACCTGTTGTATAAAAATATAAAATAAAATTCAAAATTAAAAAGAAGTAAAATTTAAAAAATAAAACAGAAAAAACAATTATTCCCTGCACATACATGTATTTATATGAATAAATTATTTCCATGCTTATATCTGTAAATACAAAAAAGAGGAATAAAATCTACCTTGAACCAAAAACGAAAAAGAGAAAAAAACACAGAACCCACCAGTTACACAGAGGAAAACCGTATCAGGGCACTTGCTCCAGTTGTAAACAATTCTGAAGTTGGTCAGTGGTGGGGAATCGTCTCCCATTCAGCCAGCAGCCCCCACGCAACAAGCGTCCTCATTGCAAAGCTGGGGCACCGTGCCGAGGCATCTGTGAGTAAACGTGAGCTGAGCCCCAGGCCAGTTGCTGCTGAACTATTCCCACCCGTCCCAGGTAAAACACCTGAATATATACAAGGACTTGAAAGCCTAGAGGAAGGGCCATAGAGCCACACGAGTGACAGCATGCCGGCCGACTTGGTGCCTGCAGGCCAGCCAGGATGGTCCTGGCCCTGGGTGCTCTTCTGGAAGATTTCCATTTCCCTGCCTGAGATACCCGTCCTGTCCCTGCCCCCACTGCTTTTTTCCTTCCTCACCTCTGCCCAGGGAGAAATTCCAGCAGCAGGTATGGGTGACACATCCTCTTCTTTAGCAGGTGGCAGCCTGGCAACTGCTGCAGAAAGTCCAGCAGAGCCCCACTCACACTGGGCCACCCACAAAGCCGTGGCCTCTCACTCCCTCCCACCAGCCCAGCCCCGAGACTGCTGACAGGGCAGAGAAAATGGCGTCAGGCACGGCTGCAGGGGCTCTTGCTGCCTGGAGTGGTATTTATATTGATCTCAACCCAGGCACACCTGGGGAGGGCTGGCCGGCACGGTAAGGCTGCCCAGGTCAGCCAATCATCACCCCTCAGGGGCTCACAGTTGCAGAAAATGGAACTTGCTGAACCGGCCAGGTCCAAGGAACAGGTGTGGGCTCCTGAGAGTCAGGATAGACAAGGGGCTGCAGCTTTGGCTTGTTTTCTAATCATTTTATCTGGCCCATGAGTGGGAGACAACTTCAAGAAAACCCTCTCCTAATGAGAGGAACCCAGGAGTCAGGCAGAGGAGGGGTGGGTGGTGGTTGGAGACAGAGGCCTGGTGCCCCGGGTGCAGTGGAAGTCTCTGGAAGACCAGGTGGAGGGAGGCCTCATGGAGTGATGCCCAGGGTCACAGACCTGTCGCAGCTGCTGTTTGTTAGTTCAAGTCCTGCTCTGAGGTGCTCTGTGTCAGCTCTGAGCGACAGGTGAGCTGGGGGTGCTCTGCAATGAGGGCTATGTGCACGGTTCCTGTGTGCCCAGCCCTGCCACAGTACCTGCAAGGGTAGCTCTGTATCCTGGGAGGGGCCTGACCACGAGAGCCCCGTGGGCTGGGGTGGGGGTGGGGTACCTGCCCAGGTGAGCTCCATATTCTGGGATTGGTCTGACCACGAGAGCCCCATGGGCTGCTGGGGACCTGGTAAAGGATGTCAGGACAGTCAGTGAAGCCACCGAGGATATACCTCCAGTTGCTCCTAATTCCTACACCCTGCTGGTCATTCTACCAACCACCAGGACATGGTATTCTGTATTAGTCTTCAATGATGCCTTCTTTTGTATTCCATTAGTCCCAGAGTCACAAGAAATTTTGGCTTGTGAGTGGCAGGACTCAACATACAACTAAAACAATACTTCCGGGCCGTCTGGCCCCAAGGGTGCAAAAATTCCCACACCATCTTTGGGGAAAGCTTAGCTAAAGACCTAAAAGTTCTACCTCTGGAAAAGGAAACCCTCCTTCAATATGCAGACGACATTCTGATCACCAGCCCTACTAAGGAGGCCTCTGAACTACCAAGCCAATAAAGGATAGAAGTTGTCCAAGAAAAAGCTCAAATATCACAGACTGCGGTGACCTGCCTGGGCTTCATTCTCACAGAAGGTCAGAGAAGCCCATCCCAGGAAAGGGAAGAAACCATTTTCAGCCTTACCCCTTTCTAAAACTAGAAGACAGCTTAGGGGTTCCTGGGGAGGCCAGGGTTTGCTGCTTCTGGATCCCTAACTACAGTCTACTAGCTGGGCCTCTATATGAAACACTGAAAGGAAAAGATGATGATCCTTTTGAATAGAATCCAGAAGTGGCCTTTCAAGAATGGAAAGAGCAGTCAATTCAGACCCTTGCCCTGGAACTCCCTAATTTAGCTAAACCCTTTGATCTTTACAATCCCGGTGAAAGGTGAATCGCCATTGGAGAATTAGTGCAAAAACTGGGACCACTTGAAATGGAACAATGCAAGAATGCCATCCAGGTAGGATAAACTACGGTCACTAAGGGGCTTGGCCCACTGCCACATCTGGCCAAGATACTGGCGGTATCTAAAAACCTGGAAATCAGCAGCCCAAAAGGCCACCTCCCTCCTAAGGGAAAAGGACCCCACGTGGTGATCCTAACCACCAACCATGCCCTGAAGTTGCAGGGTTCGCTCCGTGGGCACACCGACCTCGAGTGAGGAGGCCCTCCAACTCCAACATCCAGAGAGATAACCGGGGGCAACAGGGCACCATGACGACTCGTGTGAACATCACTTGACCTGGAGTTTCTCTCATAAAACAACAAGAGTGTGTCCCAAAAGAGTAGACTACTGCTTGCAGGACTTACTGCACCCAGAGGGGAGCTAATAATCTTGGCGGGGGAACAGTATACCACACTGTCACCATAGAAAAGCCTACAGACACCGTGATGATGGTGGCCAATAAGACCGGCTGGACTCCTGTTTACTTCAAAAGGCTGTTGACTCAGTAGCCATCATGGTCCTTGGTCACCACTGACCCTGGACTGTCTGGGAGTTGAGCGGGCAGGGCTCTGACACCTGGTGCTGTTTGTACGTTAATTCAGGGGCCTAATTGAAGAAAGCGCAGACTACTGGTCAGAGCATCTAGGCTGGCAGAGACGGTCAGCCTAAGGTGGCCGAACAAATGTGGGGCGGGGTGAAACCGGCCCCCACAGCGTCTCTGCACATCTCTTTCCTGGACCCTTAAAGGTCATTAGAATCTATAACACTTCCAATGCTGGTGCTCAGGTGGACGAGCAGGGAGGCAGGGGTCCTGGGGACAATCAACGTCACCGGGAGGCTGCTGGGGAGAAGCTCTGACCCTCGCCCCAGGGTATGAGGGCTCCCAACTCAGCACTCAGCAGTTACAGAAGAAGGGTCTGCACCCTCAGCACTCCAAGAATGAGGAACGGGACAAAAGGCAGAGGAGGGGTTTGTCCCCAGCAAAGCCCATTAAAAATCCCTGGGAGATAAAAATAGAATCTGGGCAATAAAGTCAAGTCTAACCTTTTTTATCCTTTGTGCTTTGTCTAATTTCACGTGCTCCTAGGGTCCCGCATGCAGAGGTTCCACACCCGGCACTTCAGACCAGATTTCCTAGTGCAGAATGGCTGGGTCGACACCTCAGCTCCTGGGGCCCAGTGCAGACTCCACGATATAGAGCCTGAGCTACAGCCAACCCGGCCCTCGAGAGCTCCGCCGCCTCCCTCCCTCCCACTGACTCTGACAGGATCTCTACACAGCAGCCCAGCCCACAGCCCACGGGGTAGTGCATGCTCTCACCTCTCCATTCTCTGATCAAAATATAAAGTTTCCTTTGCTTGTGAACCAAACTCAGTCTCGATCTGTTGGCCCCAATGACACTGGGCAGGGGGACACTTGTTGGGGTCCACTCTGGAGGATCAGTAACAGAAATTGAGACTATTGTAACCTCAATGAACAGATGTGTGAGCCAAACTGTAGTTAACATAGAACAGTGTATAAGGCTCGGGTAAAATAAGATGTTTTTAACACTTCCATTTGATATTTCCATCACTTTTTATAAGCAAGTTCAGTGAAAAGGTTTGTCTTATTTGTCAGGTCAATATTAGAGAAACGAAGTGATTTCTTTCCAAGGATGTACAGCTAATAATCTTGGTTAAACCTTCAATCTTGTTTTAAATGCTTTTCCATTGAAAATGATACCTCTCTTTCAGCTCCCCCATTTCTGAGAAGTATAAAATCTTATAATTTATTATTACCAAAGGGGAAAGGTGGGAGGAGGGATAAATTAACAGTTTGGAATGAACACATACACACTGCTATGTATAAAATAGATCATCAACAAGGAACTACTGTATAGCACAGGGAACTACACTCAACATTTTGCAATAACCTATAAGGGGAAATAATCTGAAAAAGAATAGATATTTTTATTGACATCATCTATCAATGACAGTTAAAGTGTAGCCTAAGGGAAGCTGGTGGTGAGTGCTTCTGACCCTGAAGACTTCAATCATCTAAAGTTTGGACTCTGCCTACTTCCCAAGGCCCTTAATGAACATATGTGTAGCCGTAGCTTAAAAACTTCCCCAGTTTGGGTTTCGGGGAGACACTGATTTTGAAAAAGCCCTGGTGTTCTCCTTACATGAATGGGACTCTTCCTACTGCTAAAACATGTCTGTCACACCCAGAGGATGGTATACCATCTGATCGGGAAGAGTTTGGAAAAGGCATCTTATCTCCTCATCTCCTGGTGCTCAGGTTCACCCCTCCAGCGTCTTTACTAACAGTCTACCCACTTGGAGATGTCAGCACTGTCAACATCCTGTTGCGTACAGTTTGGAATTTGTCCAGAGGATGAAGCGGAAGGATGAGGAACAATGAGAGACAAGTCCTAGGTGTTCAGACAGGCACATGTCACTCTAATTTCCAATCAGGAAGACGAATTGACCAAAGGCTAGGGTTGCCCATGGAAACAGTATAGGGCTTGAGGAAATCCCGCTGCTTTGTGGCCAGTTCCCATAAACACAAGTTGAACAATGGAACTCAGGGGCAGTAAAATTCACAAAACTGCAGAGTTGAAAATATCCATCACTGAAAAATGTCTTGAGGAAAGTCAGAGAAAAGGACTTGTAAGCAAGGGAGAATGGCAGGAAAGGGATTTGAGGAGGTAGAAAGGACTCGCCATTAAGCACAAGAAAAGGAGCTGAACATTGCCAACATTGCAGTTGGCCAAAAAGGGTGTATGCGTTCTTTTCTGTATATATTCAAGAAAAGGGCATACACTTTTTTAGCCAACCAAACAGGTGGGCACTGGAAGTCAATACTACAAAAGATATCACTTCGCATCAGTCAGAAGAGCCATCCTCATAAAGCGTAAACAACAGAAATGCAGGACAGGGCAACGAGAAGAGGGAGCCCTGTGAGACTTATAGTGGAAATGTATATTGCCAACGGCCATTCTGGAGAAGTGTATTGTGTTTACTAAAGCATCTAAAAAATGAGCTACAGAGCATAGGGCACTTGCACTCATGGGCGTATATCTTGGGAAAAACAAAAATCGAGAGGACACAGGCACCCCAATGTTTACCCCCTCTCTGTTTAAAAGATCCTCGACTAGGATATAACTTAAATGTCTCTGGAGGGAAAAAATGGATAGAGATGTGGTACTTATGTAGAGTGGAATATTATTCAGCCTGGAAATCAATGAAATATGGCCAGTTGTAACAACTCCGGAGGAGTTACGTATGATCATTCTAAGTGACAGAATTCAAAAAGAAAAAGACACATATCATAAGATATCACTTAAAGGTGGAATCCAAAATGGCTACACATGAAATAAATTACAAAACAAAAACATAGTCAAATATGTAGAAAACACGCATAAGGCTGCTAAACGGGAAAGGTGGGGAGGGGTGAGGCATCATCCAGGAGGTTGAAATTAGCAAAGATACCATTCCAAATACCAAACTGATAATCAACAAGGCCTACACGGTAGCTAAAAGAACTGCACTCAGCACACTCAAGTCACCGGAAAAGAATATATACGACTGGTAAGAATCTGAAAAAGAATTTATTGATGTCTCTCTGTACGTGAATCAAGTGGATGTACAGCAGCAAGAAACAGAGCTTTGAAAATCAGCTGTAACCAATATAGTAATAAATTGAAAAAAATAAACGACAGAGAGACAGAGAAAACCTCTTACAACTTTTCCTCAGGGACGGTGATGCAACATGGATTGAACACATCTAGACCCACAGCAGGATGAGACATAAGGCTGGAAACTGTTTGCGCTAAGAGAAATGTGAGGTTGGGTGAGGAAATACACACCCTTTAAAGTAATACTACCTGGTACCCATTCAATGGGTCCCAAATCTGCAGGTTCAAGGGATCTTCCTACAGCTAAAACATGCATGGAAAACCCAGAGGACTGTACACCATGTGATCGGGAGATGTGTCTAAAATGCACCTCATTTATCCTCTCCTGGTGCTCCTGTTCACCATTCCAGCCACGCTACTTAGAATCTCCCCACTTGGAGAATCAGCACATTTAAACTTCTGTTTCACACATTTTGCAAATTGTGAGGAGGATGAACGGGAAGAGGGGGAACCAATGAGAGAAGAGTTGTAGGGGTTTGGACGGGCACATATCACTCTAATTTCCCATTAAGAGTAAGAATTAAAGGAAGGCTCAGCCTGCCTCGCCGGAGCCAAAATAGGGCCTGAAGCAATCCTGCGGGTTTGAGGCCAGCTCACAAAAGAGCAACTTAAACAATGGAGCTCAGGGTCACTGCAATTCACAAACCTGCAGAGTTATAAATGAAAACTAACGTCCAAAAATATGTTGAGGTAAGGCAAAGAAGAGGATCTGAATGCAAGACAGAATTGCAAGAAACAGATTTCAAGAGATAGATTGGACTCGTCTTTAACGCACATGAAAAGCGGCAGAATTTCGACAATGATGCAGTTGGCCCAAAAGGGCGTATGCGTTTTTTCCTGATTATATCCAGGAAGAAACGCATACGCACTTTATGGGCAACGAAGCAAGCAAGCAATGCAAATGTGCACAACAAAGAAGTCTCACTTCCCACCGGTCAAAAGGGCCATCCTAAAAAATTGTAAAAACCAGAAATGCAGGACAGGCCATGGAGAACAGGGAGCCTTTATACGCTGATGGGCAGTGTGTGAACTGCCGAGAGCCACTCTGGAGAAGCGTATGGTGGTTCCTAAATCATCTAAAAAACAGAGCTACAGAGCATAGGACACTTCCAATCATGGGAGTATATCTAGGGAAGTCTAAAAATCAACAAGACACAAGCACACCACAGTTTAGGGCTACTCTGTTTACAAGAACCTCAACTTCAGTACACCTTAAATATCCCAGGAAAGAGAACAATGGATAAAGAAGATGTGGTACTTATGTACAATGGAATATCTCTTCACCATGAAATCAATGTAATAAGGCTAGTAGAAGGATAAAGAGTGGATTTAGGTCCAATAATACTACTTGAAATAAGTCAAACAGAAAAAGAAACATATCATAAGATATCACTTATAGAGGGAGGGTAAATATGGCTGCACAAGAAATGAATTACAGAACAGAACAGTGTCTCACATTTAGAAAACACACTTATGTCAGCTTAAGGGGAAAGGAGAGGTGGGGTGATGCATAAAACCAGAGTTTGAAATTAGCACAGATACCGTTCAATAAACCAAATAGGTATTAGACAAGATCTACACCTTGCTCAATGAACAGGCCTCAACACACCCTATACACCGCAGAGAAATATATCTGAGGAATAAGAATCTTAAAACCCATGTATTGATATATCTCCATAAGGGAATCAAGTGTGTGCAGAGCGGCACAAACACAGCAGTGAAAAGGAGCTAAACCCCATTATAGAAATAAATTTTAAAAACAAAACGCTGAAACAATGAAAGAGAGAAAAATTCTTACAAAATTCGCTCAGGGGCTGTGATGCAACCTGGATTGACCACATATAAACCCACAGCTGGATAAGACATAAGGCTGGACACTTGGGGCTGACAGGATTGGTGAGCTTTGGTGAGCAACTGCCGAAAGTTTAATGCAATACTTCATGCTACTCAGTCCAAGGGTCCCAACACTCCAGGTTGAAGGGAATCTTCCTACAGCTAAACCATGCTTGGGAAACCCAGCGACTGGTATACCATATGATCGGGAAAGGTTTCTAAAACGCACCTCATTTTTCCTCTCCTGGGGCTCCGGATCGACATTCCAGCCGCTTTACTAACAACATCCCCACATGGAGTCAATGCCTTTAAGTTCTGGTATCGCACAGTCTGCAGTTAGTGCAGAGGATGAATGGGAATAGGGGGAACCAGTGAGAAACTAGCTGTAGCGGTTTCAATGGGCACATGTCACTCTAATATCACATCAGTAAGAAGAATTAACCAAAGGCACAGCAAGGTGCCCCAGAAGAAAAATAGGGCTTCAAGGAATCCTGTGGTTATGGGGCAAGACCACAAAAATAAGAGCTAAAAAATGGAGCTAAGGGCCACTGCAATTCAAAAACCTGCAGAGTTATAAAGGCCAACTATTTTTAAAAAATATATTGAGGTAAGGCTATGAAGAGGCATTGAAAGCAAGGCAGAATTGCAGGAAACCGATTTCAGGAGGTAGACTGGAATTGCATTGAAAGCATATGAAGAGAGTCAGAAACTCGACAATGATGCACTTGGCCAAAAAGGGCGTATGCGTTTTTTCCTGAATATATTCAGGAAAAAACGCATACGCACTTTTTGGCCAACCAAGCAAGCTTGCAAAGGAAATCTGCACTACAATGAAGTCTCACTTCCACCCGGTCAAAAGGGCCATCTGAAAAAAGTGTAAAATCCATAAAGGCACAACAGGCCATGGAGAACAGGGAGCCTTCTTATGCTGATGGGCGGGATGTAAATTGCCAACAGCCACTCTGGAGAAGTGTATGGTGTTTCCTGAAACATCTAAAAAACAAAGCAACAGAGCCTAGGGCAGTTCCACTTATGGTCCTATAGCTTAGGGAAATTAAAATCAAAAAGACACAGCCACCCCAAAGTTTGGGACGGCTCTGTTTACAAGAACCTCATTTACGGTACAAGTTCAATATCACAGAAAGTGAAAAATGGATAAAGAACTTGTGGTACTTACGTACAATGCAATATCACTCAGCAATGAAATCTATGTCATCAGGCCCGTAGCAGCATAATGAGTGGATTCAGGTATGATGATTCGAACTGAAATAAGTCACACAGAAAAGAAACATCATAAGGTATCACTAATACACAGAATGTGAACTTGGCTACACATGAACTGAATTACAAAACAGAACAGTGTCTCAAGTTTAGAAAACCAACTTACGCTTGCTTAAGGGGGAAGGTGAGTTGGGGTGCTGCATAAAACCAGAGATTGAAATGAGCACAGATAAAGTTCCTTAAGCCAAATATGGAATAGACAAGAGCTACTCCTTGCTCAACGAAATGGACTCAACACCCCATATTAAACGCCTAAGAATGTACCTGACTAGTAAGTATCTTAAAACCTATGGATTGCTATGTCTCCGAAAGAGAATCAAGCATGTGTACAGGGGCATAAACGCAGCAGTGATAGGATTGGAGAGGTTCGGTGAGCAAATGAAGACACTTTGAAGTCATATTGCATGGTACCCATTCCACGGGTCTCAACTCTCCAGGTTTAAGGTATTCTTCCTTCAGCTAAAACATGCATGTGGAACCCAGAGTATGATTAACCGTGTGAACGGGAGACGTGTTCAAATATGTCTCAGTTTTCCTCCCCTGGTACTCGGGTGCAACATTCCAGACCCTTTACTAACACTCTCCCAACTTGGAGAGTCAGTGCCTTTAACCTCCTGTTTGGCCCAGTTTGCAATTTCTGCGGAAGATGAACAGGAATAGGGAGAACCAATGAGAGACTAGCTGGAGGTGTCTGGACGGGCAAATTTAACTCTCATTTCCCACCAGGAAGAGGAAATAACCAAAGGCTCAGCGTGCCGTGCCGGAACCAGATTAGGGCCTGAAGCCATCCTGTGGTGTTGCGGCCAGCTCAAAAGAAAGCGAGTTGAAGAAAGGAGCTCAGGGGCACTGTAATTCACAATCCTGCAGAGTTATAAATGACAGCTATCGTCCAAAAATAGACTGAAGTAAGGCTGCCAAGAGGACTTGAAAGCGGGGCAGAATTGCAGGATACCGATTTCAGGAGGTAGACTGGAATTGCATTGAAAGCGTAGGAAAAGAGGCAGAACGTCCACAATGATGCACTTTGCCAAAAGGGCATATGCGTTTTTTCCTGAATATATTCAGGAAAAAACGCATACGCCCTTTTTGGCCAACCAAGCAAGCTTGCAAAGGAAATCTGCACTACAATGAAGTCTCACTTCCCCCCGGTCAATAGGGCCATCAGAATAAAGTGTAAAATCCAGAAAGGCAGGACAGGCCATGGAGAACTGGGAGCCTTGTTATGCTGATGGGCGGGATGTAAATTGCCAACAGACACTTGGGAGAAGTGTATGGTGTTTCCTGAAACATCTAAAAAACAAAGCAACAGAGCCTAGGGCACTTCCACTTATGGTCCTATAGCTTAGGGAAATTAATATCAAAAAGACACAGCAACCCCAAAATTTGGGACGGCTCTTTTTACAGGAATCTCTTCTCCGGCACAAGTTAAATATCCCAGAGAGCAAATAATGGATAAAGAAGTTGCGGTACTTCTGTACAACAGAATACCACTCAGCAATGAAATCTATGTCACCAGGCCCGTACCAGCATAATGAGTGGATTGAGGCACGATGATTCTAAGTGAAATAAGTCACACAGAAAAAGAAACATCATAAGGTATCACTAATACACGGAATGTGAACTTGGCTACACATGAACTGAATTACAAAACAGAACAGGGTCTCAAGTTTAGAAAACCAACTTATGCCTGCTTAAGGGGGAAGGTGAGTTGGGGTGCTGCATAAAAGCAGAGTTTGAAATTAGCACAGATACCGTTCCATAAGCCAAATATGTAATAGACAAGAGCTACCCCTTGCTCAACGAAATGGATTCAACAATGAGGTATCACCTCACACCTGGTAGAATAGGCATCATTGAAAATCTACAAACAAAAAATGCTGGAAAGGGTGTGGAGAAAAGGAACCCTCTTCCACTATTGTTGGGAATATAAATTGATACAGTCATTATGGAGAACAATATGGAATTTCTTAAGAAACTAACAATAGAATTACCATATGATACAGCAATCCCAGTACTGGACATATACCCAGACAAAACCATAAATCAAAAAGAGTCATTCACCGCAATGTTCATTGCATCACTATTTACAATATCGAGGTAATGGAAGCAACCTAAATGCCCACAGACAGACGAATGCATAAAGCTGTGGTGCATATATAAAATGGAATATTACTAAGCCATGAAAAGGAATGAAATTGGGTCATTTGTAGAGACGTCGATGGATCTAGAGACTGTCATACAGAGTGAAGTAAGTCAGAAGGAGAAAAACAAATCTTGTATATTCATGCATATATGTGGAACCTAGAAAAACTGTACAGATTAACCATTTTGCAAGGCATAAATAGAGCAACAGATGTAGACAACAAACGTATGGACAACAAGGGGGGAAAGCTGTTGGGGGGGTGGTGGTGGGAGGAGTTGAGAGACTGGGATTGGCATGTATACATTTATATGTATAAAATAGATAACCAATAAGAACCTGTTGTATAAAAATATAAAATAAAATTCAAAATTAAAAAGAAGTAAAATTTAAAAAATAAAACAGAAAAAACAATTATTCCCTGCACATACATGTATTTATATGAATAAATTATTTCCATGCTTATATCTGTAAATACAAAAAAGAGGAATAAAATCTACCTTGAACCAAAAACGAAAAAGAGAAAAAAAACACAGAACCCACCAGTTCCACAGAGGAAAACCGTATCAGGGCACTTGCTCCAGTTGTAAACAATTCTGAAGTTGGTCAGTGGTGGGGAATCGTCTCCCATTCAGCCAGCAGCCCCCACGCAACAAGCGTCCTCATTGCAAAGCTGGGGCACCGTGCCGAGGCATCTGTGAGTAAACGTGAGCTGAGCCCCAGGCCAGTTGCTGCTGAACTATTCCCACCCGTCCCAGGTAAAACACCTGAATATATACAAGGACTTGAAAGCCTAGAGGAAGGGCCATAGAGCCACACGAGTGACAGCATGCCGGCCGACTTGGTGCCTGCAGGCCAGCCAGGATGGTCCTGGCCCTGGGTGCTCTTCTGGAAGATTTCCATTTCCCTGCCTGAGATACCCGTCCTGTCCCTGCCCCCACTGCTTTTTTCCTTCCTCACCTCTGCCCAGGGAGAAATTCCAGCAGCAGGTATGGGTGACACATCCTCTTCTTTAGCAGGTGGCAGCCTGGCAACTGCTGCAGAAAGTCCAGCAGAGCCCCACTCACACTGGGCCACCCACAAAGCCGTGGCCTCTCACTCCCTCCCACCAGCCCAGCCCCGAGACTGCTGACAGGGCAGAGAAAATGGCGTCAGGCACGGCTGCAGGGGCTCTTGCTGCCTGGAGTGGTATTTATATTGATCTCAACCCAGGCACACCTGGGGAGGGCTGGCCGGCACGGTAAGGCTGCCCAGGTCAGCCAATCATCACCCCTCAGGGGCTCACAGTTGCAGAATATGGAACTTGCTGAACCGGCCAGGTCCAAGGAACAGGTGTGGGCTCCTGAGAGTCAGGATAGACAAGGGGCTGCAGCTTTGGCTTGTTTTCTAATCATTTTATCTGGCCCATGAGTGGGAGACAACTTCAAGAAAACCCTCTCCTAATGAGAGGAACCCAGGAGTCAGGGAGAGGAGGGGTGGGTGGTGGTTGGAGACAGAGGCCTGGTGCCCCGGGTGCAGTGGAAGTCTCTGGAAGACCAGGTGGAGGGAGGCCTCACGGAGTGATGCCCAGGGTCACAGACCTGTCGCAGCTGCTGTTTGTTAGTTCAAGTCCTGCTCTGAGGTGCTCTGTGTCAGCTCTGAGCGACAGGTGAGCTGGGGGTGCTCTGCAATGAGGGCTATGTGCACGGTTCCTGTGTGCCCAGCCCTGCCACGGTACCTGCAAGGGTAGCTCTGTATCCTGGGAGGGGCCTGACCACGAGAGCCCCATGGGCTGGGGTGGGGGTGGGGTACCTGCCCAGGTGAGCTCCATATTCTGGGATTGGTCTGACCACGAGAGCCCCATGGGCTGCTGGGGACCTGGTAAAGGATGTCAGGACAGTCAGTGAAGCCACCGAGGATATACCTCCAGTTGCTCCTAATTCCTACACCCTGCTGGTCATTCTACCAACCACCAGGACATGGTATTCTGTATTAGTCTTCAATGATGCCTTCTTTTGTATTCCATTAGTCCCAGAGTCACAAGAAATTTTGGCTTGTGAGTGGCAGGACTCAACATACAACTAAAACAATACTTCCGGGCCGTCTGGCCCCAAGGGTGCAAAAATTCCCACACCATCTTTGGGGAAAGCTTAGCTAAAGACCTAAAAGTTCTACCTCTGGAAAAGGAAACCCTCCTTCAATATGCAGACGACATTCTGATCACCAGCCCTACTAAGGAGGCCTCTGAACTACCAAGCCAATAAAGGATAGAAGTTGTCCAAGAAAAAGCTCAAATATCACAGACTGCGGTGACCTGCCTGGGCTTCATTCTCACAGAAGGTCAGAGAAGCCCATCCCAGGAAAGGGAAGAAACCATTTTCAGCCTTACCCCTTTCTAAAACTAGAAGACAGCTTAGGGGTTCCTGGGGAGGCCAGGGTTTGCTGCTTCTGGATCCCTAACTACAGTCTACTAGCTGGGCCTCTATATGAAACACTGAAAGGAAAAGATGATGATCCTTTTGAATAGAATCCAGAAGTGGCCTTTCAAGAATGGAAAGAGCAGTCAATTCAGACCCTTGCCCTGGAACTCCCTAATTTAGCTAAACCCTTTGACCTTTACATTCCCGGTGAAAGGTGAATCGCCATTGGAGAATTAGTGCAAAAACTGGGACCACTTGAAATGGAACAATGCAAGAATGCCATCCAGGTAGGATAAACTACGGTCACTAAGGGGCTTGGCCCACTGCCACATCTGGCCAAGATACTGGCGGTATCTAAAAACCTGGAAATCAGCAGCCCAAAAGGCCACCTCCCTCCTAAGGGAAAAGGACCCCACGTGGTGATCCTAACCACCAACCATGCCCTGAAGTTGCAGGGTTCGCTCCGTGGGCACACCGACCTCGAGTGAGGAGGCCCTCCAACTCCAACATCCAGAGAGATAACCGGGGGCAACAGGGCACCATGACGACTCGTGTGAACATCACTTGACCTGGAGTTTCTCTCATAAAACAACAAGAGTGTGTCCCAAAAGAGTAGACTACTGCTTGCAGGACTTACTGCACCCAGAGGGGAGCTAATAATCTTGGCGGGGGAACAGTATACCACACTGTCACCATAGAAAAGCCTACAGACACCGTGATGATGGTGGCCAATAAGACCGGCTGGACTCCTGTTTACTTCAAAAGGCTGTTGACTCAGTAGCCATCATGGTCCTTGGTCACCACTGACCCTGGACTGTCTGGGAGTTGAGCGGGCAGGGCTCTGACACCTGGTGCTGTTTGTACGTTAATTCAGGGGCCTAATTGAAGAAAGCGCAGACTACTGGTCAGAGCATCTAGGCTGGCAGAGACGGTCAGCCTAAGGTGGCCGAACAAATGTGGGGCGGGGTGAAACCGGCCCCCACAGCGTCTCTGCACATCTCTTTCCTGGACCCTTAAAGGTCATTAGAATCTATAACACTTCCAATGCTGGTGCTCAGGTGGACGAGCAGGGAGGCAGGGGTCCTGGGGACAATCAACGTCACCGGGAGGCTGCTGGGGAGAAGCTCTGACCCTCGCCCCAGGGTATGAGGGCTCCCAACTCAGCACTCAGCAGTTACAGAAGAAGGGTCTGCACCCTCAGCACTCCAAGAATGAGGAACGGGACAAAAGGCAGAGGAGGGGTTTGTCCCCAGCAAAGCCCATTAAAAATCCCTGGGAGATAAAAATAGAATCTGGGCAATAAAGTCAAGTCTAACCTTTTTTATCCTTTGTGCTTTGTCTAATTTCACGTGCTCCTAGGGTCCCGCATGCAGAGGTTCCACACCCAGCACTTCAGACCAGATTTCCTAGTGCAGAATGGCTGGGTCGACACCTCAGCTCCTGGGGCCCAGTGCAGACTCCACGATATAGAGCCTGAGCTACAGCCAACCCGGCCCTCGAGAGCTCCGCCGCCTCCCTCCCTCCCACTGACTCTGACAGGATCTCTACACAGCAGCCCAGCCCACAGCCCACGGGGTAGTGCATGCTCTCACCTCTCCATTCTCTGATCAAAATATAAAGTTTCCTTTGCTTGTGAACCAAACTCAGTCTCGATCTGTTGGCCCCAATGACACTGGGCAGGGGGACACTTGTTGGGGTCCACTCTGGAGGATCAGTAACAGAAATTGAGACTATTGTAACCTCAATGAACAGATGTGTGAGCCAAACTGTAGTTAACATAGAACAGTGTATAAGGCTCGGGTAAAATAAGATGTTTTTAACACTTCCATTTGATATTTCCATCACTTTTTATAAGCAAGTTCAGTGAAAAGGTTTGTCTTATTTGTCAGGTCAATATTAGAGAAACGAAGTGATTTCTTTCCAAGGATGTACAGCTAATAATCTTGGTTAAACCTTCAATCTTGTTTTAAATGCTTTTCCATTGAAAATGATACCTCTCTTTCAGCTCCCCCATTTCTGAGAAGTATAAAATCTTATAATTTATTATTACCAAAGGGGAAAGGTGGGAGGAGGGATAAATTAACAGTTTGGAATGAACACATACACACTGCTATGTATAAAATAGATCATCAACAAGGAACTACTGTATAGCACAGGGAACTACACTCAACATTTTGCAATAACCTATAAGGGGAAATAATCTGAAAAAGAATAGATATTTTTATTGACATCATCTATCAATGACAGTTAAAGTGTAGCCTAAGGGAAGCTGGTGGTGAGTGCTTCTGACCCTGAAGACTTCAATCATCTAAAGTTTGGACTCTGCCTACTTCCCAAGGCCCTTAATGAACATATGTGTAGCTGTAGCTTAAAAAATTCCCCAGTTTGGGTTTCGGGGAGACACTGATTTTGAAAAAGCCCTGGTGTTCTCCTTACATGAATGGGACTCTTCCTACTGCTAAAACATGTCTGTCACACCCAGAGGATGGTATACCGTCTGATCGGGAAGAGTTTGGAAAAGGCATCTCATCTCCTCATCTCCTGGTGCTCGGGTTCACCCCTCCAGCGTCTTTACTAACAGTCTCCCCACTTGGAGATGTCAGCACTGTCAACATCCTGTTGCGTACAGTTTGGAATTTGTCCAGAGGATGAAGCGGAAGGATGAGGAACAATGAGAGACAAGTCCTAGGTGTTCAGACAGGCACATGTCACTCTAATTTCCAATCAGGAAGACGAATTGACCAAAGGCTAGGGTTGCCCATGGAAACAGTATAGGGCTTGAGGAAATCCCGCTGCTTTGTGGCCAGTTCCCATAAACACGAGTTGAACAATGGAACTCAGGGGCAGTAAAATTCACAAAACTGCAGAGTTGAAAATATCCATCACTGAAAAATGTCTTGAGGAAAGTCAGAGAAAAGGACTTGTAAGCAAGGGAGAATGGCAGGAAAGGGATTTGAGGAGGTAGAAAGGACTCGCCATTAAGCACAAGAAAAGGAGCTGAACATTGCCAACATTGCCAACATTGCAGTTGGCCAAAAAGGGTGTATGCGTTCTTTTCTGTATATATTCAAGAAAAGGGCATACACTTTTTTAGCCAACCAAACAGGTGGGCACTGGAAGTCAATACTACAAAAGATATCACTTCGCATCAGTCAGAAGAGCCATCCTCATAAAGCATAAACAACAGAAACGCAGGACAGGGCAACGAGAAGAGGGAGCCCTGTGAGACTTATAGTGGAAATGTATATTGCCAACGGCCATTCTGGAGAAGTGTATTGTGTTTACTAAAGCATCTAAAAAATGAGCTACAGAGCATAGGGCACTTGCACTCATGGGCGTATATCTTGGGAAAAACAAAAATCGAGAGGACACAGGCACCCCAATGTTTACCCCCTCTCTGTTTAAAAGATCCTCGACTAGGATATAACTTAAATGTCTCTGGAGGGAAAAAATGGATAGAGATGTGGTACTTAGGTAGAGTGGAATATTATTCAGCCTGGAAATCAATGAAATATGGCCAGTTGTAACAACTCCGGAGGAGTTACGTATGATCATTCTAAGTGACAGAATTCAAAAAGAAAAAGACACATATCATAAGATATCACTTAAAGGTGGAATCCAAAATGGCTACACATGAAATAAATTACAAAACAAAAACATAGTCAAATATGTAGAAAACACGCATAAGGCTGCTAAACGGGAAAGGTGGGGAGGGGTGAGGCATCATCCAGGAGGTTGAAATTAGCAAAGATACCATTCCAAATACCAAACTGATAATCAACAAGGCCTACACGGTAGCTAAAAGAACTGCACTCAGCACACTCAAGTCACCGGAAAAGAATATATACGACTGGTGAGAATCTGAAAAAGAATTTATTGATGTCTCTCTGTACGTGAATCAAGTGGATGTACAGCAGCAAGAAACAGAGCTTTGAAAATCAGCTGTAACCAATATAGTAATAAATTGAAAAAAATAAACGACAGAGAGACAGAGAAAACCTCTTACAACTTTTCCTCAGAGACGGTGATGCAACATGGATTGAACACATCTAGACCCACAGCAGGATGAGACATAAGGCTGGAAACTGTTTGCGCTAAGAGAAATGTGAGGTTGGGTGAGGAAATGCACACCCTTTAAAGTAATACTACCTGGTACCCATTCAATGGGTCCCAAATCTGCAGGTTCAAGGGATCTTCCTACAGCTAAAACATGCATGGAAAACCCAGAGGACTGTACACCATGTGATCGGGAGATGTGTCTAAAATGCACCTCATTTATCCTCTCCTGGTGCTCCTGTTCACCATTCCAGCCACGCTACTTAGAATCTCCCCACTTGGAGAATCAGCACATTTAAACTTCTGTTTCACACATTTTGCAAATTGTGAGGAGGATGAACGGGAAGAGGGGGAACCAATGAGAGAAGAGTTGTAGGGGTTTGGACGGGCACATATCACTCTAATTTCCCATTAAGAATAAGAATTAAAGAAAGGCTCAGCCTGCCTCGCCGGAGCCAAAATAGGGCCTGAAGCAATCCTGCGGGTTTGAGGCCAGCTCACAAAAGAGCAACTTAAACAATGGAGCTCAGGGTCACTGCAATTCACAAACCTGCAGAGTTATAAATGAAAACTAACGTCCAAAAATATGTTGAGGTAAGGCAAAGAAGAGGATCTGAATGCAAGACAGAATTGCAAGAAACAGATTTCAAGAGATAGATTGGACTCGTCTTTAACGCACATGAAAAGCGGCAGAATTTCGACAATGATGCAGTTGGCCCAAAAGGACGTATGCGTTTTTTCCTGATTATATCCAGGAAAAAACGCATACGCACTTTATGGGCAACGAAGCAAGCAAGCAATGCAAATGTGCACAACAAAGAAGTCTCACTTCCCACCGGTCAAAAGGGCCATCCTAAAAAATTGTAAAAACCAGAAATGCAGGACAGGCCATGGAGAACAGGGAGCCTTTATACGCTGATGGGCAGTGTGTGAACTGCCGAGAGCCACTCTGGAGAAGTGTATGGTGGTTCCTAAATCATCTAAAAAACAGAGCTACAGAGCATAGGACACTTCCAATCATGGGAGTATATCTAGGGAAGTCTAAAAATCAACAAGACACAAGCACACCACAGTTTAGGGCTACTCTGTTTACAAGAACCTCAACTTCAGTACACCTTAAATATCCCAGGAAAGAGAACAATGGATAAAGAAGATGTGGTACTTATGTACAATGGAATATCTCTTCACCATGAAATCAATGTAATAAGGCTAGTAGAAGGATAAAGAGTGGATTTAGGTCCGATAATACTACTTGAAATAAGTCAAACAGAAAAAGAAACATATCATAAGATATCACTTATAGAGGGAGGGTAAATATGGCTGCACAAGAAATGAATTACAGAACAGAACAGTGTCTCACATTTAGAAAACACACTTATGTCAGCTTAAGGGGAAAGGAGAGGTGGGGTGATGCATAAAACCAGAGTTTGAAATTAGCACAGATACCGTTCAATAAACCAAATAGGTATTAGACAAGATCTACACCTTGCTCAATGAACAGGCCTCAACACACCCTATACACCGCAGAGAAATATATCTGAGGAATAAGAATCTTAAAACCCATGTATTGATATATCTCCATAAGGGAATCAAGTGTGTGCAGAGCGGCACAAACACAGCAGTGAAAAGGAGCTAAACCCCATTATAGAAATAAATTTTAAAAACAAAACGCTGAAACAATGAAAGAGAGAAAAATTCTTACAAAATTCGCTCAGGGGCTGTGATGCAACCTGGATTGACCACATATAAACCCACAGCTGGATAAGACATAAGGCTGGACACTTGGGGCTGACAGGATTGGTGAGCTTTGGTGAGCAACTGCCGAAAGTTTAATGCAATACTTCATGCTACTCAGTCCAAGGGTCCCAACACTCCAGGTTGAAGGGAATCTTCCTACAGCTAAACCATGCTTGGGAAACCCAGCGACTGGTATACCATATGATCGGGAAAGGTTTCTAAAACGCACCTCATTTTTCCTCTCCTGGGGCTCCGGATCGACATTCCAGCCGCTTTACTAACAACATCCCCACATGGAGTCAATGCCTTTAAGTTCTGGTATCGCACAGTCTGCAGTTAGTGCAGAGGATGAATGGGAATAGGGGGAACCAGTGAGAAACTAGCTGTAGCGGTTTCAATGGGCACATGTCACTCTAATATCACATCAGTAAGAAGAATTAACCAAAGGCACAGCAAGGTGCCCCAGAAGAAAAATAGGGCTTCAAGGAATCCTGTGGTTATGGGGCAAGACCACAAAAATAAGAGCTAAAAAATGGAGCTAAGGGCCACTGCAATTCAAAAACCTGCAGAGTTATAAAGGCCAACTATTTTTAAAAAATATATTGAGGTAAGGCTATGAAGAGGCATTGAAAGCAAGGCAGAATTGCAGGAAACCGATTTCAGGAGGTAGACTGGAATTGCATTGAAAGCATATGAAGCGAGTCAGAAACTCGACAATGATGCACTTGGCCAAAAAGGGCGTATGCGTTTTTTCCTGAATATATTCAGGAAAAAACGCATACACACTTTTTGGCCAACCAAGCAAGCTTGCAAAGGAAATCTGCACTACAATGAAGTCTCACTTCCCCCCGGTCAAAAGGGCCATCTGAAAAAAGTGTAAAATCCATAAAGGCACGACAGGCCATGGAGAACTGGGAGCCTTCTTATGCTGATGGGCGGGATGTAAATTGCCAACAGCCACTCTGGAGAAGTGTATGGTGTTTCCTGAAACATCTAAAAAACAAAGCAACAGAGCCTAGGGCACTTCCACTTATGGTCCTATAGCTTAGGGAAATTAAAATAAAAAAGACACAGCCACCCCAAAGTTTGGGACGGCTCTGTTTACAAGAACCTCGTTTACGGTACAAGTTCAATATCACAGAAAGTGAAAAATGGATAAAGAACTTGTGGTACATACGTACAATGCAATATCACTCAGCAATGAAATCTATGTCATCAGGCCCGTAGCAGCATAATGAGTGGATTCAGGTATGATGATTCGAACTGAAATAAGTCACACAGAAAAGAAACATCATAAGGTATCACTAATACACAGAATGTGAACTTGGCTACACATGAACTGAATTACAAAACAGAACAGTGTCTCAAGTTTAGAAAACCAACTTACGCTTGCTTAAGGGGGAAGGTGAGTTGGGGTGCTGCATAAAACCAGAGATTGAAATGAGCACAGATAAAGTTCCTTAAGCCAAATATGGAATAGACAAGAGCTACTCCTTACTCAACGAAATGGACTCAACACCCCATATTAAACGCCTAAGAATGTACCTGACTAGTAAGTATCTTAAAACCTATGGATTGCTATGTCTCCGAAAGAGAATCAAGCGTGTGTACAGGGGCATAAACGCAGCAGTGATAGGATTGGAGAGGTTCGGTGAGCAAATGAAGACCCTTTGAAGTCATATTGCATGGTACCCATTCCACGGGTCTCAACTCTCCAGGTTTAAGGTATTCTTCCTTCAGCTAAAACATGCATGTGGAACCCAGAGTATGATCAACCGTGTGAACGGGAGACGTGTTCAAATATGTCTCAGTTTTCCTCCCCTGGTACTCGGGTGCAACATTCCAGACCCTTTACTAACACTCTCCCAACTTGGAGAGTCAGCGCCTTTAACCTCCTGTTTGGCCCAGTTTGCAATTTCTGCGGAAGATGAACAGGAATAGGGAGAACCAATGAGAGACTAGCTGGAGGTGTCTGGACGGGCAAATTTAACTCTCATTTCCCACCAGGA
Source organism: Stenella coeruleoalba (assembly GCF_951394435.1). Taxonomy (NCBI): domain Eukaryota; kingdom Metazoa; phylum Chordata; class Mammalia; order Artiodactyla; family Delphinidae; genus Stenella; species Stenella coeruleoalba. The sequence goes on from NC_137153.1 coordinate 6,902,775, forward strand.
AGAGGAAATAACCAAAGGCTCAGCGTGCCGTGCCGGAACCAGATTAGGGCCTGAAGCCATCCTGCGGTGTTGCGGCCAGCTCAAAAGAAAGCGAGTTGAAGAAATGAGCTCAGGGTCTCTGTAATTCACAAACCTGCAGAGTTATAAATGACAGCTATCGTCCAAAAATAGACTGAAGTAAGGCTGCCAAGAGGACTTGAAAGCGGGGCAGAATTGCAGGATACCGATTTCAGGAGGTAGACTGGAATTGCATTGAAAGCGTAGGAAAAGAGGCAGAACGTCCACAATGATGCACTTTGCCAAAAGGGCATATGCGTTTTTTCCTGAATATATTCAGGAAAAAACGCATACGCCCTTTTTGGCCAACCAAGCAAGCTTGCAAAGGAAATCTGCACTACAATGAAGTCTCACTTCCCCCCGGTCAAAAGGGCCATCAGAATAAAGTGTAAAATCCAGAAAGGCAGGACAGGCCATGGAGAACTGGGAGCCTTGTTATGCTGATGGGCGGGATGTAAATTGCCAACAGACACTTGGGAGAAGTGTATGGTGTTTCCTGAAACATCTAAAAAACAAAGCAACAGAGCCTAGGGCACTTCCACTTATGGTCCTATAGCTTAGGGAAATTAATATCAAAAAGACACAGCAACCCCAAAATTTGGGACGGCTCTTTTTACAGGAATCTCTTCTACGGCACAAGTTAAATATCCCAGAGAGCAAATAATGGATAAAGAAGTTGCGGTACTTCTGTACAACAGAATACCACTCAGCAATGAAATCTATGTCACCAGGCCCGTACCAGCATAATGAGTGGATTGAGGCACGATGATTCTAAGTGAAATAAGTCACACAGAAAAAGAAACATCGTAAGGTATCACTAATACACGGAATGTGAACTTGGCTACACATGAACTGAATTACAAAACAGAACAGGGTCTCAAGTTTAGAAAACCAACTTATGCCTGCTTAAGGGGGAAGGTGAGTTGGGGTGCTGCATAAAAGCAGAGTTTGAAATTAGCACAGATACCGTTCCATAAGCCAAATATGTAATAGACAAGAGCTACCCCTTGCTCAACGAAATGGATTCAACAATGAGGTATCACCTCACACCTGGTAGAATAGGCATCATTGAAAATCTACAAACAAAAAATGCTGGAAAGTGTGTGGAGAAAAGGAACCCTCTTCCACTATTGTTGGGAATATAAATTGATACAGTCATTATGGAGAACAATATGGAATTTCTTAAGAAACTAACAATAGAATTACCATATGATACAGCAATCCCAGTACTGGACATATACCCAGACAAAACCATAAATCAAAAAGAGTCATTCACCGCAATGTTCATTGCATCACTATTTACAATATCGAGGTAATGGAAGCAACCTAAATGCCCACAGACAGACGAATGCATAAAGCTGTGGTACATATATAAAATGGAATATTACTAAGCCATGAAAAGGAATGAAATTGGGTCATTTGTAGAGACGTCGATGGATCTAGAGACTGTCATACAGAGTGAAGTAAGTCAGAAGGAGAAAAACAAATCTTGTATATTCATGCATATATGTGGAACCTAGAAAAACTGTACAGATTAACCATTTTGCAAGGCATAAATAGAGCAACAGATGTAGACAACAAACGTATGGACAACAAGGGGGGAAAGCTGTTGGGGGGGTGGTGGTGGAAGGAGTTGAGAGACTGGGATTGGCATGTATACATTTATATGTATAAAATAGATAACCAATAAGAACCTGCTGTATAAAAATATAAAATAAAATTCAAAATTAAAAAGAAGTAAAATTTAAAAAATAAAACAGAAAAAACAATTATTCCCTGCACATACATGTATTTATATGAATAAATTATTTCCATGCTTATATCTGTAAATACAAAAAAGAGGAATAAAATCTACCTTGAACCAAAAACGAAAAAGAGAAAAAAAACACAGAACCCACCAGTTCCACAGAGGAAAACCGTATCAGGGCACTTGCTCCAGTTGTAAACAATTCTGAAGTTGGTCAGTGGTGGGGAATCGTCTCCCATTCAGCCAGCAGCCCCCACGCAACAAGCGTCCTCATTGCAAAGCTGGGGCACCGTGCCGAGGCATCTGTGAGTAAACGTGAGCTGAGCCCCAGGCCAGTTGCTGCTGAACTATTCCCACCCGTCCCAGGTAAAACACCTGAATATATACAAGGACTTGAAAGCCTAGAGGAAGGGCCATAGAGCCACACGAGTGACAGCATGCCGGCTGACTTGGTGCCTGCAGGCCAGCCAGGATGGTCCTGGCCCTGGGTGCTCTTCTGGAAGATTTCCATTTCCCTGCCTGAGATACCCGTCCTGTCCCTGCCCCCACTGCTTTTTTCCTTCCTCACCTCTGCCCAGGGAGAAATTCCAGCAGCAGGTATGGGTGACACATCCTCTTCTTTAGCAGGTGGCAGCCTGGCAACTGCTGCAGAAAGTCCAGCAGAGCCCCACTCACACTGGGCCACCCACAAAGCCGTGGCCTCTCACTCCCTCCCACCAGCCCAGCCCCGAGACTACTGACAGGGCAGAGAAAATGGCGTCAGGCACGGCTGCAGGGGCTCTTGCTGCCTGGAGTGGTATTTATATTGATCTCAACCCAGGCACACCTGGGGAGGGCTGGCCGGCACGGTAAGGCTGCCCAGGTCAGCCAATCATCACCCCTCAGGGGCTCACAGTTGCAGAAAATGGAACTTGCTAAACTGGCCAGGTCCAAGGAACAGGTGTGGGCTCCTGAGAGTCAGGATAGACAAGGGCCTGCAGCTTTGGCTTGTTTTCTAATCATTTTATCTGGCCCATGAGTGGGAGACAACTTCAAGAAAACCCTCTCCTAATGAGAGGAACCCAGGAGTCAGGGAGAGGAGGGGTGGGTGGTGGTTGGAGACAGAGGCCTGGTGCCCCGGGTGCAGTGGAAGTCTCTGGAAGACCAGGTGGAGGGAGGCCTCACGGAGTGATGCCCAGGGTCACAGACCTGTCGCAGCTGCTGTTTGTTAGTTCAAGTCCTGCTCTGAGGTGCTCTGTGTCAGCTCTGAGCGACAGGTGAGCTGGGGGTGCTCTGCAATGAGGGCTATGTGCACGGTTCCTGTGTGCCCAGCCCTGCCACGGTACCTGCAAGGGTAGCTCTGTATCCTGGGAGGGGCCTGACCACGAGAGCCCCATGGGCTGGGGTGGGGGTGGGGTACCTGCCCAGGTGAGCTCCATATTCTGGGATTGGTCTGACCACGAGAGCCCCATGGGCTGCTGGGGACCTGGTAAAGGATGTCAGGACAGTCAGTGAAGCCACCGAGGATATACCTCCAGTTGCTCCTAATTCCTACACCCTGCTGGTCATTCTACCAACCACCAGGACATGGTATTCTGTATTAGTCTTCAATGATGCCTTCTTTTGTATTCCATTAGTCCCAGAGTCACAAGAAATTTTGGCTTGTGAGTGGCAGGACTCAACATACAACTAAAACAATACTTCCGGGCCGTCTGGCCCCAAGGGTGCAAAAATTCCCACACCATCTTTGGGGAAAGCTTAGCTAAAGACCTAAAAGTTCTACCTCTGGAAAAGGAAACCCTCCTTCAATATGCAGACGACATTCTGATCACCAGCCCTACTAAGGAGGCCTCTGAACTACCAAGCCAATAAAGGATAGAAGTTGTCCAAGAAAAAGCTCAAATATCACAGACTGCGGTGACCTGCCTGGGCTTCATTCTCACAGAAGGTCAGAGAAGCCCATCCCAGGAAAGGGAAGAAACCATTTTCAGCCTTACCCCTTTCTAAAACTAGAAGACAGCTTAGGGGTTCCTGGGGAGGCCAGGGTTTGCTGCTTCTGGATCCCTAACTACAGTCTACTAGCTGGGCCTCTATATGAAACACTGAAAGGAAAAGATGATGATCCTTTTGAATAGAATCCAGAAGTGGCCTTTCAAGAATGGAAAGAGCAGTCAATTCAGACCCTTGCCCTGGAACTCCCTAATTTAGCTAAACCCTTTGACCTTTACATTCCCGGTGAAAGGTGAATCGCCATTGGAGAATTAGTGCAAAAACTGGGACCACTTGAAATGGAACAATGCAAGAATGCCATCCAGGTAGGATAAACTACAGTCACTAAGGGGCTTGGCCCACTGCCACATCTGGCCAAGATACTGGCGGTATCTAAAAACCTGGAAATCAGCAGCCCAAAAGGCCACCTCCCTCCTAAGGGAAAAGGACCCCACGTGGTGATCCTAACCACCAACCATGCCCTGAAGTTGCAGGGTTCGCTCCGTGGGCACACCGACCTCGAGTGAGGAGGCCCTCCAACTCCAACATCCAGAGAGATAACCGGGGGCAACAGGGCACCATGATGACTCGTGTGAACATCACTTGACCTGGAGTTTCTCTCATAAAACAACAAGAGTGTGTCCCAAAAGAGTAGACTACTGCTTGCAGGACTTACTGCACCCAGAGGGGAGCTAATAATCTTGGCGGGGGAACAGTATACCACACTGTCACCATAGAAAAGCCTACAGACACCGTGATGATGGTGGCCAATAAGACCGGCTGGACTCCTGTTTACTTCAAAAGGCTGTTGACTCAGTAGCCATCATGGTCCTTGGTCACCACTGACCCTGGACTGTCTGGGAGTTGAGCGGGCAGGGCTCTGACACCTGGTGCTGTTTGTACGTTAATTCAGGGGCCTAACTGAAGAAAGCGCAGACTACTGGTCAGAGCATCTAGGCTGGCAGAGACGGTCAGCCTAAGGTGGCCGAACAAATGTGGGGCGGGGTGAAACCGGCCCCCACAGCGTCTCTGCACATCTCTTTCCTGGACCCTTAAAGGTCATTAGAATCTATAACACTTCCAATGCTGGTGCTCAGGTGGACGAGCAGGGAGGCAGGGGTCCTGGGGACAATCAACGTCACCGGGAGGCTGCTGGGGAGAAGCTCTGACCCTCGCCCCAGGGTATGAGTGCTCCCAACTCAGCACTCAGCAGTTACAGAAGAAGGGTCTGCACCCTCAGCACTCCAAGAATGAGGAACGGGACAAAAGGCAGAGGAGGGGTTTGTCCCCAGCAAAGCCCATTAAAAATCCCTGGGAGATAAAAATAGAATCTGGGCAATAAAGTCAAGTCTAACCTTTTTTATCCTTTGTGCTTTGTCTAATTTCACGTGCTCCTAGGGTCCCGCATGCAGAGGTTCCACACCCGGCACTTCAGACCAGATTTCCTAGTGCAGAATGGCTGGGTCGACACCTCAGCTCCTGGGGCCCAGTGCAGACTCCACGATATAGAGCCTGAGCTACAGCCAACCCGGCCCTCGAGAGCTCCGCCGCCTCCCTCCCTCCCACTGACTCTGACAGGATCTCTACACAGCAGCCCAGCCCACAGCCCACGGGGTAGTGCATGCTCTCACCTCTCCATTCTCTGATCAAAATATAAAGTTTCCTTTGCTTGTGAACCAAACTCAGTCTCGATCTGTTGGCCCCAATGACACTGGGCAGGGGGACACTTGTTGGGGTCCACTCTGGAGGATCAGTAACAGAAATTGAGACTATTGTAACCTCAATGAACAGATGTGTGAGCCAAACTGTAGTTATCATAGAACAGTGTATAAGGCTCGGGTAAAATAAGATGTTTTTAACACTTCCATTTGATATTTCCATCACTTTTTATAAGCAAGTTCAGTGAAAAGGTTAGTCTTATTTGTCAGGTCAATATTAGAGAAACGAAGTGATTTCTTTCCAAGGATGTACAGCTAATAATCTTGGTTAAACCTTCAATCTTGTTTTAAATGCTTTTCCATTGAAAATGATACCTCTCTTTCAGCTCCCCCATTTCTGAGAAGTATAAAATCTTATAATTTATTATTACCAAAGGGGAAAGGTGGGAGGAGGGATAAATTAACAGTTTGGAATGAACACATACACACTGCTATGTATAAAATAGATCATCAACAAGGAACTACTGTATAGCACAGGGAACTACACTCAACATTTTGCAATAACCTATAAGGGGAAATAATCTGAAAAAGAATAGATATTTTTATTGACATCATCTATCAATGACAGTTAAAGTGTAGCCTAAGGGAAGCTGGTGGTGAGTGCTTCTGACCCTGAAGACTTCAATCATCTAAAGTTTGGACTCTGCCTACTTCCCAAGGCCCTTAATGAACATATGTGTAGCTGTAGCTTAAAAAATTCCCCAGTTTGGGTTTCGGGGAGACACTGATTTTGAAAAAGCCCTGGTGTTCTCCTTACATGAATGGGACTCTTCCTACTGCTAAAACATGTCTGTCACACCCAGAGGATGGTATACCATCTGATCGGGAAGAGTTTGGAAAAGGCATCTCATCTCCTCATCTCCTGGTGCTCGGGTTCACCCCTCCAGCGTCTTTACTAACAGTCTCCCCACTTGGAGATGTCAGCACTGTCAACATCCTGTTGTGTACAGTTTGGAATTTGTCCAGAGGATGAAGCGGAAGGATGAGGAACAATGAGAGACAAGTCCTAGGTGTTCAGACAGGCACATGTCACTCTAATTTCCAATCAGGAAGACGAATTGACCAAAGGCTAGGGTTGCCCATGGAAACAGTATAGGGCTTGAGGAAATCCCGCTGCTTTGTGGCCAGTTCCCATAAACACAAGTTGAACAATGGAACTCAGGGGCAGTAAAATTCACAAAACTGCAGAGTTGAAAATATCCATCACTGAAAAATGTCTTGAGGAAAGTCAGAGAAAAGGACTTGTAAGCAAGGGAGAATGGCAGGAAGGGGATTTGAGGAGGTAGAAAGGACTCGCCATTAAGCACAAGAAAAGGAGCTGAACATTGCCAACATTGCAGTTGGCTAAAAAGGGTGTATGCGTTCTTTTCTGTATATATTCAAGAAAAGGGCATACACTTTTTTAGCCAACCAAACAGGTGGGCACTGGAAGTCAATACTACAAAAGATATCACTTCGCATCAGTCAGAAGAGCCATCCTCATAAAGCGTAAACAACAGAAATGCAGGACAGGGCAACGAGAAGAGGGAGCCCTGTGAGACTTATAGTGGAAATGTATATTGCCAACGGCCATTCTGGAGAAGTGTATTGTGTTTACTAAAGCATCTAAAAAATGAGCTACAGAGCATAGGGCACTTGCACTCATGGGCGTATATCTTGGGAAAAACAAAAATCGAGAGGACACAGGCACCCCAATGTTTACCCCCTCTCTGTTTAAAAGATCCTCGACTAGGATATAACTTAAATGTCTCTGGAGGGAAAAAATGGATAGAGATGTGGTACTTAGGTAGAGTGGAATATTATTCAGCCTGGAAATCAATGAAATATGGCCAGTTGTAACAACTCCGGAGGAGTTACGTATGATCATTCTAAGTGACAGAATTCAAAAAGAAAAAGACACATATCATAAGATATCACTTAAAGGTGGAATCCAAAATGGCTACACATGAAATAAATTACAAAACAAAAACATAGTCAAATATGTAGAAAACACGCATAAGGCTGCTAAACGGGAAAGGTGGGGAGGGGTGAGGCATCATCCAGGAGGTTGAAATTAGCAAAGATACCATTCCAAATACCAAACTGATAATCAACAAGGCCTACACGGTAGCTAAAAGAACTGCACTCAGCACACTCAAGTCACCGGAAAAGAATATATACGACTGGTAAGAATCTGAAAAAGAATTTATTGATGTCTCTCTGTACGTGAATCAAGTGGATGTACAGCAGCAAGAAACAGAGCTTTGAAAATCAGCTGTAACCAATATAGTAATAAATTGAAAAAAATAAACGACAGAGAGACAGAGAAAACCTCTTACAACTTTTCCTCAGGGACGGTGATGCAACATGGATTGAACACATCTAGACCCACAGCAGGATGAGACATAAGGCTGGAAACTGTTTGCGCTAAGAGAAATGTGAGGTTGGGTGAGGAAATGCACACCCTTTAAAGTAATACTACCTGGTACCTATTCAATGGGTCCCAAATCTGCAGGTTCAAGGGATCTTCCTACAGCTAAAACATGCATGGAAAACCCAGAGGACTGTACACCATGTGATCGGGAGATGTGTCTATAATGCACCTCATTTATCCTCTCCTGGTGCTCCTGCTCACCATTCCAGCCACGCTACTTAGAATCTCCCCACTTGGAGAATCAGCACATTTAAACTTCTGTTTCACACATTTTGCAAATTGTGAGGAGGATGAACGGGAAGAGGGGGAACCAATGAGAGAAGAGTTGTAGGGGTTTGGACGGGCACATATCACTCTAATTTCCCATTAAGAGTAAGAATTAAAGGAAGGCTCAGCCTGCCTCGCCGGAGCCAAAATAGGGCCTGAAGCAATCCTGCGGGTTTGAGGCCAGCTCACAAAAGAGCAACTTAAACAATGGAGCTCAGGGTCACTGCAATTCACAAACCTGCAGAGTTATAAATGAAAACTAACATCCAAAAATATGTTGAGGTAAGGCAAAGAAGAGGATCTGAATGCAAGACAGAATTGCAAGAAACAGATTTCAAGAGATAGATTGGACTCGTCTTTAACGCACATGAAAAGCGGCAGAATTTCGACAATGATGCAGTTGGCCCAAAAGGGCGTATGCGTTTTTTCCTGATTATATCCAGGAAGAAACGCATACGCACTTTATGGGCAATGAAGCAAGCAAGCAATGCAAATGTGCACAACAAAGAAGTCTCACTTCCCACCGGTCAAAAGGGCCATCCTAAAAAATTGTAAAAACCAGAAATGCAGGACAGGCCATGGAGAACAGGGAGCCTTTATACGCTGATGGGCAGTGTGTGAACTGCCGAGAGCCACTCTGGAGAAGTGTATGGTGGTTCCTAAATCATCTAAAAAACAGAGCTACAGAGCATAGGACACTTCCAATCATGGGAGTATATCTAGGGAAGTCTAAAAATCAACAAGACACAAGCACACCACAGTTTAGGGCTACTCTGTTTACAAGAACCTCAACTTCAGTACACCTTAAATATCCCAGGAAAGAGAACAATGGATAAAGAAGATGTGGTACTTATGTACAATGGAATATCTCTTCACCATGAAATCAATGTAATAAGGCTAGTAGAAGGATAAAGAGTGGATTTAGGTCCGATAATACTACTTGAAATAAGTCAAACAGAAAAAGAAACATATCATAAGATATCACTTATAGAGGGAGGGTAAATATGGCTGCACAAGAAATGAATTACAGAACAGAACAGTGTCTCACATTTAGAAAACACACTTATGTCAGCTTAAGGGGAAAGGAGAGGTGGGGTGATGCATAAAACCAGAGTTTGAAATTAGCACAGATACCGTTCAATAAACCAAATAGGTATTAGACAAGATCTAAACCTTGCTCAATGAACAGGCCTCAACACACCCTATACACCGCAGAGAAATATATCTGAGGAATAAGAATCTTAAAACCCATGTATTGATATATCTCCATAAGGGAATCAAGTGTGTGCAGAGCGGCACAAACACAGCAGTGAAAAGGAGCTAAACCCCATTGTAGAAATAAATTTTAAAAACAAAACGCTGAAACAATGAAAGAGAGAAAAATTCTTACAAAATTCGCTCAGGGGCTGTGATGCAACCTGGATTGACCACATATAAACCCACAGCTGGATAAGACATAAGGCTGGACACTTGGGGCTGACAGGATTGGTGAGCTTTGGTGAGCAACTGCCGAAAGTTTAATGCAATACTTCATGCTACTCAGTCCAAGGGTCCCAACACTCCAGGTTGAAGGGAATCTTCCTACAGCTAAACCATGCTTGGGAAACCCAGCGACTGGTATACCATATGATCGGGAAAGGTTTCTAAAACGCACCTCATTTTTCCTCTCCTGGGGCTCCGGATCGACATTCCAGCCGCTTTACTAACAACATCCCCACATGGAGTCAATGCCTTTAAGTTCTGGTATCGCACAGTCTGCAGTTAGTGCAGAGGATGAATGGGAATAGGGGGAACCAGTGAGAAACTAGCTGTAGCGGTTTCAATGGGCACATGTCACTCTAATATCACATCAGTAAGAAGAATTAACCAAAGGCACAGCAAGGTGCCCCAGAAGAAAAATAGGGCTTCAAGGAATCCTGTGGTTATGGGGCAAGACCACAAAAATAAGAGCTAAAAAATGGAGCTAAGGGCCACTGCAATTCAAAAACCTGCAGAGTTATAAAGGCCAACTATTTTTAAAAAATATATTGAGGTAAGGCTATGAAGAGGCATTGAAAGCAAGGCAGAATTGCAGGAAACCGATTTCAGGAGGTAGACTGGAATTGCATTGAAAGCATATGAAGAGAGTCAGAAACTCGACAATGATGCACTTGGCCAAAAAGGGCGTATGCGTTTTTTCCTGAATATATTCAGGAAAAAACGCATACGCACTTTTTGGCCAACCAAGCAAGCTTGCAAAGGAAATCTGCACTACAATGAAGTCTCACTTCCCCCCGGTCAAAAGGGCCATCTGAAAAAAGTGTAAAATCCATAAAGGCACGACAGGCCATGGAGAACTGGGAGCCTTCTTATGCTGATGGGCGGGATGTAAATTGCCAACAGCCACTCTGGAGAAGTGTATGGTGTTTCCTGAAACATCTAAAAAACAAAGCAACAGAGCCTAGGGCACTTCCACTTATGGTCCTATAGCTTAGGGAAATTAAAATCAAAAAGACACAGCCACCCCAAAGTTTGGGACGGCTCTGTTTACAAGAACCTCGTTTACGGTACAAGTTCAATATCGCAGAAAGTGAAAAATGGATAAAGAACTTGTGGTACTTACGTACAATGCAATATCACTCAGCAATGAAATCTATGTCATCAGGCCCGTAGCAGCATAATGAGTGGATTCAGGTATGATGATTCGAACTGAAATAAGTCACACAGAAAAGAAACATCATAAGGTATCACTAATACACAGAATGTGAACTTGGCTACACATGAACTGAATTACAAAACAGAACAGTGTCTCAAGTTTAGAAAACCAACTTACGCTTGCTTAAGGGGGAAGGTGAGTTGGGGTGCTGCATAAAACCAGAGATTGAAATGAGCACAGATAAAGTTCCTTAAGCCAAATATGGAATAGACAAGAGCTACTCCTTGCTCAACGAAATGGACTCAACACCCCATATTAAACGCCTAAGAATGTACCTGACTAGTAAGTATCTTAAAACCTATGGATTGCTATGTCTCCGAAAGAGAATCAAGCGTGTGTACAGGGGCATAAACGCAGCAGTGATAGGATTGGAGAGGTTCGGTGAGCAAATGAAGACCCTTTGAAGTCATATTGCATGGTACCCATTCCACGGGTTTCAACTCTCCAGGTTTAAGGTATTCTTCCTTCAGCTAAAACATGCATGTGGAACCCAGAGTATGATCAACCATGTGAACGGGAGACGTGTTCAAATATGTCTCAGTTTTCCTCCCCTGGTACTCGGGTGCAACATTCCAGACCCTTTACTAACACTCTCCCAACTTGGAGAGTCAGCGCCTTTAACCTCCTGTTTGGCCCAGTTTGCAATTTCTGCGAAAGATGAACAGCAATAGGGAGAACCAATGAGAGACTAGCTGGAGGTGTCTGGACGGGCAAATTTAACTCTCATTTCCCACCAGGAAGAGGAAATAACCAAAGGCTCAGCGTGCCGTGCCGGAACCAGATTAGGGCCTGAAGCCATCCTGCAGTGTTGCGGCCAGCTCAAAAGAAAGCGAGTTGAAGGAAGGAGCTCAGGGTCTCTGTAATTCACAAACCTGCAGAGTTATAAATGACAGCTATCGTCCAAAAATAGACTGAAGTAAGGCTGCCAAGAGGACTTGAATGCGGGGCAGAATTGCAGGATACCGATTTCAGGAGGTAGACTGGAATTGCATTGAAAGCGTAGGAAAAGAGGCAGAACGTCCACAATGATGCACTTTGCCAAAAGGGCATATGCGTTTTTTCCTGAATATATTCAGGAAAAAACGCATACGCCCTTTTTGGCCAACCAAGCAAGCTTGCAAAGGAAATCTGCACTACAATGAAGTCTCACTTCCCCCCGGTCAAAAGGGCCATCAGAATAAAGTGTAAAATCCATAAAGGCACGACAGGCCATGGAGAACTGGGAGCCTTGTTATGCTGATGGGCGGGATGTAAATTGCCAACAGACACTTGGGAGAAGTGTATGGTGTTTCCTGAAACATCTAAAAAACAAAGCAACAGAGCCTAGGGCACTTCCACTTATGGTCCTATAGCTTAGGGAAATTAAAATCAAAAAGACACAGCCACCCCAAAGTTTGGGACGGCTCTGTTTACAAGAACCTCGTTTACGGTACAAGTTCAATATCGCAGAAAGTGAAAAATGGATAAAGAACCTGTGGTACTTACGTACAATGCAATATCACTCAGCAATGAAATCTATGTCATCAGGCCAGTAGCAGCATAATGAGTGGATTCAGGTATGATGATTCGAACTGAAATAAGTCACACAGAAAAGAAACATCATAAGGTATCACTAATACACAGAATGTGAACTTGGCTACACATGAACTGAATTACAAAACAGAACAGTGTCTCAAGTTTAGAAAACCAACTTACGCTTGCTTAAGGGGGAAGGTGAGTTGGGGTGCTGCATAAAACCAGAGATTGAAATGAGCACAGATAAAGTTCCTTAAGCCAAATATGGAATAGACAAGAGCTACTCCTTGCTCAACGAAATGGACTCAACACCCCATATTAAACGCCTAAGAATGTACCTGACTAGTAAGTATCTTAAAACCTATGGATTGCTATGTCTCCAAAAGAGAATCAAGCGTGTGTACACGGGCATAAATGCAGCAGTGATAGGATTGGAGAGGTTCGGTGAGCAAATGAAGACCCTTTGAAGTCATATTGCATGGTACCCATTACACGGGTCTCAACTCTCCAGGTTTAAGGTATTCTTCCTTCAGCTAAAACATGCATGTGGAACCCAGAGTATGATCAACCGTGTGAACGGGAGACGTGTTCAAATATGTCTCACTTTTCCTCCCCTTGTACTCGGGTGCAACATTCCAGACGCTTTACTAACACTCTTCCCACTTGGAAAGTCAGCGCCTTTAACCTCCTGTTTGGCCCAGTTTGCAATTTCTGCGGAAGATGAACAGGAATAGGGAGAACCAATGAGAGACTAGCTGGAGGTGTCTGGACGGGCAAATTTAACTCTCATTTCCCACCAGGAAGAGGAAATAACCAAAGGCTCAGCGTGCCGTGCCGGAACCAGATTAGGGCCTGAAGCCATCCTGCGGTGTTGCGGCCAGCTCACAAGAAAGCGAGTTGAAGAAAGGAGCTCAGGGGCACTGTAATTCACAAACCTGCAGAGTTATAAATGACAGCTATCGTCCAAAAATATACTGAAGTAAGGCTGCCAAGAGGACTTGAAAGCGGGGCAGAATTGCAGGAAACCGATTTCAGGAGGTAGACTGGAATTGCATTGAAAGCATAGGAAAAGAGGCAGAGCGTCCACAATGATGCACTTGGCCAAAAAGGGCGTATGCGTTTTTTCCTGAATATATTCAGGAAAAAACGCATACGCCCTTTTTGGCCAACCAAGCAAGCTTGCAAAGGAAATCTGCACTACAATGAAGTCTCACTTCCCCCCGGTCAAAAGGGCCATCTGAAAAAAGTGTAAAATCCAGAAAAGCAGGACAGGCCATGGAGAACTGGGAGCCTTGTTATGCTGATGGGCGGGATGTAAATTGCCAACAACCACTCGGGAGAAGTGTATGGTGTTTCCTGAAACATCTAAAAAACAAAACAACAGAGCCTAGGGCACTTCCACTTATGGTCCTATAGCTTAGGGAAATTAAAATCAAAAAGAAACAGCGTCCCCAAAGCTTGGGACACCTCTGTTTACAAGAACCTCGTTTACAGTACAAGTTCAACATCGCAGAAAGTGAAAAATGGATAAAGAACTTGTGGTATTTGCTTACAAAGCAATATCACTCAGCAATGAAATCTATGTCATCAGGCCCGTAGCAGCATAATGAGTGGATTCAGGTACGATGATTCTAACTGAAATAAGTCACACAGAAAAAGAAACATCATAAGATATCAGTAATACACAGAATGTAAACTTGGCTACACAGGAACTGAATTCCAAAACAGAACAGGGTCTCAAATTTAGAAAACCAACTTATGCTTGCTTAAGGGGAAAGATGAGTTGGGGTGCTGCATAAAACCAGAGATTGAAATGAGCACAGATAAAGTTCCTTAAGCCAAATATGGAATAGACAAGAGCTACTCCTTGCTCAACGAAATGGACTCAACACGCCATATTAAACGCCTAAGAATGTACCTGACTAGTAAGTATCTTAAAACCTATGGATTGCTATGTCTCCAAAAGAGAATCAAGCGTGTGTACAGGGGCATAAACGCAGCAGTGATAGGATTGGAGAGGTTCGGTGAGCAAATGAAGACCCTTTGAAGTCATATTGCATGGTACCCATTCCACGGGTCTCAACACTCCAGGTTTAAGGTATTCTTCCTTCAGCTAAAACATGCATGTGGAACCTAGAGTATGATCAACCATGTGATCGGGAGACGTGTTCAAATATGTCTCAGTTTTCGTACCCTGGTACTCGGGTGCAACATTCCAGATGCTTTACTAACACTCTCCCCACTTGGAGAGTCAGCGCCTTTAACCTCCTGTTTGGCCCAGTTTGCAATTTCTGCGGAAGATGAACAGGAATAGCGAGAACCAATGAGAGACTAGCTGGAGGTGTCTGGACGGGCAAATTTAACTCTCATTTCCCACCAGGAAGAGCAATTAACCAAAGGCTCAGCGTGCCGTGCCGGAACCAGATTAGGGCCTGAAGCCATCCTGCGGTGTTGCGGCCAGCTCAAAAGAAAGCGAGTTGAAGAAAGGAGCTCAGGGGCACTGTAATTCACAAACCTGCAGAGTTATAAATGACAGCTATCGTCCAAAAATATACTGAAGTAAGGCTGCCAAGAGGACTTGAAAGCGGGGCAGAATTGCAGGAAACCGATTTCAGGAGGTAGACTGGAATTGCATTGAAAGCATAGGAAAAGAGGCAGAACGTCCACAATGATGCACTTGGCCAAAAAGGGCGTATGCGTTTTTTCCTCAGGAAAAAACGCATACGCCCTTTTTGGCCAACCAAGCAAGCTTGCAAAGGAAATCGGCACTAAAATGAAGTCTCACTTCCCCCCGGTCAAAAGGGCCATCTGAAAAAAGTGTAAAATAATGAAAGGCAGGACAGGCCATGGAGAACTGGGAGCCTTGTTATGCTGATGGGCGGGATGTAAATTGCCAACAGACACTCGGGAGAAGTGTATGGTGTTTCCTGAAACATCTAAGAAACAAAGCAACAGAGCCTAGGGCACTTCCACTTATGGTCCTATAGCTTAGGGAAATTAAAATCAAAAAGACACAGCCACCCCAAAGTTTGGGACGCCTCTGTTTACAAGAACCTCGTTTACTGTACAAGTTCAATATCACAGAAAGTGAAAAATGGATAAAGAACTTGTGTTACTTACGTACAATGCAGTATCACTCAGCAATGAAATCTATGTCATCAGGCCCGTAGTACCATAATGAGTGGATTCAGGTACGATGATTCTAACTGAAATAAGTCACACAGAAAAAGAAACATCATAAGATATCACTAATACACGGAATTAAACTTGGCTACACAGTAACTGAATTACAGAACAGAACAGGGTCTCAAATTTAGAAAACCAACTTATGCTTGCTTAAGGGGAAAGGTGAGTTGGGGTGCTGCATAAAACCAGAGATTGAAATGAGCACAGATAAAGTTCCTTAAGCCAAATATGGAATAGACAAGAGCTACTCCTTGCTCAACGAAATGGACTCAACACCGCATATTAAACGCCTAAAATGTACCTGACTAGTAAGTATCTTAAAACCTATGGATTGCTATGTCTCCGAAAGAGAATCAAGCATGTGTACAGGGGCATAAACGCAGCAGTGATAGGATTGGAGAGGTTCGCTGAGCAAATGAAGACCCATTGAAGTCATATTGCATGGTACCCATTCCACGGGTTTCAACTACCCAGGTTTAAGGTATTCTTCCTTCAGCTAAAACATGCATGTGGAACCTAGAGTATGATCAACCATGTGATCGGGAGACGTGTTCAAATATGTCTCAGTTTTCCTCCCCTGGTACTTCGGTGCAACATTCCAGACGCTTTACTAACACTCTCCCCACATGGAGAGTCAGCGCCTTTAACCTCCAGTTTGGCCCAGTTTGCAATTTCTGCGGAAGATGAACAGGAATAGGGAGAACCAATGAGAGACTAGCTGGAGGTGTCTGGACGGGCAAATTTAACTCACATTTCCCACCAGGAAGAGCAAATAACCAAAGGCTCAGCGTGCCGTGCCGGAACCAGATTAGGGCCTGAAGCCACCCTGCGGTGTTGAGGTCAGCTCAAAAGAAAGCGAGTTGAAGAAAGGAGCTCAGGGGCTCTGTAATTCACAAACCTGCAGAGTTATAAATGACAGCTATCGTCCAAAAATATACTGAAGTAAGGCTGCCAAGAGGACTTGAAAGTGGGGCAGAATTGCAGGAAAACGATTTCAGGAGGTAGACTGGAATTGCATTGAAAGCATAGGAAAAGAGGCAGAACGTCCACAATGCTGTACTTGGCAAAAAAGGGCGTATGCGTTTTTTCCTGAATATATTCAGGAAAAAACGCATACGCCCTTTTTGGCCAACCAAGCAAGCTTGCAAAGGAAATCTGCACTACAATGAAGTCTCACTTCCCCCCAGTCAAAAGGGCCATCTGAAAAAAGTGTAAAATCCAGAAAGGCAGGACAGGCCATGGAGAACAGGGAGCATTGTTATGCTGATGGGCGGGATGTAAATTGCCAACACACACTCAGGAGAAGTGTATGGTGTTTCCTGAAACATCTAAAAAACAAAGCAACAGAGCATAGGGTACTTCCACTTATGGTCCTATAGCTTAGGGAAATTAAAATGAAAAAGACACAGCCACCCCAAAGTTTGGGACGCTTCTGTTTACAAGAACCTCGTTTACCGTACAAATTCAACATCGCAGAAAGTGAAAAATGGATAAAGAACTTGTGGTACTTACGTACAATGCAGTATCACTCAGCAATGAAATCTATGTCATCAGGCCCGTAGCAGCATAATGAGTGGATTCAGGTACGATGATTCTAACTGAAATAAGTCACACAGAAAAAGAAACATCATAAGATATCACTAATACACGGAATGCAAACCTGGCTACACAGGAACTGAATTACAGAACAGAACAGTGTCTCAAAGTTAGAAAAGCAACTTATGCTTGCTTAAGGGGAAAGGTGAGTTGGGGTGCTGCATAAAACCAGAGATTGAAATGAGCACAGATAAAGTTCCTTAAGCCAAATATGGAATAGACAAGAGCTACTCCTTGCTCAACGAAATGGACTCAACACCGCATATTAAACGCCTAAGAATGTACCTGACTAGTAAGTATCTTAAAACCTATGGATTGCTATGTCTCCGAAAGAGAATCAAGCATGTGTACAGGGGCATAAACGCAGCAGTGATAGGATTGGAGAGGTTCGGTGCGCAAATGAAGACCCTTTGAAGTCATATTGCATGGTACCCATTCCACGGGTTTCAACTACCCAGGTTTAAAGTATTCTTCCTTCAGCTAAAACATGCATGTGGAACCTAGAGTATGATCAACCATGTGATCGGGAGACGTGTTCAAATATGTCTCAGTTTTCCTCCCCTGGTACTCGGGTGCAACATTCCAGGCGCTTTACTAACACTCTCCCGAATTGGAGAGTCAGTCCCTTTAACCTCCTGTTTGGCCCAGTTTGCTATTTCTGCGGAAGATGAACAGGAATAGCGAGAACCAATGAGAGACTAGCTGGATGTGTCTGGACGGGCAAATTTAACTCTCATTTCCCACCAGGAAGAGGAATTAACCAAAGGCTCAGCATGCCGTGCCGGAACCAGATTAGGGCCTGAAGCCATCCTGCGGTGTTGCGTCCAGCTCAAAAGAAAGCGAGTTGAAGAAAGGAGCTCAGGGGCACTGTAATTCACAATCCTGCAGAGTTATAAATGACAGCTATCGTCCAAAAATATACTGAAGTAAGGCTGCCAAGAGGACTTGAAAGTGGGGCAGAAATGCAGGAAACCGATTTCAGGAGGTAGACTGGAATTGCATTGAAAGCATAGGAAAAGAGGCAGAACGTCCACAATGATGCACTTGGCCAAAAAGGGCGTATGCGTTTTTTCCTGAATATATACAGGAAAAAACGCATACGCCCTTTTTGGCCAACCAAGCAAGCTTGCAAAAGGAATCTGCAGTACAATGAAGTCTCACTTCCCCCCGGTCAAAAGGGCCATCTGAAAAAAGTGTAAAATCCAGAAAGGCAGGACAGGCCATGGAGAACTGGGAGCCTTGTTATGCTGATGGGCGGGATGTAAATCGCCAACAGACACTCGGGAGAAGTGTATGGTGTTTCCTGAAACATGTAAAAAACAAAGCAACAGAGCCTAGGGCACTTCCACTTATGGTCCTATAGCTTAGGGAAATTAAAATCAAAAAGACACAGTCACCCCAAATTTTGGGACGCCTCTGTTTACAAGAACCTCGTTTACAGTACAAGTTCAACATCGCAGAAAGTGAAAAATGGATAAAGAAGTTGTGGTATTTACTTACAAAGCAATATCACTCAGCAATGAAATCTATGTCATCAGGCCCTTAGCAGCACAATGAGTGGATTCAGGTATGATGATTCTAACTGAAATAAGTCACACAGAAAAAGAAACATCATAAGATATCAGTAATACATGGAATGCAAACCTGGCTCCACAGGAACTGAATTACAGAACAGAACAGTGTCTCAAAGTTAGAAAAGCAACTTATGCTTGTTTAAGGGGAAAGGTGAGTTGGGGTGCTGCATAAAACCAGAGATCGAAATGAGCACAGATAAAGTTCCTTAAGCCAAATATGGAATAGACAAGAGCTACTCCTTGCTCAACGAAATGGACTCAACACCCCATATTAAACGCCTAAGAATGTATCTGACTAGTAAGTATCTTAAAATCTATGGATTGCTATGTCTCCGAAAGAGAATCAAGCATGTGTACAGGGGCATAAACGCAGCAGTGATAGGATTGGAGAGGTTCGGTGAGCAAATGAAGACCCTTTGAAGTCATATTGCATGGTACCCATTCCACGGGTTTCAACTACCCAGGTTTAAGGTATTCTTCCTTCAGCTAAAACATGCATGTGGAACCTAGAGTATGATCAACCATGTGATCGGGAGACGTGTTCAAATATGTCTCAGTTTTCATACCCTGGTACTCGGGTGCAACATTCCAGATGCTTTACTAACACTCTCCCGACTTGGAGAGTCAGTCCCTTTAACCTCCTGTTTGGCCCAGTTTGCAATTTCTGCGGAAGATGAACAAGAATAGCGAGAACCAATGAGAGACTAGCTGGAGGTGTCTGGACGGGCAAATTTAACTCTCATTTCCCACCAGGAAGAGGAAATAACCAAACGCTCAGCGTGCCGTGCCAGAACCAGATTAGGGCCTGAAGCCATCCTGTGGTGTTGCGGCCAGCTCAAAAGAAAACGAGTTGAAGAAAGGAGCTCAGGGGCACTGTAATTCACAAACCTGCAGAGTTATAAATGACAGCTATCGTCCAAAAATATACTGAAGTAAGGCTGCCAAGAGGACTTGAAAGTGGGGCAGAATTGCAGGAAAACGATTTCAGGAGGTAGACTGGAATTGCATTGAAAGCATAGGAAAAGAGGCAGAACGTCCACAATGCTGTACTTGGCAAAAAAGGGCGTATGCGTTTTTTCCTGAATATATTCAGGAAAAAACGCATACGCCCTTTTTGGCCAACCAAGCAAGCTTGCAAAGGAAATCTGCACTACAATGAAGTCTCACTTCCCCCCAGTCAAAAGGGCCATCTGAAAAAAGTGTAAAATCCAGAAAGGCAGGACAGGCCATGGAGAACTGGGAGCCTTGTTATGCTGATGGGCGGGATGTAAATTGCCAACACACACTCAGGAGAAGTGTATGGTGTTTCCTGAAACATCTAAAAAACAAAGCAACAGAGCATAGGGTACTTCCACTTATGGTCCTATAGCTTAGGGAAATTAAAATGAAAAAGACACAGCCACCCCAAAGTTTGGGACGCTTCTGTTTACAAGAACCTCGTTTACCATACAAATTCAACATCGCAGAAAGTGAAAAATGGATAAAGAACTTGTGGTACTTACGTACAATGCAGTATCACTCAGCAATGAAATCTATGTCATCAGGCCCGTAGCAGCATAATGAGTGGATTCAGGTACGATGATTCTAACTGAAATAAGTCACACAGAAAAAGAAACATCATAAGATATCAGTAATACATGGAATGCAAACCTGGCTACACAGGAACTGAATTACAGAACAGAACAGTGTCTCAAAGTTAGAAAAGCAACTTATGCTTGCTTAAGGGGAAAGGTGAGTTGGGGTGCTGCATAAAACCAGAGATTGAAATGAGCACAGATAAAGTTCCTTAAGCCAAATATGGAATAGACAAGAGCTACTCCTTGCTCAACGAAATGGACTCAACACCGCATATTAAACGCCTAAGAATGTACCTGACTAGTAAGTATCTTAAAACCTATGGATTGCTATGTCTCCGAAAGAGAATCAAGCATGTGTACAGGGGCATAAACGCAGCAGTGATAGGATTGGAGAGGTTCGGTGCGCAAATGAAGACCCTTTGAAGTCATATTGCATGGTACCCATTCCACGGGTTTCAACTACCCAGGTTTAAAGTATTCTTCCTTCAGCTAAAACATGCATGTGGAACCTAGAGTATGATCAACCATGTGATCGGGAGACGTGTTCAAATATGTCTCAGTTTTCCTCCCCTGGTACTCGGGTGCAACATTCCAGGCGCTTTACTAACACTCTCCCGAATTGGAGAGTCAGTCCCTTTAACCTCCTGTTTGGCCCAGTTTGCAATTTCTGCGGAAGATGAACAGGAATAGCGAGAACCAATGAGAGACTAGCTGGATGTGTCTGGACGGGCAAATTTAACTCTCATTTCCCACCAGGAAGAGGAATTAACCAAAGGCTCAGCATGCCGTGCCGGAACCAGATTAGGGCCTGAAGCCATCCTGCGGTGTTGCGTCCAGCTCAAAAGAAAGCGAGTTGAAGAAAGGAGCTCAGGGGCACTGTAATTCACAATCCTGCAGAGTTATAAATGACAGCTATCGTCCAAAAATATACTGAAGTAAGGCTGCCAAGAGGACTTGAA
This sequence comes from Stenella coeruleoalba, assembly GCF_951394435.1. NCBI lineage: Eukaryota > Metazoa > Chordata > Mammalia > Artiodactyla > Delphinidae > Stenella > Stenella coeruleoalba. Next base: position 6,924,047 of record NC_137153.1, read on the forward strand.
AGTGGGGCAGAAATGCAGGAAACCGATTTCAGGAGGTAGACTGGAATTGCATTGAAAGCATAGGAAAAGAGGCAGAACGTCCACAATGATGCACTTGGCCAAAAAGGGCGTATGCGTTTTTTCCTGAATATATACAGGAAAAAACGCATACGCCCTTTTTGGCCAACCAAGCAAGCTTGCAAAAGGAATCTGCAGTACAATGAAGTCTCACTTCCCCCCGGTCAAAAGGGCCATCTGAAAAAAGTGTAAAATCCAGAAAGGCAGGACAGGCCATGGAGAACTGGGAGCCTTGTTATGCTGATGGGCGGGATGTAAATCGCCAACAGACACTCGGGAGAAGTGTATGGTGTTTCCTGAAACATGTAAAAAACAAAGCAACAGAGCCTAGGGCACTTCCACTTATGGTCCTATAGCTTAGGGAAATTAAAATCAAAAAGACACAGTCACCCCAAATTTTGGGACGCCTCTGTTTACAAGAACCTCGTTTACAGTACAAGTTCAACATCGCAGAAAGTGAAAAATGGATAAAGAAGTTGTGGTATTTACTTACAAAGCAATATCACTCAGCAATGAAATCTATGTCATCAGGCCCTTAGCAGCACAATGAGTGGATTCAGGTATGATGATTCTAACTGAAATAAGTCACACAGAAAAAGAAACATCATAAGATATCAGTAATACATGGAATGCAAACCTGGCTCCACAGGAACTGAATTACAGAACAGAACAGTGTCTCAAAGTTAGAAAAGCAACTTATGCTTGTTTAAGGGGAAAGGTGAGTTGGGGTGCTGCATAAAACCAGAGATTGAAATGAGCACAGATAAAGTTCCTTAAGCCAAATATGGAATAGACAAGAGCTACTCCTTGCTCAACGAAATGGACTCAACACCCCATATTAAACGCCTAAGAATGTATCTGACTAGTAAGTATCTTAAAATCTATGGATTGCTATGTCTCCGAAAGAGAATCAAGCATGTGTACAGGGGCATAAACGCAGCAGTGATAGGATTGGAGAGGTTCGGTGAGCAAATGAAGACCCTTTGAAGTCATATTGCATGGTACCCATTCCACGGGTTTCAACTACCCAGGTTTAAGGTATTCTTCCTTCAGCTAAAACATGCATGTGGAACCTAGAGTATGATCAACCATGTGATCGGGAGACGTGTTCAAATATGTCTCAGTTTTCATACCCTGGTACTCGGGTGCAACATTCCAGATGCTTTACTAACACTCTCCCGACTTGGAGAGTCAGTCCCTTTAACCTCCTGTTTGGCCCAGTTTGCAATTTCTGCGGAAGATGAACAAGAATAGCGAGAACCAATGAGAGACTAGCTGGAGGTGTCTGGACGGGCAAATTTAACTCTCATTTCCCACCAGGAAGAGGAAATAACCAAACGCTCAGCGTGCCGTGCCAGAACCAGATTAGGGCCTGAAGCCATCCTGTGGTGTTGCGGCCAGCTCAAAAGAAAACGAGTTGAAGAAAGGAGCTCAGGGGCACTGTAATTCACAAACCTGCAGAGTTATAAATGACAGCTATCGTCCAAAAATATACTGAAGTAAGGCTGCCAAGAGGACTTGAAAGCGGGGCAGAATTGCAGGAAACCGATTTCAGGAGGTAGACTGGAATTGCATTGAAAGCATAGGAAAGGAGGCAGAACGTCCACAATGCTGTACTTGGCCAAAAAGGGCGTATGCGTTTTTTCCTGAATATATTCAGGAAAAAACGCATACGCCCTTTTTGGCCAACCAAGGAAGCTTGCAAAGGGAATCTGCAGTACAATGAAGTCTCACTTCCCCCCGGTCAAAAGGGCCATCTGAAAAAAGTGTAAAATCCAGAAAGGCAGGACAGGCCATGGAGAACTGGGAGCCTTGTTATGCTGATGGGCGGGATGTAAATCGCCAACAGACACTCGGGAGAAGTGTATGGTGTTTCCTGAAACATGTAAAAAACAAAGCAACAGAGCCTAGGGCACTTCCACTTATGGTCCTATAGCTTAGGGAAATTAAAATCAAAAAGACACAGTCACCCCAAATTTTGGGACGCCTCTGTTTACAAGAACCTCGTTTACAGTACAAGTTCAACATCGCAGAAAGTGAAAAATGGATAAAGAAGTTGTGGTATTTACTTACAAAGCAATATCACTCAGCAATGAAATCTATGTCATCAGGCCCTTAGCAGCACAATGAGTGGATTCAGGTATGATGATTCTAACTGAAATAAGTCACACAGAAAAAGAAACATCATAAGATATCAGTAATACATGGAATGCAAACCTGGCTCCACAGGAACTGAATTACAGAACAGAACAGTGTCTCAAAGTTAGAAAAGCAACTTATGCTTGTTTAAGGGGAAAGGTGAGTTGGGGTGCTGCATAAAACCAGAGATTGAAATGAGCACAGATAAAGTTCCTTAAGCCAAATATGGAATAGACAAGAGCTACTCCTTGCTCAACGAAATGGACTCAACACCCCATATTAAACGCCTAAGAATGTATCTGACTAGTAAGTATCTTAAAATCTATGGATTGCTATGTCTCCGAAAGAGAATCAAGCATGTGTACAGGGGCATAAACGCAGCAGTGATAGGATTGGAGAGGTTCGGTGAGCAAATGAAGACCCTTTGAAGTCATATTGCATGGTACCCATTCCACGGGTTTCAACTACCCAGGTTTAAGGTATTCTTCCTTCAGCTAAAACATGCATGTGGAACCTAGAGTATGATCAACCATGTGATCGGGAGACGTGTTCAAATATGTCTCAGTTTTCCTCCCCTGGTACTCGGGTGCAACATTCCAGATGCTTTACTAACACTCTCCCGACTTGGAGAGTCAGTCCCTTTAACCTCCTGTTTGGCCCAGTTTGCAATTTCTGCGGAAGATGAACAAGAATAGCGAGAACCAATGAGAGACTAGCTGGAGGTGTCTGGACGGGCAAATTTAACTCTCATTTCCCACCAGGAAGAGGAAATAACCAAACGCTCAGCGTGCCGTGCCAGAACCAGATTAGGGCCTGAAGCCATCCTGTGGTGTTGCGGCCAGCTCAAAAGAAAACGAGTTGAAGAAAGGAGCTCAGGGGCACTGTAATTCACAAACCTGCAGAGTTATAAATGACAGCTATCGTCCAAAAATATACTGAAGTAAGGCTGCCAAGAGGACTTGAAAGTGGGGCAGAATTGCAGGAAAACGATTTCAGGAGGTAGACTGGAATTGCATTGAAAGCATAGGAAAAGAGGCAGAACGTCCACAATGCTGTACTTGGCAAAAAAGGGCGTATGCGTTTTTTCCTGAATATATTCAGGAAAAAACGCATACGCCCTTTTTGGCCAACCAAGCAAGCTTGCAAAGGAAATCTGCACTACAATGAAGTCTCACTTCCCCCCAGTCAAAAGGGCCATCTGAAAAAAGTGTAAAATCCAGAAAGGCAGGACAGGCCATGGAGAACAGGGAGCATTGTTATGCTGATGGGCGGGATGTAAATTGCCAACACACACTCAGGAGAAGTGTATGGTGTTTCCTGAAACATCTAAAAAACAAAGCAACAGAGCATAGGGTACTTCCACTTATGGTCCTATAGCTTAGGGAAATTAAAATGAAAAAGACACAGCCACCCCAAAGTTTGGGACGCTTCTGTTTACAAGAACCTCGTTTACCGTACAAATTCAACATCGCATAAAGTGAAAAATGGATAAAGAACTTGTGGTACTTACGTACAATGCAGTATCACTCAGCAATGAAATCTATGTCATCAGGCCCGTAGCAGCATAATGAGTGGATTCAGGTACGATGATTCTAACTGAAATAAGTCACACAGAAAAAGAAACATCATAAGATATCACTAATACACGGAATGCAAACCTGGCTACACAGGAACTGAATTACAGAACAGAACAGTGTCTCAAAGTTAGAAAAGCAACTTATGCTTGCTTAAGGGGAAAGGTGAGTTGGGGTGCTGCATAAAACCAGAGATTGAAATGAGCACAGATAAAGTTCCTTAAGCCAAATATGGAATAGACAAGAGCTACTCCTTGCTCAACGAAATGGACTCAACACCGCATATTAAACGCCTAAGAATGTACCTGACTAGTAAGTATCTTAAAACCTATGGATTGCTATGTCTCCGAAAGAGAATCAAGCATGTGTACAGGGGCATAAACGCAGCAGTGATAGGATTGGAGAGGTTCGGTGCGCAAATGAAGACCCTTTGAAGTCATATTGCATGGTACCCATTCCACGGGTTTCAACTACCCAGGTTTAAAGTATTCTTCCTTCAGCTAAAACATGCATGTGGAACCTAGAGTATGATCAACCATGTGATCGGGAGACGTGTTCAAATATGTCTCAGTTTTCCTCCCCTGGTACTCGGGTGCAACATTCCAGGCGCTTTACTAACACTCTCCCGAATTGGAGAGTCAGTCCCTTTAACCTCCTGTTTGGCCCAGTTTGCAATTTCTGCGGAAGATGAACAGGAATAGCGAGAACCAATGAGAGACTAGCTGGATGTGTCTGGACGGGCAAATTTAACTCTCATTTCCCACCAGGAAGAGGAATTAACCAAAGGCTCAGCATGCCGTGCCGGAACCAGATTAGGGCCTGAAGCCATCCTGCGGTGTTGCGTCCAGCTCAAAAGAAAGCGAGTTGAAGAAAGGAGCTCAGGGGCACTGTAATTCACAATCCTGCAGAGTTATAAATGACAGCTATCGTCCAAAAATATACTGAAGTAAGGCTGCCAAGAGGACTTGAAAGTGGGGCAGAAATGCAGGAAACCGATTTCAGGAGGTAGACTGGAATTGCATTGAAAGCATAGGAAAAGAGGCAGAACGTCCACAATGATGCACTTGGCCAAAAAGGGCGTATGCGTTTTTTCCTGAATATATACAGGAAAAAACGCATACGCCCTTTTTGGCCAACCAAGCAAGCTTGCAAAAGGAATCTGCAGTACAATGAAGTCTCACTTCCCCCCGGTCAAAAGGGCCATCTGAAAAAAGTGTAAAATCCAGAAAGGCAGGACAGGCCATGGAGAACTGGGAGCCTTGTTATGCTGATGGGCGGGATGTAAATCGCCAACAGACACTCGGGAGAAGTGTATGGTGTTTCCTGAAACATGTAAAAAACAAAGCAACAGAGCCTAGGGCACTTCCACTTATGGTCCTATAGCTTAGGGAAATTAAAATCAAAAAGACACAGTCACCCCAAATTTTGGGACGCCTCTGTTTACAAGAACCTCGTTTACAGTACAAGTTCAACATCGCAGAAAGTGAAAAATGGATAAAGAAGTTGTGGTATTTACTTACAAAGCAATATCACTCAGCAATGAAATCTATGTCATCAGGCCCTTAGCAGCACAATGAGTGGATTCAGGTATGATGATTCTAACTGAAATAAGTCACACAGAAAAAGAAACATCATAAGATATCAGTAATACATGGAATGCAAACCTGGCTCCACAGGAACTGAATTACAGAACAGAACAGTGTCTCAAAGTTAGAAAAGCAACTTATGCTTGTTTAAGGGGAAAGGTGAGTTGGGGTGCTGCATAAAACCAGAGATTGAAATGATCACAGATAAAGTTCCTTAAGCCAAATATGGAATAGACAAGAGCTACTCCTTGCTCAACGAAATGGACTCAACACCGCATATTAAACGCCTAAGAATGTACCTGACTAGTAAGTATCTTAAAACCTATGGATTGCTATGTCTCCGAAAGAGAATCAAGCATGTGTACAGGGGCATAAACGCAGCAGTGATAGGATTGGAGAGGTTCGGTGAGCAAATGAAGACCCTTTGAAGTCATATTGCATGGTACCCATTCCACGGGTTTCAACTACCCAGGTTTAAGGTATTCTTCCTTCAGCTAAAACATGCATGTGGAACCTAGAGTATGATCAACCATGTGATCGGGAGACGTGTTCAAATATGTCTCAGTTTTCCTCCCCTGGTACTCGGGTGCAACATTCCAGACGCTTTACTAACACTCTCCCGACTTGGAGAGTCAGTCCCTTTAACCTCCTGTTTGGTCCAGTTTGCAATTTCTGCGGAAGATGAACAAGAATAGCGAGAACCAATGAGAGACTGGCTGGAGGTGTCTGGACGGGCAAATTTAACTCTCATTTCCCACCAGGAAGAGGAAATAACCAAACGCTCAGCGTGCCGTGCCGGAACCAGATTAGGGCCTGAAGCCATCCTGCGGTGTTGCGGCCAGCTCAAAAGAAAACGAGTTGAAGAAAGGAGCTCAGGGGCACTGTAATTCACAAACCTGCAGAGTTATAAATGACAGCTATCGTCCAAAAATATACTGAAGTAAGGCTGCCAAGAGGACTTGAAAGCGGGGCAGAATTGCAGGAAACCGATTTCAGGAGGTAGACTGGAATTGCATTGAAAGCATAGGAAAAGAGGCAGAACGTCCACAATGATGCACTTGGCCAAAAAGGGCGTATGCGTTTTTTCCTGAATATATTCAGGAAAAAACGCATACGCCCTTTTTGGCCAACCAAGCAAGCTTGCAAAGGAAATCTGCACTACAATGAAGTCTCACTTCCCCCCGGTCAAAAGAGCCATCTGAAAAAAGTGTAAAATCCAGACAGGCAGGACAGGCCATGGAGAACTGGGAGCCTTGTTATGCTGATTGGCGGGATGTAAATTGCCAACAGACACTCGGGTGAAGTGTATGGTGTTTCCTGAAACATCTAAAAAACAAAGCAACAGAGCCTAGGGCACTTCCACTTATGGTCCTAGAGCTTAGGGAAATTAAAATCAAAAAGACACAGCCACCCCAAAGTTTGGGACGCCTCTGTTTACAAGAACCTCGTTTACCGTACAAGTTCAACATCGCAGAAAGTGAAAAATGGATAAAGAAGTTGTGGTATTTACTTACAAAGCAATATCACTCAGCAAAGAAATCTATGTCATCAGCCCTTAGCAGCACAATGAGTGGATTCAGGTATTATGATTCTAACTGAAATAAGTCACACAGAAAAAGAAACATCATAAGATATCAGTAATACATGGAATGCAAACCTGGCTACACAGGAACTGAATTACAGAACAGAACAGGGTCTCAAATTTAGAAAACCAACTTATGCTTGCTTAAGGGGAAAGGTGAGTTGGGGTGCTGCATAAAACCAGAGATTGAAATGAGCACAGATAAAGTTCCTTAAGCCAAATATGGAATAGACAAGAGCTACTCCTTGCTCAACGAAATGGCCTCAACACCCCATATTAAACGCCTAAGAATGTACCTGACTAGTAAGTATCTTAAAACCTATGGATTGCTATGTCTCCGAAAGAGAATCAAGCATGTGTACAGGGGCATAAACGCAGCAGTGATAGGATTGGAGCGGTTCGGTGAGCAAATGAAGACCCTTTGAAGTCATATTGCATGGTACCCATTCCACGGGTCTCAACTCCCCAGGTTTAAGGTATTCTTCCTTCAGCTAAAACATGCATGTGGAACCCAGAGTATGATCAACCGTGTGAACGGGAGACGTGTTCAAATATGTCTCAGTTTTCCTCCCCTGGTACTAGGGTGCAACATTCCAGACGCTTTACTAACATTCTCCCCACTAAGAGAGTCAGCGCCTTTAACCTCCTGTTTGGCCCAGTTTGCAACTTCTGCGGAAGATGAACAGGAATAGGGAGAACCAATGAGAGACTAGCTGGAGGTGTCTGGACGGGCAAATTTAACTCTCATTTCCCACCAGGAAGAGGAATTAACTAAAGGCTCAGCGTGCCATGCCGGAAGCACATTAGGGCTTGAAGCCATCCTGCGGTGTTGCGGCCAGCTCACAAGAAAGCGAGTTGAAGAGAGGAGCTCAGGGGCACTGTAATTCACAAACCTGCAGAGTTATAAATGACAGCTATCGTCCAAAAATATACTGAAGTAAGGCTGCCAAGAGGACTTGAAAGCAGGGCAGAATTGCAGGAAACCGATTTCAGGAGGTAGACTGGAATTGCATTGAAAGCATAGGAAAAGAGGCAGAACGTCCACAATGATGCACTTGGCCAAAAAGGGCGTATGCGTTTTTTCCTGAATATATTCAGGAAAAAACGCATACGCCCTTTTTGGCCAACCAAGCAAGCTTGCAAAGGAAATCTGCACTACAATGAAGTCTCACTTCCCCCCTGTCAAAGGGACCATCTGAAAAAAGTGTAAAATCCAGAAAGGCAGGACAGGCCATGGAGATCTGGGAGCCTTGTTATGCTGATGGGCGGGATGTAAATTGCCAACAGACACTTGGGAGAAGTGTATGGTGTTTCCTGAAACATCTAAAAAAATAAGCAACAGAGCCTAGGGCACTTCCACTTATGGTCCTATAGCTTAGGGAAATTAAAATCAAAAAGACACAGCCACCCCAAAGTATGGAACTGCTCTGTTTACAAGAACCTCGTTTACCGTACAAGTTCAATATCACAGAAAGTGAAAAATGGATAAAGAACTTGTGGTACATACGTACAATGCAGTATCACTCAGCAAAGAAATCTATGTCATCAGGCCTGTAGCAGCATAATGAGTGGATTCAGGTACGATGATTCTAACTGAAATAAGTCACACAGAAAAAGAAACATCATAAGATATCAGTAATACACGGAATGTAAACTTGGCTACACAGGAACTGAATTCCAAAACAGAAAAGGGTCTCAAATTTAGAAAAGCAACTTATGCTTGCTTAAGGGGAAAGGTGAGTTGGGGTGCTGCATAAAACCAGAGATTGAAATGAGCACAGATAAAGTTCCTTAAGCCAAATATGGAATAGACAAGAGCTACTCCTTGCTCAACGAAATGGACTTTACACCCCATATTAAACGCCTAAGAATGTACCTGACTAGTAAGTATCTTAAAACCTATGGATTGCTATGTCTCCAAAAGAGAATCAAGCATGTGTACAGGGGCATAAACGCAGCAGTGATAGGAATGGAGAGGTTCGGTGAGCAAATGAAGACCCTTTGAAGTCATATTGCATGGTACACATTACACGGGTCTCAACTCTCCAGATTTAAGGTATTCTTCCTTCAGCTAAAACATGCATGTGGAACCCAGAGTATGATCAACCGTGTGAACGGGAGATGTGTTCAAATATGTCTCAGTTTTCCTCCCCTGATACACGGGTGCAACATTCCAGACGCTTTACTAACACTCTCCCCACTTGGAGAGTCAGCGCCTTTAACCTCCTGTTTGGCCCAGTTTGCAATTTTTGCGGAAGATGCACAGGAATAGGGAGAACCAATGAGAGAATAGCTGGAGGTGTCTGGACGGGCAAATTTAACTCTCATTTCCCACCAGGAAGAGGAAATAACCAAAGGCTCAGCGTGCCCTGCCGGAACCAGATTAGGGCCTGAAGCCTTCCTGCGGTGTTGCGGCCAGCTCACAAGAAAGCGAGTTGAAGAAAGGAGCTCAGGGGCACTGTAATTCACAAACCTGCAGAGTTATAAATGACAGCTATCGTCCAAAAATATACTGAAGTAAGGCTGCCAAGAGGACTTGAAAGTGGGGCAGAATTGCAGGAAACCGATTTCAGGAGGTAGACTGGAATTGCATTGAAAGCATAGGAAAAGAGGCAGAACGTCCACAATGATGCACTTGGCCAAAAAGGGCGTATGCGTTTTTTCCTGAATATATTCAGGAAAAAACGCATACGCCCTTTTTGGCCAACCAACCAAGCTTGCAAAGGAAATCTGCACTACAATGAAGTCTCACTTCTCCCCGGTCAAAAGGGCCATCTGAAAAAAGTGTAAAATCCAGAAAGGCAGGACAGGCCATGGAGAACTGGGAGCCTTGTTATGCTGATGGGCGGGATGTAAATTGCCAACAGACACTCGGGAGAAGTGTATGGTGTTTCCTGAAACATCTAAAAAACAAAGCAACAGAGCAGAGGGCACTTCCACTTATGGTCCTATAGCATAGGGAAATTAAAATAAAAAAGACACAGCCACCTCAAAGTTTGGGACGCCTCTGTTTACAAGAACCTCGTTTACCGTACAAGTTCAGTATCACAGAAAGTGAAAAATGGATAAAGAACATGTGGTACTTACGTACAATGCAGTATCACTCAGCAATCAAATCTATGCCATCAGCACCTTAGCAGCACAATGAGTGGATTCAGGTATGATGATTCTAACTGAAATAAGTCACACAGAAAAAGAAACATCATAAGATATCAGTAATATACGGAATGTAAACTTGGCTACAGAGGAACTGAATTACAGAACAGAACAGGCTCTCAAATTTAGAAAACCAACTTATGCTTCCTTAAGGGGAAAGGTGAGTTGGGGTGCTGCATGAAACCAGAGATTGAAATGAGCACAGATAAAGTTCCTTAAGCCAAATATGGAATAGACAAGAGCTACTCCTTGCTCAACGAAATGGACTCAACACCCCATATTAAATGCCTAAGAATGTACCTGACTAGTAAGTATCTTAAAACCTATGGATTGCTATGTCTCCAAAAGAGAATCAAGTTGTGTACAGGGGCACAAATGCAGCAGTGATAGGATTGGAGAGGTTTGGTGAGCAAATGAAGACCCTTTGAAGTCATATTGCATGGTACCCATTCCACGGGTCTCAACTCTCCAGGTTTAATGTATTCTTCCTTCAGCTAAAACATGCATGTGGAACCCAGAGTATGATCAACCGTGTGAACGGGAGACGTGTTCAAATATGTCTCAGTTTTCCTCCCCTGGTACTCGGGTGCAACATTCCAGACGCTTTACTAACACTCTCCCCACTTGGAGAGTCAGCGCCTTTAACCTCCTGTTTGGCCCAGTTTGCAATTTCTGCGGAAGATGCACAGGAATAGGGAGAACCAATGAGAGACTAGCTGGAGGTGTCTGGACGGGCAAATTTAACTCTCATTTCCCACCAGGAAGAGGAAATAACCAAAGGCTCAGCGTGCCGTGCCGGAACCAGATTAGGGCCTGAAGCCATCCTGCGGTGTTTAGGCCAGCTGACAAGAAAGTGTGTTGAAGAAAGGAGCTCAGGGGCACTGTAATTCACAAACCTGCAGAGTTATAAATGACAGCTATCGTCCAAAAATATACTGAAGTAAGGCTGCCTAGAGGACTTCAAAGCGGGGCAGAATTGCAGGAAACCGATTTCAGGAGTTAGACTGGAATTGCACTGAAAGCATAGGAAAAGAGGCAGAACGTCCACAATGATGCACTTGGCCAAAAAGGGCGTATGTGTTTTTTCCTGAATATTCAGGAAAAAACGCATACGCCCTTTTTGGCCAACCAAGCAAGCTTACAAAGGAAATCTGCACTACAATGAAGTCTCACTTCCCCCCTGTTAAAAGGGCCATCTGAGAAAAGTGTAAAATCCAGAAAGGCAGGACAGGCCATGGAGAACTGGGAGCCTTGTTATGCTGATGGGCGGGATGTAAATTGCCAACAGACACTCGGGAGAAGTGTATGGTGTTTCCTGAAACATCTAAAAAACAAAGCAACAGAGCCTAGGGCAATGCCACTTATGGTCCTATAGCTTAGGGAAATTAAAATCAAAAAGACACAGCCACCCCAAAGTTTGGGACGCCTCTGTTTACAAGAACGTCGTTTACAGTACAAGTTCAACATCGCAGAAAATGAAAAATGGATAAAGAAGTTGTGGTATTTACTTACAAAGCAATATCTCTCAGCAATGAAATCTATGTCATCAGGCCCTTAGCAGCACAATGAGTGGATTCAAGTATGATGATTCTAACTGAAATAAGTCACACAGAAAAAGAAACATCATAAGATATCAGTAATACACAGAATGTAAACTTGGCTACACAGGAACTGAATTTCAGAACAGAACAGGGTCTCAAATTTAGAAAACCAACTTATGCTTGCTTAAGGGGAAAGGTGAGTTGGGGTGCTGCATAAAACCAGAGATTGAAATGAGCACAGATAAAGTTCCTTAAGCCAAATATGGAATAGACAACAGCTACTCCTTGCTCAACGAAATGGACGCAACACCGCATATTAAACGCCTAAGAATGTACCTGACTAATAAGTATCGTAAAACCTATGGATTGCTATGTCTCCGAAAGAGAATCAAGCATGTGTACAGGGGCATAAACGCAGCAGTGATAGGATTGGAGAGGTTCGGTGAGCAAATGAAGACCCTTTGAAGTCATATTGCATGCTACCCATTCCAAGGGTTTCAACTATCCAGGTTTAAGGTATTCTTCCTTCAGCTAAAACATGCATGTGGAACCTAGAGTATGATCAACCATGTGATCGGGAGACGTGTTCAAATATGTCTCAGTTTTCGTACGCTGGTACTCGGGTGCAACATTCCAGACGCTTTACTAACACTCTCCCGACTTGGATAGTCAGTCCCCTTAACCTCCTGTTTGGCCCAGTTTGCAATTTCTGCGGAAGATGAACAGCAATAGCGAGAACCAATGAGAGACTAGCTGGAGGTGTCTGGACGGGCAAATTTAACTCTCATTTCCCACCAGGAAGAGGAATTAACCAAAGGCTCAGTGTGCCGTGCCGGAAACAGATTAGGGCCTGAAGCCATCCTGTGGTGTTGCGGCCAGCTCACAAGAAAGCGAGTTGAAGAAAGGAGCTCAGGGGCACTGTAATTCACAAACCTGCAGAGTTATAAATGACAGCTATCGTCCAAAAATATACTGAAGTAAGGCTGCCAAGAGGACTTGAAAGCGGGGCAGAGTTGCAGGAAACTGATTTCAGGAGGTAGACTGGAATTGCATTGAAAGCATAGGAAAAGAGGCAGAACGTCCACAATGATGCACTTGGCCAAAAAGGGCGTATGCGTTTTTTCCTGAATATATTCAGGAAAAAACGCATACGCCCTTTTTGGCCAACCAAGCATGCTTGCAAAGGAAATCTGCACTACAATGAAGTCTCACTTCCCCCCGGTCAAAAGGGCCATCTGAAAAAAGTGTAAAATCCAGAAAGGCAGGACAGGCCATGGAGATCTGGGAGCCTTGTTATGCTGATGGGCGGGATGTAAATTGCCAACAGACACTCGGGAGAAGTGTATGGTGTTTCCTGAAACATCTAAAAAAATAAGCAACAGAGCCTAGGGCACTTCCACTTATGGTCCTATAGCTTAGGGAAATTAAAATCAAAAAGACACAGCCACCCCAAAGTATGGAACGGCTCTGTTTACAGGAACCTCGTTTACAGTACAAGTTCAACATCGCAGAAAGTGAAAAATGGATAAAGAAGTTGTGGTATTTACTTACAAAGCAATATCACTCAGCAATGAAATCTATGTCATCAGGACCTTAGCCGCACAATGAGTGGATTCAGGTATGATGATTCTAACTGAAATAAGTCACACAGAAAAAGAAACATCATAAGATATCAGTAATACACGGAATGTAAACTTGGCTACAGAGGAACTGAATTACAGAACAGAACAGGGTCTCAAATTTAGAAAACCAACTTTTGCTTCCTTAAGGGTAAAAGAGAGTTGGGGTGCTGCATAAAACCAAAGATTGAAATGAGCACAGATAAAGTTCCTTAAGCCAAATATGGAATAGACAAGAGCTACTCCTTGCTCAACGAAATGGACTCAACACCGCATATTAGAAGCCTAAGAATGTACCTGACTAGTAAGTATCTTAAAACCTACGGATTGCTATTTCTCCAAAAGTGAATCAAGCGTGTGTAGAGGGGCATAAACGCAGCAGTGATAGGATTGGAGAGGTTCGGTGAGCAAATGAAGACCCTTTGAAGTCATATTGCATGGTACCCATTCCACGGGTTTCAACTACCCAGGTTTAAGGTATTCTTCCTTCAGCTAAAACATGCATGTGGAACCCAGAGTATGATCAACCGTGTGAACGGAAGACGTGTTCAAATATGTCTCAGTTTTCCTCCCCTGGTACTCGGGTGCAACATTCCAGACGCTTTACTAACACTCTCCCCACTTGGAGAGTCAGCGCCTTTAACCTCCTGTTTGGCCCAGTTTGCAATTTCTGCGGAAGATGAACAGGAATAGGGAGAACCAATGAGAGACTAGCTGGAGGTGTCTGGACGGGCAAATTTAACTCTCATTTCCCACCAGGAAGAGGAAATAACCAAAGGCTCAGCGTGCCGTGCCGGAACCAGATTAGGGCCTGAAGCCATCCTGCGGTGTTGTGGCCAGCTCAAAAGAAAGCGAGTTGAAGAAAGGAGCTCAGGGGCACTGTAATTCACAAACCTGCAGAGTTATAAATGACAGCTATCGTCCAAAAATATACTGAAGTAAGGCTGCCAAGAGGACTTGAAAGCGGGGCAGAGTTGCAGGAAACTGATTTCAGGAGGTAGACTGGAATTGCATTGAAAGCATAGGAAAAGAGGCAGAACGTCCACAATGATGCACTTGTTCAAAAAGGGCGTATGCGTTTTTTCCTGAATATATTCAGGAAAAAACGCATACGCCCTTTTTGGCCAACCAAGCAAGCTTGCAAAGGAAATCTGCACTACAATGAAGTCTCACTTCCCCCCGGTCAAAAGGGCCATCTGAAAAAAGTGTAAAATCCAGAAAGGCAGGACAGGCCATGGAGATCTGGGAGCCTTGTTATGCTGATGGGCGGGATGTAAATTGCCAACAGACACTCGGGAGAAGTGTATGGTGTTTCCTGAAACATCTAAAAAAATAAGCAACAGAGCCTAGGGCACTTCCACTTATGGTCCTATAGCTTAGGGAAATTAAAATCAAAAAGACACAGCCACCCCAAAGTATGGAACGGCTCTGTTTACAGGAACCTCGTTTACAGTACAAGTTCAACATCGCAGAAAGTGAAAAATGGATAAAGAAGTTGTGGTATTTACTTACAAAGCAATATCACTCAGCAATGAAATCTATGTCATCAGGACCTTAGCCGCACAATGAGTGGATTCAGGTATGATGATTCTAACTGAAATAAGTCACACAGAAAAAGAAACATCATAAGATATCAGTAATACACGGAATGTAAACTTGGCTACAGAGGAACTGAATTACAGAACAGAACAGGGTCTCAAATTTAGAAAACCAACTTTTGCTTCCTTAAGGGTAAAAGAGAGTTGGGGTGCTGCATAAAACCAAAGATTGAAATGAGCACAGATAAAGTTCCTTAAGCCAAATATGGAATAGACAAGAGCTACTCCTTGCTCAACGAAATGGACTCAACACCGCATATTAGAAGCCTAAGAATGTACCTGACTAGTAAGTATCTTAAAACCTACGGATTGCTATTTCTCCAAAAGTGAATCAAGCGTGTGCACAGGGGCATAAACGCAACACTGATAGGATTGGAGAGGTTCGGTGAGCAAATGAAGACCCTTTGAAGTCATATTGCATGGTACCCATTCCACGGGTTTCAACTACCCAGGTTTAAGGTATTCTTCCTTCAGCTAAAACATGCATGTGGAACCCAGAGTATGATCAACCGTGTGAACGGAAGACGTGTTCAAATATGTCTCAGTTTTCCTCCCCTGGTACTCGGGTGCAACATTCAAGATGCTTTATTAACACTCTCCCCACTTGGAGTGTCAGCGCCTTTAACCTCCTGTTTGGCCCAGTTTGCAATTTCTGCGGAAGATGAACAGGAATAGGGAGAACCAATGAGAGACTAGCTGGAGGTGTCTGGACGGGCAAATTTAACTCTCAATTCCCACTAGGAAGAGGAAATAACCAAAGGCTCAGCGTGCCATGCCGGAACCAGATTAGGGCCTGAAGCCATCCTGCGGTGTTGCGGCCAGCTCACAAGAAAGCGAGTTGAAGAAAGGAGCTCAGGGACACTGTAATTCACAAACCTGCAGAGTTATAAATGACAGCTATCGTCCAAAAATATACTGAAGTAAGGCTGCCAAGAGGACTTGAAAGCGGGGCAGAATTGCAGGAAACCGATTTCAGGAGGTAGACTGGAATTGCATTGAAAGCATAGGAAAAGAGGCAGAACGTCCACAATGATGCACTTGGCCAAAAAGGGCGTATGCGTTTTTTTCCTGAATATATTCAGGAAAAAACGCATACGCTCTTTTTGGCCAACCAAGCAAGCTTGCAAAGGAAATCTGCACTACAATGAAGTCTCACTTCCCCCCGGTCAAAAGGGCCATCTGATAAAAGTGTAAAATCCAGAAAGGCAGGACAGGCCATGGAGAACTGGGAGACTTGTTATGCTGATGGGCGGGATGTAAATTGCCAACAGACACTCAGGAGAAGTGTATGGTGTTTCCTGAAACATCTAAAAAACAAAGCAACAGAGCCTAGGGCACTTCCACTTATGGTCCTATAGCTTAGGGAAATTAAAATCAAAAAGCACAGCCACCCCAAAATTTGGGACGCCTTCGTTTACAAGAACCTCGTTTACCGAACAAGTTCAGTATCACAGAAAGTGAAAAATGGATAAAGAACTTGTGGTACTTACGTACAATGCAGTATCACACAGCAATGAAATCTATGTCATCAGGCCCATAGCAGCATAATGAGTGGATTCAGGTACGATGATTCTAACTGAAATAAGTCACACAGAAAAAGAAACATCATAAGATATCACTAATACACGGAATGTAAACATGGCTACACAGGAACTGAATTCCAAAACAGAACAGGGTCTCAAATTTAGAAAACCAACTTATGCTTGCTTAAGGGGAAAGGTGAGTTGGGGTGCTGCATAAATCCAGAGATTCAAATAAGCACAGATAAAGTTCCTTAAGCCAAATATGGAATAGACAAGAGCTACTCCTTGCTCAACGAAATGGACTCAACACCCCATATTAAACGCCTAAGAATGTACCTGACTAGTAATTATCTTAAAACCTATGGATTGCTATGTCTCCAAAAGAGAATCAAGTTGTGTACAGGGGCACAAATGCAGCAGTGATAGGATTGGAGAGGTTCGGTGAGCAAATGAAGACCCTTTGAAGTCATATTGCATGGTACCCATTCCACGGGTCTCAACTCTCCAGGTTTAAGGTATTCTTCCTTCAGCTAAAACATGCATGTGGAACCCAGAGTATGATCAACCGTGTGAACGGGAAACGTGTTCAAATATGTCTCAGTTTTCCTCCCCTGGTACTCGGGTGCAACATTCCAGACGCTTTACTAACACTCTCCCCACTTGGAGAGTCAGCGCCTGTAACCTCCTGTTTGGCCCAGTTTGCAATTTCTGCGGAAGATGAACAGGAATAGGGAGACCAATGAGAGACTAGCTGGAGGTGTCTGGACGGGCAAATTTAACTCTCATTTCCCACCAGGAAGAGGAAATAACCAAAGGCTCAGCATGCCGTTCCGGAACCAGATTAGGGCCTGAAGCCATCCTGCGGTGTTGCGGCCAGGTCACAAGAAAGCGAGTTGAAGAAAGGAGCTCAGGGACACTGTAATTCACAAACCTCCAGAGTTATAAATGACAGCTATCGTCCAAAAATACACTGAAGTAAGGCTGCCAAGAGGACTTGAAAGCGGGGCAGAATTGCAGGAAACCGATTTCAGGAGGTAGACTGGAATTGCATTGAAAGCATAGGAAAAGAGGCAGAACGTCCACAATGATGCACTTGGCCAAAAAGGGCGTATGCGTTTTTTCCTGAATATATTCAGGAAAAAACGCATACGCGCTTTTTGGCCAACCAAGCAAGCTTGCAAAGGAAATCTGCACTACAATGAAGTCTCACTTCCCCCCGGTCAAAAGGGCCATCTGAAAAAAGTGTAAAATCCAGAAAGGCAGGACAGGCCATGGAGAACTGGGAGCCTTGTTATGCTGATGGGCGGGATGTAAATTGCCAACAGACACTCGGGAGAAGTGTATGGTGTTTCCTGAAACATCTAAGAAACAAAGCAACAGAGCCTAGGGCACTTCCACTTATGGTCCTATAGCTTAGGGAAATTAAAATCAAAAAGACACAGCCACCCCAAATTTTGGGACGCCTCTGTTTACAAAAACCTCATTTACCGTACAAGTTCAATATCACAGAAAGTGAAAAATGGATAAAGAACTTGTGGTACTTACATACAATGCAGTATCACTCAGCAATGAAATCTATGTCATCAGGCCCGTAGCAGCATAATGAGTGGATTCAGGTACAATGATTCTAACTGAAATAAGTCACAGAGAAAAAGAAACATCATAAGATATCACTAATACACGGAATGTAAACTTGGCTACACAGGAACTGAATTCCAAAACAGAACAGGGTCTCAAATTTAGAAAACCAACTTATGCTTGCTTAAGGGGAAAGGTGAGTTGGGGTGCTGCATAAAACCAGAGATTGAAATGAGCACAGATAAAGTTCCTTAAGCCAAATATGGAATAGACAAGAGCTACTCCTTGCTCAATGAAATGGACTCAACACCGCATATTAAACGCCTAAGAATGTACCTGACTAGTAAGTATCTTAAAACCTATGGATTGCTATGTCTCCGAAAGGGAATCAAGCATGTGTACAGGGACATAAACGCAGCAGTGATAGGATTGGAGAGGTTCGGTGAGCAAATGAAGACCCTTTGAAGTCATATTGCATGGTACCCATTCCACGGGTTTCAACTACCCAGGTTTAAGGTATTCTTCCTTCAGCTAAAACATGCATGTGGAACCTAGAGTATGATCAACCATGAGATCGGGAGACGTGCTCAAATATGTCTCAGTTTTCGTACCTGGTACTCGGGTGCAACATTCCAGACGCTTTACTAACACTCTCCCGACTTGGAGAGTCAGTCCCTTTAAACTCCTGTTTGGCCCAGTTTGCAATTTCTGCGGAAGATGAACAGGAATAGCGAGAACCAATGAGAGACCAGCTGGAGGTGTCTGGACCTGCAAATTTAACTCTTATTACCCACCAGGAATAGGAATTAACCAAAGGCTCAGCGTGCCGTGCCGGGACCAGATTAGGGCCTGAAGCCATCCTGCGGTGTTGCGGCCAGCTCACAAGAAAGCGAGTTGAAGAAAGGAGCTCAGGGGCACTGTAATTCACAAACCTGCAGAGTTATAAATGACAGCTATCATCCAAAAATATACTGAAGTAAGGCTGCCAAGAGGACTTGAAAGCGGGGAAGAATTGCAGGAAACAGATTTCAGGAGGTAGACTGGAATTGTATTGAAAGCATAGGAAAAGAGGCAGAACGTCCACAATGATGCACTTGGCCAAAAAGGGCGTATGCGTTTTTTCCTGAATATATTCAGGAAAAAACGCATACGCCCTTTTTGGCCAACCAAGCAAGCTTGCAAAGGAAATCTGCACTACAATGAAGTCTCACTTCCCCCCGGTCAAAAGGGCCATCTGAAAAAAGTGTAAAATCCAGAAAGGCAGGACAGGCCATGGAGAACTGGGAGCCTTGTTATGCTGATGGGCGGGATGTAAATTGCCAACAGACACTCGGGAGAAGTGTATGGTGTTTCCTGAAACATCTAAAAAACTAAGCAACATAGCCTAGGGCACTTCCACTTATCATCCTATAGATTAGGGAAATTAAAATCAAAAAGACACAGCCACCCCAAAGTTTGGAATGGCTCTGTTTACAAGAACCTCGTTTACCTTACAAGTTCAACATCGCAGAAAGTGAAAAATGGATAAAGAAGTTGTGGTATTTACTTACAAAGCAATATCACTCAGCAATGAAATCTATGTCATCAGGCCCTTAACAGCACAATGAGTGGATTCAGGTATGATGATTCTAACTGAAATAAGTCACACAGAAAAAGAAACATCATAAGATATCAGTAATACACGGAATGTAAACTTGGCTACACAGGAACTGAATTACAGAACAGAACAGGGTCTCAAATTTAGAAAACCAACTTATGCTTGCTTAAGGGTAAAGGTGAGTTGGGGTGCTGCATAAAACCAGAGATTGAAATGAGCACAGATAAAGTTCCTTAAGCCAAATATGGAATACACAAGAGCTACTCCTTTCTCAACGAAATGGACTCAACACCCCATATTAAACGCCTAAGAATGTACCTGACTAGTAAGTATCTTAAAACCTATGGTTTGCTATGTCTCTGAAAGAGAATCAAGCATGTGTACAGGGGCATAAACGCAGCAGTGATAGGATTGGAGAGGTTCGGTGAGCAAATGAAGACCCTTTGAATTCATATTGCATGATACTCATTCCACGGGTTTCAACAACCCAGGTTTAAGGTATTCTTCCTTCAGCTAAAACATGCATGTGGAACCTAGAGTATGATCAACCATGTGTTCGGGAGACGTGTTCAAATATGTCTCAGTTTTCGTACCCTGGTACTCGGGTGCAACATTCCAGACGCTTTACTAACACTCTCCCCACTTGGAGAGTCAGCGTCTTTAACCTCCTGTTTGGCCCAGTTTGCAATTTCTGCGGAAGATGAACAGGAATAGGGAGAACCAATGAGAGACTAGCTGGAGGTGTCTGGACGGGCAAATTTAACTCTCATTTCCCACCAGGAAGAGGAATTAACCAAAGGCTCAGCGTGCCGTGCCGGGACCAGATTAGGGCCTGAAGCCATCCTGCGGTGTTGCGGCCAGCTCACAAGAAAGCGAGTTGAAGAAAGGAGCTCAGGGGCACTGTAATTCACAAACCTGCAGAGTTATAAATGACAGCTATCGTCCAAAAATATACTGAAGTAAGGCTGCCAAGAGGACTTGAAAGCGGGGAAGAATTGCAGGAAACAGATTTCAGGAGGTAGACTGGAATTGTATTGAAAGCATAGGAAAAGAGGCAGAACGTCCACAATGATGCACTTGGCCAAAAAGGGCGTATGCGTTTTTTCCTGAATATATTCAGGAAAAAACGCATACGCCCTTTTTGGCCAACCAAGCAAGCTTGCAAAGGAAATCTGCACTACAATGAAGTCTCACTTCCCCCCGGTCAAAAGGGCCATCTGAAAAAAGTGTAAAATCCAGAAAGGCAGGACAGGCCATGGAGAACTGGCAGCGTTGTTATGCTGATGGGCGGGATGTAAATTGCCAACAGACACCCCGGAGAAGTGTATGGTGTTTCCTGAAACATCTAAAAAACTAAGCAACATAGCCTAGGGCACTTCCACTTATCATCCTATAGATTAGGGAAATTAAAATCAAAAAGACACAGCCACCCCAAAGTTTGGAATGGCTCTGTTTACAAGAACCTCGTTTACCGTACAAGTTCAACATCGCAGAAAGTGAAAAATGGTTAAAGAAGTTGTGGTATTTACTTACAAAGCAATATCACTCAGCAATGAAATCTATGTCATCAGGCCCTTAACAGCACAATGAGTGGATTCAGGTATGATGATTCTAACTGAAATAAGTCACACAGAAAAAGAAACATCATAAGATATCAGTAATACACGGAATGTAAACTTGGCTACACAGGAACTGAATTACAGAACAGAACAGGGTCTCAAATTTAGAAAACCAACTTATGCTTGCTTAAGGGTAAAGGTGAGTTGGGGTGCTGCATAAAACCAGAGATTGAAATGAGCACACATAAAGTTCCTTAAGCCAAATATGGAATAGACAAGAGCTACTCCTTGCTCAACGAAATGGACTCAACACCGCATATTAAACGTCTAATAATGTACCTGACTAGTAAGTATCTTAAAACCTATGGATTGCTATGTCTCCGAAAGAGAATCAAGCATGTGTACAGGGGCATAATCGCAGCAGTGATAGGATTGGAGAGGTTCGGTGAGCAAATGAAGACCCTTTGAAGTCATATTGCATGGTACCCATTCCACGGGTTTCAGCTACCCAGGTTTAAGTTATTCTTCCTTCAGCTAAAACATGCATGTGGAACCCAGAGTATGATCAACCATGTGATCGGGAGACATGTTCAAATATGTCTCAGTTTTCGTACCCTGGTACTCGGGTGCAACATTCCAGACGCTTTACTAACACTCTCCCGACTTGGAGAGTCAGTCCCTTTAACCTCCTGTTTGGCCCAGTTTGCAATTTCTGCGGAAGATGAACAGGAATAGGCAGAACCAATGAGAGACTAGCTGGAGGTGTCTGGATGGGCAAATTTAACTCTCATTTCCCAACAGGAAGAGGAATTAACCAAAGGCTCAGCGTGCCGTGCCGGAACCAGATTAGGGCCTGAAGCCATCCTGCGGTGTTGCGGCCAGGTCACAAGAAAGCGAGTGGAAGAAAGGAGCTCAGGGGCACTGTAATTCACAAACCTGCAGAGTTATAAATGACAGCTATCGTCCAAAAATATACTGAAGTAAGGCTGCCAAGAGGACTTGAAAGCGGGGCAGAATTGCAGGAAACCGATTTCAGGAGGTAGACTGGAATTGCATTGAAAGCATAGGAAAAGAGGCAGAACATCCACAATGATGCACTTGGCCAAAAAGGGCGTATGCGTTTTTTCCTGAATATATTCAGGAAAAAACGCATACGCGCTTTTTGCCCAACCAAGCAAACTTGCAAAGGAAATCTTCACTACAATGAAGTCTCACTTCCCCCCGGTCAAAAGGGCCATCTGAAAAAAGTGTAAAATCCAGAAAGGCAGGACAGGCCATGGAGAACTGGGAGCCTTGTTATGCTGATGGGCGGGATGTAAATTGCCAACAGACACTCGGGAGAAGTGTATGGTGTTTCCTGAAACATCTAAAAAACAAAGCAACAGAGCCTAGGGCACTTCCACTTATGGTCCTATAGCTTAGGGAAATTAAAATCAAAAAGACACAGCCACCCCGAAGTTTGGGACGCCTCTGTTTACAAGAACCTCGTTTACCGTACAAGTTCAATATCGCAGAAAGTGAAAAATGGATAAGAACTTGTGGTACTTACGTACAATGCAGTATCACTCAGCAATGAAATCTATGTCATCAGGCCCATAGCAGCATAATGAGAGCATTCAGGTATGATAATTCTAACTGAAATAAGTCAAACAGAAAAAGAAACATCATAAGATATCAGTAATACACGGAATGTAAACTTGGCTACACAGGAACTGAATTCGAAAACAGAACAGGGTCTCAAATTTAGAAAACCAACTTATGCTTGCTTAAGGGGAAAGGAGAGTTGGGGTGCTGCATAAAACCAGAGATTGAAAGGAGCACAGATAAAGTTCCTTAAGCCAAATATGGAATAGACAAGAGCTACTCCTTTCTCAACGAAATGGACTCAACACCCCATATTAAACGCCTAAGAATGTACCTGACTAGTAAGTATCTTAAAACCTATGGATTGCTATGTCTTTGAAAGAGAATCAAGCATGTGTACAGGGGCATAAACGCAGCACTGATAGGATTGGAGAGGTTCGGTGAGCAAATGAAGACCCTTTGAAGTCATATTGCATGGTACCCATTACACGGGTCTCAACTCTCCAGGTTTAAGGTATTCTCCCTTCAGCTAAAACATGCATGTGGAACCCAGAGTATGATAAACCGTGTGAACGGGAGATGTGTTCAAATATGTCTCAGTTTTCCTCCCCTGGTACTTGGGTGCAACATTCCAGACGCTTTAGTAACACTCTCCCCACTTGGAGAGTCAGCGTATTTAACCTCCTGTTTGGCCCAGTTTACAATTTCTGCGGAAGATGAACAGGAATAGGGAGAACCAATGAGAAACTAGCTGGAGGTGTTTGGACGGGCAAATTTAACTTTCATTTCCCACCGGGAAGAGGAAATAACCAAAGGCTCAGTGTGCCGTGCCGGAACCAGATTAGGGCCTGAAGCCATCCTGCGGTGTTGCGGCCAGGTCACAAGAAAGCGAGTTGAAGAAAGGAGCTCAGGGGCACTGTAACTCACAAACCTGCAGACTTATAAATGACAGCTATCGTCCAAAAATATACTGAAGTAAGGCTGCCAAGGGGACTTGAAAGCGGGGAAGAATTGCAGGAAACAGATTTCAGGAGGTAGACTGGAATTGCATTGAAAGCATAGGAAAAGAGGCAGAACGTCCACAATGATGCACTTGGCCAAAAAGGGCGTATGCGTTTTTTCCTGAATATATTCAGGAAAAAACGCATACGCCCTTTTTGGCCAACCAAGCAAGCTTGCAAAGGAAATCTGCACTACAATGAAGTCTAACTTCCACCCGGTCAAAAGGGCCATCTGAAAAAAGTGTAAAATCCAGAAAGGCAGGACAGGCCATGGAGAACTGGGAGCCTTGTTATGCTGATGGGCGGGATGTAAATTGCCAACAGACACTCGGGAGAAGTGTATGGTGTTTCCTGAAACATCTATAAAACAAAGCAACAGAGCCTAGGGCACTTCCACTTATGGTCCTATAGCTTAGGAAAGTAAAATCAAAAAGACACAGCCACCCCAAAGTTTGGAACGGCTCTGTTTACAAGAACCTCGTTTACAGTACAAGTTCAACATCGCAGAATGTGAAAAATGGATAAAGAAGTTGTGGTATTTACTTACAAAGCAATATCACTCAGCAATGAAATCTAGGTCATCAGGCCCTTAGCAGCATAATGAGTGGATTCAGGTACGATGATTCTAACTGAAATAAGTCACACAGAAAAAGAAACATCATAAGATATCACTAATACACGGAATGTAAACTTGGCTACACAGGAACTGAATTCGAAAACAGAACAGGGTCTCAAATTTAGAAAACCAACTTATGCTTGCTTAAGGGGAAAGGTGAGTTGGGGTGCTGCATGAAACCAGAGATTGAAATGAGCACAGATAAAGTTCCTTAAGCCAAATATGAAATAGACAAGAGCTACTCCTTGCTCAATGAAATGGACTCAACACCCCATATTAAACGCCTAAGAATGTACCTGACTAGTAAGTATCTTAAAACCTATGGATTGCTATGTCTCCAAAAGAGAATCAAGCGTGTGTACAGGGACAAAAACGCAGCAGTGATAGGATTGGAGAGGTTCGGTGAGCAAATGAAGACCCTTTTAAGTCATATTGCATGGTACCCATTCCACGGGTTTCAACTACCCAGGTTTAAGGTATTCTTCCTTCAGCTAATACATGCATGTGGAACCTAGAGTATGATCAACCATGTGATCGGGAGATGTGTTCAAATATGTCTCAGTTTTCATACCCTGGTACTCGGGTGCAACATTCCAGACGCTTTACTAACACTCTCCCGACTTGGAGAGTCAGTCCCTTTAACCTCCTGTTTGGCCCAGTTTGCAATTTCTGCGGAAGATGAACAGGAATAGCGAGAACCAATGAGAGACTAGCTGGAGGTGTCTGGACGGGCAAATTTAACTCTCATTTCCCACCAGGAAGAGGACTTAACCAAAGGCTCAGCGTGCCGTGCCGGAACCAGATTAGGGCCTGAAGCCATCCTGCGGTGTTGCGGCCAGCTCACAAGAAAGCGAGTTGAAGAAAGGAGCTCAGGGGCACTGTAATTCACAAACCTGCAGAGTTATAAATGACAGCTATCGTCCAAAAATATACTGAAGTAAGGCTGCCAAGGGGACTTGAAAGCGGGGAAGAATTGCAGGAAACAGATTTCAGGAGGTAGACTGGAATTGCATTGAAAGCATAGGAAAAGAGGCAGAACGTCCACAATGATGCACTTGGCCAAAAAGGGCGTATGCGTTTTTTCCTGAATATATTCAGGAAAAAACGCATACGCCCTTTTTGGCCAACCAAGCAAGCTTGCAAAGGAAATCTGCACTACAATGAAGTCTCACTTCCCCCCGGTCAAAAGGGCCATCTGAAAAAAGTGTAAAATCCACAAAGGCAGGACAGGCCATGGAGAACTGGGAGCCTTGTTATGCTGATGGGCGGGATGTAAGTTGCCAACAGACACTGGGGAGAAGTGTATGGCCTTTCCTGAAACATCTAAAAAACAAAGCAACAGAGCCTAGGGCAATTCCACTTATGGTCCTATAGCTTAGGGAAATTAAAATCAAAAAGACACAGCCACCCCAAAGTTTGGGACGCCTCTGTTTACAAGAACCTCATTTACCGTACAAGTTCAATATCACAGAAAGTGAAAAATGGATAAAGAACTTGTGGTACTTACGTACAATGCAGTATCACTCAGCAATGAAATCTATGTCATCAGGCCCGTAGCAGCATAATGAGTGGATTCAGGTACGATGATTCTAACTGAAATAAGTCACACAGAAAAAGAAACATCATAAGATATCACTAATACACGGAATGTAAACTTGGCTACACAGGAACTGAATTCCAAAACAGAACAGGGTCTCAAATTTAGAAAACCAACTTATGCTTGCTTAAGGGGAAAGGTGAGTTCGGGTGGTGCATAAAACCAGAGATTGAAATGAGCACAGATAAAGTTCCTTAAGCCAAATATGGAATAGACAAGAGCTACTCCTTGCTCAACGAAATGGACTCACCACCGCATATTAAACGCCTAAGAATGTACCTGACTAGTAAGTATCTTAAAACCTATGGATTGCTATGTCTCCAAAAGAGAATCAAGCGTGTGTACAGGGGCATAAACGCAGCAGTGATAGGATTGGAGAGGTTCGGTGAGCAAATGAAGACCCTTTGAAGTCATATTGCATGGTACCCATTCCACGGGTTTCAACTACCCAGGTTTAAGGTAGTCTTCCTTCAGCTAAAACATGCATGTGGAACCTAGAGTATGATCAACCATGTGATCGGGAGACGTGTTCAAATATGTCTCAGTTTTCGTACCCTGGTACTCGGTTGCAACATTCCAGACGCTTTACTAACACTCTCCCAACTTGGAGAGTCAGTCCCTTTAACCTCCTGTTTGGCCCAGTTTGCAATTTCTGCGGAAGATGAACAGGAATAGCGAGAACCAATGAGAGACTAGCTGGAGGTGTCTGGACGGGCAAATTTAACTCCCATTTCCCCCCAGGAAGAGGAATTAACCAAAGGCTCAGCTTGCCGTGCCGGAACCAGAGTAGGGCCTGATGCCATCCTGCGGTGTTGCGGCCAGCTCACAAGAAAGCGAGTTGAAGAAAGGAGCTCAGGGGCACTGTAATTCACAAACCTGCAGAGTTATAAATGACAGCTATCGTCCAAAAATATACTGAAGTAAGGCTGCCAAGAGGACTTGAAAGCGGGGCAGAATTGCAGGAAACCGATTTCAGGAGGTAGACTGGAATTGCATTGAAAGCATAGGAAAAGAGGCAGAACGTCCACAATGATGCACTTGGCCAAAAAGGGCGTATGCGTTTTTTCCTGAATATATTCAGGAAAAAACGCATACGCCCTTTTTGGCCAACCAAGCAAGCTTGCAAAGGAAATCTGCACTACAATGAAGTCTCACTTCCCCCCGGTCAAAAGGGCCATCTGAAAAAAGTGTAAAATCCAGAAAGGCAGGACAGGCCATGGAGAACTGGGAGCCTTGTTATGCTGATGGGCGGGATGTAAATTGCCAACAGACACTGGGGAGAAGTGTATGGTGTTTCCTGAAACAACTAAAAAACAAAGCAACAGAGCCTAGGGCACTTCCACTTATCGTCGTATAGCTTAGGGAAATTAAAATCAAAAAGACACAGCCACCCCAAAGTTTGGGACGCCTCTGTTTACAAGAACCTCGTTTACCGTACAAGTTCAATATCACAGAAAGTGAAAAATGGATAAAGAACTTGTGGTACTTACGTACAATGCAGTATCACTCAGCAATGAAATCTATGTCATCAGGCCCATAGCAGCATAATGAGTGGATTCAGGTACGATGATTCTAACTGAAATAAGTCACACAGAAAAAGAAACATCATAAGATATCACTAATACACGGAATGTAAACTTGGCTACACAGGAACTGAATTCCAAAACAGAACAGGGTCTCAAATTTAGAAAACCAACTTATGCTTGCTTAAGGGGAAAGGTGAGTTGGGGTGCTGCATAAAACCAGAGATTGAAATGAGCACAGATAAAGTTCCTTAAGCCAAATATGGAATAGACAAGAGCTACTCCTTGCTCAACGAAATGGACTCAACACCACATATTAAACGCCTAAGAATGTACCTGACTAGTAAGTATCTTAAAACCTATGGATTGCTATGTCTCCAAAAGAGAATCAAGCGTGTGTACAAGGGCATAAACGCAGCAGTGATAGGATTGGAGAGGTTCGGTGAGCAAATGAAGACCCTTTGAAGTCATATTGCATGGTACCCATTACACGGGTCTCAACTCTCCAGGTTTAAGGTATTCTTCCTTCAGCTAAAACATGCATGTGGAACCTAGAGTATGATCAACCATGTGATCGGGAGACGTGTTCAAATATGTCTCAGTTTTCATACCCTGGTACTCGGGTGCAACATTCCAGACGCTTTACTAACACTCTACCCACTTGGAGAGTCAGTCCCTTTAACCTCCTGTTTGGCCCAGTTTGCAATTTCTGTGGAAGATGAACAGGAATAGCGAGAACCAATGAGAGACTAGCTGGAGGTGTGTGGACGGGCAAATTTAACTCACATTTCCCACCAGGAAGAGGAATTAACCAAAGGCTCAGCGTGCCGTGCCAGAACCAGATTAGGGCCTGAAGCCATCCTGCGGTGTTGCGGCCAGCTCAAAAGAAAGCGAGTTGAAGAAAGGAGCTCAGGGGCACTGTAATTCACTAACCTGCAGAGTTATAAATGACAGCTATCGTCCAAAAATATACTGAAGTAAGGCTGCCAAGAGGACTTGTAAGCGGGGCAGAATTGCAGGAAACTGATTTCAGGAGGTAGACTGGAATTGCATTGAAAGCATAGGAAAAGAGGCAGAACGTCCACAATGATGCGCTTGGCCAAAAAGGGCGTATGCGTTTTTTCCTGAATATATTCAGGAAAAAACGCATACGCCCTTTTTGGCCAACCAAGCAAGCTTGCAAAGGAAATCTGCACTACAATGAAGTCTCAATTCCCCTCGGTCAAAAGGGCCATCTGAAAAAAGTGTAAAATCCAGAATGCAAGGACAGGCCATGGAGATCAGGGAGCCTTGTTATGCTGATGGGCGGGATGTAAATTTCCAACAGACACTCGGGAGAAGTGTATGGTGTTTCCTGAAACATCTAAAAAACAAAACAACAGAGCCTAGGGCACTTCCACTTATGGTCCTATAGCTTAGGGAAATTAAAATCAAAAAGACACAGCCACCCCAAAGTTTGGGACGCCTCTGTTTACAAGAACCTCGTTTACAGTACAAGTTCAACATCGCAGAAAGTGAAAAATGGGTAAAGAAGTTGTGGTATTTACTTGCAAAGCAATATCACTCAGCAATGAAATCTATGTCATCAGGCCCTTAGCAGCACAATGAGTGGATTCAGGTATGATGATTCTAACTGAAATAAGTCACACAGAAAAAGAAACATCATAAGATATCAGTAATACACGGAATGTAAACTTGGCTACACAGGAACTGAATTACAGAACAGAAGAGGGTCTCAAATTTAGAAAACCAACTTATGCTTGCTTAAGGGTAAAGGTGAGTTGGGGTGCTGCATAAAACCAGAGATTGAAATGAGCACAGATAAAGTTCCTTAAGCCAAATATGGAATAGACAAGAGCTACTCCTTGCTCAACGAAGTGGACTCAACACCGCATATTAAACGCCTAAGAATGTACCTGACTAGTAAGTATCTTAAAACCTATGGATTGCTATGTCTCCGAAAGAGAATCAAGCATGTGTACAGGGGTATAAACGCAGCAGTGATACGATTGGAGAGGTTCGGTGAGCAAATGAAGACCCTTTGAAGTCATATTAAACGGTACCCATTACACGGGTCTCAACTCTCCAGGTTTAAGGTATTCTTCCTTCAGCTAAAACATGCATGTGGAACCCAGAGTATGATCAACCGTGTGAACGGGAGACGTGTTAAAATATGTCTCAGTTTTCCTCCCCTGGTACTCGGGTGCAACATTCCAGACGCTTTACTAACACCCTCCCCACTTGGAGAGTCAGCGCCTTTAACCTCCTGTTTGGCCCAGTTTGCAATTCCTGCGGAAGATGAACAGGAATAGGGAGAACCAATGAGAGACTAGCTGGAGGTGTCTGGACGGGCAAATTTAACTCTCATTTCCCACCAGGAAGAGGAGTTAACCAAAGGCTCAGCATGCCGTGCCGGAACCAGATTAGGGCCTGAAGCCATCCTGCGGTGTTGCGGCCAGCTCACAAGAAAGCGAGTTGAAGAAAGGAGCTCAGGGGCACTGTAATTCACAAACCTG
This sequence comes from Stenella coeruleoalba, assembly GCF_951394435.1. Classification (NCBI taxonomy): domain Eukaryota; kingdom Metazoa; phylum Chordata; class Mammalia; order Artiodactyla; family Delphinidae; genus Stenella; species Stenella coeruleoalba. The sequence goes on from NC_137153.1 coordinate 6,953,993, forward strand.
CAGAGTTATAAATGACAGCTATCGTCCAAAAATAGACTGAAGTAAGGCTGCCAAGAGGACTTGAAAGCGGGGCAGAATTGCAGGAAACCGATTTCAGGAGGTAGACTGGAATTGCATTGAAAGCATAGGAAAAGAGGCAGAACGTCCACAATGATGCACTTGGCCAAAAAGGGCGTATGCGTTTTTTCCTGAATATATTCAGGAAAAAACGCATACGCCCTTTTTGGCCAACCAAGCAAGCTTGCAAAGGAAATCTGCACTACAATGAAGTCTCACTTCCCCCCGGTCAAAAGGGCAATCTGAAAAAAGTGTAAAATCCAGAAAGGCAGGACAGGCCATGGAGAACTGGGAGCCTTGTTATGCTGATGGGTGGGATGTAAATTGCCAACAGACACTCGTGAGAAGTGTACGGTGTTTCCTGAAACATCTAAGAAACAAAGCAACAGAGCCTAGGGCACTTCCACTTATGGTCCTATAGCTTAGGGAAATTAAAATCAAAAAGACACAGCCACCCCAAAGTTTGGGACGCCTCTGTTTACAAGAACCTCGTTTACCGTACAAGTTCAATATCACAGAAAGTGAAAAATGGATAAAGAACTTGTGGTACTTACGTACAATGCAGTATCACTCAGCAATGAAATCTGTGTCATCAGGCCCGTAGCAGCATAATGAGTGGATTCAGGTACGATGATTCTAACTGAAATAAGTCACACAGAAAAAGAAACATCATAAGATATCAGTAATACACGGAATGTAAACTTGGCTACACAGGAACTGAATTCGAAAACAGAACAGGGTCTCAAATTTAGAAAACCAACTTATGCTTGCTTAAGGGGAAAGGTGAGTTGGGGTGCTGCATAAAACCAGAGATTGAAATGAGCACAGATAAAGTTCCTTAAGCCAAATAGACAAGAGCTACTCCTTGCTCAACGACATAAACTCAACACCACATATTAAACGCCTAAGAATGTACCTGACTAGTAAGTATCTTAAAACCTATGGATTGCTATGTCTCCGAAAGAGAATCAAGCATGTGTACAGGGGCATAAACGCAACACCGATAGGATTGGTGAGGTTTGGTGAGCAAATGAAGACCCTTTTAAGTCATATTGCATGGTACCCATTCCACGGGTTTCAACTACCCAGGTTTAAGGTATTCTTCCTTCAGCTAAAACATGCATGTGGAACCTGGAGTATGATCAACTGTGTGAACGGGAGACGTGTTCAAATATGTCTCAGTTTTCCTCCCCTGGTACTCGGGTGCAACATTCCAGACGCTTTACTAACACTCTCCCCACTTGGAGAGTCAGCGCCTTTAACCTCCTGTTTGGCCCAGTTTGCAATTTCTGCGGAAGATGAACAGGAATAGGGAGAACCAATGAGAGACTAGCTGGAGGTGTCTGGACGGGCATATTTAACTCTCATTTCCCACCAGGAAGAGGAAATAACCAAAGGCTCAGCGTGCCGTGCCGGAACCAGATTAGGGCCTGAAGCCATCATGCGGTGTTGCGGCCAGCTCAAAAGAGAGCGAGTTGAAGAAAGGAGCTCGGGGCACTGTAATTCACAAACCTGCAGAGTTATAAATGACAGCTATCGTCCAAAAATATACTGAAGTAAGGCTGCCAAGAGGATTTGAAAGCGGGGCAGAATTGCAGGAAACCGATTTCAGGAGGTAGACTGGAATTGCATTGAAAGCATAGGAAAACAGGCAGAACGTCCACAATGATGCACTTGGCCAAAAAGGGCGTATGCGTTTTTTCCTGAATATATTCAGGAAAAAACGCATACGCCCTTTTTGGCCAACCAAGCAAGCTTGCAAAGGAAATCTGCACTACAATGAAGTCTAACTTCCACCCGGTCAAAAGGGCCATCTGAAAAAAGTGTAAAATCCAGAAAGGCAGGACAGGCCATGGAGAACTGGGAGCCTTGTTATGCTGATGGGCGGGATGTAAATTGCCAACAGACACTCGGGAGAAGTGTATGGTGTTTCCTGAAACATCTATAAAACAAAGCAACAGAGCCTAGGGCACTTCCACTTATGGTCCTATAGCTTAGGAAAGTAAAATCAAAAAGACACAGCCACCCCAAAGTTTGGAACGGCTCTGTTTACAAGAACCTCGTTTACAGTACAAGTTCAACATCGCAGAATGTGAAAAATGGATAAAGAAGTTGTGGTATTTACTTACAAAGCAATATCACTCAGCAATGAAATCTAGGTCATCAGGCCCTTAGCAGCACAATGACTGGATTCAGGTATGATGATTCTAACTGAAATAAGTCACACAGAAAAGGAAACATCATAAGATATCAGTAATACACGGAATGTAAACTTGGCTACACAGGAACTGAATTACAGAACAGAACAGGGTCTCAAATTTAGAAAACCAACTTATGCTTGCTTAAGGGGAAAGGTGGGTTGGGGTGCTGCATAAAACCAGAGATTGAAATGAGCACAGATAAAGTTCCTTAAGCCAACTATGGAATAGACAAGAGCTACTCCTTGCTCAACGAAATGGACTCAACACCGCATATTAAACGCCTAAGAATGTACCTGACTAGTAAGTATCTTAAAACCTATGGATTGCTATGTCTCCGAAAGAGAATCAAGCATGTGTACAGGGGCATAAACGCAGCAGTGATAGGATTGGAGAGGTTCGGTGAGCAAATGAAGACCCTTTGAAGTCATATTGCATGGTACCCATTCCACGGGTCTCAACTCTCCAGGTTTAAGGTATTCTTCCTTCAGCCAAAACATGCATGTGGAACCTAGATTACGATCAACCATGTGATCGGGAGACGTGTTCAAATATGTCTCAGTTTTCGTACCCTGGTACTCGGGTGCAACATTCCAGACGCTTTACTAACACTCTGCCGACTTGGAGAGTCAGTCCCTTTAACCTCCTGCTTGGCCCAGTTTGCAATTTCTGCGGAAGATGAACAGGAATAGGGAGAACCAATGAGAGACTAGCTGGAGGTGTCTGGACGGGCAAATTTAACTCTCATTTCCCACCAGGAAGAGGAAATAACCAAAGGCTCAGCGTGCCGTGCCGGAACCAGAGTAGGGCCTGAAGCCATCCTGCGGTGTTGCGTCCAGCTCAAAAGAAAGCGAGTTGAAGAAAGGAGCTCAGGGGCACTGTAATTCACAAACCTGCAGAGTTATAAATGACAGCTATCGTCCAAAAATAGACTGAAGTAAGGCTGCCAAGAGGACTTGAAAGCGGGCAGAATTGCAGGAAATCGATTTCAGGAGGTAGACTGCAATTGCATTGAAAGCATAAGAAAAGAGGCAGAACGTCCACAATGATGCACTTGGCCAAAAAGGGCGTATGCCTTTTTTCCTAAATATATTCAGGAAAAAACGCATACGCCCTTTTTGGCCAACCAAGCAAGCTTGCAAAGGAAATCTGCACTACAATGAAGTCTCACTTCCCCCCGGTCTAAAGGGCCATCTGAAAAAAGTGTAAAATCCAGAAAGGCAGGACAGGCCATGGAGAACTGGGAGCCTTGTTATGCTGATGGGCGGGATGTAAATTGCCAACAGACACTCGGGAGAAGTGTATGGTGTTTCCTGAAACATCTAAAAAACAAAGCAACAGAGCCAAGGGCACTTCCACTTATGGTCCTATAGCTTAGGGAAATTAAAATAAAAAAGACACAGCCACCCCAAAGTTTGGGACGCCTCTGTTTACAAGAACCTCGTTTACAGTGCAAGTTCAACATCGCAGAAAGTGAAAAATGGATAAAGAAGTTGTGGTATTTACTTACAAAGCAATATCACTCAGCAATGAAATCTATGTCATCAGGCCCTTAGCAGCACAATGAGTGGATTCAGGTATGATGATTCTAACTGAGATAAGTCACACAGAAATAGAAACATCATAAGGTATCAGTAATACACGGAATGTAAACTTGGCTACACAGGAACTGAATTACAGAACAGAACAGGGTCTCAAATTTAGAAAACCAACTTATGCTTGCTTAAGGGGAAAGGTGAGTTGGGGTGCTGCATAAAACCAGAGATTGAAATGAGCACAGATAAAGTTCCTTAAGCCAAATATGGAATAGACAAGAGCTACTCCTTGCTCAACGAAATGGACTCAACACCGCATATTAAGCGCCTAAGAATGTACCTGACTAGTAAGTATCTTAAAACCTATGGATTGCTATGTCTCCGAAAGAGAATCAAGCATGTGTACAGGGGCATAAACGCAGCAGTGATAGGATTGGAGAGGTTCGGTGAGCAAATGAAGACCCTTTGAAGTCATATTGCGTGGTACCCATTCAACGGGTCTCAACTCTCCAGGTTTAAGGTATTCTTCCTGAAGCTAAAACATGCATGTGGAACCCAGAGTATGATCAACCGTGTGAACGGGAGACGTGTTCAAATATGTCTCAGTTTTCCTCCCCTGGTACTCGGGTGCAACATTCCAGACGCTTTACTAACACTCTCCACACTTGGAGAGTCAGTGCCTTTAACCACCTGTTTGGCCCAGTTTGCAATTTCTGCGGAAGATGAACAGGAATAGGGAGAACCAATGAGAGACTAGCTGGAGGTGTCTGGACGGGCAAATTTAACTCTCATTTCCCACCAGGAAGAGGAAATAACCAAAGGCTCAGCGTGCTGTGCCGGAACCAGATTAGGGCCTGAAGCCATCCTGCGGTGCTGCGGCCAGCTCACAAGAAAGAGAGTTTAAGAAAGGAGCTCAGGGGCACTGTAATTCACAAACCTGCAGAGTTATAAATGACAGCTATCGTCCAAAAATATACTGAAGTAAGGCTGCCAAGAGGACTTGAAAGCGGGGCAGAATTGCAGGAAACCGATTTCAGAAGGTAGACTGGAATTGAATTGAAAGCATAGGAAAAGAGGCAGAACGTCCACAATGATGCACTTGGCCAAAAAGGGCGTATGCGTTTTTCCCTGAATATATTCAGGAAAAAACGCATACGCACTTTTTGGCCAACCAAGCAAGCTTGCAAAGGAAATCTGCACTACAATGAAGTCTCACTTCCCCCCGGTCAAAAGGGCCATCTGAAAAAAGTGTAAAATCCAGAAAGGCAGGACAGGCCATGGAGAACTGGGAGCCTTGTTATGCTGATGGGCGGGATGTAAATTGCCAACAGACACTCGGGAGAAGTGTATGGTGTTTCCTGAAACATCTAAAAACCAAAGCAACAGAGCCTAGGGCACTTCCACTTATGGTCCTATAGCTTAGGGAAATTAAAATCAAAAAGACAGAGCTACCCCAAAGTTAGGGACGCCTCTGTTTACAAGAACCTCGTTTACCATACAAGTTCAATATCACAGAAAGTGAAAAATGGATAAAGTACTTATGGTACTTACGTACAATGCAGTATCACTCAGCAATGAAATCTATGTCATCAGGCCCTTAGCAGCACAATGAGTGGATTCAGGTATGATGATTCTAACTGAAATAAGTCACACAGAAAAAGAAACATCATAAGATATCACTAATACACGGAATGTAAACTTGGCTACACAGGAAGTGAATTCCAAAACAGAACAGGGTCTCAAATTTAGAAAACCAACTTATGCTTGCTTAAGGGGCAAGGTGAGTTGGGGTGCTGCATAAAACCAGAGATTGAAATGAGCACAGATAAAGTTCCTTAAGCCAAATATGGAATAGACAAGAGCTACTCCTTGCTCAACGAAATGGACTCAACACCCCATATTAAACGCCTAAGAATGTATCTGACTAGTAACTATCTTAAAACCTATGGATTGCTATGTCTCCAAAAGAGAATCAAGCGTGTGTACAGGGGCATAAACGCAGCAGTGATAGGATTGGAGAGGTTCGGTGAGCAAATGAAGACCCTTTGAAGTCATATTGCATGGTACCACTACACGGGTCTTAACTCTGTAGGTTTAAGGTATTCTTCCTTCAGCTAAATCAGGCATGTGGAACCCAGAGTATGATCAACCATGTGAACGGGAGACGTGTTCAAATATGTCTCAGTTTTCCTCCCCTGGTACTCGCGTGCAACATTCCAGACGCTTTACTAACACTCTCCCCACTTGGAGAGTCAGCGCCTTTAACCTCCTGTTTGGCCCAGTTTGCAATTTCTGCGGAAGATGAACAGGAATAGGGAGAACCAATGAGAGACTAGCTGGAGGTGTCTGGACGGGCAAATTTAACTCTCATTTCCCACCAGGAAGAGGAAATAACCAAAGGCTCAGCGTGCCGTGCCGGAACCAGATTAGGGCCTGAAGCCATCCTGTGGTGTTGCGGCCAGGTGACAAGAAAGCGAGTTGAAGAAAGGAGCTCAGGGGCACTGTAATTCACAAACCTGCAGAGTTATAAATGACAGCTATCGTCCAAAAATAGACTGAAGTAAGGCTGCCAAGAGGACTTGAAAGCGGGCAGAATTGCAGGAAATCGATTTCAGGAGGTAGACTGGAATTGCATTGAAAGCATAGGAAAAGAGGCAGAACGTCCACAATGATGCACTTGGCCAAAAAGGGCGTATGCCTTTTTTCCTAAATATATTCAGGAAAAAACGCATACGCCCTTTTTGGTCAACCAAGCAAGCTTGCAAAGGAAATCTGCACTACAATGAAGTCTCACTTCCCCCCGGTCTAAACGGCCATCTGAAAAAAGTGTAAAATCCAGAAAGGCAGGACAGGCCATGGAGAACTGGGAGCCATGTTATGCTGATGGGCGGGATGTAAATTGCCAACAGACACTCGGGAGAAGTGTATGGTGTTTCCTGAAACATCTAAAAAACAAAGCAACAGAGCCAAGGGCACTTCCACTTATGGTCCTATAGCTTAGGGAAATTAAAATAAAAAAGACACAGCCACCCCAAAGTTTGGGACGCCTCTGTTTACAAGAACCTCGTTTACAGTGCAAGTTCAACATCGCAGAAAGTGAGAAATGGATAAAGAAGTTGTGGTATTTACTTACAAAGCAATATCACTCAGCACTGAAATCTATGTCATCAGGCCCTTAGCAGCACAATGAGTGGATTCAGGTATGATGATTCTAACTGAGATAAGTCACACAGAAATAGAAACATCATAAGATATCAGTAATACACGGAATGTAAACTTGGCTACACAGGAACTGAATTACAGAACAGAAAAGGGTCTCAAACTTAGAAAACCAACTTATGCTTGCTTAAGGGGAAAGGTGAGTTGGGGTGCTGCATAAAACCAGAGATTGAAATGAGCACAGATAAAGTTCCTTAAGCCAAATATGGAATAGACAAGAGCTACTCCTTCCTCAACGAAATGGACTCAACACCGCCTATTAAACGCCTAAGAATGTACCTGACTAGTAAGTATCTTAAAACCTATGGATTGCTATGTCTCCGAAAGAGAATCAAGCATGTGTACAGGGGCATAAACGCAGCAGTGATAGGATTGGAGAGGTTCGGTGAGCAAATGAAGACCCTTTGAAGTCATATTGCATGGTACCCATTCCACGGGTTTCAACTACCCAGGTTTAAAGTATTCTTCCTTCAGCTAAAACATGCATGTGGAACCTAGAGTATGATCAACCATGTGATCGGGAGACGTGTTCAAATATGTCTCAGTTTTCCTCCCCTGGTACTCGGGTGCAACATTCCAGACGCTTTACTAACACTCTCCCGACTTGGAGAGTCAGTCCCTTTAACCTCCTGTTTGGCCCAGTTTGCAATTTCTGCGGAAGATGAACAGGAATAGCGAGAACCAATGAGAGACTAGCTGGAGGTGTCTGGACGGGCAAATTTAACTCTCATTTCCCACCAGGAAGAGGAATTAACCAAAGGCTCAGCATGCCGTGCCGGAACCAGATTAGGGCCTGAAGCCATCCTGCGGTGTTGCGTCCAGCTCAAAACAAAGCGAGTTGAAGAAAGGAGCTCAGGGGCACTGTAATTCACAAACCTGCAGAGTTATAAATGACAGCTATCGTCCAAAAATAGACTGAAGTAAGGCTGCCAAGAGGACTTGAAAGCGGGGCAGAATTGCAGGAAACCGATTTCAGGAGGTAGACTGGAATTGCATTGAAAGCATAGGAAAAGAGGCAGAACGTCCACAATGATGCACTTGGCCAAAAAGGGCGTATGCGTTTTTTCCTGAATATATTCAGGAAAAAACGCATACGCCCTTTTTGGCCAAACAAGCAAGCTTGCAAAGGAAATCTGCACTACAATGAAGTCTCACTTCCCCCCGGTCAAAAGGGCCATCTGAAAAAAGTGTAAAATGCAGAAAGGCAGGACAGGCCATGGAGAACTGGGAGCCTTGTTATGCTGATGGGCGGGATGTAAATTGCCAACAGACACTCGGGAGAAGTGTATGGTGTTTCCTGAAACATCTAAAAAACAAAGCAACAGAGCCTAGGGCACTTCCACTTATGGTCCTATAGCTTAGGGAAATTAAAATCAAAAAGACACAGCCACCCCAAAGTTTGGGACGCCTCTGTTTACAAGAACCTCGTTTACCGTACAAGTTCAATATCACAGAAAGTGAAAAATGGATAAAGAACTTGTGGTACTTACGTACAATGCAGTATCACTCAGCAATGAAATCTATGTCATCAGGCCCGTAGCAGCATAATGAGTGGATTCAGGTACGATGATTCTAACTGAAATAAGTCACACAGAAAAAGAAACATCATAAGATATCACTAATACACGGAATGTAAACTTGGCTACACAGGAACTGGATTCCAAAACAGAACAGGGTCTCAAATTTAGAACACCAACTTATGCTTGCTTAAGGGGAAAGGTGAGTTGGGGTGCTGCATAAAACCAGAGATTGAAATGAGCACAGATAAAGTTCCTTAAGCCAAATATGGAATAGACAAGAGCTACTCCTTGCTCAACGAAATGGACTCAACACCCCATATTAAACGCCTAAGAATGTATCTGACTAGTAAGTATCTTAAAACCTATGGATTGCTATGTCTCCAAAAGAGAATCAAGCATGTGTACAGGGGCATAAACGCAGCAGTGATAGGATTGGAGAGGTTCAGTGAGCAAATGAAGACCCTTTGAAATCATATTGCATGGTACCCATTCCACGGGTTTCAAATACCCAGCTTTAAGGTATTCTTCCTTCAGCTAAAACATGCATGTGGAACCCAGAGTATGATCAACCATGTGAACGGGAGACGTGTTCAAATATGTCTCAGTTTTCCTCCCCTGGTACTCGGGTGCAACATTCCAGACGCTTTACTAACACTCTCCCCACTTGGAGAGTCAGTGCCTTTAACCTCCTGTTTGGCCCAGTTTGCAATTTCTGTGGAAGATGAACAGGAATAGCGAGAACCAATGAGAGACTAGCTGGAGGTGTCTGGACGGGCAAATTTAACTCTCATTTCCCACCAGGAAGAGGAAATAACCAAAGGCTCAGCGTGCCGTGACGGAACCAGATTAGGGCCTGAAGCCATTCTGCGGTGTTGCGGCCAGCTCAAAATAAAGGGAGTTAAAGAAAGGAGCTCAGGGGCACTGTAATTCACAAACCTGCAGAGTTATAAATGACAGCTATCGTCCAAAAATAGACTGAAGTAAGGCTGCCAAGAGGACTTGAAAGCGGGGCAGAATTGCAGGAAACCGATTTCAGGAGGTAGACTGGAATTGCATTGAAAGCATAGGAAAAGAGGCAGAACGTCTACAATGATGCAGGTGGCCAAAAAGGGCGTATGCGTTTTTTCCTGAATATATTCAGGAAAAAACGCATACGCCCTTTTTGGCCAAACAAGCAAGCTTGCAAAGGAAATCTGCACTACAATGAAGTCTCACTTCCCCCCTGTCAAAAGGGCCATCTGAAAAAAGTGTAAAATCCAGAAAGGCAGGACAGGCCATGGAGAACTGGGAGCCTTGTTATGCTGATGGGCGGGATGTAAATTGCCAACAGACACTCGGGAGAAGTGTATGGTGTTTCCTGAAACATCTAAAAAACAAAGCAACAGAGCCTAGGGCACTTCCACTTATGGTCCTATAGCTTAGGGAAATTAAAATCAAAAAGACACAGCCACCCCAAAGTTTGGGACGCCTCTGTTTACAAGAACCTTATTTACCGTACATGTTCAATATCACAGAAAGTGAAAAATGGATAAAGAACTTGTGGTACTTACGTACAATGCAGTATCACTCAGCAATGAAATCTATGTCATCAGGCCCGTAGCAGCATAATGAGTGGATTCAGGTACGATGATTCTAACTGAAATAAGTCACACAGAAAAAGAAACATCATAAGATATCACTAATACACGGAATGTAAACTTGGCTACACAGGAACTGAATTCCAAAACAGAACAGGATCTCAAATTTAGAAAACCAACTTATGCTTGCTTAAGGGGAAAGGTGAGTTGGGGTGCTGCATAAAACCAGAGATTGAAATGAGCACAGATAAAGTTCCTTAAGCCAAATATGGAATAGACAAGAGCTACTCCTTGCTCAACGAAATGGACTCAACACCCCATATTAAACACCTAAGAATGTACCTGACTAGTAAGTATCTTAAAACCTATGGATTGCTATGTCTCCAAAAGAGAATCAAGTGTGTGTACAGGGGCAAAAAAGCAGCAGTGATAGGATTGGAGTGGTTCGTTGAGCAAATGAAGACCCTTTGAAGTCATATTGCATGGTACCCATTCCACGGGTCTCAAATCTCCAGGTTTAAGGTATTCTTCCTTCAGCTAAAACATGCATGTGGAACCCAGAGTATGATCAACCGTGTGAACGGGATACGTGTTCAAATATGTCTCACTTTTCCTCCCCTGGTACTCGGGTGCAACATTCCAGACGCTTTAGTAACACTCTCCCCACTTGGAGAGTCAGCGCCTTTAACCTCCTGTTTGGCCCAGTTTGCAATTTCTGCGGAAGATGAACAGGAATAGGGAGAACCAATGAGAGACTAGCTGGAGGTGTCTGGACGGGCATATTTAACTCTCATTTCCCACCAGGAAGAGGAAATAACCAAAGGCTCAGCGTGCCGTGACGGAACCACATTAGGGCCTGAAGCCATTCTGCGGTGTTGCGGCCAGCTCAAAATAAAGTGAGTTGAAGAAAGGAGCTCAGGGGCACTGTAATTCACAAACCTGCAGAGTTATAAATGACAGCTATCGTCCAAAAATATACTGAAGTAAGGCTGCCAAGAGGACTTGAAAGCGGGGCAGAATTGCAGGAAACCGATTTCAGGAGGTAGACTGGAATTGCATTGAAAGCATAGGAAAAGAGGCAGAACGTCCACAATGATGCACTTGGCCAAAAAGGGCGTATGCGTTTTTTCCTGAATATATTCAGGAAAAAACGCATACGCACTTTTTGGCCAACCAAGCAAGCTTGCAAAGGAAATCTGCACTACAATGAAGTCTCACTTCCCCCCGGTCAAAAGGGCCATCTGAAAAAAGTGTAAAATCCAGACAGGCAGGACAGGCCATGGAGAACTGGGAGCCTTGTTATGCTGATGGGCGGGATGTAAATTGCCAACAGACACTCGGGAGAAGTGTATGGTGTTTCCTGAAACGTCTAAAAAACAAAGCAACAGAGCCTAGGGCACTTCCACTTATGGTCCTAGAGCTTAGGGAAATTAAAATCAAAAAGACACAGTCACCCGAAAGTTTGGGACGCCTCTGTTTACAAGAACCTCGTTTACAGTACAAGTTCAACATCGCAGAAAGTGAAAAATGGATAAAGAAATTGTGGTATTTACTTACAAAGCAATATCACTCAGCAATGAAATCTATGTCATCAGGCCCTTAGCAGCACAATGAGTGGATTCAGGTATGATGATTCTAACTGAAATAAGTCACACAGAAAAAGAAACATCATAAGATATCAGTAATACATGGAATGCAAACCTGGCTACACAGGAACTGAATTACAGAACAGAACAGGGTCTCAAAGTTAGAAAAGCAACTTATGCTTGTTTAAGGGGAAAGGTGAGATGGGGTGCTGCATAAAACCAGAGATTGAAATGAGCAAAGATAAAGTTCCTTAAGCCAAATATGGAATAGACAAGAGCTACTCCTTGCTCAACGAAATGGACTCAACACCGCATATTAAATGCCTAAGAATGTACCTGACTAGTAAGTATCTTAAAACCTATGCATTGCTATGTCTCCGAAAGAGAATCAAGCATGTGTACAGGGGCATAAACGCAGCAGTGATAGGATTGGAGAGGTTCGGTGAGCAAATGAAGACCCTTTGAAGTCATATTGCATGGTACCCATTCCACGGGTTTCAACTACCCAGGTTTAAGGTATTCTTCCTTCAGCTAAAACATGCATGTGGAACCTAGAGTATGATCAACCATGTGATCGGGAGACGTGTTCAAATATGTCTCAGTTTTCGTACCCTGGTACTCGGGTGCAACATTCCAGACGCTTTACTAACACTCTCCCGACATGGAGAGTCAGTCCCTTTAACCTCCTGTTTGGCCCAGTTTGCAATTTCTGCGGAAGATGAACAGGAATAGGGAGAACCAATGAGAGACTAGCTGGAGGTGTCTGGACGGGCAAATTTAACTCTCAATTCCCACCAGGAAGAGGAAATAACCAAAGGCTCAGTGTGCCGTGCCAAAAGCAGATTAGGGCCTGAAGCCATCCTGCGGTGTTGCGGCCAGCCCAAAAGAAAGCGAGTTGAAGAAAGGAGCTCAGGGGCACTGTAATTCACAAACCTGCAGAGTTATAAATGACAGCTTTTATCCAAAAATATACTGAAGTAAGGCTGCCAAGAGGACTTGAACGCGGGGCAGAATTGCAGGAAACCGATTTCAGGAGGTAGACTGGAATTGCATTGAAAGCATAGGAAAAGAGGCAGAACGTCCACAATGATGCACTTGGCCAAAAAGGGGGTATGCGTTTTTTCCTGAACATGTTCACGAAAAAACGCATACGCTCTTTTTGGCCAACCAAGCAAACTTGCAAAGGAAATCTGCACTACAATGAAGTCTCACTTCCCCCCGGTCAAAAGGGCCATCTGAAAAAAGTGTAAAATCCAGAAATGCAGGACAGGCCATGGAGAACTGGGAGCCTTGTTATGCTGATGAGCAGGATGTAAATTGCCAACAGACACTGGGGAGAAGTGTATGGTGTTTCCTGAAACATCTAAAAAACAAAGCAACAGAGCCTAGGGCACTTCCACTTATGGTCCTATAGCTCAGGGAATTTAAAATCAAAAAGACACAGCCGCCCCAATGTTTGGGACGCCTCTGTTTACAAGAACCTCGTTTATAGTACAAGTTCAACATCGCAGAAAGTGAAAAATGGATAAAGAAGTTGTGGTATTTACTTACAAAGCAATATCACTCAGCAATGAAATCTATGTCATCAGGCCCTTAGCAGCACAATCAGTGGATTCAGGTATGATGATTCTAACTGAAATAAGTCACACAGAAAAAGAAACATCATAAGATATCAGTAATACACGGAATGTAAACTTGGCTACACAGGAACTGAATTACAGAACAGAACAGGGTCTCAAATTTAGAAAACCAACTTATGCTTGCTTAAGGGTAAAGGTGAGTTGCGGTGCTGCATAAAACCAGAGATTGAAATGAGCACAGATAAAGTTCCTTAAGCCAAATATGGAATACACAAGAGCTACTCCTTTCTCAACGAAATGGACTCAACACCCCATATTAAACGCCTAAGAATGTACCTGACTAGTAAGTATCTTAAAACCTATGGATTGCTATGTCTCCGAAAGAGAATCAAGCGTGTGTACAGGGGCATAAACGCAGCAGTGATAGGATTGGAGAGGTTCGGTGAGCAAATGAAGACCCTTTGAAGTCATATTGCATGGTACCCATTCCACGGGTTTCAACTACCCAGGTTTAAGGTATTCTTCCTTCAGCTAAAACATGCATGTGGAACCTAGAGTATGATCAACCATGTGATCGGGAGACGTGTTCAAATATGTCTCAGTTTTCGTACCCTGGTACTCGGGTGCAACATTCCAGACGCTTTACTAACACTCTCCCGACTTGGAGAGTCAATCCCTTTAACCTCCTGTTTGGCCCAGTTTGCAATTTCTGCGGAAGATGAACAGGAATAGCGAGAACCAATGAGAGACTAGCTGGAGGTGTCTGGACGGGCAAATTTAACTCTCATTTCCCACCAGGAAGAGGAATTAACCAAAGGCTCAGCATGCCGTGCCGGAACCAGATTAGGGCCTGAAGCCATCCTGCAGTGTTGCGGCCAGCTCAAAAGAAAGCGAGTTGAAGACAGGGGCTCAGGGGCACTGTAATTCACAAACCTGCAGAGTTATAAATGACAGCTATCGTCCAAAAATATACTGAAGTAACGCTGCCAAGAGGACGTGAAAGCGGGGCAGAATTGCAGGAAACCGATTTCAGGAGGTAGACTGGAATTGCATTGAAAGCATAGGAAAAGAGGCAGAACGTCCACAATGATGCACTTGGCCAAAAAGGGCGTATGCGTTTTTTCCTGAATATATTCAGGAAAAAACGCATACGCCCTTTTTGGCCAACCAAGCAAGCTTGCAAAGGAAATCTGCACTACAATGAAGTCTCACTTCCCGCCGGTCAAAAGGGCCATCTGAAAAAAGTGTAAAATCCAGAAAGGCAGGACAGGCCATGGAGAACTGGGAGCCTTGTTATGCTGATGGGCGGGATGTAAATTGCCAACAGACACTCGGGAGAAGTGTATGGTGTTTCCTGAAACGCCTAAGAAACAAAGCAACAGAGCCTAGGGCACTTCCACTTATGGTCCTATAGCTTAGGGAAATTAAAATCAAAAAGACACAGCCACCCCAAAGTTTGGGACGCCTCTGTTTACAAGAACCTCGTTTACAGTACAAGTTCAACATCGCAGAAAGTGAAAAATGGATAAAGAAGTTGTGGTATTTACTTACAAAGCAATATCACTCAGCAATGAAATCTATGTCATCAGGCCCTTAGCAGCATAATGAGTGGATTCAGGTACGATGATTCTAACTGAAATAAGTCACACAGAAAAAGAAACATCATAAGATATCAGTAATACACGGAATGTAAACTTGGCTACACAGGAACTGAATTACAGAACAGAACAGGGTCTCAAATTTAGAAAACCAACTTATGCTTGCTTAAGGGTAAAGGTGAGTTGGGGTGCTGCATAAAACCAGAGATTGAAATGAGCACAGATAAAGTTCCTTAAGTCAAATATGGAATAGACAAGAGCTACTCCTTGCTCAACGAAATGGACTCAACACCGCATATTAAACGCCTAAGAATGTACCTGACTAGTAAGTATCGTAAAACCTATGGATTGCTATGTCTCCAAAAGAGAATCAAGCATGTGTACAGGGGCATAAACGCAGCAGTGATAGGATTGGAGAGGTTCGGTGAGCAAATGAAGACCCTTTGAAGTCATATTGCATGGTACCCATTACACGGGTCTCAACTCTCCAGGTTTAAGGTATTCTTCCTTCAGCTAAAACATGCATGTGGAACCCAGAGTATGATCAACCATGTGAACGGGAGACGTGTTCAAATATGTCTCAGTTTTCCTCCCCTGGTACTCGGGTGCAACATTCCAGACGCTTTACTAACACTCTCCCCACTTGGAGAGTCAGCGCCTTTAACCTCCTGTTTGGCCCAGTTTGCAATTTCTGCGGAAGATGAACAGGAATAGCGAGAACCAATGAGAGACTAGCTGGAGGTGTCTGGACGGGCAAATTTAACTCTCATTTCCCACCAGGAAGAGGAAATAACCAAAGGCTCAGCGTGCCGTGCCGGAACCAGATTAGGGCCTGAAGCCATCCTGCGGTGTTGCGGCCAGCTCACAAGAAAGCGAGTTGAAGAAAGGAGCTCAGGGGCACTGTAATTCACAAACCTGCAGAGTTATAAATGACAGCTATCGTCCAAAAATAGACTGAAGTAAGGCTGCCAAGAGGACTTGAAAGCGGGGCAGAATTGCAGGAAACCGATTTCAGGAGGTAGACTGGAATTGCATTGAAAGCATAGGAAAAGAGGCAGAACGTCCACAATGATGCACTTGGCCAAAAAGGGCGTATGCGTTTTTTCCTGAATATATTCAGGAAAAAACGCATACGCCCTTTTTGGCCAACCAAGCAAGCTTGCAAAGGAAATCTGCACTACAATGAAGTCTCACTTCCCCCCGGTCAAAAGGGCCATCTGAAAAAAGTGTAAAATCCAGAAAGGCAGGACAGGCCATGGAGAACTGGGAGCCTTGTTATGCTGATGGGCGGGATGTAAATTGCCAACAACCACTCGGGAGAAGTGTATGGTGTTTCCTGAAACATCTAAAAAACAAAGCAACAGAGCCTAGGGCACTTCCACTTATGGTCCTATAGCTTAGGGAAATTAAAATCAAAAAGACACAGCCACCCCAAAGTTTGGAACGGCTCTGTTTACAAGAACCTCGTTTACAGTACAAGTTCAACATCGCAGAAAGTGAAAAATGGATAAAGAAGTTGTGGTATTGACTTACAAAGCAATATCACTCAGCAATGAAATCTGTGTCATCAGGCCCGTAGCAGCACAATGAGTGGATTCAGGTATGATGATTCTAACTGAAATAAGACACACAGAAAAGAAACATCATAAGATATCAGTAATACACGGAATGTAAACTTGGCTATACAGGAACTGAATTACAGAACAGAACAGTGTCTCAAATTTAGAAAACCAACTTATGCTTGCTTAAGGGTAAAGGTGAGTTGGGGTGCTGCATAAAACCAGAGATTGAAATGAGCACAGATAAAGTTCCTTAAGTCAAATATGGAATAGACAAGAGCTACTCCTTGCTCAATGAAATGGACTCAACACCGCATATTAAACGCCTAAGAATGTACCTGACTAGTAAGTATCGGAAAACCTATGGATTGCTATGTCTCCAAAAGAGAATCAAGCATGTGTACAGGGGCATAAACGCAGCAGTGATAGGATTGGAGAGGTTCGGTGAGCAAATGAAGACCCTTTGAAGTCATATTGCATGGTACCCATTACACGGGTCTCAACTCTCCAGGTTTAAGGTATTCTTCCTTCAGCTAAAACATGCATGTGGAACCTAGAGTATGATCAACCATGTGATCGGGAGACGTGTTCAAATATGTCTCAGTTTTCCTCCCCTGGTACTCGGGTGCAACATTCCAGACGCTTTACTAACACTCTCCCGACTTGGAGAGTCAGTCCCTTTAACCTCCTGTTTGGCCCAGTTTGCAATTTCTGCGGAAGATGAACAGGAATAGCGAGAACCAATGAGAGACTAGCTGTAGGTGTCTGGACGGGCAAATTTAACTCTCATTTCCCACCAGGAAGAGGAATTAACCAAAGGCTCAGCGTGTCGTGCCAGAACCAGATTAGGGCCTGAAGCCATCCTTCGGTGTTGCGGCCAGGTCACAAGAAAGCGAGTTGAAGAAAGGAGCTCAGAGGCACTGTAATTCACAAACCTGCAGACTTATAAATGACAGCTATCGTCCAAAAATATACTGAAGTAAGGCTGCCAGGAGGACTTGAAAGCGGGGCAGCATTGCAGGAAACCGATTTCAGGAGGTAGACTGGAATTGCATTGAAAGCATAGGAAAAGAGGCAGAACGTCCACAATGATGCACTTGGCCAAAAAGAGCGTATGCGTTTTTTCCTGAATATATTCAGGAAAAAACGCATACGCCCTTTTTGGCCAACCAAGCAAGCTTGCAAAGGAAATCTGCACTACAATGAAGTCTCACTTCCCCCCGGTCAAAAGGGCCATCTGAAAAAAGTGTAAAATCCAGAAAGACAAGACAGGCCATGGAGAACTGGGAGCCTTGTTATGGTGATGGGCGGGATGTAAATTGCCAACAACCACTCGGGAGAAGTGTATGGTGTTTCCTGAAACATGTAAAAAACAAAGCAACAGAACCTAGGGCACTTCCACTTATGGTCCTATAGCTTAGGGAAATTAAAATCAAAAAGACACAGCCACCCCAAAGTTTGGAACGGCTCTGTTTACAAGAACCTCGTTTACAGTACAAGTTCAACATCGCAGAAAGTGAAAAATGGATAAAGAAGTTGTGGTATTTACTTACAAAGCAATATCACTCAGCAATGAAATCTGTGTCATCAGGCCCTTAGCAGCACAATGAGTGGATTCAGGTATGATGATTCTAACTGAAATAAGTCACACAGAAAAAGAAACATCATAAGATATCAGTAATACAACGGAATGTAAACTTGGCTACACAGGAACTGAATTACAGAACAGAACAGGGACTCAAATTTAGAAAACCAACTTATGCTTGCTTAAGGGTAAAGGTGAGTTGGGGTGCTGCATAAAACCAGAGATTGAAATGAGCACTGATAAAGTTCCTTAAGTCAAATATGGAATAGACAAGAGCTACTCCTTGCTCAACGAAATGGACTCAACACCGCATATTAAACGCCTAAGAATGTACCTGACTAGTAAGTATCTTAAAACCTATGGATTGCTATGTCTCCAAAAGAGAATCAAGCATGTGTACAGGGGCATAAACGCAGCAGTGATAGGATTGGAGAGGTTCGGTGAGCAAATGAAGACCCTTTGAAGTCATATTGCATGGTACCCATTACACGGGTCTCAACTCTCCAGGTTTAAGGTATTCTTCCTTCAGCTAAAACATGCATGTGGAACCCAAGTATGATCAACCATGTGAATGGGAGACGTGTTCAAATATGTCTCAGTTTTCGTACCCTGGTAATCGGGTGCAACATTCCAGACGCTTTACTAACACTCTCCCAACTTGGAGAGTCAGTCCCTTTAACCTCCTGTTTGGCCCAGTTTGCAATTTCTGCGGAAGATGAACAGGAATAGCGAGAACCAATGAGAGACTAGCTGGAGGTGTCTGGACGGGCAAATTTAACTCTCATTTCCCACCAGGAAGAGGAAATAACCAAAGGCTCAGCGTGCCGTGCCGGAACCAGATTAGGGCCTGAAGCCATCCTGCGGTGTTGCGGCCAGGTCACAAGAAAGCGAGTTGAAGAAAGGAGCTCAGGGGCACTGTAATTCACAAACCTGCAGAGTTATAAATGACAGCTATCGTCCAAAAATAAACTGAAGTAAGGCTGCCAAGAGGACTTGAAAGTGGGGCAGAATTGCAGGAAACCGATTTCAGGAGGTAGACTGGAATTGCATTGAAAGCATAGGAAAAGAGGCAGAACGTCCACAATGATGCACTTGGCCAAAAAGGGCGTATGCGTTTTTTCCTGAATATATTCAGGAAAAAACGCATACGCCCTTTTTGACCAACCAAGCAAGCTTGCAAAGGAAATCTGCACTACAATGAAGTCTCACTTCCCCCCGGTCAAAAGGGCCATCTGAAAAAAGTGTAAAATCCAGAAAGGCAGGACAGGCCATGGACAACTGGGAGCCTTGTTATGCGGATGGGCGGGATGTAAATTGCCAACAGACACTCGGGAGAAGTGTATGGTGTTTCCTGAAACATCTAAAAAACAAAGCAACAGAGCCTAGGGCACTGCCACTTATGGTCCTATAGCTTAGGGAAATTAAAATCAAAAAGACACAGCCACCCCAAAGTTTGGGACGCCTCTGTTTACAAGAACCTCGTTTACCGTACAAGTTCAACATCGCAGAAAGTGAAAAATGGATAAAGAAGTTGTGGTATTTACTTACAAAGCAATATCACTCAGCAATGAATTCTATGTCATCAGGCCCTTAGCATCACAATGAGTGTATTCAGGTATGATGATTCTAACTGAAATAAGTCACACAGAAAAAGAAACATCATAAGATATCAGTAATACACGGAATGTAAACTTGGCTACACAGGAACTGAATTACAGAACAGAACAGGGACTCAAATTTAGAAAACCAACTTATGCTTGCTTAAGGGGAAAGGTGAGTTGCGGTGCTGCATAAAACCAGAGATTGAAATGAGCACAGATAAAGTTCCTTAAGCCAAATATGGAATAGACAAGAGCTACTCCTTGCTCAACGAAATGGACTCAACACCCCATATTAAACGCCTAAGAATGTACCTGACTAGTAAGTATCTTAAAACCTATGGATTGCTATGTCTCCGAAGGAGAATCAAGCATGTGTACAGGGGCATAAACGCAGCAGTGATAGGATTGGAGAGGTTCGGTGAGCAAATGAAGACCCTTTGAAGTCATATTGCATGGTACCCATTCCGCGGGTTTCAACTACGCAGGTTTTAGGTATTCTTCCTTCAGCTAAAACATGCATGTGGAACCCAAGTATGATCAACCATGTGAACGGGAGACGTGTTCAAATATGTCTCAGTTTTCCTCCCCTGGTACTCGGGTGCAACATTCCAGACGCTTTACTAACACTCTCCCCACTTGGAGAGTCAGCGCCTTTAACCTCCTGTTGGCCCAGTTTGCAATTTCTGCGGAAGATGAACAGGAATAGCGAGAACCAATGAGAGGCTAGCTGGAGGTGTCTGGACGGGCAAATTTAACTCTCATTTCCCACCAGGAAGAGGAAATAACCAAAGGCTCAGCGTGCCGTACCGGAACCAGATTAGGGCCTGAAGCCATCCTGCGGTGTTGCGGCCAGCTCAAAAGAAAGCGAGTTGAACAAAGAGCTCAGGGGCACTGTAATTCACAAACCTGCAGAGTTATAAATGACAGCTATCGTCCAAAAATAGACTGAAGTAAGGCTCCCAAGAGGACTTGAAAGCGGGGCAGAATTGCAGGAAACCGATTTCAGGAGGTAGACTGGAATTGCATTGAAAGCATAGGAAAAGAGGCAGAACGTCCACAATGATGCACTTGGCCAAAAAGGGCGTATGCGTTTTTTCCTGAATATATTCAGGAAAAAACGCATACGCCCTTTTTGGCCAACCAAGCAAGCTTGCAAAGGAAATCTGCACTACAATGAAGTCTCACTTCCCCCCGGTCAAAAGGGCCATCTGAAAAAAGTGTAAAATCCAGAAAGGCAGGACAGGCCATGGAGAACTGGGAGCCTTGTTATGCTGATGGGCGGGATGTAAATTGCCAACAACCACTCGGGAAAACTGTATGGTGTTTCCTGAAACATCTAAAAAACAAAGCAACAGAACCTAGGGCACTTCCACTTATGGTCCTATAGCTTAGGGAAATTAAAATCAAAAAGACACAGCCACCCCAAAGTTTGGAACGGCTCTGTTTACAAGAACCTCGTTTACAGTACAAGTTCAACATCGCAGAAAGTGAAAAATGGATAAAGAAGTTGTGGTATTTACTTACAAAGCAATATCACTCAGCAATGAAATCTGTGTCATCAGGCCCTTAGAAGCACAATGAGTGGATTCAGGTATGATGATTCTAACAGAAGTAAGGAACACAGAAAAAGAAACATCATAAGATATCAGTAATACACGGAATGTAAACTTGGCTACACAGGAACTGAATTACAGAACAGGACAGGGTCTCAAATTTAGAAAACCAACTTATGCTTGCTTAAGGGTAAAGGTGAGTTGGGGTGCTGCATAAAACCAGAGATTGAAATGAGCACAGATAAAGTTCCTTAAGCCAAATATGGAATATACAAGAGCTACTCCTTGCTCAACGAAATGGACTCAACACTGCATATTAAATGCCTAAGAATGTACCTGACTAGTAAGTATCTTAAAAACCTATGGATTGCTATGTCTCCGAAAGAGAATCAAGCATGTGTACAGGGGCATAAACGCAGCAGTGATAGGATTGGAGAGGTTCGGTGAGCAAATGAAGACCCTTTGAAGTCATATTGCATGGTACCCATTACACGGGTCTCAACTCTCCAGGTTTAAGGTATTCTTCCTTCAGCTAAAACATGCATGTGGAACCCAAGTATGATCAACCATGTGAACGGGAGACGTGTTCAAATATGTCTCAGTTTTCCTCCCCTGGTACTCGGGTGCAACATTCCAGACGCTTTACTAACACTCTCCCCACTTGGAGAGTCAGTGCCTTTAACCTCCTGTTTGGCCCAGTTTGCAATTTCTGCGGAAGATGAACAGGAATAGCGAGAACCAATGAGAGGCTAGCTGGAGGTGTCTGGACGGGCAAATTTAACTCTCATTTCCCACCAGGAAGAGGAAATAACCAAAGGCTCAGCGTGCCGTACCGGAACCAGATTAGGGCCTGAAGCCATCCTGCGGTGTTGCGGCCAGGTCACAAGAAAGCGAGTTGAAGAAAGGAGCTCAGGGGCACTGTAATTCACAAACCTGCAGAGTTATAAATGACAGCTATCGTCCAAAAATAAACTGAAGTAAGGCTGCCAAGAGGACTTGAAAGCGGGGCAGAATTGCAGGAAACCGATTTCAGGAGGTAGACTGGAATTGCATTGAAAGCATAGGAAAAGAGGCAGAATGTCCACAATGATGCACTTGGCCAAAAAGGGCGTATGCGTTTTTTCCTGAATATATTCAGGAAAAAACGCATACGCCCTTTTTGGCCAACCAAGCAAGCTTGCAAAGGAAATCTGCACTACAATGAAGTCTCACTTCCCCCCGGTCAAAAGGGCCATCTGAAAAAAGTGTAAAATCCAGAAAGGCAGGACAGGCCATGGAGAACTGGGAGCCTTGTTATGCTGATGGGTGGGATGTAAATTGCCAACAGACACTTGGGAGAAGTGTATGGTGTTTCCTGAAACATCTAAAAAACAAAGCAACAGAACCTAGGGCACTTCCACTTATGGTCCTATAGCTTAGGGAAATTAAAATCAAAAAGACACAGCCACCCCAAAGTTTGGAACGGCTCTGTTTACAAGAACCTCGTCTACAGTACAAGTTCAACATCGCAGAAAGTGAAAAATGGATAAAGAAGTTGTGGTATTTACTTACAAAGCAATATCACTCAGCAATGAAATCTGTGTCATCAGGCCCTTAGCAGCACAATGAGTGGATTCAGGTATGATGATTCTAACTGA
Source organism: Stenella coeruleoalba (assembly GCF_951394435.1). Classification (NCBI taxonomy): domain Eukaryota; kingdom Metazoa; phylum Chordata; class Mammalia; order Artiodactyla; family Delphinidae; genus Stenella; species Stenella coeruleoalba. The sequence goes on from NC_137153.1 coordinate 6,976,798, forward strand.
AGTAATTCACACAGAAAAAGAAACATCATAAGATATCAGTAATACATGGAATGTAAAATTGGCTACACAGGAACTGAATTACAGAACAGAACAGGGTCTCAAATTTAGAAAACCAACTTATGCTTGCTTAAGGGTAAAGGTGAGTTGGGGTGCTGCATAAAACCAGAGATTGAAATGACCACAGATAAAGTTCCTTAAGTCAAATATGGAATAGAAAAGAGCTACTCCTTGCTCAACGAAATGGACTCAACACCGCATATTAAACGCCTAAGAATGTACCTGACTAGTAAGTATCTTAAAACCTACGGATTGCTATGTCTCCGAAAGTGAATCAAGCATGTGTACAGGGGCATAAACGCAGCAGTGATAGGATTGGAGAGGTTCGGTGAGCAAATGAAGACCCTTTGAAGTCATATTGCATGGTACCCATTACACGGGTCTCAACTCTCCAGGTTTAAGGTATTCTTCCTTCAGCTAAAACATGCATGTGGAACCCAAGTATGATCAACCATGTGAACGGGAGACGTGTTCAAATATGTCTCAGTTTTCCCCCCCTGGTACTCGGGTGCAACATTCCAGACGCTTTACTAACACTCTCCCCACTTGGGGAGTCAGCGCCTTTAACCTCCTGTTTGGCCCAGTTTGCAATTTCTGCGGAAGATGAACAGGAATAGCGAGAACCAATGAGAGACTAGCTGGAGGTGTCTGGACGGGCAAATTTAACTCTCATTTCCCACCAGGAAGAGGAAATAACCAAAGGCTCAGCGTGCCGTGCCGGAACCAGATTAGGGCGTGAAGCCATCCTGCGGTGTTGCGGCCAGGTCACAAGAAAGCAAGTTGAAGAAAGGAGCTCAGGGGCACTGCAATTCACAAACCTGCAGAGTTATAAATGACAGCTATCGTCCAAAAATAGACTGAAGTAAGGCTGCCAAGAGGACTTGAAAGCGGGGCAGAATTGCAGGAAACCGATTTCAGGAGGTAGACTGGAATTGCATTGAAAGCATAGGAAAAGAGGCAGAACGTCCACAATGATGCACTTGGCCAAAAAGGGCGTATGCGTTTTTTCCTGAATATATTCAGGAAAAAACGCATACGCCCTTTTTGGCCAACCAAGCAAGCTTGCAAAGGAAATCTGCACTACAATGAAGTCTCACTTCCCCCCGGTCAAAAGGGCCATCTGAAAAAAGTGTAAAATCCAGAAAGGCAGGACAGGCCATGGAGAACTGGGAGCCTTGTTATGCTGATGGGCGGGATGTAAATTGCCAACAACCACTCGGGAGAAGTGTATGGTGTTTCCTGAAACATCTAAAAAACAAAGCAACAGAACCTAGGGCACTTCCACTTATGGTCCTATAGCTTAGGGAAATTAAAATCAAAAAGACACAGCCACCCCAAAGTTTGGAACGGCTCTGTTTACAAGAACCTCGTTTACAGTACAAGTTCAACATCGCAGAAAGTGAAAAATGTATAAAGAAGTTGTGGTATTTACTTACAAAGCAATATCACTCAGCAATCAAATCTGTGTCATCAGGCCCTTAGCAGCACAATGAGTGGATTCAGGTATGATGATTCTAACTGAAATAAGTCACACAGAAAAAGAAACATCATAGGATATCAGTAATACACGGAATGGAAACTTGGCTACACAGGAACTGAATTACAGAACAGAACAGGGTCTCAAATTTAGAAAACCAACTTATTCTTGCTTAAGGGTAAAGGTGAGTTGGGGTGCTGCATAAAGCCAGAGATTGAAATGAGCACAGATAAAGTTCCTTAAGCCAAATATGGAATAGACAAGAGCTACTCCTTGCTCAACGAAATGGACTCAACACCCCATATTAAACGCCTAAGAATGTACCTGACTAGTAAGTATCTTAAAACCTATGGATTGCTATGTGTCCGAAAGAGAATCAAGCATGTGTACAGGGGCATAAACGCAGCAGTGATAGGATTGGAGAGGTTCGGTGAGCAAATGAAGACCCTTTGAAGTCATATTGCATGGTACCCATTCCACGGGTTTCAACTACCCAGGTTTAAGGTATTCTTCCTTCAGCTAAAACATGCATGTGGAACCTAGAGTATGATCAACCATGTGATCGGGAGACATGTTCAAATATGTCTCAGTTTTCCTCCCCTGGTACTCGGGTGCAACATTCCAGACGCTTTACTAACACTCTCCCCACTTGGAGAGTCAGTCCCTTTAACCTCCTGTTTGGCCCAGTTTGCAATTTCTGCGGAAGATGAACAGGAATAGCGAGAAACAATGAGAGGCTAGCTGGAGGTGTCTGGACGGGCAAATTTAACTCTCATTTCCCACCAGGAAGAGGAATTAACCAAAGGCTCAGCGTGCCGTGCCGGAACCAGATTAGGGCCTGAAGCCATCCTGCGGTGTTGCGGCCAGGTCACAAGAAAGCGAGTTGAAGAAAGGAGCTCAGGGGCACTGTAATTCACAAACCTGCAGAGTTATAAATGACAGCTATCGTCCAAAAATTGACTGAAGTAAGGCTGCCAAGAGGACTTGAAAGCGGGGCAGAATTGCAGGAATCCGATTTCAGGAGGTAGACTGGAATTGCATTGAAAGCATAGGAAAAGAGGCAGAACGTCCAGAATGATGCACTTGGCCAAAAAGGGCGTATGCGTTTTTTCCTGAATATATTCAGGAAAAAACGCATACGCCCTTTTTGACCAACCAAGCAAGCTTGCAAAGGAAATCTGCACTACAATGAAGTCTCTCTTCCCCCCGGTCAAAAGGGCCATCTGAAAAAAGTGTAAAATCCAGAAATGCAGGACAGGCCATGGAGATCTGGGAGCCTTGTTATGCTGACGGGCGGGATGTAAATTGCCAACAGACACTCGGGAGAAGTGTATGGTGTTTCCTGAAACATCTAAAAAACAAAGCAACAGAGCCTAGGGCAATGCCACTTATGGTCCTATAGCTTAGGGAAATTAAAATCAAAAAGACACAGCCACCCCAAAGTTTGGGACGCCTGTGTTTACAAGAACCTCGTTTACAGTACAAGTTCAACATCGCAGAAAGTGAAAAATGGATAAAGAATTTGTGGTATTTACTTACAAACCAATATCACTCAGCAATGAAATCTATGTCATCAGGCCCTTAGCATCACAATGAGTGGATTCAGGTATGATGATTCTAACTGAAATAAGTCACACAGAAAAAGAAACATCATAAGATATCAGTAATACACGGAATGGAAACTTGGCTACACAGGAACTGAATTACAGAACAGAACAGGGTCTCAAATTTAGAAAACCAACTTATTCTTGCTTAAGGGTAAAGGTGAGTTGGGATGCTGCATAAAACCAGAGATTGAAATGAGCACAGATAAAGTTCCTTAAGCCAAATATGGTATAGACAAGAGCTACTCCTTGCTCAACGAAACGGACTCAACACCCCATATTAAACGCCTAAGAATGTACCTGACTAGTAAGTATCTTAAAACCTATGGATTGCTATGTCTCTGAAAGAGAATCAAGCATGTGTACAGGGGCATAAACGCAGCAGTGATAAGATTGGAGAGGTTCGGTGAGCAAATGAAGACCCTTTGAAGTCATATTGCATAGTACCCATTCCACGGGTTTCAACTACCCAGGTTTAAGGTATTCTTCCTTCAGCTAAAACATGCATGTGGAACCTAGAGTATTATCAACCATGTGATCGGGAGATGTGTTCAAATATGTCTCAGTTTTCCTCCCCTGGTACTCGGGTGCAACATTCCAGACGCTTTACTAACACTCTCCCCACTTGGAGAGTCAGTCCCTTTAACCTCCTGTTTGGCCCAGTTTGCAATTTCTGCGGAAGATGAACAGGAATAGCGAGAACCAATGAGAGGCTAGCTGGAGGTGTCTGGACGGGCAAATTTAACTCTCATTTCCCACCAGGAAGAGGAATTAACCAAAGGCTCAGCGTGCCGGGCCGGAACCAGATTAGGGCCTGAAGCCATCCTGCGGTGTTGCGGCCAGGTCACAAGAAAGCGAGTTGAAGAAAGGAGCTCAGGGGCACTGTAATTCACAAACCTGCAGAGTTATAAATGACAGCTATCGTCCAAAAATAGACTGAAGTAAGGCTGCCAAGAGGACTTGAAAGCGGGGCAGAATTGCAGGAAACCGATTTCAGGAGGTAGACTGGAATTGCATTGAAAGCATAGGAAAAGAGGCAGAACGTCCACAATGATGCACTTGGCCAAAAAGGGCGTATGCGTTTTTTCCTGAATATATTCAGGAAAAAACGCATACGCCCTTTTTGGCCAACCAAGCAAGCTTGCAAAGGAAATCTGCACTACAATGAAGTCTCACTTCCCCCCGGTCAAAAGGGCCATCTGAAAAAAGTGTAAAATCCAGAAAGGCAGGACAGGCCATGGAGAACTGGGAGCCTTGTTATGCTGATGGGCGGGATGTAAATTGCCAACAGCCACTCGGGAGAAGTGTATGGTGTTTCCTGAAACATCTAAAAAACAAAGCAACAGAGCCTAGGGCACTGCCACTTATGGTCCTATAGCTTAGGGAAATTAAAATCAAAAAGACACAGCCACCCCAAAGTTTGGGACGCCTCTGTTTACAAGAACCTCGTTTACAGTACAAGTTCAACATCGCAGAAAGTGAAAAATGGATAAAGAAGTTGTGGTATTTACTTACAAAGCAATATCACTCAGCAATGAAATCTATGTCATCAGGCCCGTAGCATCACAATGAGTGGATTCAGGTATGATGATTCTAACTGAAATAAGTCACACAGAAAAAGAAACATCATAAGATATCAGTAATACACGGAATGGAAACTTGGCTACACAGGAACTGAATTACAGAACAGAACAGGGTCTCAAATTTAGAAAACCAACTTATGCTTGCTTAAGGGGAAAGGTGAGTTGGGGTGCTGCATAAAACCAGAGATTGAAATGAGCACAGATAAAGTTCCTTAAGCCAAATATGGAATAGACAAGAGCTACTCCTAGCTCAACGAAATGGACTCAACACCGCATATTAAACGCCTAAGAATGTACCTGACTAGTAAGTATCTTAAAACCTATGGATTGCTATGTCTCCAAAAGAGAATCAAGCATGTGTACAGGGGCATAAACGCAGCAGTGATAGGATTGGAGAGGTTCGGTGAGCAAATGAAGACCCTTTGAAGTCATATTGCATGGTACCCATTACACGGGTCTCAACTCTCCAGGTTTAAGGTATTCTTCCTTCAGCTAAAACATGCATGTGGAACCCAAGTATGATCAACCATGTGAACGGGAGACGTGTTCAAATATGTCTCAGTTTTCATACCCTGGTACTCGGGTGCAACATTCCAGACGCTTTACTAACACTCTCCCCACTTGGAGAGTCAGCGCCTTTAACCTCCTGTTTGGCCCAGTTTGCAATTTCTGCGGAAGATGAACAGGAATAGCGAGAACCAATGAGAGGCTAGCTGAAGGTGTCTGGACGGGCAAATTTAACTCTCATTTCCCACCAGGAAGAGGAAATAACCAAAGGCTCAGCGTGCCGTGCCGGAACCAGATTAGGGCCTGAAGCCATCCTGCGGTGTTGCGGCCAGGTCACAAGAAAGCAAGTTGAAGAAAGGAGCTCAGGGGCACTGTAATTCACAAACCTGCAGAGTTATAAATGACAGCTATCGTCCAAAAATAGACTGAAGTAAGGCTGCCAAGAGGACTTGAAAGCGGGGCAGAATTGCAGGAAACCGATTTCAGGAGGTAGACTGGAATTGCATTGAAAGCATAGGAAAAGAGGCAGAACGTCCACAATGATGCACTTGGCCAAAAAGGGCGTATGCGTTTTTTCCTGAATATATTCAGGAAAAAACGCATACGCCCTTTTTGGCCAACCAAGCAAGCTTGCAAAGGAAATCTGCACTACAATGAAGTCTCACTTCCCCCCGTCAAAAGGGCCATCTGAAAAAAGTGTAAAATCCAGAAAGGCAGGACAGGCCATGGAGAACTGGGAGCCTTGTTATGCTGATGGGCGGGATGTAAATTGCCAACAACCACTCGGGAGAAGTGTATGGTGTTTCCTGAAACATCTAAAAAACAAAGCAACAGAACCTAGGGCACTTCCACTTATGGTCCTATAGCTTAGGGAAATTAAAATCAAAAAGACACAGCCACCCCAAAGTTTGGAACGGCTCTGTTTACAAGAACCTCGTTTACAGTACAAGTTCAACATCGCAGAAAGTGAAAAATGGATAAAGAAGTTGTGGTATTTACTTACAAAGCAATATCACTCAGCAATGAAATCTGTGTCATCAGGCCCTTAGCAGCACAATGAGTGGATTCAGGTATGATGATTCTAACTGAAATAAGTCACACAGAAAAAGAAACATCATAAGATATCAGTAATACACGGAATGGAAACTTGGCTACACAGGAACTGAATTACAGAACAGAACAGGGTCTCAAATTTAGAAAACCAACTTATTCTTGCTTAAGGGTAAAGGTGAGTTGGGGTGCTGCATAAAACCAGAGATTGAAATGAGCACAGATAAAGTTCCTTAAGCCAAATATGGAATAGACAAGAGCTACTCCTTGCTCAACGAAATGGACTCAACACCCCATATTAAACGCCTAAGAATGTACCTGACTAGTAAGTATCTTAAAACCTATGGATTGCTATGTCTCCGAAAGAGAATCAAGCATGTGTACAGGGGCATAAACGCAGCAGTGATAGGATTGGAGAGGTTCGGTGAGCAAATGAAGACCCTTTGAAGTCATATTGCATGGTACCCATTCCACGGGTTTCAACTACCCAGGTTTAAGGTATTCTTCCTTCAGCTAAAACATGCATGTGGAACCTAGAGTATGATCAACCATGTGATCGGGAGACGTGTTCAAATATGTCTCAGTTTTCCTCCCCTGGTACTCGGGTGCAACATTCCAGACGCTTTACTAACACTCTCCCCACTTGGAGAGTCAGTCCCTTTAACCTCCTGTTTGGCCCAGTTTGCAATTTCTGCGGAAGATGAACAGGAATAGCGAGAACCAATGAGAGGCTAGCTGGAGGTGTCTGGACGGGCAAATTTAACTCTCATTTTCCACCAGGAAGAGGAATTAACCAAAGGCTCAGCATGCCGGGCCGGAACCAGATTAGGGCCTGAAGCCATCCTGCGGTGTTGCGGCCAGGTCACAAGAAAGCGAGTTGAAGAAAGGAGCTCAGGGGCACTGTAATTCACAAACCTGCAGAGTTATAAATGACAGCTATCGTCCAAAAATAGACTGAAGTAAGGCTGCCAAGAGGACTTGAAAGCGGGGCAGAATTGCAGGAAACCGATTTCAGGAGGTAGACTGGAATTGCATTGAAAGCATAGGAAAAGAGGCAGAACGTCCACAATGATGCACTTGGCCAAAAAGGGCGTATGCGTTTTTTCCTGAATATATTCAGGAAAAAACGCATACGCCCTTTTTGGCCAACCAAGCAAGCTTGCAAAGGAAATCTGCACTACAATGAAGTCTCACTTCCCCCCGGTCAAAAGGGCCATCTGAAAAAAGTGTAAAATCCAGAAAGGCAGGACAGGCCATGGAGAACTGGGAGCCTTGTTATGCTGATGGGCGGGATGTAAATTGCCAACAACCACTCGGGAGAAGTGTATGGTGTTTCCTGAAACATCTAAAAAACAAAGCAACAGAACCTAGGGCACTTCCACTTACGGTCCTATAGCTTAGGGAAATTAAAATCAAAAAGACACAGCCACCCCAAAGTTTGGAACGGCTCTGTTTACAAGAACCTCGTTTACAGTACAAGTTCAACATCGCAGAAAGTGAAAAATGTATAAAGAAGTTGTGGTATTTACTTACAAAGCAATATCACTCAGCAATGAAATCTGTGTCATCAGGCCCTTAGCAGCACAATGAGTGGATTCAGGTATGATGATTCTAACTGAAATAAGTCACACAGAAAAAGAAACATCATAGGATATCAGTAATACACGGAATGGAAACTTCGCTACACAGGAACTGAATTACAGAACAGAACAGGGTCTCAAATTTAGAAAACCAACTTATTCTTGCTTAAGGGTAAAGGTGAGTTGGGGTGCTGCATAAAACCAGAGATTGAAATGAGCACAGATAAAGTTCCTTAAGCCAAATATGGAATAGACAAGAGCTACTCCTTGCTCAACGAACTGGACTCAACACCCCATATTAAACGCCTAAGAATGTACCTGACTAGTAAGTATCTTAAAACCTATGGATTGCTATGTCTCCGAAAGAGAATCAAGCATGTGTACAGGGGCATAAACGCAGCAGTGATAGGATTGGAGAGGTTCGGTGAGCAAATGAAGACCCTTTGAAGTCATATTGCATGGTACCCATTCCACGGGTTTCAACTACCCAGGTTTAAGGTATTCTTCCTTCAGCTAAAACATGCATGTGGAACCTAGAGTATGATCAACCATGTGATCAGGAGACGTGTTCAAATATGTCTGTTTTCCTCCCCTGGTACTCGGGTGCAACATTCCAGACGCTTTACTAACACTCTCCCCACTTGGAGAGTCAGTCCCTTTAACCTCCTGTTCGGCCCAGTTTGCAATTTCTGCGGAAGATGAACAGGAATAGCGAGAACCAATGAGAGGCTAGCTGGAGGTGTCTGGACGGGCAAATTTAACTCTCATTTCCCACCAGGAAGAGGAATTAACCAAAGGCTCAGCGTGCCGGGCCGGAATCAGATTAGGGCCTGAAGCCATCCTGCGGTGTTGCGGCCAGGTCACAAGAAATCGAGTTGAAGAAAGGAGCTCAGGGGCACTGTAATTCACAAACCTGCAGAGTTATAAATGACAGCTATCGTCCAAAAATAGACTGAAGTAAGGTTGCCAAGAGGACTTGAATGCGGGGCAGAATTGCAGGAAACCAATTTCAGAAGGTAGACTGGAATTGCATTGAAAGCATAGGAAAAGAGGCAGAACGTCCACAATGATGCACTTGGCCAAAAAGGGCGTATGCGTTTTTTCCTGAATATATTCAGGAAAAAACGCATACGCCCTTTTTGGCCAACCAAGCAAGCTTGCAAAGGAAATCTGCACTACAATGAAGTCTCACTTCCCCCCGGTCAAAAGGGCCATCTGAAAAAAGTGTAAAATCCAGAAAGGCAGGACAGGCCATGGACAACTGGGAGCCTTGTTATGCTGATGTGCGGGATGTAAATTGCCAACAGACACTCGGGAGTAGTGTATGGTGTTTCCTGAAACATCTAAAAAACAAAGCAACAGAGCCTAGGGCAATGCCACTTATGGTCCTATAGCTTAGGGAAATTAAAATCAAAAAGACACAGCCACCCCAAAGTTTGGGACGCCTGTGTTTACAAGAACCTCGTTTACAGTACAAGTTCAACATCGCAGAAAGTGAAAAATGGATAAAGAATTTGTGGTATTTACTTACAAACCAATATCACTCAACAATGAAATCTATGTCATCAGGCCCTTAGCATCACAATGAGTGGATTCAGGTATGATGATTCTAACTGAAATAAGTCACACAGAAAAAGAAACATCATAAGATATCAGTAATACACAGAATGTAAACTTGGCTACACAGGAACTGAATTACAGAACAGAACAGGTTCTCAAATTTTGAAAACCAACTTATGCTTGCTTAAGGGTAAAGGTGAGTTGGGGTGCTGCATAAAACCAGAGATTGAAATGAGCACAGATAAAGTTCCTTAAGTCAAATATGGAATAGACAAGAGCTACTCCTTGCTCAACGAAATGGACTCAACACCGCATATTAAACGCCTAAGAATGTACCTGACTAGTAAGTATCTTAAAATCTATGGATTGCTATGTCTCCGAAAGAGAATCAAGCATGTGTACAGGGGCATAAACGCAGCAGTGATAGGATTGGAGAGGTTCGGTGAGCAAATGAAGACCCTTTGAAGTCATATTGCATGGTACCCATTACACGGGTCTCAACTCTCCAGGTTTAAGGTATTCTTCCTTCAGCTAAAACATGCATGTGGAACCCAAGTATGATCAACCATGTGAACGGGAGACGTGTTCAAATATGTCTCAGTTTTCCTCCCCTGGTACTCGGGTGCAACATTCCAGACGCTTTACTAACACTCTCCCCACTTGGAGAGTCAGCGCCTTTAACCTCCTGTTTGGCCCAGTTTGCAATTTCTGCGGAAGATGAACAGGAATAGCGAGAACCAATGAGAGGCTAGCTGAAGGTGTCTGGACGGGCAAATTTAACTCTCATTTCCCACCAGGAAGAGGAAATAACCAAAGGCTCAGCGTGCCGTGCCGGAACCAGATTAGGGCCTGAAGCCATCCTGCGGTGTTGCGGCCAGGTCACAAGAAAGCAAGTTGAAGAAAGGAGCTCAGGGGCACTGTAATTCACAAACCTGCAGAGTTATAAATGACAGCTATCGTCCAAAAATAGACTGAAGTAAGGCTGCCAAGAGGACTTGAAAGCGGGGCAGAATTGCAGGAAACCGATTTCAGGAGGTAGACTGGAATTGCATTGAAAGCATAGGAAAAGAGGCAGAACGTCCACAATGATGCACTTGGCCAAAAAGGGCGTATGCGTTTTTTCCTGAATATATTCAGGAAAAAACGCATACGCCCTTTTTGGCCAACCAAGCAAGCTTGCAAAGGAAATCTGCACTACAATGAAGTCTCACTTCCCCCCGGTCAAAAGGGCCATCTGAAAAAAGTGTAAAATCCAGAAAGGCAGGACAGGCCATGGACAACTGGGAGCCTTGTTATGCTGATGGGCGGGATGTAAATTGCCAACAACCACTCGGGAGAAGTGTATGGTGTTTCCTGAAACATCTAAAAAACAAAGCAACAGAACCTAGGGCACTTCCACTTATGGTCCTATAGCTTAGGGAAATTAAAATCAAAAAGACACAGCCACACCAAAGTTTGGAACGGCTCTGTTTACAAGAACCTCGTTTACAGTACAAGTTCAACATCGCAGAAAGTGAAAAATGGATAAAGAAGTTGTGGTATTTACTTACAAAGCAATATCACTCAGCAATGAAATCTGTGTCATCAGGCCCTTAGCAGCACAATGAGTGGATTCAGGTATGATGATTCTAACTGAAATAAGTCACACAGAAAAAGAAACATCATAAGATATCAGTAATACACGGAATGGAAACTTGGCTACACAGGAACTGAATTACAGAACAGAACAGGGTCTCAAATTTAGAAAACCAACTTATTCTTGCTTAAGGGTAAAGGTGAGTTGGGGTGCTGCATAAAACCAGAGATTGAAATGAGCACAGATAAAGTTCCTTAAGCCAAATATGGAATAGACAAGAGCTACTCCTTGCTCAACGAAATGGACTCAACACCCCATATTAAACGCCTAAGAATGTACCTGACTAGTAAGTATCTTAAAACCTATGGATTGCTATGTCTCCGAAAGAGAATCAAGCATGTGTACAGGGGCATAAATGCAGCAGTGATAGGATTGGAGAGGTTCGGTGAGCAAATGAAGACCCTTTGAAGTCATATTGCATGGTACCCATTCCACGGGTTTCAACTACCCAGGTTTAAGGTATTCTTCCTTCAGCTAAAACATGCATGTGGAACCTAGAGTATGATCAACCATGTGATCGGGAGACGTGTTCAAATATGTCTCAGTTTTCCTCCCCTGGTACTCGGGTGCAACATTCCAGACGCTTTACTAACACTCTCCCCACTTGGAGAGTCAGTCCCTTTAACCTCCTGTTTGGCCCAGTTTGCAATTTCTGCGGAAGATGAACAGGAATAGCGAGAACCAATGAGAGGCTAGCTGGAGGTGTCTGGACGGGCAAATTTAACTCTCATTTCCCACCAGGAAGAGGAATTAACCAAAGGCTCAGCGTGCCGGGCCGGAACCAGATTAGGGCCTGAAGCCATCCTGCGGTGTTGCGGCCAGGTCACAAGAAAGCGAGTTGAAGAAAGGAGCTCAGGGGCACTGTAATTCACAAACCTGCAGAGTTATAAATGACAGCTATCGTCCAAAAATAGACTGAAGTAAGGCTGCCAAGAGGACTTGAAAGCGGGGCAGAATTGCAGGAAACTGATTTCAGGAGGTAGACTGGAATTGCATTGAAAGCATAGGAAAAGAGGCAGAACGTCCACAATGATGCACTTGGCCAAAAAGGGCGTATGCGTTTTTTCCTGAATATATTCAGGAAAAAACGCATACGCCCTTTTTGGCCAACCAAGCAAGCTTGCAAAGAAAATCTGCACTACAATGAAGTCTCACTTCCCCCCGGTCAAAAGGGCCATCTGAAAAAAGTGTAAAATCCAGAAAGTCAGGACAGGCCATGGACAACTGGGAGCCTTGTTATGCTGATGGGCGGGATGTAAATTGCCAACAGACACTCGGGAGAAGTGTATGGTGTTTCCTGAAACATCTAAAAAACAAAGCAACAGAGCCTAGGCCACTGCCACTTATGGTCCTATAGCTTAGGGAAATTAAAATCAAAAAGACACAGCCACCCCAAAGTTTGGGACGCCTCTGTTTACAAGAACCTCGTTTACGGTACAAGTTCAACATCGCAGAAAGTGAAAAATGGATAAAGAAGTTGTGGTATTTACTTACAAAGCAATATCACTCAGCAATGAAATCTATGTCATCAGGCCCTTAGCAGCACAATGAGTGGATTCAGGTATGATGACTCTAACTGAAATAAGTCACACAGAAAAAGAAACATCATAATATATCAGTAATACACGGAATGTAAACTTGGCTACACAGGAACTGAATTACAGAACAGAACAGGGTCTCAAATTTAGAAAACCAACTTATGCTTGCTTAACGGTAAAGGTGAGTTGGGGTGCTGCATAAAACCAGAGATTGAAATGAGCACAGATAAAGTTCCTTAAGTCAAATAAAGAATAGACAAGAGCTACTCCTTGCTCAACGAAATGGACTCAACACCGCATATTAAACGCCTAAGAATGTACCTGACTAGTAAGTATCGTAAAACCTATGGATTGCTATGTCTCCGAAAGAGAATCAAGCATGTGTACAGGGGCATAAACGCAGCAGTGATAGGATTGGAGAGGTTCGGTGAGCAAATGAAGACCCTTTGAAGTCATATTGCATGGTACCCATTACACGGGTCTCAACTCTCCAGGTTTAAGGTATTCTTCCTTCAGCTAAAACATGCATGTGGAACCCAAGTATGATCAACCATGTGAATGGGAGACGTGTTCAAATATGTCTCAGTTTTCCTCCCCTGGTACTCGGGTGCAACATTCCAGACGCTTTACTAACACTCTCCCCACTTGGAGAGTCAGCGCCTTTAACCTCCTGTTTGGCCCAGTTTGCAATTTCTGCGGAAGATGAACAGGAATAGCGAGAACCAATGAGAGGCTAGCTGGAGGTGTCTGGACGGGCAAATTTAACTCTCATTTCCCACCAGGAAGAGGAATTAACCAAAGGCTCAGCATGCCGGGCCGGAACCAGATTAGGGCCTGAAGCCATCCTGCGGTGTTGCGGCCAGGTCACAAGAAAGCGAGTTGAAGAAAGGAGCTCGGGGCACTGTAATTCACAAACCTGCAGAGTTATAAATGACAGCTATCGTCCAAAAATAGACTGAAGTAAGGCTGCCAAGAGGACTTGAAAGCGGGGCAGAATTGCAGGAAACCGATTTCAGAAGGTAGACTGGAATTGCATTGAAAGCATAGGAAAAGAGGCAGAACGTCCACAATGATGCACTTGGCCAAAAAGGGCGTATGCGTTTTTTCCTGAATATATTCAGGAAAAAACGCATACGCCCTTTTTGGCCAACCAAGCAAGCTTGCAAAGGAAATCTGCACTACAATGAAGTCTCACTTCCCCCCGGTCAAAAGGGCCATCTGAAAAAAGTGTAAAATCCAGAAAGGCAGGACAGGCCATGGAGAACTGGGAGCCTTGTTATGCTGATGGGCGGGATGTAAATTGCCAACAGACACTCGGGAGAAGTGTATGGTGTTTCCTGAAACATCTAAAAAACAAAGCAACAGAGCCTAGGGCACTGCCACTTATGGTCCTATAGCTTAGGGAAATTAAAATCAAAAAGACACAGCCACCCCAAAGTTTGGGACGCCTCTGTTTACAAGAACCTCGTTTACAGTACAAGTTCAACATCGCAGAAAGTGAAAAATGGATAAAGAAGTTGTGGTATTTACTTACAAAGCAATATCACTCAGCAATGAAATCTATGTCATCAGGCCCTTTGCATCACAATGAGTGGATTCAGGTATGATGATTCTAACTGAAATAAGTCACACAGAAAAAGAAACATCATAAGATATCAGTAATACACGGAATGTAAACTTGGCTACACAGGAACTGAATTACAGAACAGAACAGGGTCTCAAATTTAGAAAACCAACTTATGCTTGCTTAAGGGTAAAGGTGAGTTGGGGTGCTGCATAAAACCAGAGATTGAAATGAGCACAGATAAAGTTCCTTAAGTCAAATATGAAATAGACAAGAGCTACTCCTTGCTCAACGAAATGGACTCAACACCGCATATTAAACGCCTAAGAATGTACCTGACTAGTAAGTATCGTAAAACCTATGGATTGCTATGTCTCCAAAAGAGAATCAAGCATGTGTACAGGGGCATAAACGCAACAGTGATAGGATTGGAGAGGTTCGGTGAGCAAATGAAGACCCTTTGAAGTCATATTGCATGCTACCCATTACACGGGTCTCAACTCTCCAGGTTTAAGGTATTCTTCCTTCAGCTAAAACATGCATGTGGAACCCAAGTATGATCAACCATGTGAACGGGAGACGTGTTCAAATATGTCTCAGTTTTCCTCCCCTGGTACTCGGGTGCAACATTCCAGACGCTTTACTAACACTCTCCCCACTTGGAGAGTCAGCGCCTTTAACCTCCTGTTTGGCCCAGTTTGCAATTTCTGCGGAAGATGAACAGGAATAGCGAGAACCAATGAGAGGCTAGCTGGAGGTGTCTGGACGGGCAAATTTAACTCTCATTTCCCACCAGGAAGAGGAATTAACCAAAGGCTCAGCATGCCAGGCCGAAACCAGATTAGGGCCTGAAGCCATCCTGCGGTGTTGCGGCCAGGTCACAAGAAAGCGAGTTGAAGAAAGGAGCTCAGGGGCACTGTAATTCACAAACCTGCAGAGTTATAAATGACAGCTATCGTCCAAAAATAGACTGAAGTAAGGCTGCCAAGAGGACTTGAAAGCGGGGCAGAATTGCAGGAAACCGATTTCAGGAGGTAGACTGGAATTGCATTGAAAGCATAGGAAAACAGGCAGAACGTCCACAATGATGCACTTGGCCAAAAAGGGCGTATGCGTTTTTTCCTGAATATATTCAGGAAAAAACGCATACGCCCTTTTTGGCCAACCAAGCAAGCTTGCAAAGGAAATCTGCACTACAATGAAGTCTCACTTCAGCCCGGTCAAAAGGGCCATCTGAAAAAAGTGTAAAATCCAGAAAGGCAACAGGCCATTGAGAACTGGGAACCTTGTTATGCTGATGGGCGGGATGTAAATTGCCAACAGACACTTGGGAGAAGTGTATGGTGTTTCCTGAAACATCTAAAAAACAAAGCAACAGAGCCTAGGGCACTTCCACTTATGGTCTTATAGCTTAGGGAAATTAAAATCAAAAAGACACAGCCACCCCAAAGTTTGGAACGGCTCTGTTTACAAGAACCTCGTTTACAGTACAAGTTCAACATCGCAGAAAGTGAAAAATGGATAAAGAAGTTGTGGTATTCACTTACAAAGCAATATCACTCAGCAATGAAATCTATGTCATCCGGCCCTTAGCAGCACAATGAGTGGATTCAGGTATGATGATTCTAACTGAAATAAGTCACACAGAAAAAGAAACATCATAAGATATCAGTAATACACGGAATGGAAACTTGGCTACACAGGAACTGAATTACAGAACAGAACAGGGTCTCAAATTTAGAAAAAAAACTTATGCTTGCTTAAGGGTAAAGGTGAGTTGGGGTGCTGCATAAAACCAGAGATTGGAATGAGCACAGATAAAGTTCCTTAAGCCAAATATGGAATAGACAAGAGCTACTCCTTGCTCAACGAAATGGACTCAACACCGCATATTAAACGCCTAAGAATGTACCTGACTAGTAAGTATCTTAAAACCTATGGATTGCTATGTCTCCAAAAGAGAATCAAGCATGTGTACAGGGGCATAAACGCAGCAGTGATAGGATTGGAGAGGTTCGGTGAGCAAATGAAGACCCTTTGAAGTCATATTGCATGGTACCCATTACACGGGTTTCAACTACCCAGGTTTAAGGTATTCTTCCTTCAGCTAAAACATGCATGTGGAACCTAGAGTATGATCAACCATGTGATCGGGAGACGTGTTCAAATATGTCTCAGTTTTCCTCCCCTGGTACTCGGGTGCAACATTCCAGACGCTTTACTAACACTCTCCCCACTTGGAGAGTCAGTCCCTTTAACCTCCTGTTTGGCCCAGTTTGCAATTTCTGCGGAAGATGAACAGGAATAGTGAGAACCAATGAGAGGCTAGCTGGAGGTGTCTGGACGGGCAAATTTAACTCTCATTTCCCACCAGGAAGAGGAATTAACCAAAGGCTCAGCATGCCGGGCCGGAACCAGATTAGGGCCTGAAGCCATCCTGCGGTGTTGCGGCCAGGTCACAAGAAAGCGAGTTGAAGAAAGGAGCTCAGGGGCACTGTAATTCACAAACCTGCAGAGTTATAAATGACAGCTATCGTCCAAAAATAGACTGAAGTAAGGCTGCCAAGAGGACTTGAAAGCGGGGCAGAATTGCAGGAAACCGATTTCAGGAGGTAGACTGGAATTGCATTGAAAGCATAGGAAAAGAGGCAGAACGTCCACAATGATGCACTTGGCCAAAAAGGGCGTATGCGTTTTTTCCTGAATATATTCAGGAAAAAACGCATACGCCCTTTTTGGCCAACCAAGCAAGTTTGCAAAGGAAATCTGCACTACAATGAAGTCTCACTTCCCCCCGGTCAAAAGGGCCATCTGAAAAAAGTGTAAAATCCAGAAAGGCAGGACAGGCCATGGAGAACTGGGAGCCTTGTTATGCTGATGGGCGGGATGTTAATTGCCAACAGACACTTGGGAGAAGTGTATGGTGTTTCCTGAAACATCTAAAAAACAAAGCAACAGAGCCTAGGGCACTGCCACTTATGGTCCTATAGCTTAGGGAAATTAAAATCAAAAAGACACAGCCACCCCAAAGTTTGGGACGCCTCTGTTTACAAGAACCTCGTTTACAGTACAAGTTCAACATCGCAGAAAGTGAAAAATGGATAAAGAAGTTGTGGTATTTACTTACAAAGCAATATCACTCAGCAATGAAATCTATGTCATCAGGCCCTTAGCATCACAATGAGTGGATTCAGGTATGATGATTCTAACTGAAATAAGTCACACAGAAAAAAAACATCATAAGATATCAGTAATACACGGAATGTAAACTTGGCTACACAGGAACTGAATTACAGAACAGAACAGGGTCTCAAATTTAGAAAACCAACTTATGCTTGCTTAAGGGTAAAGGTGAGTTGGGGTGCTGCATAAAACCAGAGATTGAAATGAGCACAGATAAAGTTCCTTAAGTCAAATATGGAATAGACAAGAGCTACTCCTTGCTCAACGAAATGGACTCAACACCGCATATTAAACGCCTAAGAATGTACCTGACTAGTAAGTATCGTAAAACCTATGGATTGCTATGTCTCCAAAAGAGAATCAAGCATGTGTACAGGGGCATAAACGCAGCAGTGATAGGATTGGAGAGGTTCGGTGAGCAAATGAAGACCCTTTGAAGTCATATTGCATGGTACCCATTACACGGGTCTCAACTCTCCAGGTTTAAGGTATTCTTCCTTCAGCTAAAACATGCATGTGGAACCCAAGTATGATCAACCATGTGAACGGGAGACGTGTTCAAATATGTCTCAGATTTCCTCCCCTGGTACTCGGGTGCAACATTCCAGACGCTTTACTAACACTCTCCCCACTTGGAGAGTCAGCGCCTTTAACCTCCTGTTTGGCCCAGTTTGCAATTTCTGCGGAAGATGAACAGGAATAGCGAGAACCAATGAGAGGCTAGCTGGAGGTGTCTGGACGGGCAGATTATTCCTGAATATATTTAGGAAAAAACGCATACGCACTTTTTGGCCAACCAAGCAAGCTTGCAAAGGAAATCTGCACTACAATGAAGTCTCACTTCCCCCCAGTCAAAAGGGCCATCTGAAAAAAGTGTAAAATCCAGAAAGGTAGGACAGGCCATGGAGAACTGGGAGCCTTGTTATGCTGATGGGCGGGATGTAAATTGCCAACAGACACTCGGGAGAAGTGTATGGTGTTTCCTGAAACATCTAAAAAACAAAGCAACAGAGCCTAGGGCACTGCCACTTATGGTCCTATAGCTTAGGGAAATTAAAATCAAAAAGACACAGCCACCCCAAAGTTTGGGACGCCTCTGTTTACAAGAACCTCGTTTACAGTACAAGTTCAACATCGCAGAAAGTGAACAATGGATAAAGAAGTTGTGGTATTTACTTACAAAGCAATATCACTCAGCAATGAAATCTATGTCATCAGGCCCTTAGCATCACAATGAGTGGATACAGGTATGATGATTCTAACTGAAATAAGTCACACAGAAAAAGAAACATCATAAGATATCAGTAATACACGGAATGTAAACTTGGCTACACAGGAACTGAATTACAGAACAGAACAGGGTCTCAAATTTAGAAAACCAACTTATGCTTGCTTAAGGGTAAAGGTGAGTTGGGGTGCTGCATAAAACCAGAGATTGAAATGAGCACAGATAAAGTTCCTTAAGTCAAATATGGAATAGACAAGAGCTACTCCTTGCTCAACGAAATGGACTCAACACCGCATATTAAACGCCTAAGAATGTACCTGACTTGTAAGTATCTTAAAACCTATGGATTGCTATGTCTCCGAAAGAGAATCAAGCATGTGTACAGGGGCATAAACGCAGCAGTGATAGGATTGGAGAGGTTCGGTGAGCAAATGAAGACCCTTTGAAGTCATATTGCATGGTACCCATTCCACGGGTCTCAACTCTCCAGGTTTAAGGTATTCTTCCTTCAGCTAAAACATGCATGTGGAACCCAAGTATGATCAACCATGTGAACGGGAGACGTGTTCAAATATGTCTCAGTTTTCCTCCCCTGGTACTCCGGTGCAACATTCCAGACGCTTTACTAACACTCTCCCCACTTGGAGAGTCAGCGCCTTTAACCTCCTGTTTGGCCCAGTTTGCAATTTCTGCGGAAGATGAACAGGAATAGCGAGAACCAATGAGAGGCTAGCTGGAGGTGTCTGGACGGGCAAATTTAACTCTCATTTCCCACCAGGAAGAGGAAATAACCAAAGGCTCAGCGTGCCGTACCGGAACCAGATTAGGGCCTGAAGCCATCCTGCGGTGTGGCGGCCAGGTCACAAGAAAGCGAGTTGAAGAAAGGAGCTCAGGGGCACTGTAATTCACAAACCTGCAGAGTTATAAATGACAGCTATCGTCCAAAAATAGACTGAAGTAAGGCTGCCAAGAGGACTTGAAAGCGGGGCAGAATTGCAGGAAACCGATTTCAGGAGGTAGACTGGAATTGCATTGAAAGCATAGGAAAAGAGGCAGAACGTCCACAATGATGAACTTGGCCAAAAAGGGCGTATGCGTTTTTTCCTGAATATATTCAGGAAAAAACGCATACGCACTTTTTGGCCAACCAAGCAAGCTTGCAAAGGAAATCTGCACTACAATGAAGTCTCACTTCCCCCCGGTCAAAAGGGCCATCTGAAAAAAGTGTAAAATCCAGAAAGGCAGGACAGGCCATGGAGAACTGGGAGCCTTGTTATGCTGATGGGCGGGATGTAAATTGCCAACAACCACTCGGGAGAAGTGTATGGTGTTTCCTGAAACATCTAAAAAACAAAGCAACAGAACCTAGGGCACTTCCACTTATGGTCCTATAGCTTAGGGAAATTAAAATCAAAAAGACACAGCCACCCCAAAGTTTGGGACGCCTCTGTTTACAAGAACCTCGTTTACAGTACAAGTTCAACATCGGAGAAAGTGAAAAATGGATAAAGAAGTTGTGGTATTTACTTACAAAGCAATATCACTCAGCAATGAAATCTGTGTCATCACGCCCTTAGCAGCACAATGAGTGGATTCAGGTATGATGATTCTAACTGAAATAAGTCACACAGAAAAAGAAACATCATAAGATATCAGTAATACATGGAATGTAAACTTGACTACACAGGAAATGAATTACAGAACAGAACAGGGTCTCAAATTTAGAAAACCAACTTATGCTTGCTTAAGGGTAAAGGTGAGTTGGGGTGCTGCATAAAACCAGAGATTGAAATGAGCACAGATAAAGTTCCTTAAGTCAAATATGGAATAGACAAGAGCTACTCCTTGTTCAACGAAATGGACTCAACACCGCATATTAAACGCCTAAGAATGTACCTGACTAGTAAGTATCTTAAAACCTATGGATTGCTATGTCTCCGAAAGAGAATCAAGCATGTGTACAGGGGCATAAACGCAGCAGTGATAGGATTGGAGAGGTTCGGTGAGCAAATGAAGACCCTTTGAAGTCATATTGCATGGTACCCATTCCACGGGTTTCAACTACCCAGGTTTTAGGTATTCTTCCTTCAGCTAAAACATGCATGTGGAACCCAGAGTATGATCAACCATGTGATCGGGAGACGTGTTCAAATATGTCTCAGTTTTCCTCCCGTGGTACTCGGGTGCAACATTCCAGACGCTTTACTAACACTCTCCCCACTTGGAGAGTCAGCGCCTTTAACCTCCTGTTTGGCACAGTTTGCAATTTCTGCGGAAGATAAACAGGAAGAGCGAGAACCAATGAGAGGCTAGCTGGAGGTGTCTGGACGGGCAAATTTAACTCTCATTTCGCAACAGGAAGAGGAAATAACCAAAGGCTCAGCGTTCCGTACCGGAAACAGATTAGGGCCTGAAGCCATCCTGCGGTGTTGCGGCCAGCTCAAAAGAAACCGAGTTGAAGAAAGGAGCTCAGGGGCACTGTAATTCACAAACCTGCAGTTATAAATGACAGCTATCGTCCAAAAATATACTGAAGTAAGGCTGCCAAGAGGACTTGAAAGCGGGGCAGAATTGCAGGAAACCGATTTCAGGAGGTAGACTGGAATTGCATTGAAAGCATAGGAAAAGAGGTAGAACGTCCACAATGACGCACTTGGCCAAAAAGGGCGTATGCGTTTTTTCCTGAATATATTCAGGAAAAAACGCATACGCCCTTTTTGGCCAACCAAGCAAGCTTGCAAAGGAAATCTGCACTACAATGAAGTCTCACTTCCCCCCGGTCAAAAGGGCCATCTGAAAAAAGTGTAAAATCCAGAAAGGCAGGACAGGCCATGGAGAACTGGGAGCCTTGTTATGCTGATGGGCGGGATGTAAATTGCCAACAACCACTCGGGAGAAGTGTATGGTGTTTCCTGAAACATCTAAAAAACAAAGCAACAGAACCTAGGGCACTTCCACTTATGGTCCTATAGCTTAGGGAAATTAAAATCAAAAAGACACAGCCACCCCAAAGTTTGGAACGGCTCTGTTTACAAGAACCTCGTTTACAGTACAAGTTCAACATCGCAGAAAGTGAAAAATGGATAAAGAAGTTGTGGTATTTACTTACAAAGCAATATCACTCAGCAATGAAATCTGTGTCATCAGGCCCTTAGCAGCACAATGAGTGGATTCAGGTATGATGATTCTAACTGAAATAAGTCACACAGAAAAAGAAACATCATAAGATATCTGTAATACAGGGAATGTAAACTTGGCTACACAGGAACTGAATTACAGAACAGAACAGGGTCTCAAATTTAGAAAAACAACTTATGCTTGCTTAAGGGTAAAGGTGAGTTGGGGTGCTGCATAAAACCAGAGATTGCAATGAGCACAGATAAAGTTCCTTAAGCCAAATATGGAATAGACAAGAGCTACTCCTTGCTCAACGAAATGGACTCAACACCCCATATTAAACGCCTAAGAATGTTCCTGACTAGTAAGTATCTTAAAACCTATGGATTGCTATGTCTCCGAAAGAGAATCAAGCATGTGTACAGGGGCATAAACGCAGCAGTGATAGGATTGGAGAGGTTCGGTGAGCAAATGAAGACCCTTTGAAGTCATATTGCATGGTACCCATTCCACGGGTTTCAACTACCCAGGTTTAAGGTATTCTTCCTTCAGCTAAAACATGCATGTGGAACCTAGAGTATGATCAACCATGTGATCGGGAGACGTGTTCAAATATGTCTCAGTTTTCGTACCCTGGTACTCGGGTGCAACATTCCAGACGCTTTACTAACACTCTCCCCACTTGGAGAGTCAGTCCCTTTAACCTCCTGTTTGGCCCAGTTTGCAATTTCTGCGGAAGATGAACAGGAATAGCGAGAACCAATGAGAGACTAGCTGGAGGTGTCTGGACGGGAAATTTAACTCTCATTTCACACCAGGAAGAGGAATTAACCAAAGGCTCAGCGTGCCGGGCCGGAACCAGATTAGGGCCTGAAGCCATCCTGCGGTGTTGCGGCCAGGTCACAAGAAAGCGAGTTGAAGAAAGGAGCTCAGGGGCACTGTAATTCACAAACCTGCAGAGTTATAAATGACAGCTATCGTCCAAAAATAGACTGAAGTAAGGCTGCCAAGAGGACTTGAAAGCGGGGCAGAATTGCAGGAAACCGATTTCAGGAGGTAGACTGGAATTGCATTGAAAGCATAGGAAAAGAGGCAGAACGTCCACAATGATGCACTTGGCCAAAAAGGGCGTATGCGTTTTTTCCTGAATATATTCAGGAAAAAACGCATACGCCCTTTTTGGCCAACCAAGCAAGCTTGCAAAGGAAATCTGCACTACAATGAAGTCTCACTTCCCCCCGGTCAAAAGGGCCATCTGAAAAAAGTGTAAAATCCAGAAAGGCAACAGGCCATTGAGAACTGGGAGCCTTGTTATGCTGATGGACGGGATGTAAATTGCCAACAGACACTTGGGAGAAGTGTATGGTGTTTCCTGAAACATCTAAAAAACAAAGCAACAGAGCCTAGGGCACTTCCACTTATGGTCCTATAGCTTACGGAAATTAAAATCAAAAAGACACAGCCACCCCAAAGTTTGGAACGGCTCTGTTTACAAGAACCTCGTTTACAGTACAAGTTCAACATCCCAGAAAGTGAAAAATGGATAAAGAACTTGTGGTACTTACGTACAATGCAGTGTCACTCAGCAATGAAATCTATGTCATCAGGCCCGTAGCAGCATAATGAGTAGATTCAGGTACGATGATTCTAACTGAAATAAGTCACACAGAAAAAGAAACATCATAAGATATCACTAATACACGGAATGTAAACTTGGCTACACAGGAACTGAATTCCAAAACAGAACAGGTTCTCAAATTTAGAAAACCAACTTATGCTTGCTTAAGGGGAAAGGTGAGTTGGGTTGCTGCATAAAACCAGAGATTGAAATGAGCACAGATAAAGTTCCTTAAGCCAAATATGGAAGAGACAAGAGCTACTCCTTGCTCAACGAAATGGACTCAACACCGCATATTAAACGCCTAAGAATGTACCTGACTAGTAAGTATCTTAAAATCTATGGATTGCTATGTCTCCGAAAGAGAATCAAGCATGTGTACAGGGGCATAAACGCAGCAGTGATAGGATTGGAGAGGTTCGGTGAGCAAATGAAGACCCTTTGAAGTCATATTGCATGGTACCCATTACACGGGTCTCAACTCTCCAGGTTTAAGGTATTCTTCCTTCAGCTAAAACATGCATGTGGAACCTAGAGTATGATCAACCATGTGATCGGGAGACGTGTTCAAATATGTCTCAGTTTTCCTCCCCTGGTACTCGGGTGCAACATTCCAGACGCTTTACTAACACTCTCCCCACTTGGAGAGTCAGTCCCTTTAACCTCCTGTTTGGCCCAGTTTGCAATTTCTGCGGAAGATGAACAGGAATAGCGAGAACCAATGAGAGGCTAGCTGGAGGTGTCTGGACGGGCAAATTTAACTCTCATTTCCCACCAGGAAGAGGAATTAACCAAAGGCTCAGCATGCCGGTCCGGAACCAGATTAGGGCCTGAAGCCATCCTGCGGTGTTGCGGCCAGGTCACAAGAAAGCGAGTTGAAGAAAGGAGCTCAGGGGCACTGTAATTCACAAACCTGCAGAGGTATAAATGACAGCTATCGTCCAAAAATAGACTGAAGTAAGGCTGCCAAGAGGACTTGAAAGCGGGGCAGAATTGCAGGAAACCGATTTCAGGAGGTAGACTGGAATTGCATTGAAAGCATAGGAAAAGAGGCAGAACGTCCACAATGATGCACTTGGCCAAAAAGGGCGTATGCGTTTTTTCCTGAATATATTCAGGAAAAACCGCATACGCCCTTTTTGGCCAACCAAGCAAGCTTGCAAAGGAAATCTGCACTACAATGAAGTCTCACTTCCCCCCGGCCAAAAGGGCCATCTGTAAAAAGTGTAAAATCCAGAAAGGCAACAGGCCATTGAGAACTGGGAGCCTTGTTATGCTGATGGGCGGGATGTAAATTGCCAACAGACACTTGGGAGAAGTGTATGGTGTTTCCTGAAACATCTAAAAAACAAAGCAACAGAGCCTAGGGCACTTCCACTTATGGTCCTATAGCTTAGGGAAATTAAAATCAAAAAGACACAGCCACCCCAAAGTTTGGAACGGCTCTGTTTACAGGAACCTCGTTTACAGTACAAGTTCAACATCGCAGAAAGTGAAAAATGGATAAAGAAGTTGTGGTATTTACTTACAAAGCAATATCACTCAGCAATGAAATCTGTGTCATCAGGCCCTTAGCAGCACAATGAGTGGATTCAGGTACGATGATTCTAACTGAAATAAGTCACACAGAAAAAGAAACATCATAAGATATCAGTAATACACGGAATGTAAACTTGGCTACACAGGAACTGAATTACAGAACAGAACAGGGTCTCAAACTTAGAAAACCAACTTATTCTTGCTTAAGGGTAAAGGTGAGTTGGGGTGCTGCATAAAACCAGAGATTGAAATGAGCACAGATAAAGTTCCTTAAGCCAAATATGGAATAGACAAGAGCTACTCCTTGCTCAACGAAATGGACTCAACACCCCATATTAAACGCCTAAGAATGTACCTGACTAGTAAGTATCTTAAAACCTATGGATTGCTATGTGTCCGAAAGAGAATCAAGCATGTGTACAGGGGCATAAACGCAGCAGTGATAGGATTGGAGAGGTGCGGTGAGCAAATGAAGACCCTTTGAAGTCATATTGCATGGTACCCATTCCACGGGTTTCAACTACCCAGTTTTAAGGTATTCTTCCTTCAGCTAAAACATGCATGTGGAACCTAGAGTATGATCAACCATGTGATCGGGAGACGTGTTTAAATATGTCTCAGTTTTCCTCCCCTGGTACTCGGGTGCAACATTCCAGACGCTTTACTAACACTCTCCCCACTTGGAGAGTCAGTCCCTTTAACCTCCTGTTTGGCCCAGTTTGCAATTTCTGCGGAAGATGAACAGGAATAGCGAGAACCAATGAGAGGCTAGCTGGAGGTGTCTGGACGGGCAAATTTAACTCTCATTTCCCACCAGGAAGAGGAATTAACCAAAGGCTCAGCATGCCGGGCCGGAACCAGATTAGGGACTGAAGCCATCCTGCGGTGTTGCGGCCAGGTCACAAGAAAGCGAGTTGAAGAAAGGAGCTCAGGGGCACTGTAATTCACAAACCTGCAGAGTTATAAATGACAGCTATCGTCCAAAAATAGACTGAAGTAAGGCTGCCAAGAGGACTTGAAAGCGGGGCAGAATTGCAGGACACCGATTTCAAGAGGTAGACTGGAATTGCATTGAAAGCATAGGAAAAGAGGCAGAACGTCCACAATGATGCACTTGGCCAAAAAGGGCGTATGCGTTTTCTCCTGAATATATTCAGGAAAAAACGCATACGCCCTTTTTGGCCAACCAAGCAAGCTTGCAAAGGAAATCTGCACTACAATGAAGTCTCACTTCCCCCCGGTCAAAAGGGCCATCTGAAAAAAGTGTAAAATCCAGAAAGGCAACAGGCCATTGAGAACTGGGAGCCTTGTTATGCTGATGGGCGGGATGTAAATTGCCAACAGACACTTGGGAGAAGTGTATGGTGTTTCCTGAAACATCTAAAAAACAAAGCAACAGAGCCTAGGGCACTTCCACTTATGGTCCTATAGCTTAGGGAAATTAAAATCAAAAAGACACAGCCACCCCAAAGTTTGGAACGGCTCTGTTTACAAGAACCTCGTTTACAGTACAAGTTCAACATCGCAGAAAGTGAAAAATGGATAAAGAAGTTGTGGTATTTACTTACAAAGCAATATCACTCAGCAATGAAATCTGTGTCATCAGGCCCTTAGCAGCACAATGAGTGGATTCAGGTATGATGATTCTAACTGAAATAAGTCACACATAAAAAGAAACATCATAAGATATCAGTAATACACGGAATGTAAACTTGGCTACACAGGAACTGAATTACAGAACAGAACAGGGTCTCAAATTTAGAAAACCAACTTATTCTTCCTTAAGGGTAAAGGTGAGTTGGGGTGCTGCATAAAACCAGAGATTGAAATGAGCACAGATAAAGTTCCTTAAGCCAAATATGGAATAGACAAGAGCTACTCCTTGCTCAACGAAATTGACTCAACACCGCATATTAAACGCCTAAGAATGTACCTGACTAGTAAGTATCTTAAAACCTATGGATTGCTATGTCTCCAAAAGAGAATCAAGCATGTGTACAGGGGCATAAACGCAGCAGTGATAGGATTGGAGAGGTGCGGTGAGCAAATGAAGACCCTTTGAAGTCATATTGCATGGTACCCATTCCACGGGTTTCAACTACCCAGGTTTAAGGTATTCTTCCTTCAGCTAAAACATGCATGTGGAACCTAGAGTATAATCAACCATGTGATCGGGAGACGTGTTCAAATATGTCTCAGTTTTCCTCCCCTGGTACTCGGGTGCAACATTCCAGACGCTTTCCTAACACCCTCCCCACTTGGAGAGTCAGTCCCTTTAACCTCCTGTTTGGCCCAGTTTGCAATTTCTGCGGAAGATGAACAGGAATAGCGAAAACCAATGAGAGGCTAGCTGGAGGTGTCTGGACAGGCAAATTTAACCCTCATTTCCCACCAGGAAGAGGAATTAACCAAAGGCTCAGCGTGCCGGGCCGGAACCAGATTAGGGCCTGAAGCCATCCTGCGGTGTTGCGGCCAGCTCACAAGAAAGCGAGTTGAAGAAAGGAGCTCAGGGGCACTGTAATTCACAAACCTGCAGAGTTATAAATGACAGCTATCGTCCAAAAATAGACTGAAGTAAGGCTGCCAAGAGGACTTGAAAGCGGGGCAGAATTGCAGGAAACCGATTTCAGGAGGTAGACTGGAATTGCATTGAAAGCATAGGAAAAGAGGCAGAACGTCCACAATGATGCACTTGGCCAAAAAGGGCGTATGCGTTTTTTCCTGAATATATTCAGGAAAAAACGCATACGCCCTTTTTGGCCAACCAAGCAAGCTTGCAAAGGAAATCTGCACTACAATGAAGTCTCACTTCCCCCCGGTCAAAAGGGCCATCTGAAAAAAGTGTAAAATCCAGAAAGGCAGGACAGGCCATGGAGAACTGGGAGCCTTGTTATGCTGATGGGCGGGATGTAAATTGCCAACAGACACTTGGGAGAAGTGTATGGTGTTTCCTGAAACATCTAAAAAACAAAGCAACAGAGCCTAGGGCACTTCCACTTATGGTCCTATAGCTTAGGGAAATTAAAATCAAAAAGACACAGCCACCCCAAAGTTTGGAACGGCTCTGTTTACAAGAACCTCGTTTACAGTACAAGTTCAACATCGCAGAAAGTGAAAAATGGATAAAGAAGTTGTGGTATTTACTTACAAAGCAATATCAC
Organism: Stenella coeruleoalba; assembly: GCF_951394435.1. Taxonomy (NCBI): domain Eukaryota; kingdom Metazoa; phylum Chordata; class Mammalia; order Artiodactyla; family Delphinidae; genus Stenella; species Stenella coeruleoalba. The sequence continues at coordinate 7,004,800 of NC_137153.1, forward strand.
TCAGCAATGAAATCTGTGTCATCAGGCCCTTAGCAGCACAATGAGTGGATTCAGGTATGATGATTCTAACTGAAATAAGTCACACAGAAAAAGAAACATCATAAGATATCACTAATACACGGAATGTAAACTTGCCTACACAGGAACTGAATTACAGAACAGAACAGGGTCTCAAATTTAGAAAACCAACTTATTCTTGCTTAAGGGTAAAGGTGAGTTGGGGTGCTGCATAAAACCAGAGATTGAAATGAGCACAGATAAAGTTCCTTAAGCCAAATATGGAATAGACAAGAGCTACTCCTTGCTCAACGAAATGGACTCAACACCCCATATTAAACGCCTAAGAATGTACCTGACTAGTAAGTATCTTAAAACCTATGGATTGCTATGTCTCCGAAAGAGAATCAAGCATGTGTACAGGGGCATAAACGCAGCAGTGATAGGATTGGAGAGGTTCGGTGAGCAAATGAAGACCCTTTGAAGTCATATTGCATGGTACCCATTCCACGGGTCTCAACTCTCCAGGTTTAAGGTATTCTTCCTTCAGCTAAAACATGCATGTGGAACCCAAGTATGATCAACCATGTGATCGGGAGACGTGTTCAAATATGTCTCAGTTTTCCTCCCCTGGTACTCGGGTGCAACATTCCAGACGCTTTACTAACACTCTCCCCACTTGGAGAGTCAGTCCCTTTAACCTCCTGTTTGGCCCAGTTTGCAATTTCTGCGGAAGATGAACAGGAATAGCGAGAACCAATGAGAGGCTAGCTGGAGGTGTCTGGACGGGCAAATTTAACTCTCATTTCCCACCAGGAAGAGGAATTAACCAAAGGCTCAGCATGCCGGTCCGGAACCAGATTAGGGCCTGAAGCCATCCTGCGGTGTTGCGGCCAGGTCACAAGAAAGCGAGTTGAAGAAAGGAGCTCAGGGGCACTGTAATTCACAAACCTGCAGAGTTATAAATGACAGCTATCGTCCAAAAATAGACTGAAGTAAGGCTGCCAAGAGGACTTGAAAGCGGGGCAGAATTGCAGGAAACCGATTTCAGGAGGTAGACTGGAATTGCATTGAAAGCATAGGAAAAGAGGCAGAACGTCCACAATGATGCACTTGGCCAAAAAGGGCGTATGCGTTTTTTCCTGAATATATTCAGGAAAAAACGCATACGCCCTTTTTGGCCAACCAAGCAAGCTTGCAAAGGAAATCTGCACTACAATGAAGTCTCACTTCCCCCCGGTCAAAAGGGCCATCTGAAAAAAGTGTAAAATCCAGAAAGGCAGGACAGGCCATGGAGAACTGGGAGCCTTGTTATGCTGATGGGCGGGATGTAAATTGCCAACAACCACTCGGGAGAAGTGTATGGTGTTTCCTGAAACATCTAAAAAACAAAGCAACAGAACCTAGGGCACTTCCACTTATGGTCCTATAGCTTAGGGAAATTAAAATCAAAAAGACACAGCCACCCCAAAGTTTGGAACGGCTCTGTTTACAAGAACCTCGTTTACAGTACAAGTTCAACATCGCAGAAAGTGAAAAATGGATAAAGAAGTTGTGGTATTTACTTACAAAGCAATATCACTCAGCAATGAAATCTGTGTCATCAGGCCCTTAGCAGCACAATGAGTGGATTCAGGTATGATGATTCTAACTGAAATAAGTCACACAGAAAAAGAAACATCATAAGATATCAGTAATACACGGAATGTAAACTTGGCTACACAGGAACTGAATTACAGAACAGAACAGGGTCTCAAATTTAGAAAACCAACTTATGCTTGCTTAAGGGTAAAGGTGAGTTGGGGTGCTGCATAAAACCAGAGATTGAAATGAGCACAGATAAAGTTCCTTAAGCCAAATATGGAATAGACAAGAGCTACTCCTTGCTCAACGAAATGGACTCAACACCGCATATTAAACGCCTAAGAATGTACCTGACTAGTAAGTATCGTAAAACCTATGGATTGCTATGTCTCCAAAAGAGAATCAAGCATGTGTACAGGGGCATAAACGCAGCAGTGATAGGATTGGAGAGGTTCGGTGAGCAAATGAAGACCCTTTGAAGTCATATTGCATGGTACCCATTACACGGGTCTCAACTCTCCAGCTTTAAGGTATTCTTCCTTCAGCTAAAACATGCATGTGGAACCCAAGTATGATCAACCATGTGAACGGGAGACGTGTTCAAATATGTCTCAGTTTTCCTCCCCTGGTACTCGGGTGCAACATTCCAGACGCTTTACTAACACTCTCCCCACTTGGAGAGTCAGCGCCTTTAACCTCCTGTTTGGCCCAGTTTGCAATTTCTGCGGAAGATGAACAGGAATAGCGAGAACCAATGAGAGGCTAGCTGGAGGTGTCTGGACACAAATTTAACTCTCATTTCCCACCAGGAAGAGGAAATAACCAAAGGCTCAGCGTGCCGGGCCGGAACCAGATTAGGGCCTGAAGCCATCCTGCGGTGTTGCGGCCAGGTCACAAGAAAGCGAGTTGAAGAAAGGAGCTCAGGGGCACTGTAATTCACAAACCTGCAGAGTTATAAATGACAGCTATCGTCCAAAAATAGACTGAAGTAAGGCTGCCAAGAGGACTTGAAAGCAGGGCAGAATTGCAGGAAACCGATTTCAGGAGGTAGACTGGAATTGCATTGAAAGCATAGGAAAACAGGCAGAACGTCCACAATGATGCACTTGGCCAAAAAGGGCGTATGCGTTTTTTCCTGAATATATTCAGGAAAAAACGCATACGCCCTTTTTGGCCAACCAAGCAAGCTTGCAAAGGAAATCTGCACTACAATGAAGTCTCACTTCCCCCCGGTCAAAAGGGCCATCTGAAAAAAGTGTAAAATCCAGAAAGGCAGGACAGGCCATGGACAACTGGGAGCCTTGTTATGCTGATGGGCGGGATGTAAATTGCCAACAACCACTCGGGAGAAGTGTATGGTGTTTCCTGAAACATCTAAAAAACAAAGCAACAGAACCTAGGGCACTTCCACTTATGGTCCTATAGCTTAGGGAAATTAAAATCAAAAAGACACAGCCACCCCAAAGTTTGGAACGGCTCTGTTTACAAGAACCTCGTTTACAGTACAAGTTCAACATCGCAGAAAGTGAAAAATGGATAAAGAAGTTGTGGTATTTACTTACAAAGCAATATCACTCAGCAATGAAATCTGTGTCATCAGGCCCAGAGCAGCACAATGAGTGGATTCAGGTATGATGATTCTAACTGAAATAAGTCACACAGAAAAAGAAATATCATAAGATATCAGTAATACACGGAATGTAAACTTGGCTACACAGGAACTGAATTACAGAACAGAACAGGGTCTCAAATTTAGAAAACCAACTTATGCTTGCTTAAGGGGAAAGGTGAGTTGGGGTGCTGCATAAAACCAGAGATTGAAATGAGCACAGATAAAGTTCCTTAAGCCAAATATGGAATAGACAAGAGCTACTCCTTGCTCAACGAAATGGACTCAACACCGCATATTAAACGCCTAAGAATGTACCTGACTAGTAAGTATCTTAAAACCTATGGATTGCTATGTCTCCAAAAGAGAATCAAGCGTGTGTACAGGGGAATACACACAGCAGTGATAGGATTGGAGAGGTTCGGTGAGCAAATGAAGACCCTTTGAAGTTATATTGCATGGTACCCATTACACGGGTCTCAACTATCCAGGTTTAAGGTATTCTTCCTTCAGCTGAAACATGCATGTGGAACCCAGAGTATGATCAACCATGTGAACGGGAGACGTGTTCAAATATGTCTCAGTTTTCCTCCCCTGGTACTCGGGTGCAACATTCCAGACGCTTTACTAACACTCTCCCCACTTGGAGAGTCAGTCCCTTTAACCTCCTGTTTGGCCCAGTTTGCAATTTCTGCGGAAGATAAACAGGAATAGCGAGAACCAATGAGAGGCTAGCTGGAGGTGTCTGGACGGGCAAATTTAACTCTCATTTCCCACCAGGAAGAGGAATTAACCAAAGGCTCAGCATGCCGGGCCGGAACCAGATTAGGGCCTGAAGCCATCCTGCGGTGTTGCGGCCAGGTCACAAGAAAGCGAGTTGAAGAAAGGAGCACAGGGGCACTGTAATTCACAAACCTGCAGAGTTATAAATGACAGCTATCGTCCAAAAATAGACTGAAGTAAGGCTGCCAAGAGGACTTGAAAGCGGGGCAGAATTGCAGGAAACCGATTTCAGGAGGTAGACTGGAATTGCATTGAAAGCATAGGAAAAGAGGCAGAACGTCCACAATGATGCACTTGGCCAAAAAGGGCGTATGCGTTTTTTCCTGAATATATTCAGGAAAAAACGCATACGCCCTTTTTGGCCAACCCAGCAAGCTTGCAAAGGAAATCTGCACTACAATGAAATCTCACTTCCCCCCGGTCAAAAGGGCCATCTGAAAAAAGTGTAAAATCCAGAAAGGCAGGACAGGCCATGGAGAACTGGGAGCCTTGTTATGCTGATGGGCGGGATGTAAATTGCCAACAACCACTTGGGAGAAGTGTATGGTGTTTCCTGAAACATCTAAAAAACAAAGCAACAGAGCCTAGGGCACTTCCACTTATGGTCCTATAGCTTAGGGAATTTAAAATCAAAAAGACACAGCCACCCCAAAGTTTGGAAAAGCTCTGTTTACAAGAACCTCGTTTACAGTACAAGTTCAACATCACAGAAAGTGAAAAATGGATAAAGAAGTTGTGGTATTTACTTACAAAGCAATATCACTCAGCAATGAAATCTGTGTCATCAGGCCCTTAGCAGCACAATGAGTGGATTCAGGTATGATGATTCTAACTGAAATAAGTCACACAGAAAAAGAAACATCATAAGATATCAGTAATACACGGAATGTAAACTTGGCTACACAGGAACTGAATTACAGAACAGAACAGGGTCTCAAATTTAGAAAACCAACTTATTCTTGCTTAAGGGTAAAGGAGAGTTGGGGTGCTGCATAAAACCAGAGATTGAAATGAGCACAGATAAAGTTCCTTAAGCCAAATATGGAATAGACAAGAGCTACTCCTTGCTCAACGAAATGGACTCAACACCGCATATTAAACGCCTAAGAATGTACCTGACTAGTAAGTATCTTAAAACCTATGGATTGCTATGTCTCCAAAAGAGAATCAAGCATGTGTACAGGGGCATAAACGCAGCAGTGATAGGATTGGAGAGGTTCGGTGAGCAAATGAAGACCCTTTGAAGTCATATTGCATGGTACCCATTCCACGGGTTTCAACTACCCAGGTTTTAGGTATTCTTCCTTCAGCTAAAACATGCATGTGGAACCCAAGTATGATCAACCATGTGAACGGGAGACGTGTTCAAATATGTCTCAGTTTTCCTCCCCTGGTACTCGGGTGCAACATTCCAGACGCTTTACTAACACTCTCCCCACTTGGAGAGTCAGCGCCTTTAACCTCCTGTTTGGCCCAGTTTGCAATTTCTGCGGAAGATGAACAGGAATAGCGAGAACCAATGAGAGGCTAGCTGGAGGTGTCTGGACGGGCAAATTTAACTCTCATTTCCCACCAGGAAGAGGAAATAACCAAAGGCTCAGCGTGCCGTACCGGAACCAGATTAGGGCCTGAAGCCATCCTGCGGTGTTGCGGCCAGCTCAAAAGAAAGCGAATTGAACAAAGGAGCTCAGGGGCACTGTAATTCACAAACCTGCAGAGTTATAAATGACAGCTATCGTCCAAAAATAGACTGAAGTAAGGCTGCCAAGAGGACTTGAAAGCGGGGCAGAATTGCAGGAAACCGATTTCAGGAGGTAGACTGGAATTGCATTGAAAGCATAGGAAAAGAGGCAGAACGTCCACAATGATGCACTTGGCCAAAAAGGGCGTATGCGTTTTTTCCTGAATATATTCAGGAAAAAACGCATACGCCCTTTTTGGCCAACCAAGCAAGCTTGCAAAGGAAATCTGCACTACAATGAAGTCTCACTTCCCCCCGGTCAAAAGGGCCATCTGAAAAAAGTGTAAAATCCAGAAAGGCAGGACAGGCCATGGAGAACTGGGAGCCTTGTTATGCTGATGGGCGGCATGTAAATTGCCAACAACCACTCGGGAGAAGTGTATGGTGTTTCCTGAAACATCTAAAAAACAAAGCAACAGAACCTAGGGCACTTCCACTTATGGTCCTATAGCTTAGGGAAATTAAAATCAAAAAGACACAGCCACCCCAAAGTTTGGAACGGCTCTGTTTACAAGAACCTCGTTTACAGAACAAGTTCAACATCGCAGAAAGTGAAAAATGGATAAAGAAGTTGTGGTATTTACTTACAAAGCAATATCACTCAGCAATGAAATCTGTGTCATCAGGCCCGTAGCAGCACAATGAGTGGATTCAGGTATGATGATTCTAACTGAAGTAAGTCACACAGAAAAAGAAACATCATAAGATATCAGTAATACACGGAATGTAAACTTGGCTACACAGGAACTGAATTACAGAACAGAACAGGGACTCAAATTTAGAAAACCAACTTATGCTTGCTTAAGGGGAAAGGTGAGTTGGGGTGTTGCATAAAACCAGAGATTGAAATGAGCACAGATAAAGTTCCTTAAGTCAAATATGGAATAGACAAGAGCTACTCCTTGCTCAACGAAATGGACTCAACACCGCATATTAAACGCCTAAGAATGTACCTGACTAGTAAGTATCTTAAAACCTATGGATTGCTATGTCTCCGAAAGAGAATCAAGCATGTGTACAGGGGCATAAACGCAGCAGTGATAGGATTGGAGAGGTTCGGTGAGCAAATGAAGACCCTTTGAAGTCATATTGCATGGTACCCATTCCACGGGTTTCAACTACCCAGGTTTAAGGTATTCTTCCTTCAGTTAAAACATGCATGTGGAACCTAGAGTATGATCAACCATGTGATCGGGATACGTGTTCAAATATGTCTCAGTTTTCGTACCCCGGTACTCGGGTGCAACATTCCAGACGCTTTACTAACACTCTCCCGACTTGGAGAGTCAGTCCCTTTAACCTCCTGTTTGGCCCAGTTTGCAATTTCTGCGGAAGATGAACAGGAATAGCGAGAACCAATGAGAGACTAGCTGGAGGTGTCTGGACGGGCAAATTTAACTCTCATTTCCCACCAGGAAGAGGAAATAACCAAAGGCTCAGCGTGCCGTGCCGGAACCAGATTAGGGCCTGAAGCCATCCTGCGGTGTTGCGGCCAGGTCACAAGAAAGCGAGTTGAAGAAAGGAGCTCAGGGGCACTGTAATTCACAAACCTGCAGAGTTATAAATGACAGCTATCGTCCAAAAATAGACTGAAGTAAGGCTGCCAAGAGGACTTGAAAGCGGGGCAGAATTGCAGGAAACCGATTTCAGGAGGTAGACTGGAATTGCATTGAAAGCATAGGAAAAGAGGCAGAACGTCCACAATGATGCACTTGGCCAAAAAGGGCGTATGCGTTTTTTCCTGAATATATTCAGGAAAAAACACATACGCCCTTTTTGGCCAACCAAGCAAGCTTGCAAAGGAAATCTGCACTAAAATGAAGTCTCACTTCCCCCCCGGTCAAAAGGGCCATCTGAAAAAAGTGTAAAATCCAGAAAGGCAGGACAGGCCATGGAGAACTGGGAGCCTTGTTATGCTGATGGGCGGGATGTAAATTGCCAACAGACACTCGGGAGAAGTGTATGGTGTTTCCTGAAACATCTAAAAAACAAAGCAACAGAGCCTAGGGCACTGCCACTTATGGTCCTATAGCTTAGGGAAATTAAAATCAAAAAGACACAGCCACCCAAAAGTTTGGGACGCCTCTGTTTACAAGAACCTCGTTTACAGTACAAGTTCAACATCGCAGAAAGTGAAAAATGGATAAAGAAGTTGTGGTATTTACTTACAAAGCAATATCACTCAGCAATGAATTCTATGTCATCAGGCCCTTAGCATCACAATGAGTGGATTCAGGTATGATGATTCTAACTGAAATAAGTCACACAGAAAAAGAAACATCATAAGATATCAGTAATACACGGAATGGAAACTTGGCTACACAGGAACTGAATTACAGAACAGAACAGGGTCTCAAATTTAGAAAACCAACTTATGCTTGCTTAAGGGGAAAGGTGAGTTGGGGTGCTGCATAAAACCAGAGATTGAAATGAGCACAGATAAAGTTCCTTAAGCCAAATATGGAATAGACAAGAGCTACTCCTTGCTCAACGAAATGGACTCAAAACCCCATATTAAAGCCCTAAGAATGTACCTGACTAGTAAGTATCTTAAAACCTATGGATTGCTATGTCTCCAAAAGAGAATCAAGCGTGTGTACAGGGGAATAAACACAGCAGTGATAGGATTGGAGAGGTTCGGTGAGCAAATGAAGACCCTTTGAAGTTATATTGCATGGTACCCATTACACGGGTCTCAACTATCCAGGTTTAAGGTATTCTTCCTTCAGCTAAAACATGCATGTGGAACCCAGAGTATGATCAACCATGTGAACGGGAGACGTGTTCAAATATGTCTCAGTTTTCCTCCCCTGGTACTCGGGTGCAACATTCCAGACGCTTTACTAACACTCTCCCGACTTGGAGAGTCAGTCCCTTTAACCTCCTGTTTGGCCCAGTTTGCAATTTCTGCGGAAGATAAACAGGAATAGCGAGAACCAATGAGAGGCTAGCTGGAGGTGTCTGGACGGGCAAATTTAACTCTCATTTCCCACCAGGAAGAGGAATTAACCAAAGGCTCAGCATGCCGGGCCGGAACCAGATTAGGGCCTGAAGCCATCCTGCGGTGTTGCGGCCAGGTCACAAGAAAGCGAGTTGAAGAAAGGAGCACAGGGGCACTGTAATTCACAAACCTGCAGAGTTATAAATGACAGCTATCGTCCAAAAATAGACTGAAGTAAGGCTGCCAAGAGGACTTGAAAGCGGGGCAGAATTGCAGGAAACCGATTTCAGGAGGTAGACTGGAATTGCATTGAAAGCATAGGAAAAGAGGCAGAACGTCCACAATGATGCACTTGGCCAAAAAGGGCGTATGCGTTTTTTCCTGAATATATTCAGGAAAAAACGCATACGCCCTTTTTGGCCAACCCAGCAAGCTTGCAAAGGAAATCTGCACTACAATGAAGTCTCACTTCCCCCCGGTCAAAAGGGCCATCTGAAAAAAGTGTAAAATCCAGAAAGGCAGGACAGGCCATGGACAACTGGGAGCCTTGTTATGCTGATGGGCGGGATGTAAATTGCCAACAACCACTCGGGAGAAGTGTATGGTGTTTCCTGAAACATCTAAAAAACAAAGCAACAGAACCTAGGGCACTTCCACTTATGGTCCTATAGCTTAGGGAAATTAAAATCAAAAAGACACAGCCACCCCAAAGTTTGGAACGGCTCTGTTTACAAGAACCTCGTTTACAGTACAAGTTCAACATCGCAGAAAGTGAAAAATGGATAAAGAAGTTGTGGTATTTACTTACAAAGCAATATCACTCAGCAATGAAATCTGTGTCATCAGGCCCTTAGCAGCACAATGAGTGGATTCAGGTATGATGATTCTAACTGAAATAAGTCACACAGAAAAAGAAACATCATAAGATATCAGTAATACACGGAATGTAAACTTGGCTACACAGGAACTGAATTACAGAACAGAACAGGGTCTCAAATTTAGAAAACCAACTTATGCTTGCTTAAGGGTAAAGGTGAGTTGGGGTGCTGCATAAAACCAGAGATTGAAATGAGCACAGATAATGTTCCTTAAGCCAAATATGGAATAGACAAGAGCTACTCCTTGCTCAATGTAATGGACTCAACACCCCATATTAAACGCCTAAGAATGTACCTGACTAGTAAGTATCTTAAAACCTATGGATTGCTATGTCTCCGAAAGAGAATCAAGCATGTGTACAGGGGCATAAACGAAGCAGTGATAGGATTGGAGAGGTTCGGTGAGCAAATGAAGACCCTTTGAAGTCATATTGCATGGTACCCATTCCACGGGTTTCAACTACCCAGGTTTAAGGTATTCTTCCTTCAGCTAAAATATGCATGTGGAACCCAGAGTATGATCAACCATGTGATCGGGAGACGTGTTCAAATATGTCTCAGTTTTCCTCCCCTGGTACTCGGGTGCAACATTCCAGACGCTTTACTAACACTCTCCCCACTTGGAGAGTCAGCGCCTTTAACCTCCTGTTTGGCCCAGTTTGCAATTTCTGCGGAAGATGAACAGGAATAGCGAGAACCAATGAGAGGCTAGCTGGAGGTGTCTGGACGGGCAAATTTAACTCTCATTTCCCACCAGGAAGAGGAAATAACCAAAGGCTCAGCGTGCCGTACCGGAACCAGATTAGGGCCTGAAGCCATCCTGCGGTGTTGCGGCCAGCTCACAAGAAAGCAAGTTGAAGAAAGGAGCTCAGGGGCACTGTAATTCACAAACCTGCAGAGTTATAAATGACAGCTATCGTCCAAAAATATACTGAAGTAAGGCTGCCAAGAGGACTTGAAAGCGGGGCAGAATTGCAGGAAACCGATTTCAGGAGGTAGACTGGAATTGTATGGAAAGCATAGGAAAAGAGGCAGAACATCCACAATGATGCACTTGGCCAAAAAGGGCGTATGCGTTTTTTCCTGAATATATTCAGGAAAAAACGCATACGCCCTTTTTGGCCAACCAAGCAAGCTTGCAAAGGAAATCTGCACTACAATGAAGTCTCACTTCCCCCTGGTCAAAAGGGCCATCTGAAAAAAGTGTAAAATCCAGAAAGGCAGGACAGGCCATGGAGAACTGGGAGCCTTGTTATGCTGATGGGCGGGATGTAAATTACCAACAACCACTCGGGAGAAGTGTATGGTGTTTCCTGAAACATCTAAAAAACAAAGCAACAGAGCCTAGGGCACTTCCACTTATGGTCCTATAGCTTAGGGAATTTAAAATCAAAAAGACACAGCCACCCCAAAGTTTGGAAAGGCTCTGTTTACAAGAACCTCGTTTACAGTACAAGTTCAACATCGCAGAAAGTGAAAAATGGAGAAAGAAGTTGTGGTATTTACTTACAAAGCAATATCACTCAGCAATGAAATCTGTGTCATCAGGCCCTTAGCAGCACAATGAGTGGATTCAGGTATGATGATTCTAACTGAAATAAGTCACACAGAAAAAGAAACATCATAAGATATCAGTAATACACGGAATGTAAACTTGGCTACACAGGAACTGAATTACAGAACAGAACAGGGTCTCTAATTTAGAAAACCAACTTATGCTTGCTTAAGGGTAAAGGTGAGTTGGGGTGCTGCATAAAACCAGAGATTGAAATGAGCACAGATAAAGTTCCTTAAGTCAAATATGGAATAGACAAGAGCTACTCCTTGTTCAACGAAATGGACTCAACACCGCATATTAAACGCCTAAGAATGTACCTGACTAGTAAGTATCTTAAAACCTATGGATTGCTATGTCTCCGAAAGAGAATCAAGCATGTGTACAGGGGCATAAACGCAGCAGTGATAGGATTGGAGAGGTTCGGTGAGCAAATGAAGACACTTTGAAGTCATATTGCATGGTACCCATTACACGGGTCTTAACTCTCCAGGTTTAAGGTATTCTTCCTTCAGCTAAAACATGCATGTGGAACCCAAGTATGATCAACCATGTGAACGGGAGACGTGTTCAAATATGTCTCAGTTTTCCTCCCCTGGTACTCGGGTGCAACATTCCAGACGCTTTACTAACACTCTCCCCACTTGGAGAGTCAGCGCCTTTAACCTCCTGTTTGGCCCAGTTTGCAATTTCTGCGGAAGATGAACAGGAATAGCGAGAACCAATGAGAGGCTAGCTGGAGGTGTCTGGACTGGCAAATTTAACTCTCATTTCCCACCAGGAAGAGGAAATATCCAAAGGCTCAGCGTGACGTACCGGAACCAGATTAGGGCCTGAAGCCATCCTGCGGTGTTGCGGCCAGCTCACAAGAAAGCAAGTTGAAGAAAGGAGCTCAGGGTCACTGTAATTCACAAACCTGCAGAGTTATAAATGACAGCTATCGTCCAAAAATATACTGAAGTAAGGCTGCCAAGAGGACTTGAAAGCGGGGCAGAATTGCAGGAAACCGATTTCAGGAGGTAGACTGGAATTGTATGGAAAGCATAGGAAAAGAGGCAGAACGTCCACAATGATGCACTTGGCCAAAAAGGGCGTATGCGTTTTTTCCTGAATATATTCAGGAAAAAACGCATACGCCCTTTTTGGCCAACCAAGCAAGCTTGCAAAGGAAATCTGCACTACAATGAAGTCTCACTTCCCCCCGGTCAAAAGGGCCATCTGAAAAAAGGGTAAAATCCAGAAAGGCAGGACAGGCCATGGAGAACTGGGAGCCTTGTTATGCTGATGGGCGGGATGTAAATTGCCAACAACCACTCGGGAGAAGTGTATGGTGTTTCCTGAAACATCTAAAAAACAAAGCAACAGAACCTAGGGCACTTCCACTTATGGTCCTATAGCTTAGGGAAATTAAAATCAAAAAGACACAGCCACCCCAAAGTTTGGAACGGCTCTGTTTACAAGAACCTCGTTTACAGTACAAGTTCAACATCGCAGAAAGTGAAAAATGGATAAAGAAGTTGTGGTATTTACTTACAAAGCAATATCACTCAGCAATGAAATCTGTGTCATCAGGCCCTTAGCAGCACAATGAGTGGATTCAGGTATGATGATTCTAACTGAAATAAGTCACACAGAAAAAGAAACATCATAAGATATCAGTAATACACGGAATGTAAACTTGGCTACACAGGAACTGAATTACAGAACAGAACAGGGTCTCAAATTTAGAAAACCAACTTATTCTTGCTTAAGGGTAAAGGTGAGTTGGGGTGCTGCATAAAACCAGAGATTGAAATGAGCACAGATAAAGTTCCTTAAGCCAAATATGGAATAGACAAGAGCTACTCCTTGCTCAACGAAATGGACTCAACACCCCATATTAAACGCCTAAGAATGTACCTGACTAGTAAGTATCTTAAAACCTATGGATTGCTATGTCTCCGAAAGAGAATCAAGCATGTGTACAGGGGCATAAATGCAGCAGTGATAGGATTGGAGAGGTTCGGTGAGCAAATGAAGACCCTTTGAAGTCATATTGCATGGTACACATTCCACGGGTTTCAACTACCCAGGTTTAAGGTATTCTTCCTTCAGCTAAAACATGCATGTGGAACCTAGAGTATGATCAACCATGTGATCGGGAGATGTGTTCAAATATGTCTCAGTTTTCCTCCCCTGGTACTCGGGTGCAACATTCCAGACGCTTTACTAACACTCTCCCCACTTGGAGAGTCAGTCCCTTTAACCTCCTGTTTGGCCCAGTTTGCAATTTCTGCGGAAGATGAACAGGAATAGCGAGAACCAATGAGAGGCTAGCTGGAGGTGTCTGGACGGGCAAATTTAACTCTCATTTCCCACCAGGAAGAGGAAATAACCAAAGGCTCAGCGTGCCGTACCGGAACCAGATTAAGGCCTGAAGACATCCTGCAGTGTTGCGGCCAGCTCACAAGAAAGCGAGTTGAAGAAAGGAGCTCAGGGGCACTGTAATTCACAAACCTGCAGAGTTATAAATGACAGCTATTGTCCAAAAATATACTGAAGTAAGGCTGCCAAGAGGACTTGAAAGCGGGGCAGAATTGCAGGAAACCGATTTCAGGAGGTAGACTGGAATTACATTGAAAGCATAGGAAAAGAGGCAGAACGTCCACAATGATGCACTTGGCCAAAAAGGGCGTATGCGTTTTTTCCTGAATATATTCAGGAAAAAACGCATACGTCCTTTTTGGCCAACCAAGCACTTGCAAAGGAAATCTGCACTACAATGAAGTCTCACTTCCCCCCGGTCAAAAGGGCCATCTGAAAAAAGTGTAAAATCCAGAAAGGCAGGACAGGCCATGGAGAACTGGGAGCCTTGTTATGCTGATGGGCGGGATGTAAATTGCCAACAACCACTCGGGAGAAGTGTATGGTGTTTCCTGAAACATCTAAAAAACAAAGCAACAGAACCTAGGGCACTTCCACTTATGGTCCTATAGCTTAGGGAAATTAAAATCAAAAAGACACAGCCACCCCAAAGTTTGGAATGGCTCTGTTTACAAGAACCTCGTTTACAGTACAAGTTCAACATCGCAGAAAGTGAAAAATGGATAAAGAAGTTGTGGTATTTACTTACAAAGCAATATCACTCAGCAATGAAATCTGTGTCATCAGGCCCTTAGCAGCACAATGAGTGGATTCAGGTATGATGATTCTAACTGAAATAAGTCACACAGAAAAAGAAACATCATAAGACATCAGTAATACACGGAATGTAAACTTGGCTACACAGGAACTGAATTACAGAACAGAACAGGGACTCAAATTTAGAAAACCAACTTATGCTTGCTTAAGGGTAAAGGTGAGTTGGGGTGCTGCATAAAACCAGAGATTGAAATGAGCACAGATAAAGTTCCTTAAGCCAAATATGGAATAGACAAGAGCTACTCCTTGCTCAACGAAATGGACTCAACAACGCATATTAAACGCCTAAGAATGTACCTGACTTGTAAGTATCTTAAAACCTATGGATTGCTATGTCTCCAAAAGAGAATCAAGCATGTGTACAGGGGCATAAACGCAGCACTGATAGGATTGGAGAGGTTGGGTGAGCAAATGAAGACCCTTTGAACTCATATTGCATGGTACCCATTCCACGTGTTTCAACTACCTAGGTTTAAGGTATTCTTCCTTCATCTAAAACATGCATGTGGAACCTAGAGTATGATCAACCATGTGATCGGGAGACGTGTTCAAATATGTCTCAGTTTTCGTACCCTGGTACTCGGGTGCAACATTCCAGACGCTTTACTAACACTCTCCCGACTTGGAGAGTCAGTCCCTTTAACCTCCTGTTTGGCCCAGTTTGCAATTTCTGCGGAAGATGAACAGGAATAGCGAGAACCAATGGAGACTAGCTGGAGGTGTCTGGACGGGCAAATGTAACTCTCATTTCCTACCAGGAAGAGGAATTAACCAAAGGCTCAGCGTGCCAGGCCAGAATCAGATTAGGGCCTGAAGCCATCCTGCGGTGTTGCGGCCAGGTCACAAGAAAGCGAGTTGAAGAAAGGAGCTCAGGGGCACTGTAATTCACAAACCTGCAGAGTTATAAATGACAGCTATCGTCCAAAAATATACTGAAGTAAGGCTGCCAAGAGGACTTGAAAGCGGGGCAGAATTGCAGGAAACCGATTTCAGGAGGTAGACTGGAATTGCATTGAAAGCATAGGAAAAGAGGCAGAACGTCCACAATGATGCACTTGGCCAAAAAGGGCGTATGCGTTTTTTCCTGAATATATTCAGGAAAAAACGCATACGCCCTTTTTGGCCAACCAAGCAAGCTTGCAAAGGAAATCTGCACTACAATGAAGTCTCACTTCCCCCCAGTCAAAAGGGCCATCTGAAAAAAGTGTAAAATCCAGAAAGGCAGGACAGGCCATGGAGAACTGGGAGCCTTGTTATGCTGATGGGCGGGATGTAAATTGCCAACAGACACTCGGGAGAAGTGTATGGTGTTTCCTGAAACATCTAAAAAACAAAGCAACAGAGCCTAGGGCACTTCCACTTATGGTCCTATAGCTTAGGGAAATTAAAATCAAAAAGACACAGCCACCCCAAAGTTTGGGACGCCTCTGTTTACAACAACCTCGTTTACAGTACAAGTTCAACATCGCAGAAAGTGAAAAATGGATAAAGAAGTTGTGGTATTTACTTACAAAGCAATATCACTCAGCAATGAAATCTGTGTCATCAGGCCCTTAGCATCACAATGAGTGGATGCAGGTATGATGATTCTAACTGAAATAAGTCACACAGAAAATGAAACATCATAAGATATCAGTAATACACGGAATGTAAACTTGGCTACACAGGAACTGAATTACAGAACAGAACAGGGTCTCTAATTTAGAAAACCAACTTATGCTTGCTTAAGGGTAAAGGTGAGTTGGGGTGCTGCATAAAACCAGAGATTAAAATGAGCACAGATAAAGTTCCTTAAGTCAAATATGGAATAGACAAGAGCTACTCCTTGCTCAACGAAATGGACTCAACACCGCATATTAAACGCCTAAGAATGTACCTGACTAGTAAGTATCTTAAAACCTATGGATTGCTATGTCTCCGAAAGAGAATCAAGCATGTGTACAGGGGCATAAACGCAGCAGTGATAGGATTGGAGAGGTTCGGTGAGCAAATGAAGACCCTTTGAAGTCATATTGCATGGTACCCATTCCACGGGTCTCAACTCTCCAGGTTTTAGGTATTCTTCCTTCAGCTAAAACATGCATGTGGAACCCAAGTATGATCAACCATGTGAACGGGAGACGTGTTCAAATATGTCTCAGTTTTCCTCCCCTGGTACTCGGGTGCAACATTCCAGACGCTTTACTAACACTCTCCCCACTTGGAGAGTCAGCGCCTTTAACCTCCTGTTTGGCCCAGTTTGCAATTTCTGCGGAAGATGAACAGGAATAGCGAGAACCAATGAGAGGCTAGCTGGAGGTGTCTGGACGGGCAAATTTAACTCTCATTTCCCACCAGGAAGAGGAAATAACCAAAGGCTCAGCGTGCCGTACCGGAACCAGATTAGGGCCTGAAGCCATCCTGCGGTGTTGCGGCCAGCTCAAAAGAAAGCGAGTTGAAGAAAGGAGCTCAGGGGCACTGTAATTCACAAACCTGCAGAGTTATAAATGACAGCTATCGTCCAAAAATATACTGAAGTAAGGCTGCCAAGAGGACTTGAAAGCGGGGCAGAATTGCAGGAAACCGATTTCAGGAGGTAGACTGGAATTGCATTGAAAGCATAGGAAAAGAGGCAGAACGTCCACAATGATGCACTTGGCCAAAAAGGGCGTATGCGTTTTTTCCTGAATATATTCAGGAAAAAACGCATACGCCCTTTTTGGCCAACCAAGCAAGCTTGCAAAGGAAATCTGCACTACAATGAAGTCTCACTTCCCCCCAGTCAAAAGGGCCATCTGAAAAAAGTGTAAAATCCAGAAAGGCAGGACAGGCCATGGAGAACTGGGAGCCTTGTTATGCTGATGGGTGGGATGTAAATTGCCAACAACCACTCGGGAGAAGTGTATGGTGTTTCCTGAAACATCTAAAAAACAAAGCAACAGAGCCTAGGGCACTGCCACTTATGGTCCTATAGCTTAGGGAAATTAAAATCAAAAAGACACAGCCACCCCAAAGTTTGGGACGCCTCTGTTTACAAGAACCTCGTTTACAGTACAAGTTCAAAATCGCAGAAAGTGAAAAATGGATAAAGAAGTTGTGGTATTTACTTACAAAGCAATATCACTCAGCAATGAAATCTGTGTCATCAGGCCCTTAGCATCACAATGAGTGGATGCAGGTATGATGATTCTAACTGAAATAAGTCACACAGAAAATGAAACATCATAAGATATCAGTAATACACGGAATGTAAACTTGGCTACACAGGAACTGAATTACAGAACAGAACAGGGTCTCAAATTTAGAAAACCAACTTATGCTTGCTTAAGGGTAAAGGTGAGTTGGGGTGCTGCATAAAACCAGAGATTGAAATGAGCACAGATAAAGTTCCTTAAGTCAAATATGGAATAGACAAGAGCTACTCCTTGCTCAACGAAATGGACTCAACACCGCATATTAAACGCCTAAGAATGTACCTGACTAGTAAGTATCTTAAAACCTATGGATTGCTATGTCTCCGAAAGAGAATCAAGCATGTGTACAGGGGCATAAACGCAGCAGTGATAGGATTGGAGAGGTTCGGTGAGCAAATGAAGACCCTTTGAAGTCATATTGCATGGTACCCATTTCACGGGTCTCAACTCTCCAGGTTTAAGGTATTCTTCCTTCAGCTAAAACATGCATGTGGAACCCAAGTATGATCAACCATGTGAACGGGAGACGTGTTCAAATATGTCTCAGTTTTCCTCCCCTGGTACTCGGGTGCAACATTCCAGACGCTTTACTAACACTCTCCCCACTTGGAGAGTCAGCGCCTTTAACCTCCTGTTTGGCCCAGTTTGCAATTTCTGCGGAAGATGAACAGGAATAGCGAGAACCAATGAGAGGCTAGCTGGAGGTGTCTGGACGGGCAAATTTAACTCTCATTTCCCACCAGGAAGAGGAAATAACCAAAGGCTCAGCGTGCCGTACCGGAACCAGATTAGGGCCTGAAGCCATCCTGCGGTGTTGCGGCCAGCTCAAAAGAAAGCGAGTTGAAGAAAGGAGCTCAGGGGCACTGTAATTCACAAACCTGCAGAGTTATAAATGACAGCTATCGTCCAAAAATATACTGAAGTAAGGCTGCCAAGAGGACTTGAAAGTGGGGCAGAATTGCAGGAAACCGATTTCAGGAGGTAGACTGGAATTGCATTGAAAGCATAGGAAAAGAGGCAGAACGTCCACAATGATGCACTTGGCCAAAAAGGGCGTATGCGTTTTCTCCTGAATATATTCAGGAAAAAACGCATACGCCCTTTTTGGCCAACCAAGCAAGCTTGCAAAGGAAATCTGCACTACAATGAAGTCTCACTTCCCCCCGGTCAAAAGGGCCATCTGAAAAAAGTGTAAAATCCAGAAAGGCAGGACAGGCCATGGAGAACTGGGAGCCTTGTTATGCTGATGGGCGGGATGTAAATTGCCAACAGACACTCGGGAGAAGTGTATGGTGTTTCCTGAAACATCTAAAAAACAAAGCAACAGAACCTAGGGCACTTCCACTTATGGTCGTATAGCTTAGGGAAATTAAAATCAAAAAGACACAGCCACCCCAAAGTTTGGAACGGCTCTGTTTACAAGAACCTCGTTTACAGTACAAGTTCAACATCACAGAAAGTGAAAAATGGAGAAAGAAGTTGTGGTATTTACTTACAAAGCAATATCACTCAGCAATGAAATCTGTGTCATCAGGCCCTTAGCAGCACAATGAGTGGATTCAGGTATGATGATTCTAACTGAAGTAAGTCACACAGAAAAAGAAACATCATAAGATATCAGTAATACACGGAATGTAAACTTGGCTACACAGGAACTGAATTACAGAACAGAACAGGGACTCAAATTTAGAAAAACAACTTATGCTTGCTTAAGGGTAAAGGTGAGTTGGGGTGCTGCATAAAACCAGAGATTGAAATGAGCACAGATAAAGTTCCTTAAGCCAAATATGGAATAGACAAGAGCTACTCCTTGCTCAACGAAATGGACTCAACACTGCATATTAAACACCTAAGAATGTACCTGACTAGTAAGTATCTTAAAACCTATGGATTGCTATGTCTCCGAAAGAGAATCAAGCATGTGTACAGGGGCATAAACGCAGCAGTGCTAGGATTGGAGAGGTTCGGTGAGCAAATGAAGACCCTTTGAAGTCATATTGCATGGTACCCATTCCACGGGTTTCAACTACCCAGGTTTAAGGTATTCTTCCTTCAGCTAAAACATGCATGTGGAACCTAGAGTATGATCAACCATGTGATCGGGAGACGTGTTCAAATATGTCTCAGTTTTCCTCCCCTGGTACTCGGGTGCAACATTCCAGACGCTTTACTAACACTCTCCCCACTTGGAGAGTCAGTCCCTTTAACCTCCTGTTTGGCCCAGTTTGCAATTTCTGCGGAAGATGAACAGGAATAGCGAGAACCAATGAGAGGCTAGCTGGAGGTGTCTGGACGGGCAAATTTAACTCTCATTTTCCACCAGGAAGAGGAATTAACCAAAGGCTCAGCATGCCGGGCCGGAACCAGATTAGGGCCTGAAGCCATCCTGCGGTGTTGCGGCCAGGTCACAAGAAAGCGAGTTGAAGAAAGGAGCTCAGGGGCACTGTAATTCACAAACCTGCAGAGTTATAAATGACAGCTATCGTCCAGAAATAGACTGAAGTAAGGCTGCCAAGAGGACTTGAAAGCGGGGCAGAATTGCAGGAAACCGATTTCAGGAGGTAGACTGGAATTGCATTGAAAGCATAGGAAAAGAGGCAGAACGTCCACAATGATGCACTTGGCCAAGAAGGGCGTATGCGTTTTTTCCTGAATATAATCAGGAAAAAACGCATACGCCCTTTTTGGCCAACCAAGCAAGCTTGCAAAGGAAATCTGCACTACAATGAAGTCTCACTTCCCCCCGGTCAAAACGGCCATCTGAAAAAAGTGTAAAATCCAGAAAGGCAGGACAGGCCATGGAGAACTGGGAGCCTTGTTATGCTGATGGGCGGGATGTAAATTGCCAACAGACACTCGGGAGAAGTGTATGGTGTTTCCTGAAACATCTAAAAAACAAAGCAACAGAGCCTAGGGCACTTCCACTTATGGTCCTATAGCTTAGGGAAATTAAAATCAAAAAGACACAGCCACCCCAAAGTTTGGAATGGCTCTGTTTACAAGAACCTCGTTTACAGTACAAGTTCAACATCGCAGAAAGTGAAAAATGGATAAAGAACTTGTGGTACTTACGTACAATGCAGTATCACTCAGCAATGAAATCTATGTCATCAGGCCCGTAGCAGCATAATGAGTAGATTCAGGTACGATGATTCTAACTGAAATAAGTCACACAGAAAAAGAAACATCATAAGATATCACTAATACACGGAATGTAAACTTGGCTACACAGGAACTGAATTCCAAAACAGAACAGGTTCTCAAATTTAGAAAACCAACTTATGCTTGCTTAAGGGGAAAGGTGAGTTGGGTTGCTGCATAAAACCAGAGATTGAAATGAGCACAGATAAAGTTCCTTAAGCCAAATATGGAATAGACAAGAGCTACTCCTTGTTCAACGAAATGGACTCAACACCGCATATTAAACGCCTAAGAATGTACCTGACTAGTAAGTATCTTAAAACCTATGGATTGCTATGTCTCCGAAAGAGAATCAAGCATGTGTACAGGGGCATAAACGCAGCAGTGATAGGATTGGAGAGGTTCGGTGAGCAAATGAAGACCCTTTGAAGTCATATTGCATGGTACCCATTCCACGGGTTTCAACTACCCAGGTTTTAGGTATTCTTCCTTCAGCTAAAACATGCATGTGGAACCCAGAGTATGATCAACCATGTGATCGGGAGATGTGTTCAAATATGTCTCAGTTTTCCTCCCCTGGTACTCGGGTGCAACATTCCAGACGCTTTACTAACACTCTCCCGACTTGGAGAGTCAGTGTCTTTAACCTCCTGTTTGGCCCAGTTTGCAATTTCTGCGGAAGATGAACAGGAATAGCGAGAACCAATGAGAGACTAGCTGGAGGTGTCTGGACGGGCAAATTTAACTCTCATTTCCCACCAGGTAGAGGAATTAACCAAAGGCTCAGCGTGCCGTGCCGGAACCAGATTAGGGCCTGAAGCCATCCTGCGGTGTTGCGGCCAGCTCACAAGAAAGCGAGTTGAAGAAAGGAGCTCAGGGGCACTGTAATTCACAAACCTGCAGAGTTATAAATGACAGCTATCGTCCAAAAATAGACTGAAGTAAGGCTGCCCAGAGGACTTGAAAGCGGGGCAGAATTGCAGGAAACCGATTTCAGGAGGTAGACTGGAATTGCATTGAAAGCATAGGAAAAGAGGCAGAACGTCCACAATGATGCACTTGGCCAAAAAGGGCGTATGCGTTTTTTCCTGAATATATTCAGGAAAAAACGCATACGCCCTTTTTGGCCAACCAAGCAAGCTTGCAAAGGAAATCTGCACTACAATGAAGTCTCACTTCCCCCCGGTCAAAAGGGCCATCTGAAAAAAGTGTAAAATCCAGAAAGGCAGGACAGGCCATGGAGAACTGGGAGCCTTGTTATGCTGATGGGCGGGATGTAAATTGCCAACAACCACTCGAGAGAAGTGTATGGTGTTTCCTGAAACATCTAAAAAACAAAGCAACAGAGCCTAGGGCACTTCCACTTATGGTCCTATAGCTTAGGGAAATTAAAATCAAAAAGACACAGCCACCCCAAAGTTTGGAACGGCTCTGTTTACAAGAACCTCGTTTACAGTACAAGTTCAACATCGCAGAAAGTGAAAAATGGATAAAGAAGTTGTGGTATTTACTTACAAAGCAATATCACTCAGCAATGAAATCTGTGTCATCAGGCCCTTAGCAGCACAATGAGTGGATTCAGGTATGATGATTCTAACTGAAATAAGTCACACAGAAAAAGAAACATCATAAGATATCAGTAATACACGGAATGTAAACTTGGCTACACAGGAACTGAATTACAGAACAGAACAGGGTCTCAAATTTAGAAAACCAACTTATTCTTGCTTAAGGGTAAAGGTGAGTTGGGGTGCTGCATAAAACCAGAGATTGAAATGAGCACAGATAAAGTTCCTTAAGTCAAATATGGAATAGACAAGAGCTACTCCTTGCTCAACGAAATGGACTCAACACCGCATATTAAACGCCTAAGAATGTACCTGACTAGTAAGTATCGTAAAACCTATGGATTGCTATGTCTCCAAAAGAGAATCAAGCATGTGTACAGGGGCATAAACGCAGCAGTGCTAGGATTGGAGAGGTTCGGTGAGCAAATGAAGACCCTTTGAAGTCATATTGCATGGTACCCATTCCACAGGTTTCAACTACCCAGGTTTAAGGTATTCTTCCTTCAGCTAAAACATGCATGTGGAACCTAGAGTATGATCAACCATGTGAACGGGAGACGTGTTCAAATATGTCTCAGTTTTCCTCCCCTGGTACTCGGGTGCAACATTCCAGACGCTTTACTAACACTCTCCCCACTTGGAGAGTCAGTCCCTTTAACCTCCTGTTTGGCCCAGTTTGCAATTTCTGCGGAAGATGAACAGGAATAGCGAGAACCAATGAGAGGCTAGCTGGAGGTGTCTGGACGGGCAAATTTAACTCTCATTTCCCACCAGGAAGAGGAATTAACCAAAGGCTCAGCATGCCGGGCCGGAACCAGATTAGGGCCTGAAGCCATCCTGCGGTGTTGCGGCCAGGTCACAAGAAAGCGAGTTGAAGAAAGGAGCTCAGGGGCACTGTAATTCACAAACCTGCAGAGTTATAAATGACAGCTATCGTCCAAAAATAGACTGAAGTAAGGCTGCCAAGAGGACTTGAAAGCGGGGCAGAATTGCAGGAAACCGATTTCAGGAGGTAGACTGGAATTGCATTGAAAGCATAGGAAAAGAGGCAGAACGTCCACAATGATGCACTTGGCCAAAAAGGGCGTATGCGTTTTTTCCTGAATATAATCAGGAAAAAACGCATACGCCCTTTTTGGCCAACCAAGCAAGCTTGCAAAGGAAATCTGCACTACAATGAAGTCTCACTTCCCCCCGGTCAAAAGGGCCATCTGAAAAAAGTGTAAAATCCAGAAAGGCAGGACAGGCCATGGAGAACTGGGAGCCTTGTTATGCTGATGGGCGGGATGTAAATTGCCAACAGACACTCAGGAGAAGTGTATGGTGTTTCCTGAAACATCTAAAAAACAAAGCAACAGAGCCTAGGGCACTTCCACTTATGGTCCTATAGCTTAGGGAAATTAAAATCAAAAAGACACAGCCACCCCAAAGTTTGGAACGGCTCTGTTTACAAGAACCTCGTTTACAGTACAAGTTCAACATCGCAGAAAGTGAAAAATGGATAAAGAAGTTGTGGTATTTACTTACAAAGCAATATCACTCAGCAATGAAATCTGTGTCATCAGGCCCTTAGCAGCACAATGAGTGGATTCAGGTATGATGATTCTAACTGAAATAAGTCACACAGAAAAAGAAACATCATAAGATATCAGTAATACACGGAATGTAAACTTGGCTACACAGGAACTGAATTACAGAACAGAACAGGGTCTCAAATTTAGAAAACCAACTTATTCTTGCTTAAGGGTAAAGGTGAGTTGGGGTGCTGCATAAAACCAGAGATTGAAATGAGCACAGATAAAGTTCCTTAAGTCAAATATGGAATAGACAAGAGCTACTCCTTGCTCAACGAAATGGACTCAACACCGCATATTAAACGCCTAAGAATGTACCTGACTAGTAAGTATCGTAAAACCTATGGATTGCTATGTCTCCAAAAGAGAATCAAGCATGTGTACAGGGGCATAAACGCAGCAGTGCTAGGATTGGAGAGGTTCGGTGAGCAAATGAAGACCCTTTGAAGTCATATTGCATGGTACCCATTCCACAGGTTTCAACTACCCATGTTTAAGGTATTCTTCCTTCAGCTAAAACATGCATGTGGAACCTAGAGTATGATCAACCATGTGATCGGGAGACGTGTTAAAATATGTCTCAGTTTTCCTCCCCTGGTACTCAGGTGCAACATTCCAGACGCTTTACTAACACTCTCCCCACTTGGAGAGTCAGTCCCTTTAACCTCCTGTTTGGCCCAGTTTGCAATTTCTGCGGAAGATGAACAGGAATAGCGAGAACCAATGAGAGGCTAGCTGGAGGTGTCTGGACGGGCAAATTTAACTCTCATTTCCCACCAGGAAGAGGAAATAACCAAAGGCTCAGCGTGCCGTACCGGAACCAGATTAGGGCCTGAAGCCATCCTGCGGTGTTGCGGCCAGCTCACAAGAAAGCGAGTTGAAGAAAGGAGCTCAGGGGCACTGTAATTCACAAACCTGCAGAGTTATAAATGACAGCTATCGTCCAAAAATAGACTGAAGTAAGGCTGCCAAGAGGACTTGAAAGCGGGGCAGAATTGCAGGAAACCGATTTCAGGAGGTAGACTGGAATTGCATTGAAAGCATAGGAAAAGAGGCAGAACGTCCACAATGATGCACTTGGCCAAAAAGGGCGTATGCGTTTTTTCCTGAATATATTCAGGAAAAAACGCATACGCCCTTTTTGGCCAACCAAGCAAGCTTGCAAAGGAAATCTGCACTACAATGAAGTCTCACTTCCCCCCGGTCAAAAGGGCCATCTGAAAAAAGTGTAAAATCCAGAAAGGCAGGACAGGCCATGGAGAACTGGGAGCCTTGTTATGCTGATGGGCGGGATGTAAATTGCCAACAACCACTCGGGAGAAGTGTATGGTGTTTCCTGAAACATCTAAAAAACAAAGCAACAGAGCCTAGGGCACTTCCAATTATGGTCCTATAGCTTAGGGAAAGTAAAATCAAAAAGACACAGCCACCCCAAAGTTTGGAACGGCTCTGTTTACAAGAACCTCGTTTACAGTACAAGTTCAACATCGCAGAAAGTGAAAAATGGATAAAGAACTTGTGGTACTTACGTACAATGCATTATCACTCAGCAATGAAATCTATGTCATCAGGCCCGTAGCAGCATAATGAGTAGATTCAGGTACGATGATTCTAACTGAAATAAGTCACACAGAGAAAGAAACATCATAAGATATCACTAATACACGGAATGTAAACTTGGCTACACAGGAACTGAATTCCAAAACAGAACAGGTTCTCAAATTTAGAAAACCAACTTATGCTTGCTTAAGGGGAAAGGTGAGTTGGGTTGCTGCATAAAACCAGAGATTGAAATGAGCACAGATAAAGTTCCTTAAGCCAAATATGGAATAGACAAGAGCTACTCCTTGCTCAACGAAATGGACTCAACACCGCATATTAAACGCCTAAGAATGTACCTGACTAGTAAGTATCTTAAAACCTATGGATTGCTATGTCTCCGAAAGAGAATCAAGCATGTGTAAAGGGGCATAAACACAGCAGTGATAGGATTGGAGAGGTTCGGTGAGCAAATGAAGACCCTTTGAAGTCATATTGCATGGTACCCATTCCACGGGTTTCAACTACCCACGTTTTAGGTATTCTTCCTTCAGCTAAAACATGCATGTGGAACCCAGAGTATGATCAACCATGTGATCGGGAGACGTGTTCAAATATGTCTCAGTTTTCCTCCCCTGGTACTCGGGTGCAACATTCCAGACGCTTTACTATCACTCTCCCCACTTGGAGAGTCAGCGCCTTTAACCTCCTGTTTGGCCCAGTTTGCAATTTCTGCGGAAGATGAACAGGAATAGCGAGAACCAATGAGAGGCTAGCTGGAGGTGTCTGGACGGGCAAATTTAACTCTCATTTCCCAACAGGAAGAGGAAATAACCAAAGGCTCAGCGTGCCGTACCGGAACCAGATTAGGGCCTGAAGTCATCCTGCGGTGTTGCGGCCAGCTCAAAAGAAACCGAGTTGAAGAAAGGAGCGCAGGGGCACTGTAATTCACAAACCTGCAGAGTTATAAATGACAGCTATCGTCCAAAAATAGACTGAAGTAAGGCTGCCCAGAGGACTTGAAAGCGGGGCAGAATTGCAGGAAACCGATTTCAGGAGGTAGACTGGAATTGCATTGAAAGCATAGGAAAAGAGGCAGAACGTCCACAATGATGCACTTGGCCAAAAAGGGCGTATGCGTTTTTTCCTGAATATATTCAGGAAAAAACGCATACGCCCTTTTTGGCCAACCAAGCAAGCTTGCAAAGGAAATCTGCACTACAATGAAGTCTCACTTCCCCCCAGTCAAAAGGGCCATCTGAAAAAAGTGTAAAATCCAGAAAGGCAGGACAGGCCATGGAGAACTGGGAGCCTTGTTATGCTGATGGGCGGGATGTAAATTGCCAACAGACACTCGGGAGAAGTGTATGGTGTTTCCTGAAACATCTAAAAAACAAAGCAACAGAGCCTAGGGCACTGCCACTTATGGTCCTATAGCTTAGGGAAATTAAAATCAAAAAGACACAGCCACCCCAAAGTTTGGGACGCCTCTGTTTACAACAACCTCGTTTACAGTACAAGTTCAACATCGCAGAAAGTGAAAAATGGATAAAGATGTTGTGGTATTTACTTACAAAGCAATATCACTCAGCAATGAAATCTATGTCATCAGGCCATTAGCATCACAATGAGTGGATTCAGGTATGATGATTCTAACTGAAATAAGTCACACAGAAAAAGAAACATCATAAGATATCAGTAATACATGGAATGTAAACTTGGCTACACAGGAACTGAATTACAGAACAGAACAGGGTCTCAAATTTAGAAAACCAACTTATGCTTGCTTAAGGGTAAAGGTGAGTTGGGGTGCTGCATAAAACCAGAGATTGAAATGAGCACAGATAAAGTTCCTTAAGTCAAATATGGAATAGACAAGAGCTACTCCTTGCTCAACGAAATGGACTCAACACCGCATATTAAATGCCTAAGAATGTACCTGACTAGTAAGTATTGTAAAACCTATGGATTGCTATGTCTCCGAAAGAGAATCAAGCATGTGTACAGGGGCATAAACGCAGCAGTGATAGGATTGGAGAGGTTCGGTGAGCAAATGAAGACCCTTTGAAGTCATATTGCATGGTACCCATTCCACGGGTTTCAACTACCCAGGTTTTAGGTATTCTTCCTTCAGGTAAAACATGCATGTGGAACCCAGAGTATGATCAACCATGTGATCAGGAGACGTGTTCAAATATGTCTCAGTTTTCCTCCCCTGGTACTCGGGTGCAACATTCCAGACGCTTTACTAACACTCTCCCCACTTGGAGAGTCAGCGCCTTTAACCTCCTGTTTGGCCCAGTTTGCAATTTCTGCGGAAGATGAACAGGAATAGCGAGAACCAATGAGAGGCTAGCTGGAGGTGTCTGGACGGGCAAATTTAACTCTCATTTCCCACCAGGAAGAGGAATTAACCAAAGGCTCAGCGTGCCGTGCCGGAACCAGATTAGGGCCTGAAGCCATCCTGCGGTGTTGCGGCCAGCTCAAAAGAAAGCGAGTTGAAGAAAGGAGCTCAGGGGCACTGTAATTCACAAACCTGCAGAGTTATAAATGACAGCTATCGTCCAAAAATAGACTGAAGTAAGGCTGCCAAGAGGACTTGAAAGCGGGGCAGAATTGCAGGAAACCGATTTCAGGAGGTAGACTGGAATTGCATTGAAAGCATAGGAAAAGAGGCAGAACGTCCACAATGATGCACTTGGCCAAAAAGGGCGTATGCGTTTTTTCCTGAATATATTCAGGAAAAAACACATACGCCCTTTTTGGCCAACCAAGCAAGCTTGCAAAGGAAATCTGCACTACAATGAAGTCTCACTTCCCCCCAGTCAAAAGGGCCATCTGAAAAAAGTGTAAAATCCAGAAAGGCAGGACAGGCCATGGAGAACTGGGAGCCTTGTTATGCTGATGGGCGGGATGTAAATTGCCAACAGACACTCGGGAGAAGTGTATGGTGTTTCCTGAAACATCTAAAAAACAAAGCAACAGAGCCTAGGGCACTGCCACTTATGGTCCTATAGCTTAGGGAAATTAAAATCAAAAAGACACAGCCACCCCAAAGTTTGGGACGCCTCTGTTTACAAGAACCTCTTTTACAGTACAAGTTCAACATCGCAGAAAGTGAAAAATGGATAAAGAAGTTGTGGTATTTACTTACAAAGCAATATCACTCAGCAATGAAATCTGTGTCATCAGGCCCTTAGCAGCACAATGAGTGGATTCAGGTATGATGATTCTAACTGAAGTAAGTCACACAGAAAAAGAAACATCATAAGATATCAGTAATACACGGAATGTAAACTTGGCTACACAGGAACTGAATTACAGAACAGAACAGGGTCTCAAATTTAGAAAACCAACTTATTCTTGCTTAAGGGTAAAGATGAGTTGGGGTGCTGCATAAAACCAGAGATTGAAATGAGCACAGATAAAGTTCCTTAAGTCAAATATGGAATAGACAAGAGCTACTCCTTGCTCAACGAAATGGACTCAACACCGCATATTAAACGCCTAAGAATGTACCTGACTAGTAAGTATCTTAAAACCTATGGATTGCTATGTCTCCGAAAGAGAATCAAGCATGTGTACAGGGGCATAAACGCAGCAGTGATAGGATTGGAGAGGTTCGGTGAGCAAATGAAGACCCTTTGAAGTCATATTGCATGGTACCCATTCCACAGGTTTCAACTACCCAGGTTTTAGGTATTCTTCCTTCAGCTAAAACATGCATGTGGAACCCAGAGTATGATCAACCATGTGATCGGGAGACGTGTTCAAATATGTCTCAGTTTTTGTACCCTGGTACTCGGGTGCAACATTCCAGACGCTTTACTAACACTCTCCCGACTTGGAGAGTCAGTGTCTTTAACCTCCTGTTTGGCCCAGTTTGCAATTTCTGCGGAAGATGAACAGGAATAGCGAGAACCAATGAGAGACTAGCTGGAGGTGTCTGGACGGGCAAATTTAACTCTCATTTCCCACCAGGAAGAGGAATTAACCAAAGGCTCAGCGTGCCGTGCCGGAACCAGATTAGGGCCTGAAGCCATCCTGCGGTGTTGCGGCCAGCTCACAAGAAAGCGAGTTGAAGAAAGGAGTTCAGGGGCACTGTAATTCACAAACCTGCAGAGTTATAAATGACAGCTATCGTCCAAAAATAGACTGAAGTAAGGCTGCCAAGAGGACTTGAAAGCGGGGCAGAATTGCAGGAAACCGATTTCAAGAGGTAGACTGGAATTGCATTGAAAGCATAGGAATAGAGGCAGAACGTACAAAATGATGCACTTGGCCAAAAAGGGCGTATGCGTTTTTTCCTGAATATATTCAGGAAAAAACGCATACGCCCTGTTTGGCCAACCAAGCAAGCTTGCAAAGGAAGTCTGCACTACAATGAAGTCTCACTTCCCCCCGGTCAAAAGGGCCATCTGAAAAAAGTGTAAAATCCAGAAAGGCAGGACAGGCCATGGAGAACTGGGAGCCTTGTTATGCTGATGGGCGGGATGTAAATTGCCAACAGACACTCGGGAGAAGTGTATGGTGTTTCCTGAAACATCTAAAAAACAAAGCAACAGAACCTAGGGCACTTCCACTTATGGTCCTATAGCTTAGGGAAATTAAAATCAAAAAGACACAGCCACCCCAAAGTTTGGAACGGCTCTGTTTACAAGAACCTCGTTTACAGTACAAGTTCAACATCGCAGAAAGTGAAAAATGGATAAAGAAGTTGTGGTATTTACTTACAAAGCAATATCACTCAGCAATGAAATCTGTGTCATCAGGCCCTTAGCAGCACAATGAGTGGATTCAGGTATGATGATTCTAACTGAAATAAGTCACACAGAAAAAGAAACATCATAAGATATCAGTAATACACGGAATGTAAACTTGGCTACACAGGAACTGAATTACAGAACAGAACAGGGTCTCAAATTTAGAAAACCAACTTATGCTTGCTTAAGGGGAAAGGTGAGTTGGGGTGCTGCATAAAACCAGAGATTGAAATGAGCACAGATAAAGTTCCTTAAGCCAAATATGGAATAGACAAGAGCTACTCCTTGCTCAACGAAATGGACTCAACACCGCATATTAAACGCCTAAGAATGTACCTGACTAGTAAGTATCTTAAAACCTATGGATTGCTATGTCTCCGAAAGAGAATCAAGCATGTGTACAGGGGCATAAACGCAGCAGTGATAGGATTGGGGAGGTTCGGTGAGCAAATGAAGACCCTTTGAAGTCATATTGCATGGTACCCATTCCACGGGTTTCAACTACCCAGGTTTTAGGTATTCTTCCTTCAGCTAAAACATGCATGTGGAACCCAAGTATGATCAACCATGTGAACGGGAGACGTGTTCAAATATGTCTCAGTTTTCCTCCCCTGGTACTCGGGTGCAACATTCCAGACGCTTTACTAACACTCTCCCCACTTGGAGAGTCAGTGTCTTTAACCTCCTATTTGGCCCAGTTTGCAATTTCTGCGGAAGATGAACAGGAATAGCGAGAACCAATGAGAGGCTAGCTGGAGGTGTCTGGACGGGCAAATTTAACTCTCATTTCCCACCAGGAAGAGGAATTAACCAAAGGCTCAGCGTGCCGTGCCGGAACCAGATTAGGGCCTGAAGCCATCCTGCGGTGTTGCGGCCAGCTCAAAAGAAAGCGAGTTGAAGAAAGGAGCTCAGGGGCACTGTAATTCACAAACCTGCAGAGTTATAAATGACAGCTATCGTCCAAAAATAGACTGAAGTAAGGCTGCCAAGAGGACTTGAAAGCGGGGCAGAATTGCAGGAAACCGATTTCAGGAGGTAGACTGGAATTGCATTGAAAGCATAGGAAAAGAGGCAGAACGTCCACAATGATGCACTTGGCCAAAAAGGGCGTATGCGTTTTTTCCTGAATATATTCAGGAAAAAACGCATACGCCCTTTTTGGCCAACCAAGCAAGCTTGCAAAGGAAATCTGCACTACAATGAAGTCTCACTTCCCCCCGGTCAAAAGGGCCATCTGAAAAAAGTGTAAAATCCAGAAAGGCAGGACAGGCCATGGAGAACTGGGAGCCTTGTTATGCTGATGGGCGGGATGTAAATTGCCAACAGACACTCGGGAGAAGTGTATGGTGTTTCCTGAAACATCTAAAAAACAAAGCAACAGAGCCTAGGGCACTGCCACTTATGGTCCTATAGCTTAGGGAAATTAAAATCAAAAAGACACAGCCACCCCAAAGTTTGGGACGCCTCTGTTTACAAGAACCTCTTTTACAGTACAAGTTCAACATCGCAGAAAGTGAAAAATGGATAAAGAACTTGTGGTACTTACGTACAATGCAGTATCACTCAGCAATGAAATCTATGTCATCAGGCCCGTAGTAGCATAATGAGTGGATTCAGGTACGATGATTCTATCTGAAATAAGTCACACAGAAAAAGAAACATCATAAGATATCACTAATACACGGAATGTAAACTTGGCTACACAGGAACTGCATTCCAAAACAGAACAGGGTCTCAAATTTAGAAAACCAACTTATGCTTGCTTAAGGGTAAAGGTGAGTTGGGGTGCTGCATAAAACCAGAGATTGAAATGAGCACAGATAAAGTTCCTTAAGCCAAATATGGAATAGACAAGAGCTACTCCTTGCTCAACGAAATGGACTCAAAACCCCATATTAAACCCCTAAGAATGTACCTGACTAGTAAGTATCTTAAAACCTATGGATTGCTATGTCTCCAAAAGAGAATCAAGCGTGTGTACAGGGGCATAAACGCAGCAGTGATAGGATTGGAGAGGTTCGGTGAGCAAATGAAGACCCTTTGAAGTCATATTGCATGGTACCCATTCCACGGGTCTCAACTCTCCAGGTTTAAGGTATTCTTCCTTCAGCTAAAACATGCATGTGGAACCCAGAGTATGATCAACCATGTGAACGGGAGACGTGTTCAAATATGTCTCAGTTTTCCTCCCCTGGTACTCGGGTGCAACATTCCAGATGCTTTACTAACACTCTCCCCACTTGGAGAGTCAGTCCCTTTAACCTCCTGTTTGGCCCAGTTTGCAATTTCTGCGGAAGATGAACAGGAATAGCGAGAACCAATGAGAGGCTAGCTGGAGGTGTCTGGACGGGCAAATTTAACTCTCATTTCCCACCAGGAAGAGGAATTAACCAAAGGCTCAGCGTGCCGTGCCGGAACCAGATTAGGGCCTGAAGCCATCCTGCGGTGTTGCGGCCAGCTCACAAGAAAGCGAGTTGAAGAAAGGAGTTCAGGGGCACTGTAATTCACAAACCTGCAGAGTTATAAATGACAGCTATCGTCCAAAAATAGACTGAAGTAAGGCTGCCAAGAGGACTTGAAAGCGGGGCAGAATTGCAGGAAACCGATTTCAAGAGGTAGACTGGAATTGCATTGAAAGCATAGGAATAGAGGCAGAACGTACAAAATGATGCACTTGGCCAAAAAGGGCGTATGCGTTTTTTCCTGAATATATTCAGGAAAAAACGCATACGCCCTGTTTGGCCAACCAAGCAAGCTTGCAAAGGAAGTCTGCACTACAATGAAGTCTCACTTCCCCCCGGTCAAAAGGGCCATCTGAAAAAAGTGTAAAATCCAGAAAGGCAGGACAGGCCATGGAGAACTGGGAGCCTTGTTATGCTGATGGGCGGGATGTAAATTGCCAACAGACACTCGGGAGAAGTGTATGGTGTTTCCTGAAACATCTAAAAAACAAAGCAACAGAACCTAGGGCACTTCCACTTATGGTCCTATAGCTTAGGGAAATTAAAATCAAAAAGACACAGCCACCCCAAAGTTTGGAACGGCTCTGTTTACAAGAACCTCGTTTACAGTACAAGTTCAACATCGCAGAAAGTGAAAAATGGATAAAGAAGTTGTGGTATTTACTTACAAAGCAATATCACTCAGCAATGAAATCTGTGTCATCAGGCCCTTAGCAGCACAATGAGTGGATTCAGGTATGATGATTCTAACTGAAATAAGTCACACAGAAAAAGAAACATCATAAGATATCAGTAATACACGGAATGTAAACTTGGCTACACAGGAACTGAATTACAGAACAGAACAGGGTCTCAAATTTAGAAAACCAACTTATGCTTGCTTAAGGGGAAAGGTGAGTTGGGGTGCTGCATAAAACCAGAGATTGAAATGAGCACAGATAAAGTTCCTTAAGCCAAATATGGAATAGACAAGAGCTACTCCTTGCTCAACGAAATGGACTCAACACCGCATATTAAACGCCTAAGAATGTACCTGACTAGTAAGTATCTTAAAACCTATGGATTGCTATGTCTCCGAAAGAGAATCAAGCATGTGTACAGGGGCATAAACGCAGCAGTGATAGGATTGGGGAGGTTCGGTGAGCAAATGAAGACCCTTTGAAGTCATATTGCATGGTACCCATTCCACGGGTTTCAACTACCCAGGTTTTAGGTATTCTTCCTTCAGCTAAAACATGCATGTGGAACCCAAGTATGATCAACCATGTGAACGGGAGACGTGTTCAAATATGTCTCAGTTTTCCTCCCCTGGTACTCGGGTGCAACATTCCAGACGCTTTACTAACACTCTCCCCACTTGGAGAGTCAGTGTCTTTAACCTCCTATTTGGCCCAGTTTGCAATTTCTGCGGAAGATGAACAGGAATAGCGAGAACCAATGAGAGGCTAGCTGGAGGTGTCTGGACGGGCAAATTTAACTCTCATTTCCCACCAGGAAGAGGAATTAACCAAAGGCTCAGCGTGCCGTGCCGGAACCAGATTAGGGCCTGAAGCCATCCTGCGGTGTTGCGGCCAGCTCAAAAGAAAGCGAGTTGAAGAAAGGAGCTCAGGGGCACTGTAATTCACAAACCTGCAGAGTTATAAATGACAGCTATCGTCCAAAAATATACTGAAGTAAGGCTGCCAAGAGGACTTGAAAGCGGGGCAGAATTGCAGGAAACCGATTTCAGGAGGTAGACTGGAATTGCATTGAAAGCATAGGAAAAGAGGCAGAACGTCCACAATGATGCACTTGGCCAAAAAGGGCGTATGCGTTTTTTCCTGAATATATTCAGGAAAAAACGCATACGCCCTTTTTGGCCAACCAAGCAAGCTTGCAAAGGAAATCTGCACTACAATGAAGTCTCACTTCCCCCCGGTCAAAAGGGCCATCTGAAAAAAGTGTAAAATCCAGAAAGGCAGGACAGGCCATGGAGAACTGGGAGCCTTGTTATGCTGATGGGCGGGATGTAAATTGCCAACAGACACTCGGGAGAAGTGTATGGTGTTTCCTGAAACATCTAAAAAACAAAGCAACAGAGCCTAGGGCACTGCCACTTATGGTCCTATAGCTTAGGGAAATTAAAATCAAAAAGACACAGCCACCCCAAAGTTTGGGACGCCTCTGTTTACAAGAACCTCTTTTACAGTACAAGTTCAACATCGCAGAAAGTGAAAAATGGATAAAGAACTTGTGGTACTTACGTACAATGCAGTATCACTCAGCAATGAAATCTATGTCATCAGGCCCGTAGCAGCATAATGAGTAGATTCAGGTACGATGATTCTAACTGAAATAAGTCACACAGAAAAAGAAACATCATAAGATATCACTAATACACGGAATGTAAACTTGGCTACACAGGAACTGAATTCCAAAACAGAACAGGTTCTCAAATTTAGAAAACCAACTTATGCTTGCTTAAGGGGAAAGGTGAGTTGGGTTGCTGCATAAAACCAGAGATTGAAATGAGCACAGATAAAGTTCCTTAAGCCAAATATGGAATAGACAAGAGGTACTCCTTGCTCAACGAAATGGACTCAACACTGCATATTAAACACCTAAGAATGTACCTGACTAGTAAGTATCTTAAAACCTATGGATTGCTATGTCTCCGAAAGAGAATCAAGCATGTGTACAGGGGCATAAACGCAGCAGTGCTAGGATTGGAGAGGTTCGGTGAGCAAATGAAGACCCTTTGAAGTCATATTGCATGGTACCCATTCCACGGGTTTCAACTACCCAGGTTTAAGGTATTCTTCCTTCAGCTAAAACATGCATGTGGAACCTAGAGTATGATCAACCATGTGATCGGGAGACGTGTTCAAATATGTCTCAGTTTTCCTCCCCTGGTACTCGGGTGCAACATTCCAGACGCTTTACTAACACTCTCCCCACTTGGAGAGTCAGTCCCTTTAACCTCCTGTTTGGCCCAGTTTGCAATTTCTGCGGAAGATGAACAGGAATAGCGAGAACCAATGAGAGGCTAGCTGGAGGTGTCTGGACGGGCAAATTTAACTCTCATTTTCCACCAGGAAGAGGAATTAACCAAAGGCTCAGCATGCCGGGCCGGAACCAGATTAGGGCCTGAAGCCATCCTGCGGTGTTGCGGCCAGCTCACAAGAAAGCGAGTTGAAGAAAGGAGCTCAGGGGCACTGTAATTCACAAACCTGCAGAGTTATAAATGACAGCTATCGTCCAGAAATAGACTGAAGTAAGGCTGCCAAGAGGACTTGAAAGCGGGGCAGAATTGCAGGAAACCGATTTCAGGAGGTAGACTGGAATTGCATTGAAAGCATAGGAAAAGAGGCAGAACGTCCACAATGATGCACTTGGCCAAGAAGGGCGTATGCGTTTTTTCCTGAATATAATCAGGAAAAAACGCATACGCCCTTTTTGGCCAACCAAGCAAGCTTGCAAAGGAAATCTGCACTACAATGAAGTCTCACTTCCCCCCGGTCAAAACGGCCATCTGAAAAAAGTGTAAAATCCAGAAAGGCAGGACAGGCCATGGAGAACTGGGAGCCTTGTTATGCTGATGGGCGGGATGTAAATTGCCAACAGACACTCGGGAGAAGTGTATGGTGTTTCCTGAAACATCTAAAAAACAAAGCAACAGAGCCTAGGGCACTTCCACTTATGGTCCTATAGCTTAGGGAAATTAAAATCAAAAAGACACAGCCACCCCAAAGTTTGGAATGGCTCTGTTTACAAGAACCTCGTTTACAGTACAAGTTCAACATCGCAGAAAGTGAAAAATGGATAAAGAACTTGTGGTACTTACGTACAATGCAGTATCACTCAGCAATGAAATCTATGTCATCAGGCCCGTAGCAGCATAATGAGTAGATTCAGGTACGATGATTCTAACTGAAATAAGTCACACAGAAAAAGAAACATCATAAGATATCACTAATACACGGAATGTAAACTTGGCTACACAGGAACTGAATTCCAAAACAGAACAGGTTCTCAAATTTAGAAAACCAACTTATGCTTGCTTAAGGGGAAAGGTGAGTTGGGTTGCTGCATAAAACCAGAGATTGAAATGAGCACAGATAAAGTTCCTTAAGCCAAATATGGAATAGACAAGAGCTACTCCTTGTTCAACGAAATGGACTCAACACCGCATATTAAACGCCTAAGAATGTACCTGACTAGTAAGTATCTTAAAACCTATGGATTGCTATGTCTCCGAAAGAGAATCAAGCATGTGTACAGGGGCATAAACGCAGCAGTGATAGGATTGGAGAGGTTCGGTGAGCAAATGAAGACCCTTTGAAGTCATATTGCATGGTACCCATTCCACGGGTTTCAACTACCCAGGTTTTAGGTATTCTTCCTTCAGCTAAAACATGCATGTGGAACCCAGAGTATGATCAACCATGTGATCGGGAGATGTGTTCAAATATGTCTCAGTTTTCCTCCCCTGGTACTCGGGTGCAACATTCCAGACGCTTTACTAACACTCTCCCGACTTGGAGAGTCAGTGTCTTTAACCTCCTGTTTGGCCCAGTTTGCAATTTCTGCGGAAGATGAACAGGAATAGCGAGAACCAATGAGAGACTAGCTGGAGGTGTCTGGACGGGCAAATTTAACTCTCATTTCCCACCAGGTAGAGGAATTAACCAAAGGCTCAGCGTGCCGTGCCGGAACCAGATTAGGGCCTGAAGCCATCCTGCGGTGTTGCGGCCAGCTCACAAGAAAGCGAGTTGAAGAAAGGAGCTCAGGGGCACTGTAATTCACAAACCTGCAGAGTTATAAATGACAGCTATCGTCCAAAAATAGACTGAAGTAAGGCTGCCCAGAGGACTTGAAAGCGGGGCAGAATTGCAGGAAACCGATTTCAGGAGGTAGACTGGAATTGCATTGAAAGCATAGGAAAAGAGGCAGAACGTCCACAATGATGCACTTGGCCAAAAAGGGCGTATGCGTTTTTTCCTGAATATATTCAGGAAAAAACGCATACGCCCTTTTTGGCCAACCAAGCAAGCTTGCAAAGGAAATCTGCACTACAATGAAGTCTCACTTCCCCCCGGTCAAAAGGGCCATCTGAAAAAAGTGTAAAATCCAGAAAGGCAGGACAGGCCATGGAGAACTGGGAGCCTTGTTATGCTGATGGGCGGGATGTAAATTGCCAACAACCACTCGAGAGAAGTGTATGGTGTTTCCTGAAACATCTAAAAAACAAAGCAACAGAGCCTAGGGCACTTCCACTTATGGTCCTATAGCTTAGGGAAATTAAAATCAAAAAGACACAGCCACCCCAAAGTTTGGAACGGCTCTGTTTACAAGAACCTCGTTTACAGTACAAGTTCAACATCGCAGAAAGTGAAAAATGGATAAAGAAGTTGTGGTATTTACTTACAAAGCAATATCACTCAGCAATGAAATCTGTGTCATCAGGCCCTTAGCAGCACAATGAGTGGATTCAGGTATGATGATTCTAACTGAAATAAGTCACACAGAAAAAGAAACATCATAAGATATCAGTAATACACGGAATGTAAACTTGGCTACACAGGAACTGAATTACAGAACAGAACAGGGTCTCAAATTTAGAAAACCAACTTATTCTTGCTTAAGGGTAAAGGTGAGTTGGGGTGCTGCATAAAACCAGAGATTGAAATGAGCACAGATAAAGTTCCTTAAGTCAAATATGGAATAGACAAGAGCTACTCCTTGCTCAACGAAATGGACTCAACACCGCATATTAAACGCCTAAGAATGTACCTGACTAGTAAGTATCGTAAAACCTATGGATTGCTATGTCTCCAAAAGAGAATCAAGCATGTGTACAGGGGCATAAACGCAGCAGTGCTAGGATTGGAGAGGTTCGGTGAGCAAATGAAGACCCTTTGAAGTCATATTGCATGGTACCCATTCCACAGGTTTCAACTACCCAGGTTTAAGGTATTCTTCCTTCAGCTAAAACATGCATGTGGAACCTAGAGTATGATCAACCATGTGATCGGGAGACGTGTTCAAATATGTCTCAGTTTTCCTCCCCTGGTACTCGGGTGCAACATTCCAGACGCTTTACTAACACTCTCCCCACTTGGAGAGTCAGTCCCTTTAACCTCCTGTTTGGCCCAGTTTGCAATTTCTGCGGAAGATGAACAGGAATAGCGAGAACCAATGAGAGGCTAGCTGGAGGTGTCTGGACGGGCAAATTTAACTCTCATTTCCCACCAGGAAGAGGAATTAACCAAAGGCTCAGCATGCCGGGCCGGAACCAGATTAGGGCCTGAAGCCATCCTGCGGTGTTGCGGCCAGGTCACAAGAAAGCGAGTTGAAGAAAGGAGCTCAGGGGCACTGTAATTCACAAACCTGCAGAGTTATAAATGACAGCTATCGTCCAAAAATAGACTGAAGTAAGGCTGCCAAGAGGACTTGAAAGCGGGGCAGAATTGCAGGAAACCGATTTCAGGAGGTAGACTGGAATTGCATTGAAAGCATAGGAAAAGAGGCAGAACGTCCACAATGATGCACTTGGCCAAAAAGGGCGTATGCGTTTTTTCCTGAATATAATCAGGAAAAAACGCATACGCCCTTTTTGGCCAACCAAGCAAGCTTGCAAAGGAAATCTGCACTACAATGAAGTCTCACTTCCCCCCGGTCAAAAGGGCCATCTGAAAAAAGTGTAAAATCCAGAAAGGCAGGACAGGCCATGGAGAACTGGGAGCCTTGTTATGCTGATGGGCGGGATGTAAATTGCCAACAGACACTCAGGAGAAGTGTATGGTGTTTCCTGAAACATCTAAAAAACAAAGCAACAGAGCCTAGGGCACTTCCACTTATGGTCCTATAGCTTAGGGAAATTAAAATCAAAAAGACACAGCCACCCCAAAGTTTGGAACGGCTCTGTTTACAAGAACCTCGTTTACAGTACAAGTTCAACATCGCAGAAAGTGAAAAATGGATAAAGAAGTTGTGGTATTTACTTACAAAGCAATATCACTCAGCAATGAAATCTGTGTCATCAGGCCCTTAGCAGCACAATGAGTGGATTCAGGTATGATGATTCTAACTGAAATAAGTCACACAGAAAAAGAAACATCATAAGATATCAGTAATACACGGAATGTAAACTTGGCTACACAGGAACTGAATTACAGAACAGAACAGGGTCTCAAATTTAGAAAACCAACTTATTCTTGCTTAAGGGTAAAGGTGAGTTGGGGTGCTGCATAAAACCAGAGATTGAAATGAGCACAGATAAAGTTCCTTAAGTCAAATATGGAATAGACAAGAGCTACTCCTTGCTCAACGAAATGGACTCAACACCGCATATTAAACGCCTAAGAATGTACCTGACTAGTAAGTATCGTAAAACCTATGGATTGCTATGTCTCCAAAAGAGAATCAAGCATGTGTACAGGGGCATAAACGCAGCAGTGCTAGGATTGGAGAGGTTCGGTGAGCAAATGAAGACCCTTTGAAGTCATATTGCATGGTACCCATTCCACAGGTTTCAACTACCCATGTTTAAGGTATTCTTCCTTCAGCTAAAACATGCATGTGGAACCTAGAGTATGATCAACCATGTGATCGGGAGACGTGTTAAAATATGTCTCAGTTTTCCTCCCCTGGTACTCAGGTGCAACATTCCAGACGCTTTACTAACACTCTCCCCACTTGGAGAGTCAGTCCCTTTAACCTCCTGTTTGGCCCAGTTTGCAATTTCTGCGGAAGATGAACAGGAATAGCGAGAACCAATGAGAGGCTAGCTGGAGGTGTCTGGACGGGCAAATTTAACTCTCATTTCCCACCAGGAAGAGGAAATAACCAAAGGCTCAGCGTGCCGTACCGGAACCAGATTAGGGCCTGAAGCCATCCTGCGGTGTTGCGGCCAGCTCACAAGAAAGCGAGTTGAAGAAAGGAGCTCAGGGGCACTGTAATTCACAAACCTGCAGAGTTATAAATGACAGCTATCGTCCAAAAATAGACTGAAGTAAGGCTGCCAAGAGGACTTGAAAGCGGGGCAGAATTGCAGGAAACCGATTTCAGGAGGTAGACTGGAATTGCATTGAAAGCATAGGAAAAGAGGCAGAACGTCCACAATGATGCACTTGGCCAAAAAGGGCGTATGCGTTTTTTCCTGAATATATTCAGGAAAAAACGCATACGCCCTTTTTGGCCAACCAAGCAAGCTTGCAAAGGAAATCTGCACTACAATGAAGTCTCACTTCCCCCCGGTCAAAAGGGCCATCTGAAAAAAGTGTAAAATCCAGAAAGGCAGGACAGGCCATGGAGAACTGGGAGCCTTGTTATGCTGATGGGCGGGATGTAAATTGCCAACAACCACTCGGGAGAAGTGTATGGTGTTTCCTGAAACATCTAAAAAACAAAGCAACAGAGCCTAGGGCACTTCCAATTATGGTCCTATAGCTTAGGGAAAGTAAAATCAAAAAGACACAGCCACCCCAAAGTTTGGAACGGCTCTGTTTACAAGAACCTCGTTTACAGTACAAGTTCAACATCGCAGAAAGTGAAAAATGGATAAAGAACTTGTGGTACTTACGTACAATGCATTATCACTCAGCAATGAAATCTATGTCATCAGGCCCGTAGCAGCATAATGAGTAGATTCAGGTACGATGATTCTAACTGAAATAAGTCACACAGAGAAAGAAACATCATAAGATATCACTAATACACGGAATGTAAACTTGGCTACACAGGAACTGAATTCCAAAACAGAACAGGTTCTCAAATTTAGAAAACCAACTTATGCTTGCTTAAGGGGAAAGGTGAGTTGGGTTGCTGCATAAAACCAGAGATTGAAATGAGCACAGATAAAGTTCCTTAAGCCAAATATGGAATAGACAAGAGCTACTCCTTGCTCAACGAAATGGACTCAACACCGCATATTAAACGCCTAAGAATGTACCTGACTAGTAAGTATCTTAAAACCTATGGATTGCTATGTCTCCGAAAGAGAATCAAGCATGTGTAAAGGGGCATAAACACAGCAGTGATAGGATTGGAGAGGTTCGGTGAGCAAATGAAGACCCTTTGAAGTCATATTGCATGGTACCCATTCCACGGGTTTCAACTACCCACGTTTTAGGTATTCTTCCTTCAGCTAAAACATGCATGTGGAACCCAGAGTATGATCAACCATGTGATCGGGAGACGTGTTCAAATATGTCTCAGTTTTCCTCCCCTGGTACTCGGGTGCAACATTCCAGACGCTTTACTATCACTCTCCCCACTTGGAGAGTCAGCGCCTTTAACCTCCTGTTTGGCCCAGTTTGCAATTTCTGCGGAAGATGAACAGGAATAGCGAGAACCAATGAGAGGCTAGCTGGAGGTGTCTGGACGGGCAAATTTAACTCTCATTTCCCAACAGGAAGAGGAAATAACCAAAGGCTCAGCGTGCCGTACCGGAACCAGATTAGGGCCTGAAGTCATCCTGCGGTGTTGCGGCCAGCTCAAAAGAAACCGAGTTGAAGAAAGGAGCGCAGGGGCACTGTAATTCACAAACCTGCAGAGTTATAAATGACAGCTATCGTCCAAAAATAGACTGAAGTAAGGCTGCCCAGAGGACTTGAAAGCGGGGCAGAATTGCAGGAAACCGATTTCAGGAGGTAGACTGGAATTGCATTGAAAGCATAGGAAAAGAGGCAGAACGTCCACAATGATGCACTTGGCCAAAAAGGGCGTATGCGTTTTTTCCTGAATATATTCAGGAAAAAACGCATACGCCCTTTTTGGCCAACCAAGCAAGCTTGCAAAGGAAATCTGCACTACAATGAAGTCTCACTTCCCCCCAGTCAAAAGGGCCATCTGAAAAAAGTGTAAAATCCAGAAAGGCAGGACAGGCCATGGAGAACTGGGAGCCTTGTTATGCTGATGGGCGGGATGTAAATTGCCAACAGACACTCGGGAGAAGTGTATGGTGTTTCCTGAAACATCTAAAAAACAAAGCAACAGAGCCTAGGGCACTGCCACTTATGGTCCTATAGCTTAGGGAAATTAAAATCAAAAAGACACAGCCACCCCAAAGTTTGGGACGCCTCTGTTTACAACAACCTCGTTTACAGTACAAGTTCAACATCGCAGAAAGTGAAAAATGGATAAAGATGTTGTGGTATTTACTTACAAAGCAATATCACTCAGCAATGAAATCTATGTCATCAGGCCGTTAGCATCACAATGAGTGGATTCAGGTATGATGATTCTAACTGAAATAAGTCACACAGAAAAAGAAACATCATAAGATATCAGTAATACATGGAATGTAAACTTGGCTACACAGGAACTGAATTACAGAACAGAACAGGGTCTCAAATTTAGAAAACCAACTTATGCTTGCTTAAGGGTAAAGGTGAGTTGGGGTGCTGCATAAAACCAGAGATTGAAATGAGCACAGATAAAGTTCCTTAAGTCAAATATGGAATAGACAAGAGCTACTCCTTGCTCAACGAAATGGACTCAACACCGCATATTAAATGCCTAAGAATGTACCTGACTAGTAAGTATTGTAAAACCTATGGATTGCTATGTCTCCGAAAGAGAATCAAGCATGTGTACAGGGGCATAAACGCAGCAGTGATAGGATTGGAGAGGTTCGGTGAGCAAATGAAGACCCTTTGAAGTCATATTGCATGGTACCCATTCCACGGGTTTCAACTACCCAGGTTTTAGGTATTCTTCCTTCAGGTAAAACATGCATGTGGAACCCAGAGTATGATCAACCATGTGATCAGGAGACGTGTTCAAATATGTCTCAGTTTTCCTCCCCTGGTACTCGGGTGCAACATTCCAGACGCTTTACTAACACTCTCCCCACTTGGAGAGTCAGCGCCTTTAACCTCCTGTTTGGCCCAGTTTGCAATTTCTGCGGAAGATGAACAGGAATAGCGAGAACCAAT
The DNA here is from genome assembly GCF_951394435.1 of Stenella coeruleoalba. Lineage (NCBI taxonomy): Eukaryota > Metazoa > Chordata > Mammalia > Artiodactyla > Delphinidae > Stenella > Stenella coeruleoalba. The sequence goes on from NC_137153.1 coordinate 7,048,207, forward strand.
GAGAGGCTAGCTGGAGGTGTCTGGACGGGCAAATTTAACTCTCATTTCCCACCAGGAAGAGGAATTAACCAAAGGCTCAGCGTGCCGTACCGGAACCAGATTAGGGCCTGAAGCCATCCTGCGGTGTTGCGGCCAGCTCAAAAGAAAGCGAGTTGAAGAAAGGAGCTCAGGGGCACTGTAATTCACAAACCTGCAGAGTTATAAATGACAGCTATCGTCCAAAAATAGACTGAAGTAAGGCTGCCAAGAGGACTTGAAAGCGGGGCAGAATTGCAGGAAACCGATTTCAGGAGGTAGACTGGAATTGCATTGAAAGCATAGGAAAAGAGGCAGAACGTCCACAATGATGCACTTGGCCAAAAAGGGCGTATGCGTTTTTTCCTGAATATATTCAGGAAAAAACGCATACGCCCTTTTTGGCCAACCAAGCAAGCTTGCAAAGGAAATCTGCACTACAATGAAGTCTCACTTCCCCCCAGTCAAAAGGGCCATCTGAAAAAAGTGTAAAATCCAGAAAGGCAGGACAGGCCATGGAGAACTGGGAGCCTTGTTATGCTGATGGGCGGGATGTAAATTGCCAACAGACACTCGGGAGAAGTGTATGGTGTTTCCTGAAACATCTAAAAAACAAAGCAACAGAGCCTAGGGCACTGCCACTTATGGTCCTATAGCTTAGGGAAATTAAAATCAAAAAGACACAGCCACCCCAAAGTTTGGGACGCCTCTGTTTACAACAACCTCGTTTACAGTACAAGTTCAACATCGCAGAAAGTGAAAAATGGATAAAGATGTTGTGGTATTTACTTACAAAGCAATATCACTCAGCAATGAAATCTATGTCATCAGGCCGTTAGCATCACAATGAGTGGATTCAGGTATGATGATTCTAACTGAAATAAGTCACACAGAAAAAGAAACATCATAAGATATCAGTAATACATGGAATGTAAACTTGGCTACACAGGAACTGAATTACAGAACAGAACAGGGTCTCAAATTTAGAAAACCAACTTATGCTTGCTTAAGGGTAAAGGTGAGTTGGGGTGCTGCATAAAACCAGAGATTGAAATGAGCACAGATAAAGTTCCTTAAGTCAAATATGGAATAGACAAGAGCTACTCCTTGCTCAACGAAATGGACTCAACACCGCATATTAAATGCCTAAGAATGTACCTGACTAGTAAGTATTGTAAAACCTATGGATTGCTATGTCTCCGAAAGAGAATCAAGCATGTGTACAGGGGCATAAACGCAGCAGTGATAGGATTGGAGAGGTTCGGTGAGCAAATGAAGACCCTTTGAAGTCATATTGCATGGTACCCATTCCACGGGTTTCAACTACCCAGGTTTTAGGTATTCTTCCTTCAGGTAAAACATGCATGTGGAACCCAGAGTATGATCAACCATGTGATCAGGAGACGTGTTCAAATATGTCTCAGTTTTCCTCCCCTGGTACTCGGGTGCAACATTCCAGACGCTTTACTAACACTCTCCCCACTTGGAGAGTCAGCGCCTTTAACCTCCTGTTTGGCCCAGTTTGCAATTTCTGCGGAAGATGAACAGGAATAGCGAGAACCAATGAGAGGCTAGCTGGAGGTGTCTGGACGGGCAAATTTAACTCTCATTTCCCACCAGGAAGAGGAATTAACCAAAGGCTCAGCGTGCCGTGCCGGAACCAGATTAGGGCCTGAAGCCATCCTGCGGTGTTGCGGCCAGCTCAAAAGAAAGCGAGTTGAAGAAAGGAGCTCAGGGGCACTGTAATTCACAAACCTGCAGAGTTATAAATGACAGCTATCGTCCAAAAATAGACTGAAGTAAGGCTGCCAAGAGGACTTGAAAGCGGGGCAGAATTGCAGGAAACCGATTTCAGGAGGTAGACTGGAATTGCATTGAAAGCATAGGAAAAGAGGCAGAACGTCCACAATGATGCACTTGGCCAAAAAGGGCGTATGCGTTTTTTCCTGAATATATTCAGGAAAAAACACATACGCCCTTTTTGGCCAACCAAGCAAGCTTGCAAAGGAAATCTGCACTACAATGAAGTCTCACTTCCCCCCAGTCAAAAGGGCCATCTGAAAAAAGTGTAAAATCCAGAAAGGCAGGACAGGCCATGGAGAACTGGGAGCCTTGTTATGCTGATGGGCGGGATGTAAATTGCCAACAGACACTCGGGAGAAGTGTATGGTGTTTCCTGAAACATCTAAAAAACAAAGCAACAGAGCCTAGGGCACTGCCACTTATGGTCCTATAGCTTAGGGAAATTAAAATCAAAAAGACACAGCCACCCCAAAGTTTGGGACGCCTCTGTTTACAAGAACCTCTTTTACAGTACAAGTTCAACATCGCAGAAAGTGAAAAATGGATAAAGAAGTTGTGGTATTTACTTACAAAGCAATATCACTCAGCAATGAAATCTGTGTCATCAGGCCCTTAGCAGCACAATGAGTGGATTCAGGTATGATGATTCTAACTGAAGTAAGTCACACAGAAAAAGAAACATCATAAGATATCAGTAATACACGGAATGTAAACTTGGCTACACAGGAACTGAATTACAGAACAGAACAGGGTCTCAAATTTAGAAAACCAACTTATGCTTGCTTAAGGGTAAAGATGAGTTGGGGTGCTGCATAAAACCAGAGATTGAAATGAGCACAGATAAAGTTCCTTAAGTCAAATATGGAATAGACAAGAGCTACTCCTTGCTCAACGAAATGGACTCAACACCGCATATTAAACGCCTAAGAATGTACCTGACTAGTAAGTATCTTAAAACCTATGGATTGCTATGTCTCCGAAAGAGAATCAAGCATGTGTACAGGGGCATAAACGCAGCAGTGATAGGATTGGAGAGGTTCGGTGAGCAAATGAAGACCCTTTGAAGTCATATTGCATGGTACCCATTCCACAGGTTTCAACTACCCAGGTTTTAGGTATTCTTCCTTCAGCTAAAACATGCATGTGGAACCCAGAGTATGATCAACCATGTGATCGGGAGACGTGTTCAAATATGTCTCAGTTTTTGTACCCTGGTACTCGGGTGCAACATTCCAGACGCTTTACTAACACTCTCCCGACTTGGAGAGTCAGTGTCTTTAACCTCCTGTTTGGCCCAGTTTGCAATTTCTGCGGAAGATGAACAGGAATAGCGAGAACCAATGAGAGACTAGCTGGAGGTGTCTGGACGGGCAAATTTAACTCTCATTTCCCACCAGGAAGAGGAATTAACCAAAGGCTCAGCGTGCCGTGCCGGAACCAGATTAGGGCCTGAAGCCATCCTGCGGTGTTGCGGCCAGCTCACAAGAAAGCGAGTTGAAGAAAGGAGTTCAGGGGCACTGTAATTCACAAACCTGCAGAGTTATAAATGACAGCTATCGTCCAAAAATAGACTGAAGTAAGGCTGCCAAGAGGACTTGAAAGCGGGGCAGAATTGCAGGAAACCGATTTCAAGAGGTAGACTGGAATTGCATTGAAAGCATAGGAATAGAGGCAGAACGTACAAAATGATGCACTTGGCCAAAAAGGGCGTATGCGTTTTTTCCTGAATATATTCAGGAAAAAACGCATACGCCCTGTTTGGCCAACCAAGCAAGCTTGCAAAGGAAGTCTGCACTACAATGAAGTCTCACTTCCCCCCGGTCAAAAGGGCCATCTGAAAAAAGTGTAAAATCCAGAAAGGCAGGACAGGCCATGGAGAACTGGGAGCCTTGTTATGCTGATGGGCGGGATGTAAATTGCCAACAGACACTCGGGAGAAGTGTATGGTGTTTCCTGAAACATCTAAAAAACAAAGCAACAGAACCTAGGGCACTTCCACTTATGGTCCTATAGCTTAGGGAAATTAAAATCAAAAAGACACAGCCACCCCAAAGTTTGGAACGGCTCTGTTTACAAGAACCTCGTTTACAGTACAAGTTCAACATCGCAGAAAGTGAAAAATGGATAAAGAAGTTGTGGTATTTACTTACAAAGCAATATCACTCAGCAATGAAATCTGTGTCATCAGGCCCTTAGCAGCACAATGAGTGGATTCAGGTATGATGATTCTAACTGAAATAAGTCACACAGAAAAAGAAACATCATAAGATATCAGTAATACACGGAATGTAAACTTGGCTACACAGGAACTGAATTACAGAACAGAACAGGGTCTCAAATTTAGAAAACCAACTTATGCTTGCTTAAGGGGAAAGGTGAGTTGGGGTGCTGCATAAAACCAGAGATTGAAATGAGCACAGATAAAGTTCCTTAAGCCAAATATGGAATAGACAAGAGCTACTCCTTGCTCAACGAAATGGACTCAACACCGCATATTAAACGCCTAAGAATGTACCTGACTAGTAAGTATCTTAAAACCTATGGATTGCTATGTCTCCGAAAGAGAATCAAGCATGTGTACAGGGGCATAAACGCAGCAGTGATAGGATTGGGGAGGTTCGGTGAGCAAATGAAGACCCTTTGAAGTCATATTGCATGGTACCCATTCCACGGGTTTCAACTACCCAGGTTTTAGGTATTCTTCCTTCAGCTAAAACATGCATGTGGAACCCAAGTATGATCAACCATGTGAACGGGAGACGTGTTCAAATATGTCTCAGTTTTCCTCCCCTGGTACTCGGGTGCAACATTCCAGACGCTTTACTAACACTCTCCCCACTTGGAGAGTCAGTGTCTTTAACCTCCTATTTGGCCCAGTTTGCAATTTCTGCGGAAGATGAACAGGAATAGCGAGAACCAATGAGAGGCTAGCTGGAGGTGTCTGGACGGGCAAATTTAACTCTCATTTCCCACCAGGAAGAGGAATTAACCAAAGGCTCAGCGTGCCGTGCCGGAACCAGATTAGGGCCTGAAGCCATCCTGCGGTGTTGCGGCCAGCTCAAAAGAAAGCGAGTTGAAGAAAGGAGCTCAGGGGCACTGTAATTCACAAACCTGCAGAGTTATAAATGACAGCTATCGTCCAAAAATAGACTGAAGTAAGGCTGCCAAGAGGACTTGAAAGCGGGGCAGAATTGCAGGAAACCGATTTCAGGAGGTAGACTGGAATTGCATTGAAAGCATAGGAAAAGAGGCAGAACGTCCACAATGATGCACTTGGCCAAAAAGGGCGTATGCGTTTTTTCCTGAATATATTCAGGAAAAAACGCATACGCCCTTTTTGGCCAACCAAGCAAGCTTGCAAAGGAAATCTGCACTACAATGAAGTCTCACTTCCCCCCGGTCAAAAGGGCCATCTGAAAAAAGTGTAAAATCCAGAAAGGCAGGACAGGCCATGGAGAACTGGGAGCCTTGTTATGCTGATGGGCGGGATGTAAATTGCCAACAGACACTCGGGAGAAGTGTATGGTGTTTCCTGAAACATCTAAAAAACAAAGCAACAGAGCCTAGGGCACTGCCACTTATGGTCCTATAGCTTAGGGAAATTAAAATCAAAAAGACACAGCCACCCCAAAGTTTGGGACGCCTCTGTTTACAAGAACCTCTTTTACAGTACAAGTTCAACATCGCAGAAAGTGAAAAATGGATAAAGAACTTGTGGTACTTACGTACAATGCAGTATCACTCAGCAATGAAATCTATGTCATCAGGCCCGTAGTAGCATAATGAGTGGATTCAGGTACGATGATTCTATCTGAAATAAGTCACACAGAAAAAGAAACATCATAAGATATCACTAATACACGGAATGTAAACTTGGCTACACAGGAACTGCATTCCAAAACAGAACAGGGTCTCAAATTTAGAAAACCAACTTATGCTTGCTTAAGGGTAAAGGTGAGTTGGGGTGCTGCATAAAACCAGAGATTGAAATGAGCACAGATAAAGTTCCTTAAGCCAAATATGGAATAGACAAGAGCTACTCCTTGCTCAACGAAATGGACTCAAAACCCCATATTAAACCCCTAAGAATGTACCTGACTAGTAAGTATCTTAAAACCTATGGATTGCTATGTCTCCAAAAGAGAATCAAGCGTGTGTACAGGGGCATAAACGCAGCAGTGATAGGATTGGAGAGGTTCGGTGAGCAAATGAAGACCCTTTGAAGTCATATTGCATGGTACCCATTCCACGGGTCTCAACTCTCCAGGTTTAAGGTATTCTTCCTTCAGCTAAAACATGCATGTGGAACCCAGAGTATGATCAACCATGTGAACGGGAGACGTGTTCAAATATGTCTCAGTTTTCCTCCCCTGGTACTCGGGTGCAACATTCCAGATGCTTTACTAACACTCTCCCCACTTGGAGAGTCAGTCCCTTTAACCTCCTGTTTGGCCCAGTTTGCAATTTCTGCGGAAGATGAACAGGAATAGCGAGAACCAATGAGAGGCTAGCTGGAGGTGTCTGGACGGGCAAATTTAACTCTCATTTCCCACCAGGAAGAGGAATTAACCAAAGGCTCAGCGTGCCGGGCCGGAACCAGATTAGGGCCTGAAGCCATCCTGCGGTGTTGCGGCCAGCTCACAAGAAAGCGAGTTGAAGAAAGGAGTTCAGGGGCACTGTAATTCACAAACCTGCAGAGTTATAAATGACAGCTATCGTCCAAAAATAGACTGAAGTAAGGCTGCCAAGAGGACTTGAAAGCGGGGCAGAATTGCAGGAAACCGATTTCAAGAGGTAGACTGGAATTGCATTGAAAGCATAGGAATAGAGGCAGAACGTACAAAATGATGCACTTGGCCAAAAAGGGCGTATGCGTTTTTTCCTGAATATATTCAGGAAAAAACGCATACGCCCTGTTTGGCCAACCAAGCAAGCTTGCAAAGGAAGTCTGCACTACAATGAAGTCTCACTTCCCCCCGGTCAAAAGGGCCATCTGAAAAAAGTGTAAAATCCAGAAAGGCAGGACAGGCCATGGAGAACTGGGAGCCTTGTTATGCTGATGGGCGGGATGTAAATTGCCAACAGACACTCGGGAGAAGTGTATGGTGTTTCCTGAAACATCTAAAAAACAAAGCAACAGAACCTAGGGCACTTCCACTTATGGTCCTATAGCTTAGGGAAATTAAAATCAAAAAGACACAGCCACCCCAAAGTTTGGAACGGCTCTGTTTACAAGAACCTCGTTTACAGTACAAGTTCAACATCGCAGAAAGTGAAAAATGGATAAAGAAGTTGTGGTATTTACTTACAAAGCAATATCACTCAGCAATGAAATCTGTGTCATCAGGCCCTTAGCAGCACAATGAGTGGATTCAGGTATGATGATTCTAACTGAAATAAGTCACACAGAAAAAGAAACATCATAAGATATCAGTAATACACGGAATGTAAACTTGGCTACACAGGAACTGAATTACAGAACAGAACAGGGTCTCAAATTTAGAAAACCAACTTATGCTTGCTTAAGGGGAAAGGTGAGTTGGGGTGCTGCATAAAACCAGAGATTGAAATGAGCACAGATAAAGTTCCTTAAGCCAAATATGGAATAGACAAGAGCTACTCCTTGCTCAACGAAATGGACTCAACACCGCATATTAAACGCCTAAGAATGTACCTGACTAGTAAGTATCTTAAAACCTATGGATTGCTATGTCTCCGAAAGAGAATCAAGCATGTGTACAGGGGCATAAACGCAGCAGTGATAGGATTGGGGAGGTTCGGTGAGCAAATGAAGACCCTTTGAAGTCATATTGCATGGTACCCATTCCACGGGTTTCAACTACCCAGGTTTTAGGTATTCTTCCTTCAGCTAAAACATGCATGTGGAACCCAAGTATGATCAACCATGTGAACGGGAGACGTGTTCAAATATGTCTCAGTTTTCCTCCCCTGGTACTCGGGTGCAACATTCCAGACGCTTTACTAACACTCTCCCCACTTGGAGAGTCAGTGTCTTTAACCTCCTATTTGGCCCAGTTTGCAATTTCTGCGGAAGATGAACAGGAATAGCGAGAACCAATGAGAGGCTAGCTGGAGGTGTCTGGACGGGCAAATTTAACTCTCATTTCCCACCAGGAAGAGGAATTAACCAAAGGCTCAGCGTGCCGTGCCGGAACCAGATTAGGGCCTGAAGCCATCCTGCGGTGTTGCGGCCAGCTCAAAAGAAAGCGAGTTGAAGAAAGGAGCTCAGGGGCACTGTAATTCACAAACCTGCAGAGTTATAAATGACAGCTATCGTCCAAAAATATACTGAAGTAAGGCTGCCAAGAGGACTTGAAAGCGGGGCAGAATTGCAGGAAACCGATTTCAGGAGGTAGACTGGAATTGCATTGAAAGCATAGGAAAAGAGGCAGAACGTCCACAATGATGCACTTGGCCAAAAAGGGCGTATGCGTTTTTTCCTGAATATATTCAGGAAAAAACGCATACGCCCTTTTTGGCCAACCAAGCAAGCTTGCAAAGGAAATCTGCACTACAATGAAGTCTCACTTCCCCCCGGTCAAAAGGGCCATCTGAAAAAAGTGTAAAATCCAGAAAGGCAGGACAGGCCATGGAGAACTGGGAGCCTTGTTATGCTGATGGGCGGGATGTAAATTGCCAACAGACACTCGGGAGAAGTGTATGGTGTTTCCTGAAACATCTAAAAAACAAAGCAACAGAGCCTAGGGCACTGCCACTTATGGTCCTATAGCTTAGGGAAATTAAAATCAAAAAGACACAGCCACCCCAAAGTTTGGGATGCCTCTGTTTACAAGAACCTCTTTTACAGTACAAGTTCAACATCGCAGAAAGTGAAAAATGGATAAAGAACTTGTGGTACTTACGTACAATGCAGTATCACTCAGCAATGAAATCTATGTCATCAGGCCCGTAGTAGCATAATGAGTGGATTCACGTACGATGATTCTATCTGAAATAAGTCACACAGAAAAAGAAACATCATAAGATATCACTAATACACGGAATGTAAACTTGGCTACACAGGAACTGCATTCCAAAACAGAACAGGGTCTCAAATTTAGAAAACCAACTTATGCTTGCTTAAGGGTAAAGGTGAGTTGGGGTGCTGCATAAAACCAGAGATTGAAATGAGCACAGATAAAGTTCCTTAAGCCAAATATGGAATAGACAAGAGCTACTCCTTGCTCAACGAAATGGACTCAAAACCCCATATTAAACCCCTAAGAATGTACCTGACTAGTAAGTATCTTAAAACCTATGGATTGCTATGTCTCCAAAAGAGAATCAAGCGTGTGTACAGGGGCATAAACGCAGCAGTGATAGGATTGGAGAGGTTCGGTGAGCAAATGAAGACCCTTTGAAGTCATATTGCATGGTACCCATTCCACGGGTCTCAACTCTCCAGGTTTAAGGTATTCTTCCTTCAGCTAAAACATGCATGTGGAACCCAGAGTATGATCAACCATGTGAACGGGAGACGTGTTCAAATATGTCTCAGTTTTCCTCCCCTGGTACTCGGGTGCAACATTCCAGATGCTTTACTAACACTCTCCCCACTTGGAGAGTCAGTCCCTTTAACCTCCTGTTTGGCCCAGTTTGCAATTTCTGCGGAAGATGAACAGGAATAGCGAGAACCAATGAGAGGCTAGCTGGAGGTGTCTGGACGGGCAAATTTAACTCTCATTTCCCACCAGGAAGAGGAATTAACCAAAGGCTCAGCATGCCGGGCCGGAACCAGATTAGGGCCTGAAGCCATCCTGCGGTGTTGCGGCCAGGTCACAAGAAAGCGAGTTGAAGAAAGGAGCTCAGGGGCACTGTAATTCACAAACCTGCAGAGTTATAAATGACAGCTATCGTCCAAAAATATACTGAAGTAAGGCTGCCAAGAGGACTTGAAAGCGGGGCAGAATTGCAGGAAACCGATTTCAGGAGGTAGACTGGAATTGCATTGAAAGCATAGGAAAAGAGGCAGAACGTCCACAATGATGCACTTGGCCAAAAAGGGCGTATGCGTTTTTTCCTGAATATATTCAGGAAAAAACGCATACGCCCTTTTTGGCCAACCAAGCAAGCTTGCAAAGGAAATCTGCACGACAATGAAGTCTCACTTCCCCCCGGTCAAAAGGGCCATCTGAAAAAAGTGTAAAATCCAGAAAGGCAGGACAGGCCATGGAGAACTGGGAGCCTTGTTATGCTGATGGGCGGGATGTAAATTGCCAACAGACACTCGGGAGAAGTGTATGGTGTTTCCTGAAACATCTAAAAAACAAAGCAACAGAACCTAGGGCACTTCCACTTATGGTCCTATAGCTTAGGGAAATTAAAATCAAAAAGACACAGCCACCCCAAAGTTTGGAACGGCTCTGTTTACAAGAACCTCGTTTACAGTACAAGTTCAACATCGCAGAAAGTGAAAAATGGATAAAGAAGTTGTGGTATTTACTTACAAAGCAATATCACTCAGCAATGAAATCTGTGTCATCAGGCCCTTAGCAGCACAATGAGTGGATTCAGGTATGATGATTCTAACTGAAGTAAGTCACACAGAAAAAGAAACATCATAAGATATCAGTAATACACGGAATGTAAACTTGGCTACACAGGAACTGAATTACAGAACAGAACAGGGTCTCAAATTTAGAAAACCAACTTATGCTTGCTTAAGGGTAAAGATGAGTTGGGGTGCTGCATAAAACCAGAGATTGAAATGAGCACAGATAAAGTTCCTTAAGTCAAATATGGAATAGACAAGAGCTACTCCTTGCTCAACGAAATGGACTCAACACCGCATATTAAACGCCTAAGAATGTACCTGACTAGTAAGTATCTTAAAACCTATGGATTGCTATGTCTCCGAAAGAGAATCAAGCATGTGTACAGGGTCATGAACGCAGCAGTGATAGGATTGGAGAGGTTCGGTGAGCAAATGAGGACCCTTTGAAGTCATATTGCATGGTACCCATTCCACGGGTTTCAACTACCCAGGTTTTAGGTATTCTTCCTTCAGCTAAAACATGCATGTGGAACCCAGAGTATGATCAACCATGTGATCGGGAGACGTGTTCAAATATGTCTCAGTTTTCCTCCCCTGGTACTCGGGTGCAACATTCCAGATGCTTTACTAACACTCTCCCCACTTGGAGAGTCAGTCCCTTTAACCTCCTGTTTGGCCCAGTTTGCAATTTCTGCGGAAGATGAACAGGAATAGCGAGAACCAATGAGAGGCTAGCTGGAGGTGTCTGGACGGGCAAATTTAACTCTCATTTCCCACCAGGAAGAGGAATTAACCAAAGGCTCAGCGTGCCGTGCCGGAACCAGATTAGGGCCTGAAGCCATCCTGCGGTGTTGCGGCCAGCTCACAAGAAAGCGAGTTGAAGAAAGGAGTTCAGGGGCACTGTAATTCACAAACATGCAGAGTTATAAATGACAGCTATCGTCCAAAAATAGACTGAAGTAAGGCTGCCAAGAGGACTTGAAAGCGGGGCAGAATTGCAGGAAACCGATTTCAAGAGGTAGACTGGAATTGCATTGAAAGCATAGGAATAGAGGCAGAACGTACAAAATGATGCACTTGGCCAAAAAGGGCGTATGCGTTTTTTCCTGAATATATTCAGGAAAAAACGCATACGCCCTGTTTGGCCAACCAAGCAAGCTTGCAAAGGAAGTCTGCACTACAATGAAGTCTCACTTCCCCCCGGTCAAAAGGGCCATCTGAAAAAAGTGTAAAATCCAGAAAGGCAGGACAGGCCATGGAGAACTGGGAGCCTTGTTATGCTGATGGGCGGGATGTAAATTGCCAACAGACACTCGGGAGAAGTGTATGGTGTTTCCTGAAACATCTAAAAAACAAAGCAACAGAACCTAGGGCACTTCCACTTATGGTCCTATAGCTTAGGGAAATTAAAATCAAAAAGACACAGCCACCCCAAAGTTTGGAACGGCTCTGTTTACAAGAACCTCGTTTACAGTACAAGTTCAACATCGCAGAAAGTGAAAAATGGATAAAGAAGTTGTGGTATTTACTTACAAAGCAATATCACTCAGCAATGAAATCTGTGTCATCAGGCCCTTAGCAGCACAATGAGTGGATTCAGGTATGATGATTCTAACTGAAATAAGTCACACAGAAAAAGAAACATCATAAGATATCAGTAATACACGGAATGTAAACTTGGCTACACAGGAACTGAATTACAGAACAGAACAGGGTCTCAAATTTAGAAAACCAACTTATGCTTGCTTAAGGGGAAAGGTGAGTTGGGGTGCTGCATAAAACCAGAGATTGAAATGAGCACAGATAAAGTTCCTTAAGCCAAATATGGAATAGACAAGAGCTACTCCTTGCTCAACGAAATGGACTCAACACCGCATATTAAACGCCTAAGAATGTACCTGACTAGTAAGTATCTTAAAACCTATGGATTGCTATGTCTCCGAAAGAGAATCAAGCATGTGTACAGGGGCATAAACGCAGCAGTGATAGGATTGGGGAGGTTCGGTGAGCAAATGAAGACCCTTTGAAGTCATATTGCATGGTACCCATTCCACGGGTTTCAACTACCCAGGTTTTAGGTATTCTTCCTTCAGCTAAAACATGCATGTGGAACCCAAGTATGATCAACCATGTGAACGGGAGACGTGTTCAAATATGTCTCAGTTTTCCTCCCCTGGTACTCGGGTGCAACATTCCAGACGCTTTACTAACACTCTCCCCACTTGGAGAGTCAGTGTCTTTAACCTCCTATTTGGCCCAGTTTGCAATTTCTGCGGAAGATGAACAGGAATAGCGAGAACCAATGAGAGGCTAGCTGGAGGTGTCTGGACGGGCAAATTTAACTCTCATTTCCCACCAGGAAGAGGAATTAACCAAAGGCTCAGCGTGCCGTGCCGGAACCAGATTAGGGCCTGAAGCCATCCTGCGGTGTTGCGGCCAGCTCAAAAGAAAGCGAGTTGAAGAAAGGAGCTCAGGGGCACTGTAATTCACAAACCTGCAGAGTTATAAATGACAGCTATCGTCCAAAAATAGACTGAAGTAAGGCTGCCAAGAGGACTTGAAAGCGGGGCAGAATTGCAGGAAACCGATTTCAGGAGGTAGACTGGAATTGCATTGAAAGCATAGGAAAAGAGGCAGAACGTCCACAATGATGCACTTGGCCAAAAAGGGCGTATGCGTTTTTTCCTGAATATATTCAGGAAAAAACGCATACGCCCTTTTTGGCCAACCAAGCAAGCTTGCAAAGGAAATCTGCACTACAATGAAGTCTCACTTCCCCCCGGTCAAAAGGGCCATCTGAAAAAAGTGTAAAATCCAGAAAGGCAGGACAGGCCATGGAGAACTGGGAGCCTTGTTATGCTGATGGGCGGGATGTAAATTGCCAACAGACACTCGGGAGAAGTGTATGGTGTTTCCTGAAACATCTAAAAAACAAAGCAACAGAGCCTAGGGCACTGCCACTTATGGTCCTATAGCTTAGGGAAATTAAAATCAAAAAGACACAGCCACCCCAAAGTTTGGGACGCCTCTGTTTACAAGAACCTCTTTTACAGTACAAGTTCAACATCGCAGAAAGTGAAAAATGGATAAAGAACTTGTGGTACTTACGTACAATGCAGTATCACTCAGCAATGAAATCTATGTCATCAGGCCCGTAGTAGCATAATGAGTGGATTCAGGTACGATGATTCTATCTGAAATAAGTCACACAGAAAAAGAAACATCATAAGATATCACTAATACACGGAATGTAAACTTGGCTACACAGGAACTGCATTCCAAAACAGAACAGGGTCTCAAATTTAGAAAACCAACTTATGCTTGCTTAAGGGTAAAGGTGAGTTGGGGTGCTGCATAAAACCAGAGATTGAAATGAGCACAGATAAAGTTCCTTAAGCCAAATATGGAATAGACAAGAGCTACTCCTTGCTCAACGAAATGGACTCAAAACCCCATATTAAACCCCTAAGAATGTACCTGACTAGTAAGTATCTTAAAACCTATGGATTGCTATGTCTCCAAAAGAGAATCAAGCGTGTGTACAGGGGCATAAACGCAGCAGTGATAGGATTGGAGAGGTTCGGTGAGCAAATGAAGACCCTTTGAAGTCATATTGCATGGTACCCATTCCACGGGTCTCAACTCTCCAGGTTTAAGGTATTCTTCCTTCAGCTAAAACATGCATGTGGAACCCAGAGTATGATCAACCATGTGAACGGGAGACGTGTTCAAATATGTCTCAGTTTTCCTCCCCTGGTACTCGGGTGCAACATTCCAGATGCTTTACTAACACTCTCCCCACTTGGAGAGTCAGTCCCTTTAACCTCCTGTTTGGCCCAGTTTGCAATTTCTGCGGAAGATGAACAGGAATAGCGAGAACCAATGAGAGGCTAGCTGGAGGTGTCTGGACGGGCAAATTTAACTCTCATTTCCCACCAGGAAGAGGAATTAACCAAAGGCTCAGCATGCCGTGCCGGAACCAGATTAGGGCCTGAAGCCATCCTGCGGTGTTGCGGCCAGGTCACAAGAAAGCGAGTTGAAGAAAGGAGCTCAGGGGCACTGTAATTCACAAACCTGCAGAGTTATAAATGACAGCTATCGTCCAAAAATAGACTGAAGTAAGGCTGCCAAGAGGACTTGAAAGCGGGGCAGAATTGCAGGAAACCGATTTCAGGAGGTAGACTGGAATTGCATTGAAAGCATAGGAAAAGAGGCAGAACGTCCACAATGATGCACTTGGCCAAAAAGGGCGTATGCGTTTTTTCCTGAATATATTCAGGAAAAAACGCATACGCCCTTTTTGGCCAACCAAGCAAGCTTGCAAAGGAAATCTGCACGACAATGAAGTCTCACTTCCCCCCGGTCAAAAGGGCCATCTGAAAAAAGTGTAAAATCCAGAAAGGCAGGACAGGCCATGGAGAACTGGGAGCCTTGTTATGCTGATGGGCGGGATGTAAATTGCCAACAGACACTCGGGAGAAGTGTATGGTGTTTCCTGAAACATCTAAAAAACAAAGCAACAGAACCTAGGGCACTTCCACTTATGGTCCTATAGCTTAGGGAAATTAAAATCAAAAAGACACAGCCACCCCAAAGTTTGGAACGGCTCTGTTTACAAGAACCTCGTTTACAGTACAAGTTCAACATCGCAGAAAGTGAAAAATGGATAAAGAAGTTGTGGTATTTACTTACAAAGCAATATCACTCAGCAATGAAATCTGTGTCATCAGGCCCTTAGCAGCACAATGAGTGGATTCAGGTATGATGATTCTAACTGAAGTAAGTCACACAGAAAAAGAAACATCATAAGATATCAGTAATACACGGAATGTAAACTTGGCTACACAGGAACTGAATTACAGAACAGAACAGGGTCTCAAATTTAGAAAACCAACTTATGCTTGCTTAAGGGTAAAGATGAGTTGGGGTGCTGCATAAAACCAGAGATTGAAATGAGCACAGATAAAGTTCCTTAAGTCAAATATGGAATAGACAAGAGCTACTCCTTGCTCAACGAAATGGACTCAACACCGCATATTAAACGCCTAAGAATGTACCTGACTAGTAAGTATCTTAAAACCTATGGATTGCTATGTCTCCGAAAGAGAATCAAGCATGTGTACAGGGGCATGAACGCAGCAGTGATAGGATTGGAGAGGTTCGGTGAGCAAATGAGGACCCTTTGAAGTCATATTGCATGGTACCCATTCCACGGGTTTCAACTACCCAGGTTTTAGGTATTCTTCCTTCAGCTAAAACATGCATGTGGAACCCAGAGTATGATCAACCATGTGATCGGGAGACGTGTTCAAATATGTCTCAGTTTTTGTACCCTGGTACTCGGGTGCAACATTCCAGACGCTTTACTAACACTCTCCCGACTTGGAGAGTCAGTGTCTTTAACCTCCTGTTTGGCCCAGTTTGCAATTTCTGCGGAAGATGAACAGGAATAGCGAGAACCAATGAGAGACTAGCTGGAGGTGTCTGGACGGGCAAATTTAACTCTCATTTCCCACCAGGAAGAGGAATTAACCAAAGGCTCAGCGTGCCGTGCCGGAACCAGATTAGGGCCTGAAGCCATCCTGCGGTGTTGCGGCCAGCTCACAAGAAAGCGAGTTGAAGAAAGGAGCTCAGGGGCACTGTAATTCACAAACCTGCAGAGTTATAAATGACAGCTATCGTCCAAAAATAGACTGAAGTAAGGCTGCCCAGAGGACTTGAAAGCGGGGCAGAATTGCAGGAAACCGATTTCAGGAGGTAGACTGGAATTGCATTGAAAGCATAGGAAAAGAGGCAGAACGTCCACAATGATGCACTTGGCCAAAAAGGGCGTATGCGTTTTTTCCTGAATATATTCAGGAAAAAACGCATACGCCCTTTTTGGCCAACCAAGCAAGCTTGCAAAGGAAATCTGCACTACAATGAAGTCTCACTTCCCCCCGGTCAAAAGGGCCATCTGAAAAAAGTGTAAAATACAGAAAGGCAGGACAGGCCATGGAGAACTGGGAGCCTTGTTATGGTGATGGGTGGGATGTAAATTGCCAACAACCACTCGGGAGAAGTGTATGGTGTTTCCTGAAACATCTAAAAAACAAAGCAACAGAGCCTAGGGCACTTCCACATATGGTCCTATAGCTTAGGGAAATTAAAATCAAAAAGACACAGCCACCCCAAAGTTTGGGATGCCTCTGTTTACAGGAACCTCGTTTACAGTACAAGTTCAACATCGCAGAAAGTGAAAAATGGATAAAGAAGTTGTGGTATTTACTTACAAAGCAATATCACTCAGCAATGAAATCTGTGTCATCAGGCCCTTAGCAGCACAATGAGTGGATTCAGGTATGATGATTCTAACTGAAATAAGTCACACAGAAAAAGAAACATCATAAGATATCAGTAATACACGGAATGTAAACTTGGCTACACAGGAACTGAATTACAGAACAGAACAGGGTCTCAAATTTAGAAAACCAACTTATGCTTGCTTAAGGGGAAAGGTGAGTTGGGGTGCTGCATAAAACCAGAGATTGAAATGAGCACAGATAAAGTTCCTTAAGCCAAATATGGAATAGACAAGAGCTACTCCTTGCTCAACGAAATGGACTCAACACCGCATATTAAACGCCTAAGAATGTACCTGACTAGTAAGTATCTTAAAACCTATGGATTGCTATGTCTCCGAAAGAGAATCAAGCATGTGTACAGGGGCATAAACGCAGCAGTGATAGGATTGGAGAGGTTCGGTGAGCAAATGAAGACCCTTTGAAGTCATATTGCATGGTACCCATTCCACGGGTTTCAACTACCCACGTTTTAGGTATTCTTCCTTCAGCTAAAACATGCATGTGGAACCCAGAGTATGATCAACCATGTGAACGGGAGACGTGTTCAAATATGTCTCAGTTTTCCTCCCCTGGTACTCGGGTGCAACATTCCAGACGCTTTACTAACACTCTCCCCACTTGGAGAGTCAGTCCCTTTAACCTCCTGTTTGGCCCAGTTTGCAATTTCTGCGGAAGATGAACAGGAATAGCGAGAACCAATGAGAGACTAGCTGGAGGTGTCTGGACGGGCAAATTTAACTCTCATTTCCCACCAGGAAGAGGAAATAACCAAAGGCTCAGCGTGCCGTGCTGGAACCAGATTAGGGCCTGAAGCCATCCTGCGGTGTTGCGGCCAGGTCACAAGAAAGCGAGTTGAAGAAAGGAGCTCAGGGGCTCTGTAATTCACAAACCTGCAGAGTTATAAATGACAGCTATCGTCCAAAAATAGACTGAAGTAAGGCTGCCAAGAGGACTTCAAAGCAGGGCAGAATTGCAGGAAACCGATTTCAGGAGGTAGACTGGAATTGCATTGAATGCATAGGAAAAGAGGCAGAACGTCCACAATGATGCACTTGGCCAAAAAGTGCGTATGCGTTTTTTCCTGAATATATTCAGGAAAAAACGCATACGCCCTTTTTGGCCAACCAAGCAAGCTTGCAAAGGAAATCTGCACTACAATGAAGTCTCACTTCCCCCCGGTCAAAAGGGCCATCTGAAAAAAGTGTAAAATCCAGAAAGGCAGGACAGGCCATGGAGAACTGGGAGCCTTGTTATGGTGATGGGCGGGATGTAAATTGCCAACAACCACTCGGGAGAAGTGTATGGTGTTTCCTGAAACATCTAAAAAACAAAGCAACAGAGCCTAGGGCACTTCCACTTATGGTCCTATAGCTTAGGGAATTCAAAATCAAAAAGACACAGCCACCCCAAAGTTTGGAACGGCTCTGTTTACAAGAACCTCGTTTACAGTACAAGTTCAACATCGCAGAAAGTGAAAAATGGATAAAGAAGTTGTGGTATTTACTTACAAAGCAATATCACTCAGCAATGAAATCTGTGTCATCAGGCCCTTAGCAGCACAATGAGTGGATTCAGGTATGATGATTCTAACTGAAATAAGTCACACAGAAAAAGAAACATCATAAGATATCAGTAATACACGGAATGTAAACTTGGCTACACAGGAACTGAATTACAGAAAAGAACAGGGTCTCAAATTTAGAAAACCAACTTATGCTTGCTTAAGGGGAAAGGTGAGTTGGGGTGCTGCATAAAACCAGAGATTGAAATGAGCACAGATAAAGTTCCTTAAGCCAAATATGGAATAGACAAGAGCTACTCCTTGCTCAACGAAATGGACTCAACACCGCATATTAAACGCCTAAGAATGTACCTGACTAGTAAGTATCTTAAAACCTATGGATTGCTATGCATCCGAAAGAGAATCAAGCATGTGTACAGGGGCATAAACGCAGCAGTGATAGGATTGGAGAGGTTCGGTGAGCAAATGAAGACCCTTTGAAGTCATATTGCATGGTACCCATTCCACGGGTTTCAACTACCCAGGTTTTAGGTATTCTTCCTTCAGCTAAAACATGCATATGGAACCCAAGTATGATCAACCACGTGAACGGGAGACGTGTTCAAATATGTCTCAGTTTTCCTCCCCTGGTACTCGGGTGCAACATTCCAGACGCTTTACTAACACTCTCCCCACTTGGAGAGTCAGTCCCTTTAACCTCCTGTTTGGCCCAGTTTGCAATTTCTGCGGAAGATGAACAGGAATAGTGAGAGCCAATGAGAGGCTAGCTGGAGGTGTCTGGACGGGCAAATTTAACTCTCATTTCCCACCAGGAAGAGGAAATAACCAAAGGCTCAGCGTGCCGTGCTGGAACCAGATTAGGGCCTGAAGCCATCCTGCGGTGTTGCGGCCAGCTCACAAGAAAGCGAGTTGAAGAAAGGAGCTCAGGGGCACTGTAATTCACAAACCTGCAGAGTTATAAATGATAGCTATCGTCCAAAAATAGACTGAAGTAAGGCTGCCAAGAGGACTTGAAAGCGGGGCAGAATTGCAGGAAACCGATTTCAAGAGGTAGACTGGAATTGCATTGAAAGCATAGGAATAGAGGCAGAACGTCCAGAATGATGCACTTGGCCAAAAAGGGCGTATGCGTTTTTTCCTGAATATATTCAGGAAAAAATGCATACGCCCTGTTTGGCCAACCAAGCAAGCTTGCAAAGGAAGTCTGCACTACAATGAAGTCTCACTTCCCCCCGGTCAAAAGGGCCATCTGAAAAAAGTGTAAAATCCAGAAAGGCAGGACAGGCCATGGAGAACTGGGAGCCTTGTTATGCTGATGGGCGGGATGTAAATTGCCAACAGACACTCGGGAGAAGTGTATGGTGTTTCCTGAAACATCTAAAAAACAAAGCAACAGAGCCTAGGGCACTGCCACTTATGGTCCTATAGCTTAGGGAAATTAAAGTCAAAAAGACACAGCCACCCCAAAGTTTGGGACGCCTCTATTTACAAGAACCTCTTTTACAGTACAAGTTCAACATCGCAGAAAGTGAAAAATGGATAAAGAACTTGTGGTACTTACGTACAATGCAGTATCACTCAGCAATGAAATCTATGTCATCAGGCCCGTAGTAGCATAATGAGTGGATTCAGGTACGATGATTCTAACTGAAATAAGTCACACAGAAAAAGAAACATCATAAGATATCACTAATACACGGAATGTAAACTTGGCTACACAGGAACTGCATTCCAAAACAGAACAGGGTCTCAAATTTAGAAAACCAACTTATGCTTGCTTAAGGGTAAAGGTGAGTTGGGGTGCTGCATAAAACCAGAGATTGAAATGAGCACAGATAAAGTTCCTTAAGCCAAATATGGAATAGACAAGAGCTACTCCTTGCTCAACGAAATGGACTCAAAACCCCATATTAAACCCCTAAGAATGTACCTGACTAGTAAGTATCTTAAAACCTATGGATTGCTATGTCTCCAAAAGAGAATCAAGCGTGTGTACAGGGGCATAAACGCAGCAGTGATAGGATTGGAGAGGTTCGGTGAGCAAATGAAGACCCTTTGAAGTCATATTGCATGGTACCCATTCCACGGGTCTCAACTCTCCAGGTTTAAGGTATTCTTCCTTCAGCTAAAACATGCATGTGGAACCCAGAGTATGATCAACCATGTGAACGGGAGACGTGTTCAAATATGTCTCAGTTTTCCTCCCCTGGTACTCGGGTGCAACATTCCAGATGCTTTACTAACACTCTCCCCACTTGGAGAGTCAGTCCCTTTAACCTCCTGTTTGGCCCAGTTTGCAATTTCTGCGGAAGATGAACAGGAATAGCGAGAACCAATGAGAGGCTAGCTGGAGGTGTCTGGACGGGCAAATTTAACTCTCATTTCCCACCAGGAAGAGGAATTAACCAAAGGCTCAGCATGCCGGGCCGGAACCAGATTAGGGCCTGAAGCCATCCTGCGGTGTTGCGGCCAGGTCACAAGAAAGCGAGTTGAAGAAAGGAGCTCAGGGGTACTGTAATTCACAAACCTGCAGAGTTATAAATGACAGCTATCGTCCAAAAATATACTGAAGTAAGGCTGCCAAGAGGACTTGAAAGCGGGGCAGAATTGCAGGAAACCGATTTCAGGAGGTAGACTGGAATTGCATTGAAAGCATAGGAAAAGAGGCAGAACGTCCACAATGATGCACTTGGCCAAAAAGGGCGTATGCGTTTTTTCCTGAATATATTCAGGAAAAAACGCATACGCCCTTTTTGGCCAACCAAGCAAGCTTGCAAAGGAAATCTGCACGACAATGAAGTCTCACTTCCCCCCGGTCAAAAGGGCCATCTGAAAAAAGTGTAAAATCCAGAAAGGCAGGACAGGCCATGGAGAACTGGGAGCCTTGTTATGCTGATGGGCGGGATGTAAATTGCCAACAGACACTCGGGAGAAGTGTATGGTGTTTCCTGAAACATCTAAAAAACAAAGCAACAGAACCTAGGGCACTTCCACTTATGGTCCTATAGCTTAGGGAAATTAAAATCAAAAAGACACAGCCACCCCAAAGTTTGGAACGGCTCTGTTTACAAGAACCTCGTTTACAGTACAAGTTCAACATCGCAGAAAGTGAAAAATGGATAAAGAAGTTGTGGTATTTACTTACAAAGCAATATCACTCAGCAATGAAATCTGTGTCATCAGGCCCTTAGCAGCACAATGAGTGGATTCAGGTATGATGATTCTAACTGAAGTAAGTCACACAGAAAAAGAAACATCATAAGATATCAGTAATACACGGAATGTAAACTTGGCTACACAGGAACTGAATTACAGAACAGAACAGGGTCTCAAATTTAGAAAACCAACTTATGCTTGCTTAAGGGTAAAGATGAGTTGGGGTGCTGCATAAAACCAGAGATTGAAATGAGCACAGATAAAGTTCCTTAAGTCAAATATGGAATAGACAAGAGCTACTCCTTGCTCAACGAAATGGACTCAACACCGCATATTAAACGCCTAAGAATGTACCTGACTAGTAAGTATCTTAAAACCTATGGATTGCTATGTCTCCGAAAGAGAATCAAGCATGTGTACAGGGGCATAAACGCAGCAGTGATAGGATTGGAGAGGTTCGGTGAGCAAATGAGGACCCTTTGAAGTCATATTGCATGGTACCCATTCCATGGGTTTCAACTACCCAGGTTTTAGGTATTCTTCCTTCAGCTAAAACATGCATGTGGAACCCAGAGTATGATCAACCATGTGATCGGGAGACGTGTTCAAATATGTCTCAGTTTTTGTACCCTGGTACTCGGGTGCAACATTCCAGACGCTTTACTAACACTCTCCCGACTTGGAGAGTCAGTGTCTTTAACCTCCTGTTTGGCCCAGTTTGCAATTTCTGCGGAAGATGAACAGGAATAGCGAGAACCAATGAGAGACTAGCTGGAGGTGTCTGGACGGGCAAATTTAACTCTCATTTCCCACCAGGAAGAGGAATTAACCAAAGGCTCAGCGTGCCGTGCCGGAACCAGATTAGGGCCTGAAGCCATCCTGCGGTGTTGCGGCCAGCTCACAAGAAAGCGAGTTGAAGAAAGGAGCTCAGGGGCACTGTAATTCACAAACCTGCAGAGTTATAAATGACAGCTATCGTCCAAAAATAGACTGAAGTAAGGCTGCCCAGAGGACTTGAAAGCGGGGCAGAATTGCAGGAAACCGATTTCAGGAGGTAGACTGGAATTGCATTGAAAGCATAGGAAAAGAGGCAGAACGTCCACAATGATGCACTTGGCCAAAAAGGGCGTATACTTTTTTTCCTGAATATATTCAGGAAAAAACGCATACGCCCTTTTTGGCCAACCAAGCAAGCTTGCAAAGGAAATCTGCACTACAATGAAGTCTCACTTCCCCCCGGTCAAAAGGGCCATCTGAAAAAAGTGTAAAATCCAGAAAGGCAGGACAGGCCATGGAGAACTGGGAGCCTTGTTATGGTGATGGGTGGGATGTAAATTGCCAACAACCACTCGGGAGAAGTGTATGGTGTTTCCTGAAACATCTAAAAAACAAAGCAACAGAGCCTAGGGCACTTCCACTTATGGTCCTATAGCTTAGGGAAATTAAAATCAAAAAGACACAGCCACCCCAAAGTTTGGGATGCCTCTGTTTACAGGAACCTCGTTTACAGTACAAGTTCAACATCGCAGAAAGTGAAAAATGGATAAAGAAGTTGTGGTATTTACTTACAAAGCAATATCACTCAGCAATGAAATCTGTGTCATCAGGCCCTTAGCAGCACAATGAGTGGATTCAGGTATGATGATTCTAACTGAAATAAGTCACACAGAAAAAGAAACATCATAAGATATCAGTAATACACGGAATGTAAACTTGGCTACACAGGAACTGAATTACAGAACAGAACAGGGTCTCAAATTTAGAAAACCAACTTATGCTTGCTTAAGGGGAAAGGTGAGTTGGGGTGCTGCATAAAACCAGAGATTGAAATGAGCACAGATAAAGTTCCTTAAGCCAAATATGGAATAGACAAGAGCTACTCCTTGCTCAACGAAATGGACTCAACACCGCATATTAAACGCCTAAGAATGTACCTGACTAGTAAGTATCTTAAAACCTATGGATTGCTATGTCTCCGAAAGAGAATCAAGCATGTGTACAGGGGCATAAACGCAGCAGTGATAGGATTGGAGAGGTTCGGTGAGCAAATGAAGACCCTTTGAAGTCATATTGCATGGTACCCATTCCACGGGTTTCAACTACCCACGTTTTAGGTATTCTTCCTTCAGCTAAAACATGCATGTGGAACCCAGAGTATGATCAACCATGTGAACGGGAGACGTGTTCAAATATGTCTCAGTTTTCCTCCCCTGGTACTCGGGTGCAACATTCCAGACGCTTTACTAACACTCTCCCCACTTGGAGAGTCAGTCCCTTTAACCTCCTGTTTGGCCCAGTTTGCAATTTCTGCGGAAGATGAACAGGAATAGCGAGAACCAATGAGAGACTAGCTGGAGGTGTCTGGACGGGCAAATTTAACTCTCATTTCCCACCAGGAAGAGGAAATAACCAAAGGCTCAGCGTGCCGTGCTGGAACCAGATTAGGGCCTGATGCCATCCTGCGGTGTTGCGGCCAGGTCACAAGAAAGCGAGTTGAAGAAAGGAGCTCAGGGGCTCTGTAATTCACAAACTTGCAGAGTTATAAATGACAGCTATCGTCCAAAAATAGACTGAAGTAAGGCTGCCAAGAGGACTTCAAAGCAGGGCAGAATTGCAAGAAACCGATTTCAGGAGGTAGACTGGAATTGCATTGAATGCATAGGAAAAGAGGCAGAACGTCCACAATGATGCACTTGGCCAAAAAGTGCGTATGCGTTTTTTCCTGAATATATTCAGGAAAAAACGCATACGCCCTTTTTGGCCAACCAAGCAAGCTTGCAAAGGAAATCTGCACTACAATGAAGTCTCACTTCCCCCCGGTCAAAAGGGCCATCTGAAAAAAGTGTAAAATCCAGAAAGGCAGGACAGGCCATGGAGAACTGGGAGCCTTGTTATGCTGATGGGCGGGATGTAAATTGCCAACAACCACTCGGGAGAAGTGTATGGTGTTTCCTGAAACATCTAAAAAACAAAGCAACAGAGCCTAGGGCACTTCCACTTATGGTCCTATAGCTTAGGGAATTCAAAATCAAAAAGACACAGCCACCCCAAAGTTTGGAACGGCTCTGTTTACAAGAACCTCGTTTACAGTACAAGTTCAACATCGCAGAAAGTGAAAAATGGATAAAGAAGTTGTGGTATTTACTTACAAAGCAATATCACTCAGCAATGAAATCTGTGTCATCAGGCCCTTAGCAGCACAATGAGTGGATTCAGGTATGATGATTCTAACTGAAATAAGTCACACAGAAAAAGAAACATCATAAGATATCAGTAATACACGGAATGTAAACTTGGCTACACAGGAACTGAATTACAGAACAGAACAGGGTCTCAAATTTAGAAAACCAACTTATGCTTGCTTAAGGGGAAAGGTGAGTTGGGGTGCTGCATAAAACCAGAGATTGAAATGAGCACAGATAAAGTTCCTTAAGCCAAATATGGAATAGACAAGAGCTACTCCTTGCTCAACGAAATGGACTCAACACCGCATATTAAACGCCTAAGAATGTACCTGACTAGTAAGTATCTTAAAACCTATGGATTGCTATGCATCCGAAAGAGAATCAAGCATGTGTACAGGGGCATAAACGCAGCAGTGATAGGATTGGAGAGATTCGGTGAGCAAATGAAGACCCTTTGAAGTCATATTGCATGGTACCCATTCCACGGGTTTCAACTACCCAGGTTTTAGGTATTCTTCCTTCAGCTAAAACATGCATATGGAACCCAAGTATGATCAACCACGTGAACGGGAGACGTGTTCAAATATGTCTCAGTTTTCCTCCCCTGGTACTCGGGTGCAACATTCCAGACGCTTTACTAACACTCTCCCCACTTGGAGAGTCAGTCCCTTTAACCTCCTGTTTGGCCCAGTTTGCAATTTCTGCGGAAGATGAACAGGAATAGTGAGAGCCAATGAGAGGCTAGCTGGAGGTGTCTGGACGGGCAAATTTAACTCTCATTTCCCACCAGGAAGAGGAAATAACCAAAGGCTCAGCGTGCCGTGCCGGAACCAGATTAGGGCCTGAAGCCATCCTGCGGTGTTGCGGCCAGCTCACAAGAAAGCGAGTTGAAGAAAGGAGCTCAGGGGCACTGTAATTCACAAACCTGCAGAGTTATAAATGATAGCTATCGTCCAAAAATAGACTGAAGTAAGGCTGCCAAGAGGACTTGAAAGCGGGGCAGAATTGCAGGAAACCGATTTCAAGAGGTAGACTGGAATTGCATTGAAAGCATAGGAATAGAGGCAGAACGTACACAATGATGCACTTGGCCAAAAAGGGCGTATGCGTTTTTTCCTGAATATATTCAGGAAAAAACGCATACGCCCTGTTTGGCCAACCAAGCAAGCTTGCAAAGGAAGTCTGCACTACAATGAAGTCTCACTTCCCCCCGGTCAAAAGGGCCATCTGAAAAAAGTGTAAAATCCAGAAAGGCAGGACAGGCCATGGAGAACTGGGAGCCTTGTTCTGCTGATGGGCGGGATGTAAATTGCCAACAGACACTCGGGAGAAGTGTATGGTGTTTCCTGAAACATCTAAAAAACAAAGCAACAGAACCTAGGGCACTTCCACTTATGGTCCTATAGCTTAGGGAAATTAAAATCAAAAAGACACAGCCACCCCAAGGTTTGGAACGGCTCTTTTTACAAGAACCTCGTTTACAGTACAAGTTCAACATCGGAGAAAGTGAAAAATGGATAAAGAACTTGTGGTATTTACTTACAAAGCAATATCACTCAGCAATGAAATCTGTGTCATCAGGCCCTTAGCAGCACAATGAGTGGATTCAGGTATGATGATTCTAACTGAAATAAGTCACACAGAAAAGAAACATCATAAGATATCACTAATACACGGAATGTAAACTTGGCTACACAGGAACTGAATTCCAAAACAGAACAGTGTCTCAAATTTAGAAAACCAACTTATGCTTGCTTAAGGGGAAAGGTGAGTTGGGGTGCTGCATAAAACCAGAGATTGAAATGAGCACAGATAAAGTTCCTTAAGCCAAATATGGAATAGACAAGAGCTACTCCTTGCTCAACGAAATGGACTCAAAACCCCATATTAAACCCCTAAGAATGTACCTGACTAGTAAGTATCTTAAAACCTATGGATTGCTATGTCTCCAAAAGAGAATCAAGCGTGTGTACAGGGGCATAAACGCAGCAGTGATAGGATTGGAGAGGTTCGGTGAGCAAATGAAGACCCTTTGAAGTCATATTGCATGGTACCCATTCCACGGGTCTCAACTCTCCAGGTTTAAGGTATTCTTCCTTCAGCTAAAACATGCATGTGGAACCCAGAGTATGATCAACCATGTGAACGGGAGACGTGTTCAAATATGTCTCAGTTTTCCTCCCCTGGTACTCGGGTGCAACATTCCAGATGCTTTACTAACACTCTCCCCACTTGGAGAGTCAGTCCCTTTAACCTCCTGTTTGGCCCAGTTTGCAATTTCTGCGGAAGATGAACAGGAATAGCGAGAACCAATGAGAGGCTAGCTGGAGGTGTCTGGACGGGCAAATTTAACTCTCATTTCCCACCAGGAAGAGGAATTAACCAAAGGCTCAGCATGCCGGGCCGGAACAAGATTAGGGCCTGAAGACATCCTGCGGTGTTGCGGCCAGGTCACAAGAAAGCGAGTTGAAGAAAGGAGCTCAGGGGTACTGTAATTCACAAACCTGCAGAGTTATAAATGACAGCTATCGTCCAAAAATATACTGAAGTAAGGCTGCCAAGAGGACTTGAAAGCGGGGCAGAATTGCAGGAAACCGATTTCAGGAGGTAGACTGGAATTGCATTGAAAGCATAGGAAAAGAGGCAGAACGTCCACAATGATGCACTTGGCCAAAAAGGGCGTATGCGTTTTTTCCTGAATATATTCAGGAAAAAACGCATACGCCCTTTTTGGCCAACCAAGCAAGCTTGCAAAGGAAATCTGCACGACAATGAAGTCTCACTTCCCCCCGGTCAAAAGGGCCATCTGAAAAAAGTGTAAAATCCAGAAAGGCAGGACAGGCCATGGAGAACTGGGAGCCTTGTTATGCTGATGGGCGGGATGTAAATTGCCAACAGACACTCGGGAGAAGTGTATGGTGTTTCCTGAAACATCTAAAAAACAAAGCAACAGAACCTAGGGCACTTCCACTTATGGTCCTATAGCTTAGGGAAATTAAAATCAAAAAGACACAGCCACCCCAAAGTTTGGAACGGCTCTGTTTACAAGAACCTCGTTTACAGTACAAGTTCAACATCGCAGAAAGTGAAAAATGGATAAAGAAGTTGTGGTATTTACTTACAAAGCAATATCACTCAGCAATGAAATCTGTGTCATCAGGCCCTTAGCAGCACAATGAGTGGATTCAGGTATGATGATTCTAACTGAAGTAAGTCACACAGAAAAAGAAACATCATAAGATATCAGTAATACACGGAATGTAAACTTGGCTACACAGGAACTGAATTACAGAACAGAACAGGGTCTCAAATTTAGAAAACCAACTTATGCTTGCTTAAGGGTAAAGATGAGTTGGGGTGCTGCATAAAACCAGAGATTGAAATGAGCACAGATAAAGTTCCTTAAGTCAAATATGGAATAGACAAGAGCTACTCCTTGCTCAACGAAATGGACTCAACACCGCATATTAAACGCCTAAGAATGTACCTGACTAGTAAGTATCTTAAAACCTATGGATTGCTATGTCTCCGAAAGAGAATCAAGCATGTGTACAGGGGCATAAACGCAGCAGTGATAGGATTGGAGAGGTTCGGTGAGCAAATGAGGACCCTTTGAAGTCATATTGCATGGTACCCATTCCATGGGTTTCAACTACCCAGGTTTTAGGTATTCTTCCTTCAGCTAAAACATGCATGTGGAACCCAGAGTATGATCAACCATGTGATCGGGAGACGTGTTCAAATATGTCTCAGTTTTTGTACCCTGGTACTCGGGTGCAACATTCCAGACGCTTTACTAACACTCTCCCGACTTGGAGAGTCAGTGTCTTTAACCTCCTGTTTGGCCCAGTTTGCAATTTCTGCGGAAGATGAACAGGAATAGCGAGAACCAATGAGAGACTAGCTGGAGGTGTCTGGACGGGCAAATTTAACTCTCATTTCCCACCAGGAAGAGGAATTAACCAAAGGCTCAGCGTGCCGTGCCGGAACCAGATTAGGGCCTGAAGCCATCCTGCGGTGTTGCGGCCAGCTCACAAGAAAGCGAGTTGAAGAAAGGAGCTCAGGGGCACTGTAATTCACAAACCTGCAGAGTTATAAATGACAGCTATCGTCCAAAAATAGACTGAAGTAAGGCTGCCCAGAGGACTTGAAAGCGGGGCAGAATTGCAGGAAACCGATTTCAGGAGGTAGACTGGAATTGCATTGAAAGCATAGGAAAAGAGGCAGAACGTCCACAATGATGCACTTGGCCAAAAAGGGCGTATGCGTTTTTTCCTGAATATATTCAGGAAAAAACGCATACGCCCTTTTTGGCCAACCAAGCAAGCTTGCAAAGGAAATCTGCACTACAATGAAGTCTCACTTCCCCCCGGTCAAAAGGGCCATCTGAAAAAAGTGTAAAATCCAGAAAGGCAGGACAGGCCATGGAGAACTGGGAGCCTTGTTATGGTGATGGGTGGGATGTAAATTGCCAACAACCACTCGGGAGAAGTGTATGGTGTTTCCTGAAACATCTAAAAAACAAAGCAACAGAGCCTAGGGCACTTCCACTTATGGTCCTATAGCTTAGGGAAATTAAAATCAAAAAGACACAGCCACCCCAAAGTTTGGGATGCCTCTGTTTACAGGAACCTCGTTTACAGTACAAGTTCAACATCGCAGAAAGTGAAAAATGGATAAAGAAGTTGTGGTATTTACTTACAAAGCAATATCACTCAGCAATGAAATCTGTGTCATCAGGCCCTTAGCAGCACAATGAGTGGATTCAGGTATGATGATTCTAACTGAAATAAGTCACACAGAAAAAGAAACATCATAAGATATCAGTAATACACGGAATGTAAACTTGGCTACACAGGAACTGAATTACAGAACAGAACAGGGTCTCAAATTTAGAAAACCAACTTATGCTTGCTTAAGGGGAAAGGTGAGTTGGGGTGCTGCATAAAACCAGAGATTGAAATGAGCACAGATAAAGTTCCTTAAGCCAAATATGGAATAGACAAGAGCTACTCCTTGCTCAACGAAATGGACTCAACACCGCATATTAAACGCCTAAGAATGTACCTGACTAGTAAGTATCTTAAAACCTATGGATTGCTATGTCTCCGAAAGAGAATCAAGCATGTGTACAGGGGCATAAACGCAGCAGTGATAGGATTGGAGAGGTTCGGTGAGCAAATGAAGACCCTTTGAAGTCATATTGCATGGTACCCATTCCACGGGTTTCAACTACCCACGTTTTAGGTATTCTTCCTTCAGCTAAAACATGCATGTGGAACCCAGAGTATGATCAACCATGTGAACGGGAGACGTGTTCAAATATGTCTCAGTTTTCCTCCCCTGGTACTCGGGTGCAACATTCCAGACGCTTTACTAACACTCTCCCCACTTGGAGAGTCAGTCCCTTTAACCTCCTGTTTGGCCCAGTTTGCAATTTCTGCGGAAGATGAACAGGAATAGCGAGAACCAATGAGAGACTAGCTGGAGGTGTCTGGACGGGCAAATTTAACTCTCATTTCCCACCAGGAAGAGGAAATAACCAAAGGCTCAGCGTGCCGTGCTGGAACCAGATTAGGGCCTGATGCCATCCTGCGGTGTTGCGGCCAGGTCACAAGAAAGCGAGTTGAAGAAAGGAGCTCAGGGGCTCTGTAATTCACAAACTTGCAGAGTTATAAATGACAGCTATCGTCCAAAAATAGACTGAAGTAAGGCTGCCAAGAGGACTTCAAAGCAGGGCAGAATTGCAAGAAACCGATTTCAGGAGGTAGACTGGAATTGCATTGAATGCATAGGAAAAGAGGCAGAACGTCCACAATGATGCACTTGGCCAAAAAGTGCGTATGCGTTTTTTCCTGAATATATTCAGGAAAAAACGCATACGCCCTTTTTGGCCAACCAAGCAAGCTTGCAAAGGAAATCTGCACTACAATGAAGTCTCACTTCCCCCCGGTCAAAAGGGCCATCTGAAAAAAGTGTAAAATCCAGAAAGGCAGGACAGGCCATGGAGAACTGGGAGCCTTGTTATGCTGATGGGCGGGATGTAAATTGCCAACAACCACTCGGGAGAAGTGTATGGTGTTTCCTGAAACATCTAAAAAACAAAGCAACAGAGCCTAGGGCACTTCCACTTATGGTCCTATAGCTTAGGGAATTCAAAATCAAAAAGACACAGCCACCCCAAAGTTTGGAACGGCTCTGTTTACAAGAACCTCGTTTACAGTACAAGTTCAACATCGCAGAAAGTGAAAAATGGATAAAGAAGTTGTGGTATTTACTTACAAAGCAATATCACTCAGCAATGAAATCTGTGTCATCAGGCCCTTAGCAGCACAATGAGTGGATTCAGGTATGATGATTCTAACTGAAATAAGTCACACAGAAAAAGAAACATCATAAGATATCAGTAATACACGGAATGTAAACTTGGCTACACAGGAACTGAATTACAGAACAGAACAGGGTCTCAAATTTAGAAAACCAACTTATGCTTGCTTAAGGGGAAAGGTGAGTTGGGGTGCTGCATAAAACCAGAGATTGAAATGAGCACAGATAAAGTTCCTTAAGCCAAATATGGAATAGACAAGAGCTACTCCTTGCTCAACGAAATGGACTCAACACCGCATATTAAACGCCTAAGAATGTACCTGACTAGTAAGTATCTTAAAACCTATGGATTGCTATGCATCCGAAAGAGAATCAAGCATGTGTACAGGGGCATAAACGCAGCAGTGATAGGATTGGAGAGATTCGGTGAGCAAATGAAGACCCTTTGAAGTCATATTGCATGGTACCCATTCCACGGGTTTCAACTACCCAGGTTTTAGGTATTCTTCCTTCAGCTAAAACATGCATATGGAACCCAAGTATGATCAACCACGTGAACGGGAGACGTGTTCAAATATGTCTCAGTTTTCCTCCCCTGGTACTCGGGTGCAACATTCCAGACGCTTTACTAACACTCTCCCCACTTGGAGAGTCAGTCCCTTTAACCTCCTGTTTGGCCCAGTTTGCAATTTCTGCGGAAGATGAACAGGAATAGTGAGAGCCAATGAGAGGCTAGCTGGAGGTGTCTGGACGGGCAAATTTAACTCTCATTTCCCACCAGGAAGAGGAAATAACCAAAGGCTCAGCGTGCCGTGCCGGAACCAGATTAGGGCCTGAAGCCATCCTGCGGTGTTGCGGCCAGCTCACAAGAAAGCGAGTTGAAGAAAGGAGCTCAGGGGCACTGTAATTCACAAACCTGCAGAGTTATAAATGATAGCTATCGTCCAAAAATAGACTGAAGTAAGGCTGCCAAGAGGACTTGAAAGCGGGGCAGAATTGCAGGAAACCGATTTCAAGAGGTAGACTGGAATTGCATTGAAAGCATAGGAATAGAGGCAGAACGTACACAATGATGCACTTGGCCAAAAAGGGCGTATGCGTTTTTTCCTGAATATATTCAGGAAAAAACGCATACGCCCTGTTTGGCCAACCAAGCAAGCTTGCAAAGGAAGTCTGCACTACAATGAAGTCTCACTTCCCCCCGGTCAAAAGGGCCATCTGAAAAAAGTGTAAAATCCAGAAAGGCAGGACAGGCCATGGAGAACTGGGAGCCTTGTTCTGCTGATGGGCGGGATGTAAATTGCCAACAGACACTCGGGAGAAGTGTATGGTGTTTCCTGAAACATCTAAAAAACAAAGCAACAGAACCTAGGGCACTTCCACTTATGGTCCTATAGCTTAGGGAAATTAAAATCAAAAAGACACAGCCACCCCAAGGTTTGGAACGGCTCTTTTTACAAGAACCTCGTTTACAGTACAAGTTCAACATCGGAGAAAGTGAAAAATGGATAAAGAACTTGTGGTATTTACTTACAAAGCAATATCACTCAGCAATGAAATCTGTGTCATCAGGCCCTTAGCAGCACAATGAGTGGATTCAGGTATGATGATTCTAACTGAAATAAGTCACACAGAAAAGAAACATCATAAGATATCACTAATACACGGAATGTAAACTTGGCTACACAGGAACTGAATTCCAAAACAGAACAGTGTCTCAAATTTAGAAAACCAACTTATGCTTGCTTAAGGGGAAAGGTGAGTTGGGGTGCTGCATAAAACCAGAGATTGAAATGAGCACAGATAAAGTTCCTTAAGCCAAATATGGAATAGACAAGAGCTACTCCTTGCTCAACGAAATGGACTCAACACCCCATATTAAACGCCTAAGAATGTACCTGACTAGTAAGTATCTTAAAACCTATGGATTGCTATGTCTCCAAAAGAGAATCAAGCGTGTGTACAGGGGCATAAACGCAGCAGTGATAGGATTGGAGAGGTTCGGTGAGCAAATGAAGACCCTTTGAAGTCATATTGCATGGTACGCATTACACGGGTCTCAACTCTCCAGGTTTAAGGTATTCTTCCTTCAGCTAAAACATGCATGTGGAACCCAAGTATGATCAACCATGTGAACGGGAGACGTGTTCAAATATGTCTCAGTTTTCCTCCCCTGGTACTCGGGTGCAACATTCCAGACACTTTACTAACACTCTCCCCACTTGGAGAGTCAGCGCCTTTAACCTCCTGTTTGGCCCAGTTTGCAATTTCTGCGGAAGATGAACAGGAATAGCGAGAACCAATGAGAGACTAGCTGGAGGTGTCTGGACGGGCAAAATTAACTCTCATTTCCCACCAGGAAGAGGAATTAACCAAAGGCTCAGCGTGCCGTGCCAGAACCAGATTAGGGCCTGAAGCCATCCTGCGGTGTTGCGGCCAGGTCACAAGAAAGCGAGTTGAAGAAAGGAGCTCAGGGGCACTGTAATTCACAAACCTGCAGACTTATAAATGACAGCTATCGTCCAAAAATAGACTGAAGTAAGGCTGCCAAGAGGACTTGAAAGCGGGGCAGAATTGCAGGAAACCGATTTCAGGAGGTAGACTGGAATTGCATTGAAAGCATAGGAAAAGAGGCAGAACGTACACAATGATGCACTTGGCCAAAAAGGGCGTATGCGTTTTTTCCTGAATATATTCAGGAAAAAACGCATACGCCCTTTTTGGCCAACCAAGCAAGCTTGCAAAGGAAATCTGCACTACAATGAAGTCTCACTTCCCCCCGGTCAAAAGGGCCATCTGAAAAAAGTGTAAAATCCAGAAAGGCAGGACAGGCCATGGAGAACTGGGAGCCTTGTTATGCTGATGGGCGGGATGTAAATTGCCAACAACCACTCGGGAGAAGTGTATGGTGTTTCCTGAAACATCTAAAAAACAAAGCAACAGAGCCTAGGGCACTTCCACTTATGGTCCTATAGCTTAGGGAAATTAAAATCAAAAAGACACAGCCACCCCAAAGTTTGGGACGCCTCCGTTTATAAGAACCTCGTTTACCATACAAGTTCAATATCACAGAAAGTGAAAAATGGATAAAGAACTTGTGGTACTTACGTACAATGCAGTATCACTCAGCAATGAAATCTATGTCATCAGGCCCGTAGCAGCATAATGAGTGGATTCAGGTACGATGATTCTAACTGAAATAAGTCACACAGAAAAAGAAACATCATAAGATATCACTAATACACGGAATGTAAACTTGGCTACACAGGAACTGAATTACAGAACAGAACAGGGTCTCAAATTTAGAAAACCAACTTATGCTTGCTTAAGGGGAAAGGTGAGTTGGGGTGCTGCATAAAACCAGAGATTGAAATGAGCACAGATAATGTTCCTTAAGCCAAATATGGAATAGACAAGAGCTACTCCTTGCTCAACGAAATGGACTCAACACCGCATATTAAACGCCTAAGAATGTACCTGACTAGTAAGTATCTTAAAACCTATGGATTGCTATGTCTCCGAAAGAGAATCAAGCATGTGTACAGGGGCATAAACGCAGCAGTGATAGGATTGGAGAGGTTCGGTGAGCAAATGAAGACCCTTTGAAGTCATATTGCATGGTACCCATTCCACGGGTTTCAAATACCCAGGTTTAAGGTATTCTTCCTCAGCTAAAACATGCATGTGGAACCTAGAGTATGATCAACCATGTGATCGCGAGACGTGTTCAAATATGTCTCAGTTTTCCTCCCCTGGTACTCGGGTGCAACATTCCAGACGCTTTACTAACACTCTCCCGACTTGGAGAGTCAGTCCCTTTAACCTCCTGTTTGGCCCAGTTTGCAATTTCTGCGGAAGATGAACAGGAATAGCGAGAACCAATGAGAGACTAGCTGGAGGTGTCTGGACGGGCAAAATTAACTCTCATTTCCCACCAGGAAGAGGAATTAACCAAAGGCTCAGCGTGCCGTGCCAGAACCAGATTAGGGCCTGAAGCCATCCTGCGGTGTTGCGGCCAGGTCACAAGAAAGCGAGTTGAAGAAAGGAGCTCAGGGGCACTGTAATTCACAAACCTGCAGACTTATAAATGACAGCTATCGTCCAAAAATAGACTGAAGTAAGGCTGCCAAGAGGACTTGAAAGCGGGGCAGAATTGCAGGAAACCGATTTCAGGAGGTAGACTGGAATTGCATTGAAAGCATAGGAAAAGAGGCAGAACGTACACAATGATGCACTTGGCCAAAAAGGGCGTATGCGTTTTTTCCTGAATATATTCAGGAAAAAACGCATACGCCCTTTTTGGCCAACCAAGCAAGCTTGCAAAGGAAATCTGCACTACAATGAAGTCTCACTTCCCCCCGGTCAAAAGGGCCATCTGAAAAAAGTGTAAAATCCAGAAAGGCAGGACAGGCCATGGAGAACTGGGAGCCTTGTTATGCTGATGGGCGGGATGTAAATTGCCAACAACCACTCGGGAGAAGTGTATGGTGTTTCCTGAAACATCTAAAAAACAAAGCAACAGAGCCTAGGGCACTTCCACTTATGGTCCTATAGCTTAGGGAAATTAAAATCAAAAAGACACAGCCACCCCAAAGTTTGGGACGCCTCCGTTTATAAGAACCTCGTTTACCATACAAGTTCAATATCACAGAAAGTGAAAAATGGATAAAGAACTTGTGGTACTTACGTACAATGCAGTATCACTCAGCAATGAAATCTATGTCATCAGGCCCGTAGCAGCATAATGAGTGGATTCAGGTACGATGATTCTAACTGAAATAAGTCACACAGAAAAAGAAACATCATAAGATATCACTAATACACGGAATGTAAACTTGGCTACACAGGAACTGAATTACAGAACAGAACAGGGTCTCAAATTTAGAAAACCAACTTATGCTTGCTTAAGGGGAAAGGTGAGTTGGGGTGCTGCATAAAACCAGAGATTGAAATGAGCACAGATAATGTTCCTTAAGCCAAATATGGAATAGACAAGAGCTACTCCTTGCTCAACGAAATGGACTCAACACCGCATATTAAACGCCTAAGAATGTACCTGACTAGTAAGTATCTTAAAACCTATGGATTGCTATGTCTCCGAAAGAGAATCAAGCATGTGTACAGGGGCATAAACGCAGCAGTGATAGGATTGGAGAGGTTCGGTGAGCAAATGAAGACCCTTTGAAGTCATATTGCATGGTACCCATTCCACGGGTTTCAAATACCCAGGTTTAAGGTATTCTTCCTCAGCTAAAACATGCATGTGGAACCTAGAGTATGATCAACCATGTGATCGCGAGACGTGTTCAAATATGTCTCAGTTTTCCTCCCCTGGTACTCGGGTGCAACATTCCAGACGCTTTACTAACACTCTCCCGACTTGGAGAGTCAGTCCCTTTAACCTCCTGTTTGGCCCAGTTTGCAATTTCTGCGGAAGATGAACAGGAATAGCGAGAACCAATGAGAGACTAGCTGGAGGTGTCTGGACGGGCAAAATTAACTCTCATTTCCCACCAGGAAGAGGAATTAACCAAAGGCTCAGCGTGCCGTGCCAGAACCAGATTAGGGCCTGAAGCCATCCTGCGGTGTTGCGGCCAGGTCACAAGAAAGCGAGTTGAAGAAAGGAGCTCAGGGGCACTGTAATTCACAAACCTGCAGAGTTATAAATGACAGCTATCGTCCAAAAATAGACTGAAGTAAGGCTGCCAAGAGGACTTGAAAGCAGGGCAGAATTGCAGGAAACCGATTTCAGGAGGTAGACTGGAATTGCATTGAAAGCATAGGAAAAGAGGCAGAACGTCCACAATGATGCACTTGGCCAAAAAGGGCGTATGCGTTTTTTCCTGAATATATTCAGGAAAAAACGCATACGCACTTTTTGGCCAACCAAGCAAGCTTGCAAAGGAAATCTGCACTACAATGAAGTCTCACTTCCCCCCGGTCAAAAGGGCCATCTGAAAAAAGTGTAAAATCCAGAAAGGCAAGACAGGCCATGGAGAACTGGGAGCCTTGTTCTGCCGATGGGCGGGATGTAAATTGCCAACAACCACTCGGGAGAAGTGTATGGTGTTTCCTGAAACATCTAAAAAACAAAGCAACAGAACCTAGGGCACTTCCACTTATGGTCCTATAGCTTAGGGAAATTAAAATCAAAAAGACACAGCCACCCCAAAGTTTGGAACGGCTCTGTTTACAAGAACCTCGTTTACAGTACAAGTTCAACATCGGAGAAAGTGAAAAATGGATAAAGAACTTGTGGTATTTACTTACAAAGCAATATCACTCAGCAATGAAATCTGTGTCATCAGGCCCTTAGCAGCACAATGAGTGGATTCAGGTATGATGATTCTAACTGAAATAAGTCACACAGAAAAAGAAACATCATAAGATATCACTAATACACGGAATGTAAACTTGGCTACACAGGAACTGAATTCCAAAACAGAACAGTGTCTCAAATTTAGAAAACCAACTTATGCTTGCTTAAGGGGAAAGGTGAGTTGGGGTGCTGCATAAAACCAGAGATTGAAATGAGCACAGATAAAGTTCCTTAAGCCAAATATGGAATAGA
Source organism: Stenella coeruleoalba (assembly GCF_951394435.1). NCBI lineage: Eukaryota > Metazoa > Chordata > Mammalia > Artiodactyla > Delphinidae > Stenella > Stenella coeruleoalba. The sequence continues at coordinate 7,085,645 of NC_137153.1, forward strand.
CAAGAGCTACTCCTTGCTCAACGGAATGGACTCAACACCCCATATTAAACGCCTAAGAATGTACCTGACTAGTAAGTATCTTAAAACCTATGGATTGCTATGTCTCCAAAAGAGAATCAAGCGTGTGTACAGGGGCATAAACGCAGCAGTGATAGGATTGGAGAGGTTCGGTGAGCAAATGAAGACCCTTTGAAGTCATATTGCATGGTACGCATTACACGGGTCTCAACTCTCCAGGTTTAAGGTATTCTTCCTTCAGCTAAAACATGCATGTGGAACCCAAGTATGATCAACCATGTGAACGGGAGACGTGTTCAAATATGTCTCAGTTTTCCTCCCCTGGTACTCGGGTGCAACATTCCAGACGCTTTACTAACACTCTCCCCACTTGGAGAGTCAGCGCCTTTAACCTCCTGTTTGGCCCAGTTTGCAATTTCTGCGGAAGATGAACAGGAATAGCGAGAACCAATGAGAGGCTAGCTGGAGGTGTCTGGACGGGCAAATTTAACTCTCATTTCCCACCAGGAAGAGGAAATAACCAAAGGCTCAGCATGCCATACCGGAACCAGATTAGGGCCTGAAGACATCCTGCGGTGTTGCGGCCAGGTCACAAGAAAGCGAGTTGAAGAAAGGAGCTCAGGGGCACTGTAATTCACAAACCTGCAGAGTTATAAATGACAGCTATCGTCCAAAAATACACTGAAGTAAGGCTGCCAAGAGGACTTGAAAGCAGGGCAGAATTGAAGGAAACCGATTTCAGGAGGTAGACTGGAATTGCATTGAAAGCATAGGAAAAGAGGCAGAACGTACACAATGATGCACTTGGCCAAAAAGGGCGTATGCGTTTTTTCCTGAATATATTCAGGAAAAAACGCATACGCCCTTTTTGGCCAACCAAGCAAGCTTGCAAAGGAAATCTGCACTACAATGAAGTCTCACTTCCCCCCGGTCAAAAGGGCCATCTGAAAAAAGTGTAAAATCCAGAAAGGCAAGACAGGCCATGGAGAACTGGGAGCCTTGTTATGCTGATGGGCGGGATGTAAATTGCCAACAACCACTCGGGAGAAGTGTATGGTGTTTCCTGAAACATCTAAAAAACAAAGCAACAGAACCTAGGGCACTTCCACTTATGGTCCTATAGCTTAGGGAAATTAAAATCAAAAAGACACAGCCACCCCAAAGTTTGGAACGGCTCTGTTTACAAGAACCTCGTTTACAGTACAAGTTCAACATCGGAGAAAGTGAAAAATGGATAAAGAACTTGTGGTATTTACTTACAAAGCAATATCACTCAGCAATGAAATCTGTGTCATCAGGCCCTTAGCAGCACAATGAGTGGATTCAGGTATGATGATTCTAACTGAAATAAGTCACACAGAAAAAGAAACATCATAAGATATCACTAATACACGGAATGTAAACTTGGCTACACAGGAACTGAATTCCAAAACAGAACAGTGTCTCAAATTTAAAAAACCAACTTATGCTTGCTTAAGGGGAAAGGTGAGTTGGGGTGCTGCATAAAACCAGAGATTGAAATGAGCACAGATAAAGTTCCTTAAGCCAAATATGGAATAGACAAGAGCTACTCCTTGCTCAACGAAATGGACTCAACACCCCATATTAAACGCCTAAGAATGTACCTGACTAGTAAGTATCTTAAAACCTATGGATTGCTATGTCTCCAAAAGAGAATCAAGCGTGTGTACAGGGGCATAAACGCAGCAGTGATAGGATTGGAGAGGTTCGGTGAGCAAATGAAGACCCTTTGAAGTCATATTGCATGGTACGCATTACACGGGTCTCAACTCTCCAGGTTTAAGGTATTCTTCCTTCAGCTAAAACATGCATGTGGAACCCAAGTATGATCAACCATGTGAACGGGAGACGTGTTCAAATATGTCTCAGTTTTCCTCCCCTGGTACTCGGGTGCAACATTCCAGACGCTTTACTAACACTCTCCCCACTTGGAGAGTCAGCGCCTTTAACCTCCTGTTTGGCCCAGTTTGCAATTTCTGCGGAAGATGAACAGGAATAGCGAGAACCAATGAGAGGCTAGCTGGAGGTGTCTGGATGGGCAAATTTAACTCTCATTTCCCACCAGGAAGAGGAAATAACCAAAGGCTCAGCGTGCCGTACCGGAACCAGATTAGGGCCTGAAGACATCCTGCGGTGTTGCGGCCAGGTCACAAGAAAGCGAGTTGAAGAAAGGAGCTCAGGGGCACTGTAATTCACAAACCTGCAGACTTATAAATGACAGCTATCGTCCAAAAATATACTGAAGTAAGGCTGCCAAGAGGACTTGAAAGCGGGGCAGAATTGCAGGAAACCGATTTCAGGAGGTAGACTGGAATTGCATTGAAAGCATAGGAAAAGAGGCAGAACGTCCACAATGATGCACTTGGCCAAAAAGGGCGTATGCGTTTTTTCCTGAATATATTCAGGAAAAAACGCATACGCCCTTTTTGGCCAACCAAGCAAGCTTGCAAAGGAAATCTGCACTACAATGAAGTCTCACTTCCCCCCGGGCAAAAGGGCCATCTGAAAAAAGTGTAAAATCCAGAAAGGCAGGACAGGCCATGGAGAACTGGGAGCCTTGTTATGCTGATGGGCGGGATGTAAATTGCCAAAAACCACTCGGGAGAAGTGTATGGTGTTTCCTGAAACATCTAAAAAACAAAGCAACAGAGCCTAGGGCACTGCCACTTATGGTCCTATAGCTTAGGGAAATTAAAATCAAAAAGACACAGCCACCCCAAAGTTTGGGACGCCTCCGTTTATAAGAACCTCGTTTACCATACAAGTTCAATATCACAGAAAGTGAAAAATGGATAAAGAACTTGTGGTACTTACGTACAATGCAGTATCACTCAGCAATGAAATCTATGTCATCAGGCCTGTAGCAGCATAATGAGTGGATTCAGGTACGATGATTCTAACTGAAATAAGTCACACAGAAAAAGAAACATCATAAGATATCACTAATACACGGAATGTAAACTTGGCTACACAGGAACTGAATTACAGAACAGAACAGGGTCTCAAATTTAGAAAACCAACTTATGCTTGCTTAAGGGGAAAGGTGAGTTGGGGTGCTGCATAAAACCAGAGATTGAAATGAGCACAGATAAAGTTCCTTAAGCCAAATATGGAATAGACAAGAGCTACTCCTTGCTCAACGAAATGGACTCAACACCGCATATTAAACGCCTAAGAATGTACCTGACTAGTAAGTATCTTAAAACCTATGGATTGCTATGTCTCCGAAAGAGAATCAAGCATGTGTACAGGGGCATAAACGCAGCAGTGATAGGATTGGAGATGTTCGGTGAGCAAATGAAGACCCTTTGAAGTCATATTGCATGGTACCCATTCCACGGGTTTCAAATACCCAGGTTTAAGGTATTCTTCCTCAGCTAAAACATGCATGTGGAACCTAGAGTATGATCAACCATGTGATCGGGAGACGTGTTCAAATATGTCTCAGTTTTCCTCCCCTGGTACTTGGGTGCAACATTCCAGACGCTTTACTAACACTCTCCCGACTTGGAGAGTCAGTCCCTTTAACCTCCTGTTTGGCACAGTTTGCAATTTCTGCGGAAGATGAACAGGAATAGCGAGAACCAATGAGAGACTAGCTGGAGGTGTCTGGACGGGCAAAATTAACTCTCATTTCCCACCAGGAAGAGGAATTAACCAAAGGCTCAGCGTGCCGTGCCAGAACCAGATTAGGGCCTGAAGACATCTTGTGGTGTTGCGGCCAGGTCACAAGAAAGCGAGTTGAAGAAAGGAGCTCAGGGGCACTGTAATTCACAAACCTGCAGACTTATAAATGACAGCTATCGTCCAAAAATAGACTGAAGTAAGGCTGCCAAGAGGACTTGAAAGCGGGGCAGAATTGCAGGAAACCGATTTCAGGAGGTAGACTGGAATTGCATTGAAAGCATAGGAAAAGAGGCAGAACGTCCAGAATGATGCACTTGGCCAAAAAGGGCGTATGCGTTTTTTCCTGAATATATTCAGGAAAAATCGCATACGCCCTTTTTGGCCAACCAAGCAAGCTTGCAAAGGAAATCTGCACTACAATGAAGTCTCACTTCCCCCCGGTCAAAAGGGCCATCTGAAAAAAGTGTAAAATCCAGAAAGGCAAGACAGGCCATGGAGAACTGGGAGCCTTGTTATGCTGATGGGCGGGATGTAAATTGCCAACAACCACTCGGGAGAAGTGTATGGTGTTTCCTGAAACATCTAAAAAACAAAGCAACAGAACCTAGGGCACTTCCACTTATGGTCCTATAGCTTAGGGAAATTAAAATCAAAAAGACACAGCCACCCCAAAGTTTGGAACGGCTCTGTTTACAAGAACCTCATTTACAGTACAAGTTCAACATCGGAGAAAGTGAAAAATGGATAAAGAACTTGTGGTATTTACTTACAAAGCAATATCACTCAGCAATGAAATCTGTGTCATCAGGCCCTTAGCAGCACAATGAGTGGATTCAGGTATGATGATTCTAACTGAAATAAGTCACACAGAAAAAGAAACATCATAAGATATCACTAATACACGGAATGTAAACTTGGCTACACAGGAACTGAATTCCAAAACAGAACAGTGTCTCAAATTTAAAAAACCAACTTATGCTTGCTTAAGGGGAAAGGTGAGTTGGGGTGCTGCATAAAACCAGAGATTGAAATGAGCACAGATAAAGTTCCTTAAGCCAAATATGGAATAGACAAGAGCTACTCCTTGCTCAAAGAAATGGACTCAACACCCCATATTAAACGCCTAAGAATGTACCTGACTAGTAAGTATCTTAAAACCTATGGATTGCTATGTCTCCAAAAGAGAATCAAGCGTGTGTACAGGGGCATAAACGCAGCAGTGATAGGATTGGAGAGGTTCGGTGAGCAAATGAAGACCCTTTGAAGTCATATTGCATGGTACGCATTACACGGGTCTCAACTATCCAGGTTTAAGGTATTCTTCCTTCAGCTAAAACATGCATGTGGAACCCAAGTATGATCAACCATGTGAACGGGAGACGTGTTCAAATATGTCTCAGATTTCCTCCCCTGGTACTCGGGTGCAACATTCCAGACGCTTTACTAACACTCTCCCCACTTGGAGAGTCAGCACCTTTAACCTCCTGTTTGGCCCAGTTTGCAATTTCTGCGGAAGATGAACAGGAATAGCGAGAACCAATGAGAGGCTAGCTGGAGGTGTCTGGATGGGCAAATTTAACTCTCATTTCCCACCAGGAAGAGGAAATAACCAAAGGCTCAGCGTGCCGTACCGGAACCAGATTAGGGCCTGAAGACATCTTGCGGTGTTGCGGCCAGGTCACAAGAAAGCGAGTTGAAGAAAGGAGCTCAGGGGCACTGTAATTCACAAACCTGCAGAGTTATAAATGACAGCTATCGTCCAAAAATAGACTGAAGTAAGGCTGCCAAGAGGACTTGAAAGCGGGGCAGAATTGCAGGAAACCGATTTCAGGAGGTAGACTGGAATTGCATTGAAAGCATAGGAAAAGAGGCAGAACGTCCACAATGATGCACTTGGCCAAAAAGGGCGTATGCGTTTTTTCCTGAATATATTCAGGAAAAAACGCATACGCCCTTTTTGGCCAACCAAGCAAGCTTGCAAAGGAAATCTGCACTACAATGAAGTCTCACTTCCCCCCGGTCAAAAGGGCCATCTGAAAAAAGTGTAAAATCCAGAAAGGCAGGACAGGCCATGGAGAACTGGGAGCCTTGTTATGCTGATGGGCGGGATGTAAATTGCCAACAACCACTCGGGAGAAGTGTATGATGTTTCCTGAAACATCTAAAAAACAAAGCAACAGAGCCTAGGGCACTGCCACTTATGGTCCTATAGCTTAGGGAAATTAAAATCAAAAAGACACAGCCACCCCAAAGTTTGGGACGCCTCTGTTTACAAGAACCTCGTTTACAGTACAAGTTCAACATCGCAGAAAGTGAAAAATGGATAAAGAAATTGTGGTATTTACTTACAAAGCAATATCACTCAGCAATGAAATCTGTGTCATCAGGCCCATAGCAGCACAATGAGTGGATTCAGGTATGATGATTCTAACTGAAATAAGTCACACAGAAAAGAAACATCATAAGATATCAGTAATACACGGAATATAAACTTGGCTACACAGGAACTGAATTACAGAACAGAACAGGGTCTCAAATTTAGAAAACCAACTTATGCTTGCTTAAGGGTAAAGGTGAGTTGGGGTGCTGCATAAAACCAGAGATTGAAATGAGCACAGATAAAGTTCCTTAAGCCAAATATGGAATAGACAAGAGCTACTCCTTGCTCAACGAAATGGACTCAACACCGCATATTAAACGCCTAAGAATGTACCTGACTAGTAAGTATCTTAAAACCTATAGATTGCTATGTCTCCGAAAGAGAATCAAGCATGTGTACAGGGGCATAAACGCAGCAGTGATAGGATTGGAGAGGTTCAGTGAGCAAATGAAGACCCTTTGAAGTCATATTGCATGGTACCCATTCCACGGGTTTCAACTACCCAGATTTTAGGTATTCTTCCTTCAGCTAAAACATGCATGTGGAACCCAGAGTACGATCAACCATGTGATCGGGAGACGTGTTCAAATATGTCTCAGTTTTCCTCCCCTGATACTCGGGTGCAACATTCCAGACGCTTTACTAACACTCTCCCCACTTGGAGAGTCAGCGCCTTTAACCTCCTGTTTGGCCCAGTTTGCAATTTCTGCGGAAGATGAACAGGAATAGCGAGAACCAATGAGAGACTAGCTGGAGGTGTCTGGACGGGCAAATTTAACTCTCATTTCCCACCAGGAAGAGGAAATAACCAGAGGGTCAGCGTGCCATGCCGGAACAAGATTAGGGCCTGAAGCCATCCTGCGGTGTTGCGGCCATGTCACAAGAAAGCAAGTTGAAGAAAGGAGCTCAGGGGCACTGTAATTCACAAACCTGCAGAGTTATAAATGACAGCTATCGTCCAAAAATAGACTGAAGTAAGGCTGCCAAGAGGACTTGAAAGCGGGGCAGAATTGCAGGAAACCGATTTCAGGAGGTAGACTGGAATTGCATTGAAAGCATAGGAAAAGAGGCAGAACGTCCACAATGATGCACTTGGCCAAAAAGGGCGTATGCGTTTTTTCCTGAATATATTCAGGAAAAAACGCATACGCCCTTTTTGGCCAACCAAGCAAGCTTGCAAAGGAAATCTGCACTACAATGAAGTCTCACTTCCCCCTGGTCAAAAGGGCCATCTGAAAAAAGTGTAAAATCCAGAAAGGCAGGACAGGCCATGGAGAACTGGGAGCCTTGTTATGCTGATGGGCGGGATGTAAATTGTCAACAACCACTCGGGAGAAGTGTATGGTGTTTCCTGAAACATCTAAAAAACAAAGCAACAGAGCCTAGGGCACTTCCACTTATGGTCCTATAGCTTAGGGAAATTAAAATCAAAAAGACACAGCCACCCCAAAGTTTGGGACGCCTCTGTTTACAAGAACCTCGTTTACCGTACAAGTTCAATATCAAAGAAAGTGAAAAATGGATAAAGAACTTGTGGTACTTACGTACAATGCAGTATCACTCAGCAATGAAATCTATGTCATCAGGCCCGTAGCAGCATAATGAGTAGATTCAGGTACGATGATTCTAACTGAAATAAGTCACACAGAAAAAGAAACATCATAAGATATCAGTAATACACGGAATGTAAACTTGGCTACACAGGAACTGAATTACAGAACAGAACAGGTTCTCAAATTTAGAAAACCAACTTATGCTTGCTTAAGGGGAAAGGTGAGTTGGGGTGCTGCATAAAACCAGAGATTGAAATGAGCACAGATAAAATTCCTTAAGCCAAATATGGAATAGACAAGAGCTACTCCTTGCTCAACGAAATGGACTCAACACCGCATATTAAACGCCTAAGAATGTACCTGACTAGTAAGTATCTTAAAACCTATGGATTGCTATGTCTCCGAAAGAGAATCAAGCATGTGTACAGGGGCATAAACGCAGCAGTGATAGGATTGGAGAGGTTCGGTGAGCAAATGAAGACCCTTTGAAGTCATATTGCATGGTACCCATTCCACGGGTTTCAACTACCCAGGTTTTAGGTATTCTTCCTTCAGCTAAAACATGCATGTGGAACCCAGAGTATGATCAACCGTGTGATCGGGAGACGTGTTCAAATATGTCTCAGTTTTCCTCCCCTGGTACTCGGGTGCAACATTCCAGACGCTTTACTAACACTCTCCCCACTTGGAGAGTCAGCGCCTTTAACCTCCTGTTTGGCACAGTTTGCAATTTCTGCGGAAGATGAACAGGAATAGCGAGAACCAATGAGAGGCTAGCTGGAGGTGTCTGGACGGGCAAATTTAACTCTCATTTCCCACCAGGAAGAGGAATTAACCAAAGGCTCAGCGTGCCGTTCCGGAACCAGATTAGGGCCTGAAGCCATCCTGCGGTGTTGCGGCCAGCTCAAAAGAAAGCGAGTTGAAGAAAGGAGCTCAGGGGCACTGTAATTCACAAACCTGCAGAGTTATAAATGACAGCTATCGTCCAAAAATAGACTGAAGTAAAGCTGCCAAGAGGACTTGAAAGCAGGGCAGAATTGCAGGAAACCGATTTCAGAAGGTAGACTGGAATTGCATTGAAAGCATAGGAAAAGAGGCAGAACGTCCACAATGATGCACTTGGACAAAAAGGGCATATGCGTTTTTTCCTGAATATATTCAGGAAAAAACGCATACGCACTTTTTGGCCAACCAAGCAAGCTTGCAAAGGAAATCTGCACTACAATGAAGTCTCACTTCCCCCCGGTCAAAAGGGCCATCTGAAAAAAGTGTAAAATCCAGAAAGGCAGGACAGGCCATGGAGAACTGGGAGCCTTGTTATGCTGATGGGCGGGATGTAAATTACCAACAGACACTCAGGAGAAGTGTATGGTGTTTCCTGAAACATCTAAAAAACAAAGCAACAGAGCCTAGGGCACTGCCACTTATGGTCCTATAGCTTAGGGAAATTAAAATCAAAAAGACACAGCCACCCCAAAGTTTGGGACGCCTCTGTTTACAAGAACCTCGTTTACAGTACAAGTTCAACATCGCAGAAAGTGAAAAATGGATAAAGAAGTTGTGGTATTTACTTACAAAGCAATATCACTCAGCAATTAAATCTATGTTATCAGGCCCTTAGGAGCACAATGAGTGGATTCAGGTATGATGATTCTAACTGAAATAAGTCACACAGAAATAGACACATCATAAGATATCACTAATACACGGAATGTAAACTTGGCTACACAGGAACTGAATTACAGAACAGAACAGGGTCTCAAATTTAGAAAACCAACTTATGCTTGCTTAAGGGGAAAGGTGAGTTGGGGTGCTGCATAAAACCAGAGATTGAAATGAGCACAGATAAAGTTCCTTAAGTCAAATATGGAATAGACAAGAGCTACTCCTTGCTCAACGAAATGGACTCAACACCCCATATTAAACGCCTAAGAATGTACCTGACTAGTAAGTATCTTAAAACCTATGGATTGCTATGTCTCCAAAAGAGAATCAAGCGTGTGTACAGGGGCATAAACGCAGCAGTGATAGGATTGGAGAGGTTCGGTGAGCAAATGAAGACCCTTTGAAGTCATATTGCATGGTACGCATTACACGGGTCTCAACTCTCCAGGTTTAAGGTATTCTTCCTTCAGCTAAAACATGCATGTGGAACCCAAGTATGATCAACCATGTGAACGGGAGACGTGTTCAAATATGTCTCAGTTTTCCTCCCCTGGTACTCGGGTGCAACATTCCAGACGCTTTACTAACACTCTCCCCACTTGGAGAGTCAGCGCCTTTAACCTCCTGTTTGGCCCAGTTTGCAATTTCTGCGGAAGATGAACAGGAATAGCGAGAACCAATGAGAGGCTAGCTGGAGGTGTCTGGATGGGCAAATTTAACTCTCATTTCCCACCAGGAAGAGGAAATAACCAAAGGCTCAGCGTGCCGTACCGGAAACAGATTAGGGCCTGAAGACATCCTGCGGTGTTGCGGCCAGGTCACAAGAAAGCGAGTTGAAGAAAGGAGCTCAGGGGCACTGTAATTCACAAACCTGCAGACTTATAAATGACAGCTATCGTCCAAAAATATACTGAAGTAAGGCTGCCAAGAGGACTTGAAAGCGGGGCAGAATTGCAGGAAACCGATTTCAGGAGGTAGACTGGAATTGCATTGAAAGCATAGGAAAAGAGGCAGAACGTCCACAATGATGCACTTGGCCAAAAAGGGCGTATGCGTTTTTTCCTGAATATATTCAGGAAAAAACGCATACGCCCTTTTTGGCCAACCAAGCAAGCTTGCAAAGGAAATCTGCACTACAATGAAGTCTCACTTCCCCCCGGGCAAAAGGGCCATCTGAAAAAAGTGTAAAATCCAGAAAGGCAGGACAGGCCATGGAGAACTGGGAGCCTTGTTATGCTGATGGGCGGGATGTAAATTGCCAAAAACCACTCGGGAGAAGTGTATGGTGTTTCCTGAAACATCTAAAAAACAAAGCAACAGAGCCTAGGGCACTGCCACTTATGGTCCTATAGCTTAGGGAAATTAAAATCAAAAAGACACAGCCACCCCAAAGTTTGGGACGCCTCCGTTTATAAGAACCTCGTTTACCATACAAGTTCAATATCACAGAAAGTGAAAAATGGATAAAGAACTTGTGGTACTTACGTACAATGCAGTATCACTCAGCAATGAAATCTATGTCATCAGGCCTGTAGCAGCATAATGAGTGGATTCAGGTACGATGATTCTAACTGAAATAAGTCACACAGAAAAAGAAACATCATAAGATATCACTAATACACGGAATGTAAACTTGGCTACACAGGAACTGAATTACAGAACAGAACAGGGTCTCAAATTTAGAAAACCAACTTATGCTTGCTTAAGGGGAAAGGTGAGTTGGGGTGCTGCATAAAACCAGAGATTGAAATGAGCACAGATAAAGTTCCTTAAGCCAAATATGGAATAGACAAGAGCTACTCCTTGCTCAACGAAATGGACTCAACACCGCATATTAAACGCCTAAGAATGTACCTGACTAGTAAGTATCTTAAAACCTATGGATTGCTATGTCTCCGAAAGAGAATCAAGCATGTGTACAGGGGCATAAACGCAGCAGTGATAGGATTGGAGATGTTCGGTGAGCAAATGAAGACCCTTTGAAGTCATATTGCATGGTACCCATTCCACGGGTTTCAAATACCCAGGTTTAAGGTATTCTTCCTCAGCTAAAACATGCATGTGGAACCTAGAGTATGATCAACCATGTGATCGGGAGACGTGTTCAAATATGTCTCAGTTTTCCTCCCCTGGTACTTGGGTGCAACATTCCAGACGCTTTACTAACACTCTCCCGACTTGGAGAGTCAGTCCCTTTAACCTCCTGTTTGGCACAGTTTGCAATTTCTGCGGAAGATGAACAGGAATAGCGAGAACCAATGAGAGACTAGCTGGAGGTGTCTGGACGGGCAAAATTAACTCTCATTTCCCACCAGGAAGAGGAATTAACCAAAGGCTCAGCGTGCCGTGCCAGAACCAGATTAGGGCCTGAAGACATCTTGTGGTGTTGCGGCCAGGTCACAAGAAAGCGAGTTGAAGAAAGGAGCTCAGGGGCACTGTAATTCACAAACCTGCAGACTTATAAATGACAGCTATCGTCCAAAAATAGACTGAAGTAAGGCTGCCAAGAGGACTTGAAAGCGGGGCAGAATTGCAGGAAACCGATTTCAGGAGGTAGACTGGAATTGCATTGAAAGCATAGGAAAAGAGGCAGAACGTCCAGAATGATGCACTTGGCCAAAAAGGGCGTATGCGTTTTTTCCTGAATATATTCAGGAAAAATCGCATACGCCCTTTTTGGCCAACCAAGCAAGCTTGCAAAGGAAATCTGCACTACAATGAAGTCTCACTTCCCCCCGGTCAAAAGGGCCATCTGAAAAAAGTGTAAAATCCAGAAAGGCAAGACAGGCCATGGAGAACTGGGAGCCTTGTTATGCTGATGGGCGGGATGTAAATTGCCAACAACCACTCGGGAGAAGTGTATGGTGTTTCCTGAAACATCTAAAAAACAAAGCAACAGAACCTAGGGCACTTCCACTTATGGTCCTATAGCTTAGGGAAATTAAAATCAAAAAGACACAGCCACCCCAAAGTTTGGAACGGCTCTGTTTACAAGAACCTCATTTACAGTACAAGTTCAACATCGGAGAAAGTGAAAAATGGATAAAGAACTTGTGGTATTTACTTACAAAGCAATATCACTCAGCAATGAAATCTGTGTCATCAGGCCCTTAGCAGCACAATGAGTGGATTCAGGTATGATGATTCTAACTGAAATAAGTCACACAGAAAAAGAAACATCATAAGATATCACTAATACACGGAATGTAAACTTGGCTACACAGGAACTGAATTCCAAAACAGAACAGTGTCTCAAATTTAAAAAACCAACTTATGCTTGCTTAAGGGGAAAGGTGAGTTGGGGTGCTGCATAAAACCAGAGATTGAAATGAGCACAGATAAAGTTCCTTAAGCCAAATATGGAATAGACAAGAGCTACTCCTTGCTCAAAGAAATGGACTCAACACCCCATATTAAACGCCTAAGAATGTACCTGACTAGTAAGTATCTTAAAACCTATGGATTGCTATGTCTCCAAAAGAGAATCAAGCGTGTGTACAGGGGCATAAACGCAGCAGTGATAGGATTGGAGAGGTTCGGTGAGCAAATGAAGACCCTTTGAAGTCATATTGCATGGTACGCATTACACGGGTCTCAACTATCCAGGTTTAAGGTATTCTTCCTTCAGCTAAAACATGCATGTGGAACCCAAGTATGATCAACCATGTGAACGGGAGACGTGTTCAAATATGTCTCAGATTTCCTCCCCTGGTACTCGGGTGCAACATTCCAGACGCTTTACTAACACTCTCCCCACTTGGAGAGTCAGCACCTTTAACCTCCTGTTTGGCCCAGTTTGCAATTTCTGCGGAAGATGAACAGGAATAGCGAGAACCAATGAGAGGCTAGCTGGAGGTGTCTGGATGGGCAAATTTAACTCTCATTTCCCACCAGGAAGAGGAAATAACCAAAGGCTCAGCGTGCCGTACCGGAACCAGATTAGGGCCTGAAGACATCTTGCGGTGTTGCGGCCAGGTCACAAGAAAGCGAGTTGAAGAAAGGAGCTCAGGGGCACTGTAATTCACAAACCTGCAGAGTTATAAATGACAGCTATCGTCCAAAAATAGACTGAAGTAAGGCTGCCAAGAGGACTTGAAAGCGGGGCAGAATTGCAGGAAACCGATTTCAGGAGGTAGACTGGAATTGCATTGAAAGCATAGGAAAAGAGGCAGAACGTCCACAATGATGCACTTGGCCAAAAAGGGCGTATGCGTTTTTTCCTGAATATATTCAGGAAAAAACGCATACGCCCTTTTTGGCCAACCAAGCAAGCTTGCAAAGGAAATCTGCACTACAATGAAGTCTCACTTCCCCCCGGTCAAAAGGGCCATCTGAAAAAAGTGTAAAATCCAGAAAGGCAGGACAGGCCATGGAGAACTGGGAGCCTTGTTATGCTGATGGGCGGGATGTAAATTGCCAACAACCACTCGGGAGAAGTGTATGATGTTTCCTGAAACATCTAAAAAACAAAGCAACAGAGCCTAGGGCACTGCCACTTATGGTCCTATAGCTTAGGGAAATTAAAATCAAAAAGACACAGCCACCCCAAAGTTTGGGACGCCTCTGTTTACAAGAACCTCGTTTACAGTACAAGTTCAACATCGCAGAAAGTGAAAAATGGATAAAGAAATTGTGGTATTTACTTACAAAGCAATATCACTCAGCAATGAAATCTGTGTCATCAGGCCCATAGCAGCACAATGAGTGGATTCAGGTATGATGATTCTAACTGAAATAAGTCACACAGAAAAGAAACATCATAAGATATCAGTAATACACGGAATATAAACTTGGCTACACAGGAACTGAATTACAGAACAGAACAGGGTCTCAAATTTAGAAAACCAACTTATGCTTGCTTAAGGGGAAAGGTGAGTTGGGGTGCTGCATAAAACCAGAGATTGAAATGAGCACAGATAAAGTTCCTTAAGCCAAATATGGAATAGACAAGAGCTACTCCTTGCTCAACGAAATGGACTCAACACCGCATATTAAACGCCTAAGAATGTACCTGACTAGTAAGTATCTTAAAACCTATGGATTGCTATGTCTCCGAAAGAGAATCAAGCATGTGTACAGGGGCATAAACGCAGCAGTGATAGGATTGGAGATGTTCGGTGAGCAAATGAAGACCCTTTGAAGTCATATTGCATGGTACCCATTCCACGGGTTTCAAATACCCAGGTTTAAGGTATTCTTCCTCAGCTAAAACATGCATGTGGAACCTAGAGTATGATCAACCATGTGATCGGGAGACGTGTTCAAATATGTCTCAGTTTTCCTCCCCTGGTACTTGGGTGCAACATTCCAGACGCTTTACTAACACTCTCCCGACTTGGAGAGTCAGTCCCTTTAACCTCCTGTTTGGCACAGTTTGCAATTTCTGCGGAAGATGAACAGGAATAGCGAGAACCAATGAGAGACTAGCTGGAGGTGTCTGGACGGGCAAAATTAACTCTCATTTCCCACCAGGAAGAGGAATTAACCAAAGGCTCAGCGTGCCGTGCCAGAACCAGATTAGGGCCTGAAGACATCTTGTGGTGTTGCGGCCAGGTCACAAGAAAGCGAGTTGAAGAAAGGAGCTCAGGGGCACTGTAATTCACAAACCTGCAGACTTATAAATGACAGCTATCGTCCAAAAATAGACTGAAGTAAGGCTGCCAAGAGGACTTGAAAGCGGGGCAGAATTGCAGGAAACCGATTTCAGGAGGTAGACTGGAATTGCATTGAAAGCATAGGAAAAGAGGCAGAACGTCCAGAATGATGCACTTGGCCAAAAAGGGCGTATGCGTTTTTTCCTGAATATATTCAGGAAAAATCGCATACGCCCTTTTTGGCCAACCAAGCAAGCTTGCAAAGGAAATCTGCACTACAATGAAGTCTCACTTCCCCCCGGTCAAAAGGGCCATCTGAAAAAAGTGTAAAATCCAGAAAGGCAAGACAGGCCATGGAGAACTGGGAGCCTTGTTATGCTGATGGGCGGGATGTAAATTGCCAACAACCACTCGGGAGAAGTGTATGGTGTTTCCTGAAACATCTAAAAAACAAAGCAACAGAACCTAGGGCACTTCCACTTATGGTCCTATAGCTTAGGGAAATTAAAATCAAAAAGACACAGCCACCCCAAAGTTTGGAACGGCTCTGTTTACAAGAACCTCATTTACAGTACAAGTTCAACATCGGAGAAAGTGAAAAATGGATAAAGAACTTGTGGTATTTACTTACAAAGCAATATCACTCAGCAATGAAATCTGTGTCATCAGGCCCTTAGCAGCACAATGAGTGGATTCAGGTATGATGATTCTAACTGAAATAAGTCACACAGAAAAAGAAACATCATAAGATATCACTAATACACGGAATGTAAACTTGGCTACACAGGAACTGAATTCCAAAACAGAACAGTGTCTCAAATTTAAAAAACCAACTTATGCTTGCTTAAGGGGAAAGGTGAGTTGGGGTGCTGCATAAAACCAGAGATTGAAATGAGCACAGATAAAGTTCCTTAAGCCAAATATGGAATAGACAAGAGCTACTCCTTGCTCAAAGAAATGGACTCAACACCCCATATTAAACGCCTAAGAATGTACCTGACTAGTAAGTATCTTAAAACCTATGGATTGCTATGTCTCCAAAAGAGAATCAAGCGTGTGTACAGGGGCATAAACGCAGCAGTGATAGGATTGGAGAGGTTCGGTGAGCAAATGAAGACCCTTTGAAGTCATATTGCATGGTACGCATTACACGGGTCTCAACTATCCAGGTTTAAGGTATTCTTCCTTCAGCTAAAACATGCATGTGGAACCCAAGTATGATCAACCATGTGAACGGGAGACGTGTTCAAATATGTCTCAGATTTCCTCCCCTGGTACTCGGGTGCAACATTCCAGACGCTTTACTAACACTCTCCCCACTTGGAGAGTCAGCACCTTTAACCTCCTGTTTGGCCCAGTTTGCAATTTCTGCGGAAGATGAACAGGAATAGCGAGAACCAATGAGAGGCTAGCTGGAGGTGTCTGGATGGGCAAATTTAACTCTCATTTCCCACCAGGAAGAGGAAATAACCAAAGGCTCAGCGTGCCGTACCGGAACCAGATTAGGGCCTGAAGACATCTTGCGGTGTTGCGGCCAGGTCACAAGAAAGCGAGTTGAAGAAAGGAGCTCAGGGGCACTGTAATTCACAAACCTGCAGAGTTATAAATGACAGCTATCGTCCAAAAATAGACTGAAGTAAGGCTGCCAAGAGGACTTGAAAGCGGGGCAGAATTGCAGGAAACCGATTTCAGGAGGTAGACTGGAATTGCATTGAAAGCATAGGAAAAGAGGCAGAACGTCCACAATGATGCACTTGGCCAAAAAGGGCGTATGCGTTTTTTCCTGAATATATTCAGGAAAAAACGCATACGCCCTTTTTGGCCAACCAAGCAAGCTTGCAAAGGAAATCTGCACTACAATGAAGTCTCACTTCCCCCCGGTCAAAAGGGCCATCTGAAAAAAGTGTAAAATCCAGAAAGGCAGGACAGGCCATGGAGAACTGGGAGCCTTGTTATGCTGATGGGCGGGATGTAAATTGCCAACAACCACTCGGGAGAAGTGTATGATGTTTCCTGAAACATCTAAAAAACAAAGCAACAGAGCCTAGGGCACTGCCACTTATGGTCCTATAGCTTAGGGAAATTAAAATCAAAAAGACACAGCCACCCCAAAGTTTGGGACGCCTCTGTTTACAAGAACCTCGTTTACAGTACAAGTTCAACATCGCAGAAAGTGAAAAATGGATAAAGAAATTGTGGTATTTACTTACAAAGCAATATCACTCAGCAATGAAATCTGTGTCATCAGGCCCATAGCAGCACAATGAGTGGATTCAGGTATGATGATTCTAACTGAAATAAGTCACACAGAAAAGAAACATCATAAGATATCAGTAATACACGGAATATAAACTTGGCTACACAGGAACTGAATTACAGAACAGAACAGGGTCTCAAATTTAGAAAACCAACTTATGCTTGCTTAAGGGTAAAGGTGAGTTGGGGTGCTGCATAAAACCAGAGATTGAAATGAGCACAGATAAAGTTCCTTAAGCCAAATATGGAATAGACAAGAGCTACTCCTTGCTCAACGAAATGGACTCAACACCGCATATTAAACGCCTAAGAATGTACCTGACTAGTAAGTATCTTAAAACCTATAGATTGCTATGTCTCCGAAAGAGAATCAAGCATGTGTACAGGGGCATAAACGCAGCAGTGATAGGATTGGAGAGGTTCGGTGAGCAAATGAAGACCCTTTGAAGTCATATTGCATGGTACCCATTCCACGGGTTTCAACTACCCAGATTTTAGGTATTCTTCCTTCAGCTAAAACATGCATGTGGAACCCAGAGTACGATCAACCATGTGATCGGGAGACGTGTTCAAATATGTCTCAGTTTTCCTCCCCTGATACTCGGGTGCAACATTCCAGACGCTTTACTAACACTCTCCCCACTTGGAGAGTCAGCGCCTTTAACCTCCTGTTTGGCCCAGTTTGCAATTTCTGCGGAAGATGAACAGGAATAGCGAGAACCAATGAGAGACTAGCTGGAGGTGTCTGGACGGGCAAATTTAACTCTCATTTCCCACCAGGAAGAGGAAATAACCAGAGGGTCAGCGTGCCATGCCGGAACAAGATTAGGGCCTGAAGCCATCCTGCGGTGTTGCGGCCATGTCACAAGAAAGCAAGTTGAAGAAAGGAGCTCAGGGGCACTGTAATTCACAAACCTGCAGAGTTATAAATGACAGCTATCGTCCAAAAATAGACTGAAGTAAGGCTGCCAAGAGGACTTGAAAGCGGGGCAGAATTGCAGGAAACCGATTTCAGGAGGTAGACTGGAATTGCATTGAAAGCATAGGAAAAGAGGCAGAACGTCCACAATGATGCACTTGGCCAAAAAGGGCGTATGCGTTTTTTCCTGAATATATTCAGGAAAAAACGCATACGCCCTTTTTGGCCAACCAAGCAAGCTTGCAAAGGAAATCTGCACTACAATGAAGTCTCACTTCCCCCTGGTCAAAAGGGCCATCTGAAAAAAGTGTAAAATCCAGAAAGGCAGGACAGGCCATGGAGAACTGGGAGCCTTGTTATGCTGATGGGCGGGATGTAAATTGTCAACAACCACTCGGGAGAAGTGTATGGTGTTTCCTGAAACATCTAAAAAACAAAGCAACAGAGCCTAGGGCACTTCCACTTATGGTCCTATAGCTTAGGGAAATTAAAATCAAAAAGACACAGCCACCCCAAAGTTTGGGACGCCTCTGTTTACAAGAACCTCGTTTACCGTACAAGTTCAATATCAAAGAAAGTGAAAAATGGATAAAGAACTTGTGGTACTTACGTACAATGCAGTATCACTCAGCAATGAAATCTATGTCATCAGGCCCGTAGCAGCATAATGAGTAGATTCAGGTACGATGATTCTAACTGAAATAAGTCACACAGAAAAAGAAACATCATAAGATATCAGTAATACACGGAATGTAAACTTGGCTACACAGGAACTGAATTACAGAACAGAACAGGTTCTCAAATTTAGAAAACCAACTTATGCTTGCTTAAGGGGAAAGGTGAGTTGGGGTGCTGCATAAAACCAGAGATTGAAATGAGCACAGATAAAATTCCTTAAGCCAAATATGGAATAGACAAGAGCTACTCCTTGCTCAACGAAATGGACTCAACACCGCATATTAAACGCCTAAGAATGTACCTGACTAGTAAGTATCTTAAAACCTATGGATTGCTATGTCTCCGAAAGAGAATCAAGCATGTGTACAGGGGCATAAACGCAGCAGTGATAGGATTGGAGAGGTTCGGTGAGCAAATGAAGACCCTTTGAAGTCATATTGCATGGTACCCATTCCACGGGTTTCAACTACCCAGGTTTTAGGTATTCTTCCTTCAGCTAAAACATGCATGTGGAACCCAGAGTATGATCAACCGTGTGATCGGGAGACGTGTTCAAATATGTCTCAGTTTTCCTCCCCTGGTACTCGGGTGCAACATTCCAGACGCTTTACTAACACTCTCCCCACTTGGAGAGTCAGCGCCTTTAACCTCCTGTTTGGCACAGTTTGCAATTTCTGCGGAAGATGAACAGGAATAGCGAGAACCAATGAGAGGCTAGCTGGAGGTGTCTGGACGGGCAAATTTAACTCTCATTTCCCACCAGGAAGAGGAATTAACCAAAGGCTCAGCGTGCCGTTCCGGAACCAGATTAGGGCCTGAAGCCATCCTGCGGTGTTGCGGCCAGCTCAAAAGAAAGCGAGTTGAAGAAAGGAGCTCAGGGGCACTGTAATTCACAAACCTGCAGAGTTATAAATGACAGCTATCGTCCAAAAATAGACTGAAGTAAAGCTGCCAAGAGGACTTGAAAGCAGGGCAGAATTGCAGGAAACCGATTTCAGAAGGTAGACTGGAATTGCATTGAAAGCATAGGAAAAGAGGCAGAACGTCCACAATGATGCACTTGGACAAAAAGGGCATATGCGTTTTTTCCTGAATATATTCAGGAAAAAACGCATACGCACTTTTTGGCCAACCAAGCAAGCTTGCAAAGGAAATCTGCACTACAATGAAGTCTCACTTCCCCCCGGTCAAAAGGGCCATCTGAAAAAAGTGTAAAATCCAGAAAGGCAGGACAGGCCATGGAGAACTGGGAGCCTTGTTATGCTGATGGGCGGGATGTAAATTACCAACAGACACTCAGGAGAAGTGTATGGTGTTTCCTGAAACATCTAAAAAACAAAGCAACAGAGCCTAGGGCACTGCCACTTATGGTCCTATAGCTTAGGGAAATTAAAATCAAAAAGACACAGCCACCCCAAAGTTTGGGACGCCTCTGTTTACAAGAACCTCGTTTACAGTACAAGTTCAACATCGCAGAAAGTGAAAAATGGATAAAGAAGTTGTGGTATTTACTTACAAAGCAATATCACTCAGCAATTAAATCTATGTTATCAGGCCCTTAGGAGCACAATGAGTGGATTCAGGTATGATGATTCTAACTGAAATAAGTCACACAGAAATAGACACATCATAAGATATCAGTAATACACGGAATGTAAACTTGGCTACACAGGAACTGAATTACAGAACAGAACAGGGTCTCAAATTTAGAAAACCAACTTATGCTTGCTTAAGGGGAAAGGTGAGTTGGGGTGCTGCATAAAACCAGAGATTGAAATGAGCACAGATAAAGTTCCTTAAGTCAAATATGGAATAGACAAGAGCTACTCCTTGCTCAACGAAATGGACTCAACACCGCATATTAAACGCCTAAGAATGTACCTGACTAGTAAGTATCTTAAAACCTATGGATTGCTATGTCTCCGAAAGAGAATCAAGCATGTGTACAGGGGCATAAACGCAGCAGTGATAGGATTGGAGAGGTTCGGTGAGCAAATGAAGACCCTTTGAAGTCATATTGCATGGTACCCATTCCACGGGTTTCAACTACCCAGGTTTTAGGTATTCTTCCTTCAGCTAAAACATGCATGTGGAACCTAGAGTATGATCAACCATGTGATCGGGAGACGTGTTCAAATATGTCCCAGTTTTCGTACCCTGGTACTCGGGTGCAACATTCCAGACGCTTTACTAACACTCTCCCCACTTGGAGAGTCAGCGCCTTTAACCTCCTGTTTGGCCCAGTTTGCAATTTCTGCGGAAGATGAACAGGAATAGCGAGAACCAATGAGAGATTAGCTGGAGGTGTCTGGACAGGCAAATTTAACTCTCATTTCCCACCAGGAAGAGGAATTAACCAAAGGCTCAGCGTGCCGTACCGGAACCAGATTAGGGCCTGAAGCCATCCTGCGGTGTTGCGGCCAGCTCAAAAGAAAGCGAGTTGAAGAAAGGAGCTCAGGGGCACTGTAATTCACAAACCTGCAGAGTTATAAATGACAGCTATCGTCCAAAAATAGACTGAAGTAAGGCTGCCAAGAGGACTTGAAAGCGGGGCAGAATTGCAGGAAACCGATTTCAGGAGGTAGACTGGAATTGCATTGAAAGCATAGGAAAAGAGGCAGAACGTCCACAATGATGCACTTGGCCAAAAAGGGCGTATGCGTTTTTTCCTGAATATATTCAGGAAAAAACGCATACGCCCTTTTTGGCCAACCAAGCAAGCTTGCAAAGGAAATCTGCACTACAATGAAGTCTCACTTCCCCCCGGTCAAAAGGGCCATCTGAAAAAAGTGTAAAATCCAGAAAGGCAGGACAGGCCATGGAGAACTGGGAGCCTTGTTATGCTGATGGGCGGGATGTAAATTGCCAACAGACACTTGGGAGAAGTGTATGGTGTTTCCTGAAACATCTAAAAAACAAAGCAACAGAGCCTAGGGCACTGCCACTTATGGTCCTATAGCTTAGGGAAATTAAAATCAAAAAGACACAGCCACCCCAAAGTTTGGAACGGCTCTGTTTACAGGAACCTCGTTTACAGTACAAGTTCAACATCGCAGAAAGTGAAAAATGGATAAAGAAGTTGTGGTATTTACTTACAAAGCAATATCACTCAGCAATGAAATCTGTGTCATCAGGCCCTTAGCAGCACAATGAGTGGATTCAGGTATGATGATTCTAACTGAAATAAGTCACACAGAAAAAGAAACATCATAAGATATCAGTAATACACGGATTGTAAACTTGGCTACACAGGAACTGAATGACAGAACAGAACAGGGTCTCAAATTTAGAAAACCAACTTATGCTTGCTTAAGGGTAAAGGTGAGTTGGGGTGCTGCATAAACCCAGAGATTGAAATGAGCACAGATAAAGTTCCTTAAGCCAAATATGGAATAGACAAGAGCTACTCATTGCTCAACGAAATGGACTCAACACCCCATATTAAACACCTAAGAATGTACCTGACTAGTAAGTATCTTAAAACCTATGGATTGCTATGTCTCCGAAAGAGAATCAAGCATGTGTACAGGGGCATAAACGCAGCAGTGATAGGATTGGAGAGGTTCGGTGAGCAAATGAAGACCCTTTGAAGTCATATTGCATGGTACCCATTCCACGGGTTTCAAATACACAGGTTTAAGGTATTCTTCCTTCAGCTAAAACATGCATGTGGAACCCAAGTATGATCAACCATGTGAACGAGAGACGTGTTCAAATATGTCTCAGTTTTCCTCCCATGGTACTCGGGTGCAACATGCCAGACGCTTTACTAACACTCTCCCCACTTGGAGAGTCAGTCCCTTTAACTTCTTGTTTGGCCCAGTTTGCAATTTCTGTGGAAGATGAACAGGAATAGCGAGAACCAATGAGAGACTAGCTGGAGGTGTCTGGACGGGCAAATTTAACTCTCATTTCCCACCAGGAAGAGGAATTAACCAAAGGCTCAGCGTGCCGTACCGGAACCAGATTAGGGCCTGAAGCCATCCTGCGGTGTTGCGGCCAGCTCAAAATAAAGCGAGTTGAAGAAAGGAGCTCAGGGGCACTGTAATTCACAAACCTGCAGAGTTATAAATGACAGCTATCGTCCAAAAATACACTGAAGTAAGGCTGCCAAGAGGACTTGAAAGCGGGGCAGAATTGCAGGAATCCGATTTCAGGAGGTAGACTGGAATTGCATTGAAAGCATAGGAAAAGAGGCAGAACGTCCACAATGATGCACTTGGCCAAAAAGGGCGTATGCGTTTTTTCCTGAATATATTCAGGAAAAAACGCATACGCCCTTTTTGGCCAACCAAGCAAGCTTGCAAAGGAAATCTGCACTACAATGAAGTCTCACTTCCCCCCGGTCAAAAGGGCCATCTGAAAAAAGTGTAAAATCCAGAAAGGCAGGACAGGCCATGGAGAACTGGGAGCCTTGTTATGCTGATGGGCGGGATGTAAATTGCCAACAGACACTCGGGAGAAGTGTATGGTGTTTCCTTAAACATCTAAAAAACAAAGCAACAGAGCCTAGGGCACTGCCACTTATGGTCCTATAGCTTAGGGAAATTAAAATCAAAAAGACACAGCCACCCCAAAGTTTGGAACGGCTCTGTTTACAGGAACCTCGTTTACAGTACAAGTTCAACATCGCAGAAAGTGAAAAATGGATAAAGAAGTTGTGGTATTTACTTACAAACAATATCACTCAGCAATGAAATCTATGTCATCAGGCCCTTAGCAGCACAATGAGTGGATTCAGGTATGATGATTCTAACTGAAATAAGTCACACAGAAAAAGAAACATCATAAGATATCAGTAATACACGGAATGTAAAGTTGGCTACACAGGAACTGAATGACAGAACAGAACAGGTTCTCAAATTTAGAAAACCAACTTATGCTTGCTTAAGGGTAAAGATGAGTTGGGGTGCTGCATAAAACCAGAGATTGAAATGAGCACAGATAAAGTTCCTTAAGCCAAATATGGAATAGACAAGAGCTACTCCTTGCTCAACGAAATGGACTCAACACCCCATATTAAACGCCTAAGAATGTACCTGACTAGTAAGTATCTTAAAACCTATGGATTGCTATGTCTCCAAAAGAGAATCAAGCATGTGTACAGGGGCATAAACGCAGCAGAGATAGGATTGGAGAGGTTCGGTGAGCAAATGAAGACCCTTTGAAGTCATATTGCATGGTACCCATTCCACGGGTTTCAACTACCCAGGTTTAAGGTATTCTTCCTTCAGCTAAAACATGCATGTGGAACCTAGAGTATGATCAACCATGTGATCGGGAGACGTGTTCAAATATGTCCCAGTTTTCGTACCCTGGTACTCGGGTGCAACATTCCAGACGCTTTACTAACACTCTCCCGACTTGGAGAGTCAGTCCCTTTAACCTCCTGTTTGGCCCAGTTTGCAATTTCTGCGGAAGATGAACAGGAATAGCGAGAATCAATGAGAGGCTAGCTGAAGGTGTCTGGACGGGCAAATTTAACTCTCATTTCCCACCAGGAAGAGGAATTAACCAAAGGCTCAGCATGCCGTGCCGGAACCAGATTAGGGCCTGAAGCCATCCTGCGGTGTTGCGGCCAGGTCACAAGAAAGCGAGTTGAAGAAAGGAGCTCAGGGGCACTGTAATTCACAAACCTGCAGAGATATAAATGACAGCTATCGTCCAAAAATAGACTGAAGTAAGGCTGCCAAGAGGACTTGAAAGCGGGGCAGAATTGCAGGAAACCGATTTCAGGAGGTAGACTGGAATTGCATTGAAAGCATAGGAAAAGAGGCAGAACGTCCACAATGATGCACTTGGCCAAAAAGGGCATATGCGTTTTTTCCTGAATATATTCAGGAAAAAACGCATACGCCCTTTTTGGCCAACCAAGCAAGCTTGCAAAGGAAATCTGCACTACAATGAAGTCTCACTTCCCCCCGGTCAAAAGGGCCATCTGAAAAAAGTGTAAAATCCAGAAAGGCAGGACAGGCCATGGAGAACTGGGAGCCTTGTTATGCTGATGGGCGGGATGTAAATTGCCAACAGACACTCAGGAGAAGTGTATGGTGTTTCCTGAAACATCTAAAAAACAAAGCAACAGAGCCTAGGGCACTTCCACTTATGGTCCTATAGCTTAGGGAAATTAAAATCAAAAAGACACAGCCACCCCAAAGTTTGGGACGCCTCTCTTTACAAGAACCTCGTTTACAGTACAAGTTCAACATCGCAGAAAGTGAAAAATGGATAAAGAAGTTGTGGTATTTACTTATAAAGCAATATCACTCAGCAATGAAATCTATGTCATCAGGCCCTTAGCAGCACAATGAGTGGATTCAGGTATGATGATTCTAACTGAAATAAGTCACACAGAAAAAGAAACATCATAAGATATCAGTAATACACGGAATGTAAACTTGGCTACACAGGAACTGAATTACAGAACAGAACAGGGTCTCAAATTTAGAAAACCAACTTATGCTTGCTTAAGGGTAAAGGTGAGTTGGGGTGCTGCATAAACCCAGAGATTGAAATGAGCACAGATAAAGTTCCTTAAGCCAAATATGGAATAGACAAGAGCTACTCCTTGCTCAATGAAATGGACTCAACACCCCATATTAAACGCCTAAGAATGTACCTGACTAGTAAGTATCTTAAAACCTATGGATTGCTATGTCTCCGAAAGAGAATCAAGCATGTGTACAGGGGCATAAACGCAGCAGTGATAGGATTGGAGAGGTTCGGTGAGCAAATGAAGACCCTTTGAAGTCATATTGCATGGTACCCATTCCACAGGTTTCAAATACACAGGTTTAAGGTATTCTTCCTTCAGCTAAAACATGCATGTGGAACCCAAGTATGATCAACCATGTGAACGGGAGACGTGTTCAAATATGTCTCAGTTTTCCTCCCCTGGTACTCGGGTGCAACATTCCAGACGCTTTACTAACACTCTCCCCACTTGGAGAGTCAGTCCCTTTAACTTCCTGTTTGGCCCAGTTTGCAATTTCTGTGGAAGATGAACAGGAATAGCGAGAACCAATGAGAGACTAGCTGGAGGTGTCTGGACGGGCAAATTTAACTCTCATTTCCCACCAGGAAGAGGAATTAACCAAAGGCTCAGCGTGCCGTACTGGAACCAGATTAGGGCCTGAAGCCATCCTGCGGTGTTGCGGCCAGCTCAAAAGAAAGCGAGTTGAAGAAAGGAGCTCAGGGGCACTGTAATTCACAAACCTGCAGAGTTATAAATGACAGCTATCGTCCAAAAATAGACTGAAGTAAGGCTGCCAAGAGGACTTGAAAGCGGGGCAGAATTGCAGGAAACCGATTTCAGGAGGTAGACTGGAATTGCATTGAAAGCATAGGAAAAGAGGCAGAACGTCCACAATGATGCACTTGGCCAAAAAGGGCGTATGTGTTTTTTCCTGAATATATTCAGGAAAAAACGCATACGCCCTTTTTGGCCAACCAAGTAAGCTTGCAAAGGAAATCTGCACTACAATGAAGTCTCACTTCCCCCCGGTCAAAAGGGCCATCTGAAAAAAGTGTAAAATCCAGAAAGGCAGGACAGGCCATGGAGAACTGGGAGCCTTGTTATACTGATGGGCGGGATGTAAATTGCCAACAGACACTCGGGAGAAGTGTATGGTGTTTCCTAAAACATCTAAAAAACAAAGCAACAGAGCCTAGGGCACTGCCACTTATGGTCCTATAGCTTAGGGAAATTAAAATCAAAAAGACACAGCCACCCCAAAGTTTGGAACGGCTCTGTTTACAAGAACCTCGTTTACAGTACAAGTTCAACATCGCAGAAAGTGAAAAATGGATAAAGAAGTTGTGGTATTTACTTACAAAGCAATATCACTCAGCAATGAAATCTGTGTCATCAGGCCCTTAGCAGCACAATGAGTGGATTCAGGTATGATGATTCTAACTGAAATAAGTCACACAGAAAAAGAAACATCATAAGATATCACTAATACACGGATTGTAAACTTGGCTACACAGGAACTGAATGACAGAACAGAACAGGTTCTCAAATTTAGAAAACCAACTTATGCTTGCTTAAGGGTAAAGGTGAGTTGGGGTGCTGCATAAAACCAGAGATTGAAATGAGCACAGATAAAGTTCCTTAAGCCAAATATGGAATAGACAAGAGCTACTCCTTGCTCAACGAAATGGACTCAACACCGCATATTAAACGCCTAAGAATGTACCTGACTAGTAAGTATCTTAAAACCTATGGATTGCTATGTCTCCGAAAGAGAATCAAGCATGTGTACAGGGGCATAAACGCAGCAGTGATAGGATTGGAGAGGTTCGGTGAGCAAATGAAGACCCTTTGAAGTCATATTGCATGGTACCCATTCCACGGGTTTCAACTACCCAGGTTTAAGGTATTCTTCCTTCAGCTAAAACATGCATGTGGAACCTAGAGTATGATCAACCATGTGATCGGGAGACGTGTTCAAATATGTCTCAGTTTTCGTACCCTGGTACTCGGGTGCAACATTCCAGACGCTTTACTAACACTCTCCCCACTTGGAGAGTCAGCGCCTTTAACCTCCTGTTTGGCACAGTTTGCAATTTCTGTGGAAGATGAACAGGAATACCGAGAACCAATGAGAGGCTAGCTGGAGGTGTCTGGACGGGCAAATTTAACTCTCATTTCCCACCAGGAAGAGGAAATAACCAAAGGCTCAGCGTGCCGTACCGGAACCAGATTAGGGCCTGAAGCCATCCTGCGGTGTTGCGGCCAGCTCAAAAGAAAGCGAGTTGAAGAAAGGAGCTCAGGGGCACTGTAATTCACAAACCTGCAGAGTTATAAATGACAGCTATCGTCCAAAAATAGACTGAAGTAAGGCTGCCAAGAGGACTTGAAAGCGGGGCAGAATTGCAGGAAACCGATTTCAGGAGGTAGACTGGAATTGCATTGAAAGCATAGGAAAAGAGGCAGAACGTCCACAATGATGCACTTGGCCAAAAAGGGCGTATGCGTTTTTTCCTGAATATATTCAGGAAAAAACGCATACGCCCTTTTTGGCCAACCAAGCAAGCTTGCAAAGGAAATCTGCACTACAATGAAGTCTCACTTCCCCCCGGTCAAAAGGGCCATCTGAAAAAAGTGTAAAATCCAGAAAGGCAGGACAGGCCATGGAGAACTGGGAGCCTTGTTATGCTGATGGGCGGGATGTAAATTGCCAACAGACACTCGGGAGAAGTGTATGGTGTTTCCTGAAACATCTAAAAAACAAAGCAACAGAGCCTAGGGCACTTCCACTTATGGTCCTATAGCTTAGGGAAATTAAAATCAAAAAGACACAGCCACCCCAAAGTTTGGGACGCCTCTGTTTACAAGAACCTCGTGTACAGTACAAGTTCAACATCGCAGAAAGTGAAAAATGGATAAAGAAGTTGTGGTATTTACTTATAAAGCAATATCACTCAGCAATGAAATCTATGTCATCAGGCCCTTAGCAGCACAATGAGTGGATTCAGGTATGATGATTCTAACTGAAATAAGTCACACAGAAAAAGAAACATCATAAGATATCAGTAATACACGGAATGTAAACTTGGCTACACAGGAACTGATTTACAGAACAGAACAGGGTCTCAAATTTAGAAAACCAACTTATGCTTGCTTAAGGGTAAAGGTGAGTTGGGGTGCTGCATAAACCCAGAGATTGAAATGAGCACAGATAAAGTTCCTTAAGCCAAATATGGAATAGACAAGAGCTACTCCTTGCTCAACGAAATGGACTCAACACCCCATATTAAACGCCTAAGAATGTACCTGACTAGTAAGTATCTTAAAACCTATGGATTGCTATGTCTCCGAAAGAGAATCAAGCATGTGTACAGGGGCATAAACGCAGCAGTGATAGGATTGGAGAGGTTCGGTGAGCAAATGAAGACCCTTTGAAGTCATATTGCATGGTACCCATTCCACGGGTTTCAAATACACAGGTTTAAGGTATTCTTCCTTCAGCTAAAACATGCATGTGGAACCCAAGTATGATCAACCATGTGATCGGGAGACGTGTTCAAATATGTCTCAGTTTTCGTACCCTGGTACTCGGGTGCAACATTCCAGACGCTTTACTAACACTCTCCCCACTTGGAGAGTCAGCACCTTTAACCTCCTGTTTGGCACAGTTTGCAATTTCTGTGGAAGATGAACAGGAATACCGAGAACCAATGAGAGGCTAGCTGGAGGTGTCTGGACGGGCAAATTTAACTCTCATTTCCCACCAGGAAGAGGAAATAACCAAAGGCTCAGCGTGCCGTACCGGAACCAGATTAGGGCCTGAAGCCATCCTGCGGTGTTGCGGCCAGCTCAAAAGAAAGCGAGTTGAAGAAAGGAGCTCAGGGGCACTGTAATTCACAAACCTGCAGAGTTATAAATGACAGCTATCGTCCAAAAATAGACTGAAGTAAGGCTGCCAAGAGGACTTGAAAGCGGGGCAGAATTGCAGGAAACCGATTTCAGGAGGTAGACTGGAATTGCATTGAAAGCATAGGAAAAGAGGCAGAACGTCCACAATGATGCACTTGGCCAAAAAGGGCGTATGCGTTTTTTCCTGAATATATTCAGGAAAAAACGCATACGCCCTTTTTGGCCAACCAAGCAAGCTTGCAAAGGAAATCTGCACTACAATGAAGTCTCACTTCCCCCTGGTCAAAAGGGCCATCTGAAAAAAGTGTAAAATCCAGAAAGGCAGGACAGGCCATGGAGAACTGGGAGCCTTGTTATCCTGATGGGCGGGATGTAAATTGCCAACAGACACTCGGGAGAAGTGTATGGTGTTTCCTGAAACATCTAAAAAACAAAGCAACAGAGCCTAGGGCACTTCCACTTATGGTCCTATAGCTTAGGGAAATTAAAATCAAAAAGACACAGCCACCCCAAAGTTTGGGACGCCTCTGTTTACAAGAACCTCGTGTACAGTACAAGTTCAACATCGCAGAAAGTGAAAAATGGATAAAGAAGTTGTGGTATTTACTTATAAAGCAATATCACTCAGCAATGAAATCTATGTCATCAGGCCCTTAGCAGCACAATGAGTGGATTCAGGTATGATGATTCTAACTGAAATAAGTCACACAGAAAAAGAAACATCATAAGATATCAGTAATACACGGAATGTAAACTTGGCTACACAGGAACTGATTTACAGAACAGAACAGGGTCTCAAATTTAGAAAACCAACTTATGCTTGCTTAAGGGTAAAGGTGAGTTGGGGTGCTGCATAAACCCAGAGATTGAAATGAGCACAGATAAAGTTCCTTAAGCCAAATATGGAATAGACAAGAGCTACTCCTTGCTCAACGAAATGGACTCAACACCCCATATTAAACGCCTAAGAATGTACCTGACTAGTAAGTATCTTAAAACCTATGGATTGCTATGTCTCCGAAAGAGAATCAAGCATGTGTACAGGGGCATAAACGCAGCAGTGATAGGATTGGAGAGGTTCGGTGAGCAAATGAAGACCCTTTGAAGTCATATTGCATGGTACCCATTCCACGGGTTTCAAATACACAGGTTTAAGGTATTCTTCCTTCAGCTAAAACATGCATGTGGAACCCAAGTATGATCAACCATGTGAACGGGAGACGTGTTCAAATATGTCTCAGTTTTCCTCCCCTGGTACTCGGGTGCAACATTCCAGACGCTTTACTAACACTCTCCCCACTTGGAGAGTCAGTCCCTTTAACTTCCTGTTTGGCCCAGTTTGCAATTTCTGTGGAAGATGAACAGGAATAGCGAGAACCAATGAGAGACTAGCTGGAGGTGTCTGGACGGGCAAATTTAACTCTCATTTCCCACCAGGAAGTGGAATTAACCAAAGGCTCAGCGTGCCGTACTGGAACCAGATTAGGGCCTGAAGCCATCCTGCGGTGTTGCGGCCAGCTCACAAGAAAGCGAGTTGAAGAAAGGAGCTCAGGGGCACTGTAATTCACAAACCTGCAGAGTTATAAATGACAGCTATCGTCCAAAAATAGACTGAAGTAAGGCTGCCAAGAGGACTTGAAAGCGGGGCAGAATTGCAGGAAACCGATTTCAGGAGGTAGACTGGAATTGCATTGAAAGCATAGGAAAAGAGGCAGAACGTACACAATGATGCACTTGGCCAAAAAGGGCGTATGCGTTTTTTCCTGAATATATTCAGGAAAAAACGCATACGCCCTTTTGGGCCAACCAAGCAAGCTTGCAAAGGAAATCTGCACTACAATGAAGTCTCACTTCCCCCCGGTCAAAAGGGCCATCTGAAAAAAGTGTAAAATCCAGAAAGGCAGGACAGGCCATGGAGAACTGGGAGCCTTGTTATGCTGATGGGCGGGATGTAAATTGCCAACAGACACTCGGGAGAAGTGTATGGTGTTTCCTTAAACATCTAAAAAACAAAGCAACAGAGCCTAGGGCACTGCCACTTATGGTCCTATAGCTTAGGGAAATTAAAATCAAAAAGACACAGCCACCCCAAAGTTTGGAACGGCTCTGTTTACAGGAACCTCGTTTACAGTACTAGTTCAACATCGCAGAAAGTGAAAAATGGATAAAGAAATTGTGGTATTTACTTACAAAGCAATATCACTCAGCAATGAAATCTGTGTCATCAGGCCCTTAGCAGCACAATGAGTGGATTCAGGTATGATGATTCTAACTGAAATAAGTCACACAGAAAAAGAAACATCATAAGATATCACTAATACACGGATTGTAAACTTGGCTACACAGGAACTGAATGACAGAACAGAACAGGTTCTCAAATTTAGAAAACCAACTTATGCTTGCTTAAGGGTAAAGGTGAGTTGGGGTGCTGCATAAAACCAGAGATTGAAATGAGCACAGATAAAGTTCCTTAAGCCAAATATGGAATAGACAAGAGCTACTCCTTGCTCAACGAAATGGACTCAACACCGCATATTAAACGCCTAAGAATGTACCTGACTAGTAAGTATCTTAAAACCTATGGATTGCTATGTCTCCGAAAGAGAATCAAGCATGTGTACAGGGGCATAAACGCAGCAGTGATAGGATTGGAGAGGTTCGGTGAGCAAATGAAGACCCTTTGAAGTCATATTGCATGGTACCCATTCCACGGGTTTCAACTACCCAGGTTTAAGGTATTCTTCCTTCAGCTAAAACATGCATGTGGAACCTAGAGTATGATCAACCATGTGATCGGGAGACGTGTTCAAATATGTCTCAGTTTTCGTACCCTGCTACTTGGGTGCAACATTCCAGACGCTTTACTAACACTCTCCCGACTTGGAGAGTCAGTCCCTTTGACCTCCTGTTTGGCCCAGTTTGCAATTTCTGCGGAAGATGAACAGGAATAGTGAGAACCAATGAGAGACTAGCTGGAGGTGTCTGGACGGGCAAATTTAACTCTCATTTCCCACCAGGAAGAGGAAATAACCAAAGGCTCAGCGTTCCGTACCAGAATCAGATTAGGGCCTGAAGCCATCCTGCGGTGTTGCGGTCAGCTCAAAAGAAAGCGAATTGAAGAAAGGAGCTCAGGGGCACTGTAATTCACAAACCTGCAGAGTTATAAATGACAGCTATCGTCCAAAAATAGACTGAAGTAAGGCTTCCAAGAGGACTTGAAAGCGGGTCAGAATTGCAGGAAACCGATTTCAGGAGGTAGACTGGAACTGCATTGAAAGCATAGGAAAAGAGGCAGAACGTCCACAATGATGCACTTGGCCAAAAAGGGCGTATGCGTTTTTTCCTGAATATATTCAGGAAAAAACGCATACGCCCTTTTTGGCCAACCAAGCAAGCTTGCAAAGGAAATCTGCACTACAATGAAGTCTCAATTCCCCCCGGTCAAAAGGGCCATCTGAAAAAAGTGTAAAATCCAGAAAGGCAGGACAGGCCATGGAGAACTGGGAGCCTTGTTATGCTGATGGGCGGGATGTAAATTACCAACAGACACTCAGGAGAAGTGTATGGTGTTTCCTGAAACATCTAAAAAACAAAGCAACAGAGCCTAGGGCACTGCCACTTATGGTCCTATAGCTTAGGGAAATTAAAATCAAAAAGACACAGCCATCCCAAAGTTTGGGACGCCTCTGTTTACAAGAACCTCGTTTACAGTACAAGTTCAACATCGCAGAAAGTGAAAAATGGATAAAGAAGTTGTGGTATTTACTTACAAAGCAATATCACGCAGCAATGAAATCTATGTCATCAGGACCTTAGGAGCACAATGAGTGGATTCAGGTATGATGATTCTAACTGAAATAAGTCACACAGAAAAAGAAACATCATAAGATATCAGTAATACACGGAATGTAAAGTTGGCTACACAGGAACTGAATTCCAAAACAGAACAGTGTCTCAAATTTAAAAAACCAACTTATGCTTGCTTAAGGGGAAAGGTGAGTTGGGGTGCTGCATAAAACCAGAGATTGAAATGAGCACAGATAAAGTTCCTTAAGCCAAATATGGAATAGACAAGAGCTACTCCTTGCTCAATGAAATGGACTCAACACCGCATATTAAACGCCTAAGAATGTACCTGACTAGTAAGTATCTTAAAACCTATGGATTGCTATGTCTCCGAAAGAGAATCAAGCATGTGTACAGGGGCATAAACGCAGCAGTGATAGGATTGGAGAGGTTCGGTGAGCAAATGAAGACCCTTTGAAGTCATATTGCATGGTACCCATTCCACGGGTTTCAACTACCCAGGTTTAAGGTATTCTTCCTTCAGCTAAAACATGCATGTGGAACCTAGAGTATGATCAACCATGTGATCGGGAGACGTGTTCAAATATATCCCAGTTTTCGTACCCTGGTACTCGGGTGCAACATTCCAGACGCTTTACTAACACTCTCCCGACTTGGAGAGTCAGTCCCTTTAACCTCCTGTTTGGCCCAGTTTGCAATTTCTGCGGAAGATGAACAGGAATAGCGAGAATCAATGAGAGGCTAGCTGAAGGTGTCTGGACGGGCA
The DNA here is from genome assembly GCF_951394435.1 of Stenella coeruleoalba. Lineage (NCBI taxonomy): Eukaryota > Metazoa > Chordata > Mammalia > Artiodactyla > Delphinidae > Stenella > Stenella coeruleoalba. The sequence goes on from NC_137153.1 coordinate 7,119,310, forward strand.
AATTTAACTCTCATTTCCGACCAGGAAGAGGAATTAACCAAAGGCTCAGCGTGCCGTGCCGGAACCAGATTAGGGCCTGAAGCCATCCTGCGGTGTTGCGGCCAGGTCACAAGAAAGCGAGTTGAAGAAAGGAGCTCAGGGGCACTGTAATTCACAAACCTGCAGAGTTATAAATGACAGCTATCGTCCAAAAATAGACTGAAGTAAGGCTGCCAAGAGGACTTGAAAGCGGGGCAGAATTGCAGGAAACCGATTTCAGGAGGTAGACTGGAATTGCATTGAAAGCATAGGAAAAGAGGCAGAACGTCCACAATGATGCACTTGGCCAAAAAGGGCATATGCGTTTTTTCCTGAATATATTCAGGAAAAAACGCATACGCCCTTTTTGGCCAACCAAGCAAGCTTGCAAAGGAAATCTGCACTACAATGAAGTCTCACTTCCCCCCGGTCAAAAGGGCCATCTGAAAAAAGTGTAAAATCCAGAAAGGCAGGACAGGCCATGGAGAACTGGGAGCCTTGTTATGCTGATGGGCGGGATGTAAATTGCCAACAGACACTCGGGAGAAGTGTATGGTGTTTCCTGAAACATCTAAAAAACAAAGCAACAGAGCCTAGGGCACTTCCACTTATGGTCCTATAGCTTAGGGAAATTAAAATCAAAAAGACACAGCCACCCCAAAGTTTGGGACGCCTCTGTTTACAAGAACCTCGTTTACAGTACAAGTTCAACATCGCAGAAAGTGAAAAATGGATAAAGAAGTTGTGGTATTTACTTATAAAGCAATATCACTCAGCAATGAAATCTATGTCATCAGGCCCTTAGCAGCACAATGAGTGGATTCAGGTATGATGATTCTAACTGAAATAAGTCACACAGAAAAAGAAACATCATAAGATATCAGTAATACACGGAATGTAAACTTGGCTACACAGGAACTGAATTACAGAACAGAACAGGGTCTCAAATTTAGAAAACCAACTTATGCTTGCTTAAGGGGAAAGGTGAGTTGGGGTGCTGCATAAACCCAGAGATTGAAATGAGCACAGATAAAGTTCCTTAAGCCAAATATGGAATAGACAAGAGCTACTCCTTGCTCAACGAAATGGACTCAACACCCCATATTAAACGCCTAAGAATGTACCTGACTAGTAAGTATCTTAAAACCTATGGATTGCTATGTCTCCAAAAGAGAATCAAGCATGTGTACAGGGGCATAAACGCAGCAGTGATAGGATTGGAGAGGTTCGGTGAGCAAATGAAGACCCTTTGAAGTCATATTGCATGGTACCCATTCCACGGGTTTCAAATACACAGGTTTAAGGTATTCTTCCTTCAGCTAAAACATGCATGTGGAACCCAAGTATGATCAACCATGTGAACGGGAGACGTGTTCAAATATGTCTCAGTTTTCCTCCCCTGGTACTCGGGTGCAACATTCCAGACGCTTTACTAACACTCTCCCCACTTGGAGAGTCAGTCCCTTTAACTTCCTGTTTGGCCCAGTTTGCAATTTCTGTGGAAGATGAACAGGAATAGCGAGAACCAATGAGAGACTAGCTGGAGGTGTCTGGACGGGCAAATTTAACTCTCATTTCCCACCAGGAAGAGGAATTAACCAAAGGCTCAGCGTGCCGTACTGGAACCAGATTAGGGCCTGAAGCCATCCTGCGGTGTTGCGGCCAGCTCAAAAGAAAGCGAGTTGAAGAAAGGAGCTCAGGGGCACTGTAATTCACAAACCTGCAGAGTTATAAATGACAGCTATCGTCCAAAAATAGACTGAAGTAAGGCTTCCAAGAGGACTTGAAAGCGGGGCAGAATTGCAGGAAACCGATTTCAGGAGGTAGACTGGAATTGCATTGAAAGCATAGGAAAAGAGGCAGAACGTCCACAATGATGCACTTGGCCAAAAAGGGCGTATGCGTTTTTTCCTGAATATATTCAGGAAAAAACGCATACGCCCTTTTTGGCCAACCAAGCAAGCTTGCAAAGGAAATCTGCACTACAATGAAGTCTCACTTCCCCCCGGTCAAAAGGGCCATCTGAAAAAAGTGTAAAATCCAGAAAGGCAGGACAGGCCATGGAGAACTGGGAGCCTTGTTATACTGATGGGCGGGATGTAAATTGCCAACAGACACTCGGGAGAAGTGTATGGTGTTTCCTTAAACATCTAAAAAACAAAGCAACAGAGCCTAGGGCACTGCCACTTATGGTCCTATAGCTTAGGGAAATTAAAATCAAAAAGACACAGCCACCCCAAAGTTTGGAACGGTTCTGTTTACAAGAACCTCGTTTACAGTACAAGTTCAACATCGCAGAAAGTGAAAAATGGATAAAGAAGTTGTGGTATTTACTTACAATGCAATATCACTCAGCAATGAAATCTGTGTCATCAGGCCCTTAGCAGCACAATAAGTGGATTCAGGTATGATGATTCTAACTGAAATAAGTCACACAGAAAAAGAAACATCATAAGATATCACTAATACACGGATTATAAACTTGGCTACACAGGAACTGAATGACAGAACAGAACAGGTTCTCAAATTTAGAAAACCAACTTATGCTTGCTTAAGGGTAAAGGTGAGTTGGGGTGCTGCATAAAACCAGAGATTGAAATGAGCACAGATAAAGTTCCTTAAGCCAAATATGGAATAGACAAGAGCTACTCCTTGCTCAACGAAATGGACTCAACACCGCATATTAAACGCCTAAGAATGTACCTGACTAGTAAGTATCTTAAAACCTATGGATTGCTATGTCTCCGAAAGAGAATCAAGCATGTGTACAGGGGCATAAACGCAGCAGTGATAGGATTGGAGAGGTTCGGTGAGCAAATGAAGACCCTTTGAAGTCATATTGCATGGTACCCATTCCACGGGTTTCAACTACCCAGGTTTTAGGTATTCTTCCTTCAGCTAAAACATGCATGTGGAACCTAGAGTATGATCAACCATGTGATCGGGAGACGTGTTCAAATATGTCTCAGTTTTCGTACCCTGGTACTCGGGTGCAACATTCCAGACGCTTTACTAACACTCTCCCCACTTGGAGAGTCAGCGCCTTTAACCTCCTGTTTGGCACAGTTTGCAATTTCTGTGGAAGATGAACAGGAATAGCGAGAACCAATGAGAGGCTAGCTGGAGGTGTCTGGACGGGCATATTTAACTCTCATTTCCCACCAGGAAGAGGAAATAACCAAAGGCTCAGCGTGCCGTACCGGAACCAGATTAGGGCCTGAAGCCATCCTGCGGTGTTGCGGCCAGCTCAAAAGAAAGCGAGTTGAAGAAAGGAGCTCAGGGGCACTATAATTCACAAACCTGCAGAGTTATAAATGACAGCTATCCTCCAAAAATACACTGAAGTAAGGCTGCCAAGAGGACTTGAAAGCGGGGCAGAATTGCAGGAAACCGATTTCAGGAGGTAGACTGGAATTGCATTGAAAGCATAGGAAAAGAGGCAGAACGTCCACAATGATGCGCTTGGCCAAAAAGGGCGTATGCGTTTTTTCCTGAATATATTCAGGAAAAAACGCATACGCCCTTTTTGGCCAACCAAGCAAGCTTGCAAAGGAAATCTGCACTACAATGAAGTCTCACTTCCCCCCGGTCAAAAGGGCCATCTGAAAAAAGTGTAAAATCCAGAAAGGCAGGACAGGCCATGGAGAACTGGGAGCCTTGTTATGCTGATGGGCGGGATGTAAATTGCCAACAGACACTCGGGAGAAGTGTATGGTGTTTCCTGAAACATCTAAAAAACAAAGCAACAGAGCCTAGGGCACTTCCACTTATGGTCCTATAGCTTAGGGAAATTAAAATCAAAAAGACACAGCCACCCCAAAGTTTGGGACGCCTCTGTTTACAAGAACCTCGTTTACAGTACAAGTTCAACATCGCAGAAAGTGAAAAATGGATAAAGAAGTTGTGGTATTTACTTATAAAGCAATATCACTCAGCAATGAAATCTATGTCATCAGGCCCTTAGCAGCACAATGAGTGGATTCAGGTATGATGATTCTAACTGAAATAAGTCACACAGAAAAAGAAACATCATAAGATATCAGTAATACACGGAATGTAAACTTGGCTACACAGGAACTGAATTACAGAACAGAACAGGGTCTCAAATTTAGAAAACCAACTTATGCTTGCTTAAGGGGAAAGGTGAGTTGGGGTGCTGCATAAACCCAGAGATTGAAATGAGCACAGATAAAGTTCCTTAAGCCAAATATGGAATAGACAAGAGCTACTCCTTGCTCAACGAAATGGACTCAACACCCCATATTAAACGCCTAAGAATGTACCTGACTAGTAAGTATCTTAAAACCTATGGATTGCTATGTCTCCAAAAGAGAATCAAGCATGTGTACAGGGGCATAAACGCAGCAGTGATAGGATTGGAGAGGTTCGGTGAGCAAATGAAGACCCTTTGAAGTCATATTGCATGGTACCCATTCCACGGGTTTCAAATACACAGGTTTAAGGTATTCTTCCTTCAGCTAAAACATGCATGTGGAACCCAAGTATGATCAACCATGTGAACGGGAGACGTGTTCAAATATGTCTCAGTTTTCCTCCCCTGGTACTCGGGTGCAACATTCCAGACGCTTTACTAACACTCTCCCCACTTGGAGAGTCAGTCCCTTTAACTTCCTGTTTGGCCCAGTTTGCAATTTCTGTGGAAGATGAACAGGAATAGCGAGAACCAATGAGAGACTAGTTGGAGGTGTCTGGACGGGCAAATTTAACTCTCATTTCCCACCAGGAAGAGGAATTAACCAAAGGCTCAGCGTGCCGTACTGGAACCAGATTAGGGCCTGAAGCCATCCTGCGGTGTTGCGGCCAGCTCAAAAGAAAGCGAGTTGAAGAAAGGAGCTCAGGGCCACTGTAATTCACAAACCTGCAGAGTTATAAATGACAGCTATCGTCCAAAAATAGACTGAAGTAAGGCTGCCAAGAGGACTTGAAAGCGGGGCAGAATTGCAGGAAACCGATTTCAGGAGGTAGACTGGAATTGCATTGAAAGCATAGGAAAAGAGGCAGAACGTCCACAATGATGCACTTGGCCAAAAAGGGCGTATGCGTTTTTTCCTGAATATATTCAGGAAAAAACGCATACGCCCTTTTTGGCCAACCAAGCAAGCTTGCAAAGGAAATCTGCACTACAATGAAGTCTCACTTCCCCCCGGTCAAAAGGGCCATCTGAAAAAAGTGTAAAATCCAGAAAGGCAGGACAGGCCATGGAGAACTGGGAGCCTTGTTATACTGATGGGCGGGATGTAAATTGCCAACAGACACTCGGGAGAAGTGTATGGTGTTTCGTTAAACATCTAAAAAACAAAGCAACAGAGCCTAGGGCACTGCCACTTATGGTCCTATAGCTTAGGGAAATTAAAATCAAAAAGACACAGCCACCCCAAAGTTTGGAACGGCTCTGTTTACAAGAACCTCGTTTACAGTACAAGTTCAACATCGCAGAAAGTGAAAAATGGATAAACAAGTTGTGGTATTTACTTACAAAGCAATATCACTCAGCAATGAAATCTGTGTCATCAGGCCCTTAGCAGCACAATGAGTGGATTCAGGTATGATGATTCTAACTGAAATAAGTCACACAGAAAAAGAAACATCATAAGATATCACTAATACACGGATTGTAAACTTGGCTACACAGGAACTGAATGTCAGAACAGAACAGGTTCTAAAATTTAGAAAACCAACTTATGCTTGCTTAAGGGGAAAGGTGAGTTGGGGTGTTGCATAAAACCAGAGATTGAAATGAGCACAGATAAAGTTCCTTAAGCCAAATATGGAATAGACAAGAGCTACTCCTTGCTCAACGAAACGGACTCAACACCGCATATTAAACGCCTAAGAATGTACCTGACTAGTAAGTATCTTAAAACCTATGGATTGCTATGTCTCCGAAAGAGAATCAAGCATGTGTACAGGGGCATAAACGCAGCAGTGATAGGATTGGAGAGGTTCGGTGAGCAAATGAAGACCCTTTGAAGTCATATTGCATGGTACCCATTCCACGGGTTTCAACTACCCAGGTTTAAGGTATTCTTCCTTCAGCTAAAACATGCATGTGGAACCTAGAGTATGATCAAACATGTGATCGGGAGACGTGTTCAAATATGTCTCAGTTTTCGTACCCTGGTACTCGGGTGCAACATTCCAGACGCTTTACTAACACTCTCCCCACTTGGAGAGTCAGCGCCTTTAACCTCCTGTTTGGCACAGTTTGCAATTTCTGTGGAAGATGAACAGGAATAGCGAGAACCAATGAGAGGCTAGCTGGAGGTGTCTGGACGGGCAAATTTAACTCTCATTTCCCACCAGGAAGAGGAAATAACCAAAGGCTCAGCGTGCCGTACCGGAACCAGATTAGGGCCTGAAGCCATCCTGCGGTGTTGCGGCCAGGTCACAAGAAAGCGAGTTGAAGAAAGGAGCTCAGGGGCACTGTAATTCACAAACCTGCAGAGTTATAAATGACAGCTATCGTCCAAAAATACACTGAAGTAAGGCTGCCAAGAGGACTTGAAAGCGGGGCAGAATTGCAGGAAACCGATTTCAGGAGGTAGACTGGAATTGCATTGAAAGCATAGGAAAAGAGGCAGAACGTCCACAATGATGCGCTTGGCCAAAAAGGGCGTATGCGTTTTTTCCTGAATATATTCAGGAAAAAACGCATACGCCCTTTTTGGCCAACCAAGCAAGCTTGCAAAGGAAATCTGCACTACAATGAAGTCTCACTTCCCCCCGGGCAAAAGGGCCATCTGAAAAAAGTGTAAAATCCAGAAAGGCAGGACAGGCCATGGAAAACTGGGAGCCTTGTTATGCTGATGGGCGGGATGTAAATTGCCAACAACCACTCAGGATAAGTGTATGGTGTTTCCTGAAACATCTAAAAAACAAAGCAACAGAGCCTAGGGCACTTCCACTTATGGTCCTATAGCTTAGGGAAATTAAAATCAAAAAGACACAGCCACCCCAAATTTTGGGACGCCTCCGTTTATAAGAACTTCGTTTACCATACAAGTTCAATATCACAGAAAGTGAAAAATGGATAAAGAACTTGTGGTACTTACGTACAATGCAGTATCACTCAGCAATGAAATCTATGTCATCAGGCCCGTAGCAGCATAATGAGTGGATTCAGGTACGATGATTCTAACTGAAATAAGTCACACAGAAAAAGAAACATCATAAGATATCAGTAATACACGGAATGTAAACTTGGCTACACAGGAACTGAATTACAGAACAGAACAGGGTCTCAAATTTAGAAAACCAACTTATGCTTGCTTAAGGGGAAAGGTGAGTTGGGGTGCTGCATAAAACCAGAGATTGAAATGAGCACAGATAAAATTCCTTAAGCCAAATATGGAATAGACAAGAGCTACTCCTTGCTCAACGAAATGGACTCAACACCGCATATTAAACGCCTAAGAATGTACCTGACTAGTAAGTATCTTAAAACCTATGGATTGCTATGTCTCCAAAAGAGAATCAAGCATGTGTACAGGGGCATAAACTCAGCAGTGATAGGATTGGAGAGGTTCGGTGAGCAAATGAAGACCCTTTGAAGTCATATTGCATGGTACCCATTCCACGGGTTTCAACTACCCAGGTTTTAGGTATTCTTCCTTCAGCTAAAACATGCATGTGGAACCCAGAGTATGATCAACCGTGTGATCGGGAGACTTGTTCAAATATGTCTCAGTTTTCCTCCCCTGGTACTCGGGTGCAACATTCCAGACGCTTTACTAACACTCTCCCCACTTGGAGAGTCAGCGCCTTTAACCTCCTGTTTGGCACAGTTTGCAATTTCTGCGGAAGATGAACAGGAATAGCGAGAACCAATGAGAGGCTAGCTGGAGGTGTCTGGACGGGCAAATTTAACTCTCATTTCCCACCAGGAAGAGGAAATAACCAAAGGCTCAGTGTGCCGGGCCGGAACCAGATTAGGGCCTGAAGCCATCCTGCGGTGTTGCGGCCAGCTCAAAAGAAAGCGAGTTGAAGAAAGGAGCTCAGGGGCACTGTAATTCACAAACCTGCAGAGTTATAAATGACAGCTATCGTCCAAAAATAGACTGAAGTAAGGCTGCCAAGAGGACTTGAAAGCGGGGCAGAATTGCAGGAAACCGATTTCAGGAGGTAGACTGGAATTGCATTGAAAGCACAGGAAAAGAGGCAGAACGTCCACAATGATGCACTTGGCCAAAAAGGGCGTATGCGTTTTTTCCTGAATATATTCAGGAAAAAACGCATACGCCCTTTTTGGCCAACCAAGCAAGCTTGCAAAGGAAATCTGCACTACAATGAAGTCTCACTTCCCCCCGGTCAAAAGGGCTATCTGAAAAAAGTGTAAAATCCAGAAAGGCAGGACAGGCCATGGAGAACTGGGAGCCTTGTTATGCTGATGGGCGGGATGTAAATTACCAACAGACACTAAGGAGAAGTGTATGGTGTTTCCTGAAACATCTAAAAAACAAAGCAACAGAACCTAGGGCACTTCCACTTATGGTCCTATAGCTTACGGAAATTAAAATCAAAAAGACACAGCCACCCCAAAGTTTGGAACGGCTCTGTTTACAAGAAACTCGTTTACAGTACAAGTTCAACATCACAGAAAGTGAAAAATGGATAAAGAAGTTGTGGTATTTACTTACAAAGCAATATCACTCAGCAATGAAATCTGTGTCATCAGGCCCTTAGCAGCACAATGAGTGGATTCAGGTATGATGATTCTAACTGAAATAAGTCACACAGAAAAAGAAACATCGTAAGATATCACTAATACACGGATTGTAAAGTTGGCTACACAGGAACTGAATGACAGAACAGAACAGGTTCTAAAATTTAGAAAACCAACTTATGCTTGCTTAAGGGGAAAGGTGAGTTGGGGTGTTGCATAAAACCAGAGATTGAAATGAGCACAGATAAAGTTCCTTAAGCCAAATATGGAATAGACAAGAGCTACTCCTTGCTCAACGAAACGGACTCAACACCGCATATTAAACGCCTAAGAATGTACCTGACTAGTAAGTATCTTAAAACCTATGGATTGCTATGTCTCCGAAAGAGAATCAAGCATGTGTACAGGGGCATAAACGCAGCAGTGATAGGATTGGAGAGGTTCGGTGAGCAAATGAAGACCCTTTGAAGTCATATTGCATGGTACCCATTCCACGGGTTTCAACTACCCAGGTTTAAGGTATTCTTCCTTCAGCTAAAACATGCATGTGGAACCTAGAGTATGATCAAACATGTGATCGGGAGACGTGTTCAAATATGTCTCAGTTTTCGTACCCTGGTACTCGGGTGCAACATTCCAGACGCTTTACTAACACTCTCCCCACTTGGAGAGTCAGCGCCTTTAACCTCCTGTTTGGCACAGTTTGCAATTTCTGTGGAAGATGAACAGGAATAGCGAGAACCAATGAGAGGCTAGCTGGAGGTGTCTGGACGGGCAAATTTAACTCTCATTTCCCACCAGGAAGAGGAAATAACCAAAGGCTCAGCGTGCCGTACCGGAACCAGATTAGGGCCTGAAGCCATCCTGCGGTGTTGCGGCCAGGTCACAAGAAAGCGAGTTGAAGAAAGGAGCTCAGGGGCACTGTAATTCACAAACCTGCAGAGTTATAAATGACAGCTATCGTCCAAAAATACACTGAAGTAAGGCTGCCAAGAGGACTTGAAAGCGGGGCAGAATTGCAGGAAACCGATTTCAGGAGGTAGACTGGAATTGCATTGAAAGCATAGGAAAAGAGGCAGAACGTCCACAATGATGCGCTTGGCCAAAAAGGGCGTATGCGTTTTTTCCTGAATATATTCAGGAAAAAACGCATACGCCCTTTTTGGCCAACCAAGCAAGCTTGCAAAGGAAATCTGCACTACAATGAAGTCTCACTTCCCCCCGGGCAAAAGGGCCATCTGAAAAAAGTGTAAAATCCAGAAAGGCAGGACAGGCCATGGAAAACTGGGAGCCTTGTTATGCTGATGGGCGGGATGTAAATTGCCAACAACCACTCAGGATAAGTGTATGGTGTTTCCTGAAACATCTAAAAAACAAAGCAACAGAGCCTAGGGCACTTCCACTTATGGTCCTATAGCTTAGGGAAATTAAAATCAAAAAGACACAGCCACCCCAAATTTTGGGACGCCTCCGTTTATAAGAACTTCGTTTACCATACAAGTTCAATATCACAGAAAGTGAAAAATGGATAAAGAACTTGTGGTACTTACGTACAATGCAGTATCACTCAGCAATGAAATCTATGTCATCAGGCCCGTAGCAGCATAATGAGTGGATTCAGGTACGATGATTCTAACTGAAATAAGTCACACAGAAAAAGAAACATCATAAGATATCAGTAATACACGGAATGTAAACTTGGCTACACAGGAACTGAATTACAGAACAGAACAGGGTCTCAAATTTAGAAAACCAACTTATGCTTGCTTAAGGGGAAAGGTGAGTTGGGGTGCTGCATAAAACCAGAGATTGAAATGAGCACAGATAAAATTCCTTAAGCCAAATATGGAATAGACAAGAGCTACTCCTTGCTCAACGAAATGGACTCAACACCGCATATTAAACGCCTAAGAATGTACCTGACTAGTAAGTATCTTAAAACCTATGGATTGCTATGTCTCCAAAAGAGAATCAAGCATGTGTACAGGGGCATAAACTCAGCAGTGATAGGATTGGAGAGGTTCGGTGAGCAAATGAAGACCCTTTGAAGTCATATTGCATGGTACCCATTCCACGGGTTTCAACTACCCAGGTTTTAGGTATTCTTCCTTCAGCTAAAACATGCATGTGGAACCCAGAGTATGATCAACCGTGTGATCGGGAGACTTGTTCAAATATGTCTCAGTTTTCCTCCCCTGGTACTCGGGTGCAACATTCCAGACGCTTTACTAACACTCTCCCCACTTGGAGAGTCAGCGCCTTTAACCTCCTGTTTGGCACAGTTTGCAATTTCTGCGGAAGATGAACAGGAATAGCGAGAACCAATGAGAGGCTAGCTGGAGGTGTCTGGACGGGCAAATTTAACTCTCATTTCCCACCAGGAAGAGGAAATAACCAAAGGCTCAGTGTGCCGGGCCGGAACCAGATTAGGGCCTGAAGCCATCCTGCGGTGTTGCGGCCAGCTCAAAAGAAAGCGAGTTGAAGAAAGGAGCTCAGGGGCACTGTAATTCACAAACCTGCAGAGTTATAAATGACAGCTATCGTCCAAAAATAGACTGAAGTAAGGCTGCCAAGAGGACTTGAAAGCGGGGCAGAATTGCAGGAAACCGATTTCAGGAGGTAGACTGGAATTGCATTGAAAGCACAGGAAAAGAGGCAGAACGTCCACAATGATGCACTTGGCCAAAAAGGGCGTATGCGTTTTTTCCTGAATATATTCAGGAAAAAACGCATACGCCCTTTTTGGCCAACCAAGCAAGCTTGCAAAGGAAATCTGCACTACAATGAAGTCTCACTTCCCCCCGGTCAAAAGGGCTATCTGAAAAAAGTGTAAAATCCAGAAAGGCAGGACATGCCATGGAGAACTGGGAGCCTTGTTATGCTGATGGGCGGGATGTAAATTACCAACAGACACTAAGGAGAAGTGTATGGTGTTTCCTGAAACATCTAAAAAACAAAGCAACAGAACCTAGGGCACTTCCACTTATGGTCCTATAGCTTACGGAAATTAAAATCAAAAAGACACAGCCACCCCAAAGTTTGGAACGGCTCTGTTTACAAGAAACTCGTTTACAGTACAAGTTCAACATCACAGAAAGTGAAAAATGGATAAAGAAGTTGTGGTATTTACTTACAAAGCAATATCACTCAGCAATGAAATCTGTGTCATCAGGCCCTTAGCATCACAATGAGTGGATTCAGGTACGATGATTCTAACTGAAATAAGTCACACAGAAAAAGAAACATCATAAGATATCAGTAATACATGGAATGTAAACTTGGCTACACAGGAACTGAATTACAGAACAGAACAGGGTCTCAAATTTAGAAAACCAACTTATGCTTGCTTAAGGGGAAAGGTGAGTTGGGGTGCTGCATAAAACCAGAGATTGAAATGAGCACAGATAAAGTTCCTTAAGCCAAATATGGAATAGACAAGAGCTACTCCTTGCTCAACGAAATGGACTCAAAACCCCATATTAAACCCCTAAGAATGTACCTGACTAGTAAGTATCTTAAAACCTATGGATTGCTATGTCTCCAAAAGAGAATCAAGCGTGTGTACAGGGGCATAAACGCAGCAGTGATAGGATTGGAGAGGTTCGGTGAGCAAATGAAGACCCTTTGAAGTCATATTGCATGGTACCCATTACACGGGTCTCAACTCTCCAGGTTTAAGGTATTCTTCCTTCAGCTAAAACATGCATGTGGAACCCAAGTATGATCAACCATGTGAACGGGAGACGTGTTCAAATATGTCTCAGTTTTCCTCCCCTCGTACTCGGGTGCAACATTCCAGACGCTTTACTAACACTCTCCCCACTTGGAGAGTCAGCGCCTTTAACCTCCTGTTTGGCCCAGTTTGCAATTTCTGCGGAAGATGAACAGGAATAGTGAGAACCAATGAGAGACTAGCTGGAGGTGTCTGGACGGGCAAATTTAACTCTCATTTCCCACCAGGAAGAGGAAATAACCAAAGGCTCAGCGTGCCGTGCCGGAACCAGATTAGGGCCTGAAGCCATCCTGCGGTGTTGCGGCCAGGTCACAAGAAAGCAAGTTGAAGAAAGGAGCTCAGGGGCACTATAATTCACAAACCTGCAGAGTTATAAATGACAGCTATCGTCCAAAAATAGACTGAAGTAAGGCTGCCAAGAGGACTTGAAAGCGGGGCAGAATTGCAGGAAACCGATTTCAGGAGGTAGACTGGAATTGCATTGAAAGCATAGGAAAAGAGGCCGAACGTCCACAATGATGCACTTGGCCAAAAAGGGCGTATGCATTTTTTCCTGAATATATTCAGGAAAAAACGCATACGCCCTTTTTGGCCAACCAAGCAAGCTTGCAAAGGAAATCTGCACTACAATGAAGTCTCACTTCCCCCCGGGCAAAAGGGCCATCTGAAAAAAGTGTAAAATCCAGAAAGGCAGGACAGGCCATGGAGAACTGGGAGCCTTGTTATGCTGATGGGCGGGATGTAAATTGCCAACAACCACTCGGGAGAAGTGTATGGTGTTTCCTGAAACATCTAAAAAACAAAGCAACAGAGCCTAGGGCACTGCCACTTATGGTCCTATAGCTTAGGGAAATTAAAATCAAAAAGACACAGCCACCCCAAAGTTTGGGACGCCTCCGTTTATAAGAACCTCGTTTACCATACAAGTTCAATATCACAGAAAGTGAAAAATGGATAAAGAACTTGTGGTACTTACGTACAATGCAGTATCACTCAGCAATGAAATCTATGTCATCAGGCCCGTAGCAGCATAATGAGTGGATTCAGGTACGATGATTCTAACTGAAATAAGTCACACAGAAAAAGAAACATCATAAGATATCACTAATACACGGAATGTAAACTTGGCTGCACAGGAACTGAATTACAGAACAGAACAGGGTCTCAAATTTAGAAAACCAACTTATGCTTGCTTAAGGGGAAAGGTGAGTTGGGGTGCTGCATAAAACCAGAGATTGAAATGAGCACAGATAAAGTTCCTTAAGCCAAATATGGAATAGACAAGAGCTACTCCTTGCTCAACGAAATGGACTCAACACCGCATATTAAACGCCTAAGAATGTACCTGACTAGTAAGTATCTTAAAACCTATGGATTGCTATGTCTCCGAAAGAGAATCAAGCATGTGTACAGGGGCATAAACGCAGCAGTGATAGGATTGGAGAGGTTCGGTGAGCAAATGAAGACCCTTTGAAGTCATATTGCATGGTACCCATTCCACGGGTTTCAAATACCCAGGTTTAAGGTATTCTTCCTCAGCTAAAACATGCATGTGGAACCTAGAGTATGATCAACCATGTGATCGCGAGACGTGTTCAAATATGTCTCAGTTTTCCTCCCCTGGTACTCGGGTGCAACACACCAGACGCTTTACTAACACTCTCCCGACTTGGAGAGTCAGTCCCTTTAACCTCCTGTTTGGCCCAGTTTGCAATTTCTGCGGAAGATGAACAGGAATAGTGAGAACCAATGAGAGACTAGCTGGAGGTGTCTGGACGGGCAAAATTAACTCTCATTTCCCACCAGGAAGAGGAATTAACCAAAGGCTCAGCGTGCCGTGCCAGAACCAGATTAGGGCCTGAAGCCATCCTGCGGTGTTGCGGCCAGGTCACAAGAAAGCGAGTTGAAGAAAGGAGCTCAGGGGCACTGTAATTCACAAACCTGCAGACTTATAAATGACAGCTATCGTCCAAAAATAGAGTGAAGTAAGGCTGCCAAGAGGACTTGAAAGCGGGGCAGAATTGCAGGAAACCGATTTCAGGAGGTAGACTGGAATTGCATTGAAAGCATAGGAAAAGAGGCAGAACGTACACAATGATGCACTTGGCCAAAAAGGGCGTATGCGTTTTTTCCTGAATATATTCAGGAAAAAACGCATACGCCCTTTTTGGCCAACCAAGCAAGCTTGCAAAGGAAATCTGCACTACAATGAAGTCTCACTTCCCCCCGGTCAAAAGGGCCATCTGAAAAAAGTGTAAAATCCAGAAAGGCAAGACAGGCCATGGAGAACTGGGAGCCTTGTTCTGCTGATGGGCGGGATGTAAATTGCCAACAACCACTCGGGAGAAGTGTATGATGTTTCCTGAAACATCTAAAAAACAAAGCAACAGAACCTAGGGCACTTCCACTTATGGTCCTATAGCTTAGGGAAATTAAAATCAAAAAGACACAGCCACCCCAAAGTTTGGAACGGCTCTGTTTACAAGAACCTCGTTTACAGTACAAGTTCAACATCGCAGAAAGTGAAAAATGGATAAAGAACTTGTGGTATTTACTTACAAAGCAATATCACTCAGCAATGAAATCTGTGTCATCAGGCCCTTAGCAGCACAATGAGTGGATTCAGGTATGATGATTCTAACTGAAATAAGTCACACAGAAAAAGAAACATCGTAAGATATCACTAATACACGGAATGTAAACTTGGCTACACAGGAACTGAATTCCAAAACAGAACAGTGTCTCAAATTTAGAAAACCAACTTATGCTTGCTTAAGGGGAAAGGTGAGTTGGGGTGCTGCATAAAACCAGAGATTGAAATGAGCACAGATAAAGTTCCTTAAGCCAAATATGGAATAGACAAGAGCTACTCCTTGCTCAACGAAATGGACTCAACACCCCATATTAAACGCCTAAGAATGTACCTGACTAGTAAGTATCTTAAAACCTATGGATTGCTATGTCTCCAAAAGAGAATCAAGCATGTGTACAGGGGCATAAACTCAGCAGTGATAGGATTGGAGAGGTTCGGTGAGCAAATGAAGACCCTTTGAAGTCATATTGCATGGTACCCATTCCACGGGTTTCAACTACCCAGGTTTTAGGTATTCTTCCTTCAGCTAAAACATGCATGTGGAACCCAGAGTATGATCAACCGTGTGATCGGGAGACTTGTTCAAATATGTCTCAGTTTTCCTCCCCTGGTACTCGGGTGCAACATTCCAGACGCTTTACTAACACTCTCCCCACTTGGAGAGTCAGCGCCTTTAACCTCCTGTTTGGCACAGTTTGCAATTTCTGCGGAAGATGAACAGGAATAGCGAGAACCAATGAGAGGCTAGCTGGAGGTGTCTGGACGGGCAAATTTAACTCTCATTTCCCACCAGGAAGAGGAAATAACCAAAGGCTCAGTGTGCCGGGCCGGAACCAGATTAGGGCCTGAAGCCATCCTGCGGTGTTGCGGCCAGCTCAAAAGAAAGCGAGTTGAAGAAAGGAGCTCAGGGGCACTGTAATTCACAAACCTGCAGAGTTATAAATGACAGCTATCGTCCAAAAATAGACTGAAGTAAGGCTGCCAAGAGGACTTGAAAGCAGGGCAGAATTGCAGGAAACCGATTTCAGGAGGTAGACTGGAATTGCATTGAAAGCACAGGAAAAGAGGCAGAACGTCCACAATGATGCACTTGGCCAAAAAGGGCGTATGCGTTTTTTCCTGAATATATTCAGGAAAAAACGCATACGCCCTTTTTGGCCAACCAAGCAAGCTTGCAAAGGAAATCTGCACTACAATGAAGTCTCACTTCCCCCCGGTCAAAAGGGCTATCTGAAAAAAGTGTAAAATCCAGAAAGGCAGGACAGGCCATGGAGAACTGGGAGCCTTGTTATGCTGATGGGCGGGATGTAAATTACCAACAGACACTAAGGAGAAGTGTATGGTGTTTCCTGAAACATCTAAAAAACAAAGCAACAGAACCTAGGGCACTTCCACTTATGGTCCTATAGCTTAGGGAAATTAAAATCAAAAAGACACAGCCACCCCAAAGTTTGGAACGGCTCTGTTTACAAGAAACTCGTTTACAGTACAAGTTCAACATCACAGAAAGTGAAAAATGGATAAAGAAGTTGTGGTATTTACTTACAAAGCAATATCACTCAGCAATGAAATCTGTGTCATCAGGCCCTTAGCATCACAATGAGTGGATTCAGGTACGATGATTCTAACTGAAATAAGTCACACAGAAAAAGAAACATCATAAGATATCAGTAATACATGGAATGTAAACTTGGCTACACAGGAACTGAATTACAGAACAGAACAGGGTCTCAAATTTAGAAAACCAACTTATGCTTGCTTAAGGGGAAAGGTGAGTTGGGGTGCTGCATAAAACCAGAGATTGAAATGAGCACAGATAAAGTTCCTTAAGCCAAATATGGAATAGACAAGAGCTACTCCTTGCTCAACGAAATGGACTCAAAACCCCATATTAAACCCCTAAGAATGTACCTGACTAGTAAGTATCTTAAAACCTATGGATTGCTATGTCTCCAAAAGAGAATCAAGCGTGTGTACAGGGGCATAAACGCAGCAGTGATAGGATTGGAGAGGTTCGGTGAGCAAATGAAGACCCTTTGAAGTCATATTGCATGGTACCCATTACACGGGTCTCAACTCTCCAGGTTTAAGGTATTCTTCCTTCAGCTAAAACATGCATGTGGAACCCAAGTATGATCAACCATGTGAACGGGAGACGTGTTCAAATATGTCTCAGTTTTCCTCCCCTCGTACTCGGGTGCAACATTCCAGACGCTTTACTAACACTCTCCCCACTTGGAGAGTCAGCGCCTTTAACCTCCTGTTTGGCCCAGTTTGCAATTTCTGCGGAAGATGAACAGGAATAGTGAGAACCAATGAGAGACTAGCTGGAGGTGTCTGGACGGGCAAATTTAACTCTCATTTCCCACCAGGAAGAGGAAATAACCAAAGGCTCAGCGTGCCGTGCCGGAACCAGATTAGGGCCTGAAGCCATCCTGCGGTGTTGCGGCCAGGTCACAAGAAAGCAAGTTGAAGAAAGGAGCTCAGGGGCACTATAATTCACAAACCTGCAGAGTTATAAATGACAGCTATCGTCCAAAAATAGACTGAAGTAAGGCTGCCAAGAGGACTTGAAAGCGGGGCAGAATTGCAGGAAACCGATTTCAGGAGGTAGACTGGAATTGCATTGAAAGCATAGGAAAAGAGGCCGAACGTCCACAATGATGCACTTGGCCAAAAAGGGCGTATGCGTTTTTTCCTGAATATATTCAGGAAAAAACGCATACGCCCTTTTTGGCCAACCAAGCAAGCTTGCAAAGGAAATCTGCACTACAATGAAGTCTCACTTCCCCCCGGGCAAAAGGGCCATCTGAAAAAAGTGTAAAATCCAGAAAGGCAGGACAGGCCATGGAGAACTGGGAGCCTTGTTATGCTGATGGGCGGGATGTAAATTGCCAACAACCACTCGGGAGAAGTGTATGGTGTTTCCTGAAACATCTAAAAAACAAAGCAACAGAGCCTAGGGCACTGCCACTTATGGTCCTATAGCTTAGGGAAATTAAAATCAAAAAGACACAGCCACCCCAAAGTTTGGGACGCCTCCGTTTATAAGAACCTCGTTTACCATACAAGTTCAATATCACAGAAAGTGAAAAATGGATAAAGAACTTGTGGTACTTACGTACAATGCAGTATCACTCAGCAATGAAATCTATGTCATCAGGCCCGTAGCAGCATAATGAGTGGATTCAGGTACGATGATTCTAACTGAAATAAGTCACACAGAAAAAGAAACATCATAAGATATCACTAATACACGGAATGTAAACTTGGCTGCACAGGAACTGAATTACAGAACAGAACAGGGTCTCAAATTTAGAAAACCAACTTATGCTTGCTTAAGGGGAAAGGTGAGTTGGGGTGCTGCATAAAACCAGAGATTGAAATGAGCACAGATAAAGTTCCTTAAGCCAAATATGGAATAGACAAGAGCTACTCCTTGCTCAACGAAATGGACTCAACACCGCATATTAAACGCCTAAGAATGTACCTGACTAGTAAGTATCTTAAAACCTATGGATTGCTATGTCTCCGAAAGAGAATCAAGCATGTGTACAGGGGCATAAACGCAGCAGTGATAGGATTGGAGAGGTTCGGTGAGCAAATGAAGACCCTTTGAAGTCATATTGCATGGTACCCATTCCACGGGTTTCAAATACCCAGGTTTAAGGTATTCTTCCTCAGCTAAAACATGCATGTGGAACCTAGAGTATGATCAACCATGTGATCGCGAGACGTGTTCAAATATGTCTCAGTTTTCCTCCCCTGGTACTCGGGTGCAACACACCAGACGCTTTACTAACACTCTCCCGACTTGGAGAGTCAGTCCCTTTAACCTCCTGTTTGGCCCAGTTTGCAATTTCTGCGGAAGATGAACAGGAATAGTGAGAACCAATGAGAGACTAGCTGGAGGTGTCTGGACGGGCAAAATTAACTCTCATTTCCCACCAGGAAGAGGAATTAACCAAAGGCTCAGCGTGCCGTGCCAGAACCAGATTAGGGCCTGAAGCCATCCTGCGGTGTTGCGGCCAGGTCACAAGAAAGCGAGTTGAAGAAAGGAGCTCAGGGGCACTGTAATTCACAAACCTGCAGACTTATAAATGACAGCTATCGTCCAAAAATAGAGTGAAGTAAGGCTGCCAAGAGGACTTGAAAGCGGGGCAGAATTGCAGGAAACCGATTTCAGGAGGTAGACTGGAATTGCATTGAAAGCATAGGAAAAGAGGCAGAACGTACACAATGATGCACTTGGCCAAAAAGGGCGTATGCGTTTTTTCCTGAATATATTCAGGAAAAAACGCATACGCCCTTTTTGGCCAACCAAGCAAGCTTGCAAAGGAAATCTGCACTACAATGAAGTCTCACTTCCCCCCGGTCAAAAGGGCCATCTGAAAAAAGTGTAAAATCCAGAAAGGCAAGACAGGCCATGGAGAACTGGGAGCCTTGTTCTGCTGATGGGCGGGATGTAAATTGCCAACAACCACTCGGGAGAAGTGTATGATGTTTCCTGAAACATCTAAAAAACAAAGCAACAGAACCTAGGGCACTTCCACTTATGGTCCTATAGCTTAGGGAAATTAAAATCAAAAAGACACAGCCACCCCAAAGTTTGGAACGGCTCTGTTTACAAGAACCTCGTTTACAGTACAAGTTCAACATCGCAGAAAGTGAAAAATGGATAAAGAACTTGTGGTATTTACTTACAAAGCAATATCACTCAGCAATGAAATCTGTGTCATCAGGCCCTTAGCAGCACAATGAGTGGATTCAGGTATGATGATTCTAACTGAAATAAGTCACACAGAAAAAGAAACATCGTAAGATATCACTAATACACGGAATGTAAACTTGGCTACACAGGAACTGAATTCCAAAACAGAACAGTGTCTCAAATTTAGAAAACCAACTTATGCTTGCTTAAGGGGAAAGGTGAGTTGGGGTGCTGCATAAAACCAGAGATTGAAATGAGCACAGATAAAGTTCCTTAAGCCAAATATGGAATAGACAAGAGCTACTCCTTGCTCAACGAAATGGACTCAACACCCCATATTAAACGCCTAAGAATGTACCTGACTAGTAAGTATCTTAAAACCTATGGATTGCTATGTCTCCAAAAGAGAATCAAGCGTGTGTACAGGGGCATAAACGCAGCAGTGATAGGATTGGAGAGGTTCGGTGAGCAAATGAAGACCCTTTGAAGTCATATTGCATGGTACGCATTACACGGGTCTCAACTCTCCAGGTTTAAGGTATTCTTCCTTCAGCTAAAACATGCATGTGGAACCCAAGTATGATCAACCATGTGAACGGGAGACGTGTTCAAATATGTCTCAGTTTTCCTCCCCTGGTACTCGGGTGCAACATTCCAGACGCTTTACTAACACTCTCCCCACTTGGAGAGTCAGCGCCTTTAACCTCCTGTTTGGCCCAGTTTGCAATTTCTGCGGAAGATGAACAGGAATAGCGAGAACCAATGAGAGGCTAGCTGGAGGTGTCTGGACGGGCAAAATTAACTCTCATTTCCCACCAGGAAGAGGAAATAACCAAAGGCTCAGCGTGCCGTACCGGAACCAGATTAGGGCCTGAAGACATCCTGCGGTGTTGCGGCCAGGTCACAAGAAAGCGAGTTGAAGAAAGGAGCTCAGGGGCACTGTAATTCACAAACCTGCAGAGTTATAAATGACAGCTATCGTCCAAAAATAGACTGAAGTAAGGCTGCCAAGAGGACTTGAAAGCGGGGCAGAATTGCAGGAAACCGATTTCAGGAGGTAGACTGGAATTGCATTGAAAGCATAGGAAAAGAGGCAGAACGTCCACAATGATGCACTTGGCCAAAAAGGGCGTATGCGTTTTTTCCTGAATATATTCAGGAAAAAACGCATACGCCCTTTTTGGCCAACCAAGCAAGCTTGCAAAGGAAATCTGCACTACAATGAAGTCTCACTTCCCCCCGGTCAAAAGGGCCATCTGAAAAAAGTGTAAAATCCAGAAAGGCAGGACAGGCCATGGAGAACTGGGAGCCTTGTTATGCTGATGGGCGGGATGTAAATTGCCAACAACCACTCGGGAGAAGTGTATGGTGTTTCCTGAAACATCTAAAAAACAAAGCAACAGAGCCTAGGGCACTGCCACTTATGGTCCTATAGCTTAGGGAAATTAAAATCAAAAAGACACAGCCACCCCAAAGTTTGGGACGCCTCCGTTTATAAGAACCTCGTTTACCATACAAGTTCAATATCACAGAAAGTGAAAAATGGATAAAGAACTTGTGGTACTTACGTACAATGCAGTATCACTCAGCAATGAAATCTATGTCATCAGGCCCGTAGCAGCATAATGAGTGGATTCAGGTACGATGATTCTAACTGAAATAAGTCACACAGAAAAAGAAACATCATAAGATATCACTAATACACGGAATGTAAACTTGGCTGCACAGGAACTGAATTACAGAACAGAACAGGGTCTCAAATTTAGAAAACCAACTTATGCTTGCTTAAGGGGAAAGGTGAGTTGGGGTGCTGCATAAAACCAGAGATTGAAATGAGCACAGATAAAGTTCCTTAAGCCAAATATGGAATAGACAAGAGCTACTCCTTGCTCAACGAAATGGACTCAACACCCCATATTAAACGCCTAAGAATGTATCTGACTAGTAAGTATCTTAAAACCTATGGATTGCTATGTCTCCGAAAGAGAATCAAGCATGTGTACAGGGGCATAAACGCAGCAGTGATAGGATTGGAGATGTTCGGTGAGCAAATGAAGACCCTTTGAAGTCATATTGCATGGTACCCATTCCACGGGTTTCAAATACCCAGGTTTAAGGTATTCTTCCTCAGCTAAAACATGCATGTGGAACCTAGAGTATGATCAACCATGTGATCGGGAGACGTGTTCAAATATGTCTCAGTTTTCCTCCCCTGGTACTCGGGTGCAACATTCCAGACGCTTTACTAACACTCTCCCGACTTGGAGAGTCAGTCCCTTTAACCTCCTGTTTGGCCCAGTTTGCAATTTCTGCGGAAGATGAACAGGAATAGCGAGAACCAATGAGAGACTAGCTGGAGGTGTCTGGACGGGCAAAATTAACTCTCATTTCCCACCAGGAAGAGGAATTAACCAAAGGCTCAGCGTGCCGTGCCAGAACCAGATTAGGGCCTGAAGCCATCCTGCGGTGTTGCGGCCAGGTCACAAGAAAGCGAGTTGAAGAAAGGAGCTCAGGGGCACTGTAATTCACAAACCTGCAGACTTATAAATGACAGCTATCGTCCAAAAATAGACTGAAGTAAGGCTGCCAAGAGGACTTGAAAGCGGGGCAGAATTGCAGGAAACCGATTTCAGGAGGTAGACTGGAATTGCATTGAAAGCATAGGAAAAGAGGCAGAACGTACACAATGATGCACTTGGCCAAAAAGGGCGTATGCGTTTTTTCCTGAATATATTCAGGAAAAAACGCATACGCCCTTTTTGGCCAACCAAGCAAGCTTGCAAAGGAAATCTGCACTACAATGAAGTCTCACTTCCCCCCGGTCAAAAGGGCCATCTGAAAAAAGTGTAAAATCCAGAAAGGCAGGACAGGCCATGGAGAACTGGGAGCCTTGTTATGCTGATGGGCGGGATGTAAATTGCCAACAACCACTCGGGAGAAGTGTATGGTGTTTCCTGAAACATCTAAAAAACAAAGCAACAGAACCTAGGGCACTTCCACTTATGGTCCTATAGCTTAGGGAAATTAAAATCAGAAAGACACAGCCACCCCAAAGTTTGGAACGGCTCTGTTTACAAGAACCTCGTTTACAGTACAAGTTCAACATCGGAGAAAGTGAAAAATGGATAAAGAACTTGTGGTATTTACTTACAAAGCAATATCACTCAGCAATGAAATCTGTGTCATCAGGCCCTTAGCAGCACAATGAGTGGATTCAGGTATGATGATTCTAAGTGAAATAAGTCACACAGAAAAAGAAACATCATAAGATATCACTAATACACGGAATGTAAACTTGGCTACACAGGAACTGAATTCCAAAACAGAACAGTGTCTCAAATTTAGAAAACCAACTTATGCTTGCTTAAGGGGAAAGGTGAGTTGGGGTGCTGCATAAAACCAGAGATTGAAATGAGCACAGATAAAGTTCCTTAAGCCAAATATGGAATAGACAAGAGCTACTCCTTGCTCAACGAAATGGACTCAACACCCCATATTAAACGCCTAAGAATGTACCTGACTAGTAAGTATCTTAAAACCTATGGATTGCTATGTCTCCAAAAGAGAATCAAGCGTGTGTACAGGGGCATAAACGCAGCAGTGATAGGATTGGAGAGGTTCGGTGAGCAAATGAAGACCCTTTGAAGTCATATTGCATGGTACGCATTACACGGGTCTCAACTCTCCAGGTTTAAGGTATTCTTCCTTCAGCTAAAACATGCATGTGGAACCCAAGTATGATCAACCATGTGAACGGGAGACGTGTTCAAATATGTCTCAGTTTTCCTCCCCTGGTACTCGGGTGCAACATTCCAGACGCTTTACTAACACTCTCCCCACTTGGAGAGTCAGCGCCTTTAACCTCCTGTTTGGCCCAGTTTGCAATTTCTGCGGAAGATGAACAGGAATAGCGAGAACCAATGAGAGACTAGCTGGAGCTGTCTGGACGGGCAAATTTAACTCTCATTTCCCACCAGGAAGAGGAAATAACCAAAGGCTCAGCGTGCCGTGCCGGAACCAGATTAGGGCCTGAAGCCATCCTGCGGTGTTGCGGCCAGGTCACAAGAAAGCGAGTTGAAGAAAGGAGCTCAGGGGCACTGTAATTCACAAACCTGCAGACTTATAAATGACAGCTATCGTCCAAAAATAGACTGAAGTAAGGCTGCCAAGAGGACTTGAAAGCAGGGCAGAATTGCAGGAAACCGATTTCAGGAGGTAGACTGGAATTGCATTGAAAGCATAGGAAAAGAGGCAGAACGTACACAATGATGCACTTGGCCAAAAAGGGCGTATGCGTTTTTTCCTGAATATATTCAGGAAAAAACGCATACGCCCTTTTTGGCCAACCAAGCAAGCTTGCAAAGGAAATCTGCACTACAATGAAGTCTCACTTCCCCCCGGTCAAAAGGGCCATCTGAAAAAAGTGTAAAATCCAGAAAGGCAGGACAGGCCATGGAGAACTGGGAGCCTTGTTATGCTGATGGGCGGGATGTAAATTGCCAACAACCACTCGGGAGAAGTGTATGGTGTTTCCTGAAACATCTAAAAAACAAAGCAACAGAACCTAGGGCACTTCCACTTATGGTCCTATAGCTTAGGGAAATTAAAATCAAAAAGACACAGCCACCCCAAAGTTTGGAACGGCTCTGTTTACAAGAACCTCGTTTACAGTACAAGTTCAACATCGGAGAAAGTGAAAAATGGATAAAGAACTTGTGGTATTTACTTACAAAGCAATATCACTCAGCAATGAAATCTGTGTCATCAGGCCCTTAGCAGCACAATGAGTGGATTCAGGTATGATGATTCTAAGTGAAATAAGTCACACAGAAAAAGAAACATCATAAGATATCACTAATACACGGAATGTAAACTTGGCTACACAGGAACTGAATTCCAAAACAGAACAGTGTCTCAAATTTAGAAAACCAACTTATGCTTGCTTAAGGGGAAAGGTGAGTTGGGGTGCTGCATAAAACCAGAGATTGAAATGAGCACAGATAAAGTTCCTTAAGCCAAATATGGAATAGACAAGAGCTACTCCTTGCTCAACGAAATGGACTCAACACCCCATATTAAACCCCTAAGAATGTACCTGACTAGTAAGTATCTTAAAACCTATGGATTGCTATGTCTCCAAAAGAGAATCAAGCGTGTGTACAGGGGCATAAACGCAGCAGTGATAGGATTGGAGAGGTTCGGTGAGCAAATGAAGACCCTTTGAAGTCATATTGCATGGTACGCATTACACGGGTCTCAACTCTCCAGGTTTAAGGTATTCTTCCTTCAGCTAAAACATGCATGTGGAACCCAAGTATGATCAACCATGTGAACGGGAGACGTGTTCAAATATGTCTCAGTTTTCCTCCCCTGGTACTCGGGTGCAACATTCCAGACGCTTTACTAACACTCTCCCCACTTGGAGAGTCAGCGCCTTTAACCTCCTGTTTGGCCCAGTTTGCAATTTCTGCGGAAGATGAACAGGAATAGCGAGAACCAATGAGAGGCTAGCTGAAGGTGTCTGGACGGGCAAAATTAACTCTCATTTCCCACCAGGAAGAGGAAATAACCAAAGGCTCAGCGTGCCGTGCCGGAACCAGATTAAGGCCTGAAGCCATCCTGCGGTGTTGCGGCCAGGTCACAAGAAAGCGAGTTGAAGAAAGGAGCTCAGGGGCACTGTAATTCACAAACCTGCAGAGTTATAAATGACAGCTATCGTCCAAAAATAGACTGAAGTAAGTCTGCCAAGAGGA
This sequence comes from Stenella coeruleoalba, assembly GCF_951394435.1. NCBI lineage: Eukaryota > Metazoa > Chordata > Mammalia > Artiodactyla > Delphinidae > Stenella > Stenella coeruleoalba. The sequence goes on from NC_137153.1 coordinate 7,144,801, forward strand.
CTTGAAAGCGGGGCAGAATTGCAGGAAACCGATTTCAGGAGGTAGACTGGAATTGCATTGAAAGCATAGGAAAAGAGGCAGAACGTCCACAATGATGCACTTGGCCAAAAAGGGCGTATGCGTTTTTTCCTGAATATATTCAGGAAAAAACGCATACGCCCTTTTTGGCCAACCAAGCAAGCTTGCAAAGGAAATCTGCACTACAATGAAGTCTCACTTCCCCCCGGTCAAAAGGGCCATCTGAAAAAAGTGTAAAATCCAGAAAGGCAGGACAGGCCATGGAGAACTGGGAGCCTTGTTATGCTGATGGGCGGGATGTAAATTGCCAACAACCACTCGGGAGAAGTGTATGGTGTTTCCTGAAACATCTAAAAAACAAAGCAACAGAGCCTAGGGCACTTCCACTTATGGTCCTATAGCTTAGGGAAATTAAAATCAAAAAGACACAGCCACCCCAAAGTTTGGGACGCCTCCGTTTATAAGAACCTCGTTTACCGTACAAGTTCAATATCACAGAAAGTGAAAAATGGATAAAGAACTTGTGGTACTTACGTACAATGCAGTATCACTCAGCAATGAAATCTATGTCATCAGGCCCGTAGCAGCATAATGAGTGGATTCAGGTACGATGATTCTAACTGAAATAAGTCACACAGAAAAAGAAACATCATAAGATATCACTAATACACGGAATGTAAACTTGGCTACACAGGAACTGAATTACAGAACAGAACAGGGTCTCAAATTTAGAAAACCAACTTATGCTTGCTTAAGGGGAAAGGTGAGTTGGGGTGCTGCATAAAACCAGAGATTGAAATGAGCACAGATAAAGTTCCTTAAGCCAAATATGGAATAGACAAGAGCTACTCCTTGCTCAACGAAATGGACTCAACACCGCATATTAAACGCCTAAGAATGTACCTGACTAGTAAGTATCTTAAAACCTATGGATTGCTATGTCTCCGAAAGAGAATCAAGCATGTGTACAGGGGCATAAACGCAGCAGTGATAGGATTGGAGAGGTTCGGTGAGCAAATGAAGACCCTTTGAAGTCATATTGCATGGTACCCATTCCACGGGTTTCAAATACCCAGGTTTAAGGTATTCTTCCTCAGCTAAAACATGTATGTGGAACCTAGAGTATGATCAACCATGTGATCGCGAGACGTGTTCAAATATGTCTCAGTTTTCCTCCCCTGGTACTCGGGTGCAACATTCCAGACGCTTTACTAACACTCTCCCGACTTGGAGAGTCAGTCCCTTTAACCTCCTGTTTGGCCCAGTTTGCAATTTCTGCGGAAGATGAACAGGAATAGCGAGAACCAATGAGAGACTAGCTGGAGGTGTCTGGACGGGCAAAATTAACTCTCATTTCCCACCAGGAAGAGGAATTAACCAAAGGCTCAGCGTGCCGTGCCAGAACCAGATTAGGGCCTGAAGCCATCCTGCGGTGTTGCGGCCAGGTCACAAGAAAGCGAGTTGAAGAAAGGAGCTCAGGGGCACTGTAATTCACAAACCTGCAGACTTATAAATGACAGCTATCGTCCAAAAATAGACTGAAGTAAGGCTGCCAAGAGGACTTGAAAGCGGGGCAGAATTGCAGGAAACCGATTTCAGGAGGTAGACTGGAATTGCATTGAAAGCATAGGAAAAGAGGCAGAACGTACACAATGATGCACTTGGCCAAAAAGGGCGTATGCGTTTTTTCCTGAATATATTCAGGAAAAAACGCATACGCCCTTTTTGGCCAACCAAGCAAGCTTGCAAAGGAAATCTGCACTACAATGAAGTCTCACTTCCCCCCGGTCAAAAGGGCCATCTGAAAAAAGTGTAAAATCCAGAAAGGCAGGACAGGCCATGGAGAACTGGGAGCCTTGTTCTGCTGATGGGCGGGATGTAAATTGCCAACAACCACTCGGGAGAAGTGTATGGTGTTTCCTGAAACATCTAAAAAACAAAGCAACAGAACCTAGGGCACTTCCACTTATGGTCCTATAGCTTAGGGAAATTAAAATCAAAAAGACACAGCCACCCCAAAGTTTGGAACGGCTCTTTTTACAAGAACCTCGTTTACAGTACAAGTTCAACATCGGAGAAAGTGAAAAACGGATAAAGAACTTGTGGTATTTACTTACAAAGCAATATCACTCAGCAATGAAATCTGTGTCATCAGGCCCTTAGCAGCACAATGAGTGGATTCAGGTATGATGATTCTAACTGAAATAAGTCACACAGAAAAGAAACATCATAAGATATCACTAATACACGGAATGTAAACTTGGCTACACAGGAACTGAATTCCAAAACAGAACAGTGTCTCAAATTTAGAAAACCAACTTATGCTTGCTTAAGGGGAAAGGTGAGTTGGGGTGCTGCATAAAACCAGAGATTGAAATGAGCACAGATAAAGTTCCTTAAGCCAAATATGGAATAGACAAGAGCTACTCCTTGCTCAACGAAATGGACTCAACACCCCATATTAAACGCCTAAGAATGTACCTGACTAGTAAGTATCTTAAAACCTATGGATTGCTATGTCTCCAAAAGAGAATCAAGCGTGTGTACAGGGGCATAAACGCAGCAGTGATAGGATTGGAGAGGTTCGGTGAGCAAATGAAGACCCTTTGAAGTCATATTGCATGGTACGCATTACACGGGTCTCAACTCTCCAGGTTTAAGGTATTCTTCCTTCAGCTAAAACATGCATGTGGAACCCAAGTATGATCAACCATGTGAACGGGAGACGTGTTCAAATATGTCTCAGTTTTCCTCCCCTGGTACTCGGGTGCAACATTCCAGACACTTTACTAACACTCTCCCCACTTGGAGAGTCAGCGCCTTTAACCTCCTGTTTGGCCCAGTTTGCAATTTCTGCGGAAGATGAACAGGAATAGCGAGAACCAATGAGAGACTAGCTGGAGGTGTCTGGACGGGCAAAATTAACTCTCATTTCCCACCAGGAAGAGGAATTAACCAAAGGCTCAGCGTGCCGTGCCAGAACCAGATTAGGGCCTGAAGCCATCCTGCGGTGTTGCGGCCAGGTCACAAGAAAGCGAGTTGAAGAAAGGAGCTCAGGGGCACTGTAATTCACAAACCTGCAGACTTATAAATGACAGCTATCGTCCAAAAATAGACTGAAGTAAGGCTGCCAAGAGGACTTGAAAGCGGGGCAGAATTGCAGGAAACCGATTTCAGGAGGTAGACTGGAATTGCATTGAAAGCATAGGAAAAGAGGCAGAACGTACACAATGATGCACTTGGCCAAAAAGGGCGTATGCGTTTTTTCCTGAATATATTCAGGAAAAAACGCATACGCCCTTTTTGGCCAACCAAGCAAGCTTGCAAAGGAAATCTGCACTACAATGAAGTCTCACTTCCCCCCGGTCAAAAGGGCCATCTGAAAAAAGTGTAAAATCCAGAAAGGCAGGACAGGCCATGGAGAACTGGGAGCCTTGTTATGCTGATGGGCGGGATGTAAATTGCCAACAACCACTCGGGAGAAGTGTATGGTGTTTCCTGAAACATCTAAAAAACAAAGCAACAGAGCCTAGGACACTTCCACTTATGGTCCTATAGCTTAGGGAAATTAAAATCAAAAAGACACAGCCACCCCAAAGTTTGGGACGCCTCCGTTTATAAGAACCTCGTTTACCATACAAGTTCAATATCACAGAAAGTGAAAAATGGATAAAGAACTTGTGGTACTTACGTACAATGCAGTATCACTCAGCAATGAAATCTATGTCATCAGGCCCGTAGCAGCATAATGAGTGGATTCAGGTACGATGATTCTAACTGAAATAAGTCACACAGAAAAAGAAACATCATAAGATATCACTAATACACGGAATGTAAACTTGGCTACACAGGAACTGAATTACAGAACAGAACAGGGTCTCAAATTTAGAAAACCAACTTATGCTTGCTTAAGGGGAAAGGTGAGTTGGGGTGCTGCATAAAACCAGAGATTGAAATGAGCACAGATAAAGTTCCTTAAGCCAAATATGGAATAGACAAGAGCTACTCCTTGCTCAACGAAATGGACTCAACACCGCATATTAAACGCCTAAGAATGTACCTGACTAGTAAGTATCCTAAAACCTATGGATTGCTATGTCTCCGAAAGAGAATCAAGCATGTGTACAGGGGCATAAACGCAGCAGTGATAGGATTGGAGAGGTTCGGTGAGCAAATGAAGACCCTTTGAAGTCATATTGCATGGTACACATTCCACGGGTTTCAAATACCCAGGTTTAAGGTATTCTTCCTCAGCTAAAACATGTATGTGGAACCTAGAGTATGATCAACCATGTGATCGCGAGACGTGTTCAAATATGTCTCAGTTTTCCTCCCCTTTTACTCGGGTGCAACATTCCAGACGCTTTACTAACACTCTCCCGACTTGGAGAGTCAGTCCCTTTAACCTCCTGTTTGGCCCAGTTTGCAATTTCTGCGGAAGATGAACAGGAATAGCGAGAACCAATGAGAGACTAGCTGGAGGTGTCTGGACGGGCAAAATTAACTCTCATTTCCCACCAGGAAGAGGAATTAACCAAAGGCTCAGCGTGCCGTGCCAGAACCAGATTAGGGCCTGAAGCCATCCTGCGGTGTTGCGGCCAGGTCACAAGAAAGCGAGTTGAAGAAAGGAGCTCAGGGGCACTGTAATTCACAAACCTGCAGACTTATAAATGACAGCTATCGTCCAAAAATAGACTGAAGTAAGGCTGCCAAGAGGACTTGAAAGCGGGGCAGAATTGCAGGAAACCGATTTCAGGAGGTAGACTGGAATTGCATTGAAAGCATAGGAAAAGAGGCAGAACGTCCACAATGATGCACTTGGCCAAAAAGGGCGTATGCGTTTTTTCCTGAATATATTCAGGAAAAAACGCATACGCCCTTTTTGGCCAACCAAGCAAGCTTGCAAAGGAAATCTGCACTACAATGAAGTCTCACTTCCCCCCGGTCAAAAGGGCCATCTGAAAAAAGTGTAAAATCCAGAAAGGCAAGACAGGCCATGGAGAACTGGGAGCCTTGTTCTGCTGATGGGCGGGATGTAAATTGCCAACAACCACTCGGGAGAAGTGTATGGTGTTTCCTGAAACATCTAAAAAACAAAGCAACAGAACCTAGGGCACTTCCACTTATGGTCCTATAGCTTAGGGAAATTAAAATCAGAAAGACACAGCCACCCCAAAGTTTGGAACGGCTCTGTTTACAAGAACCTCGTTTACAGTACAAGTTCAACATCGGAGAAAGTGAAAAATGGATAAAGAACTTGTGGTATTTACTTACAAAGCAATATCACTCAGCAATGAAATCTGTGTCATCAGGCCCTTAGCAGCACAATGAGTGGATTCAGGTATGATGATTCTAACTGAAATAAGTCACACAGAAAAAGAAACATCATAAGATATCACTAATACACGGAATGTAAACTTGGCTACACAGGAACTGAATTCCAAAACAGAACAGTGTCTCAAATTTAGAAAACCAACTTATGCTTGCTTAAGGGGAAAGGTGAGTTGGGGTGCTGCATAAAACCAGAGATTGAAATGAGCACAGATAAAGTTCCTTAAGCCAAATATGGAATAGACAAGAGCTACTCCTTGCTCAACGAAATGGACTCAACACCCCATATTAAACGCCTAAGAATGTACCTGACTAGTAAGTATCTTAAAACCTATGGATTGCTATGTCTCCAAAAGAGAATCAAGCGTGTGTACAGGGGCATAAACGCAGCAGTGATAGGATTGGAGAGGTTCGGTGAGCAAATGAAGACCCTTTGAAGTCATATTGCATGGTACGCATTACACGGGTCTCAACTCTCCAGGTTTAAGGTATTCTTCCTTCAGCTAAAACATGCATGTGGAACCCAAGTATGATCAACCATGTGAACGGGAGACGTGTTCAAATATGTCTCAGTTTTCCTCCCCTGGTACTCGGGTGCAACATTCCAGACGCTTTACTAACACTCTCCCCACTTGGAGAGTCAGCGCCTTTAACCTCCTGTTTGGCCCAGTTTGCAATTTCTGCGGAAGATGAACAGGAATAGCGAGAACCAATGAGAGACTAGCTGGAGGTGTCTGGACGGGCAAAATTAACTCTCATTTCCCACCAGGAAGAGGAATTAACCAAAGGCTCAGCGTGCCGTGCCAGAACCAGATTAGGGCCTGAAGCCATCATGCGGTGTTGCGGCCAGGTCACAAGAAAGCGAGTTGAAGAAAGGAGCTCAGGGGCACTGTAATTCACAAACCTGCAGACTTACAAATGACAGCTATCGTCCAAAAATAGACTGAAGTAAGGCTGCCAAGAGGACTTGAAAGCGGGGCAGAATTGCAGGAAACCGATTTCAGGAGGTAGACTGGAATTGCATTGAAAGCATAGGAAAAGAGGCAGAACGTCCACAATGATGCACTTGGCCAAAAAGGGCGTATGCGTTTTTTCCTGAATATATTCAGGAAAAAACGCATACGCCCTTTTTGGCCAACCAAGCAAGCTTGCAAAGGAAATCTGCACTACAATGAAGTCTCACTTCCCCCCGGTCAAAAGGGCCATCTGAAAAAAGTGTAAAATCCAGAAAGGCAGGACAGGCCATGGAGAACTGGGAGCCTTGTTATGCTGATGGGCGGGATGTAAATTGCCAACAGACACTCGGGAGAAGTGTATGGTGTTTCCTGAAACATCTAAAAAACAAAGCAACAGAGCCTAGGGCACTTCCACTTATGGTCCTATAGCTTAGGGAAATTAAAATCAAAAAGACACAGCCACCCCAAAGTTTGGGACGCCTCCGTTTATAAGAACCTCGTTTACCATACAAGTTCAATATCACAGAAAGTGAAAAATGGATAAAGAACTTGTGGTACTTACGTACAATGCAGTATCACTCAGCAATGAAATCTATGTCATCAGGCCCGTAGCAGCATAATGAGTGGATTCAGGTACGATGATTCTAACTGAAATAAGTCACACAGAAAAAGAAACATCATAAGATATCACTAATACACGGAATGTAAACTTGGCTACACAGGAACTGAATTACAGAACAGAACAGGGTCTCAAATTTAGAAAACCAACTTATGCTTGCTTAAGGGGAAAGGTGAGTTGGGGTGCTGCATAAAACCAGAGATTGAAATGAGCACAGATAAAGTTCCTTAAGCCAAATATGGAATAGACAAGAGCTACTCCTTGCTCAACGAAATGGACTCAACACCGCATATTAAACGCCTAAGAATGTACCTGACTAGTAAGTATCTTAAAACCTATGGATTGCTATGTCTCCGAAAGAGAATCAAGCATGTGTACAGGGGCATAAACGCAGCAGTGATAGGATTGGAGAGGTTCGGTGAGCAAATGAAGACCCTTTGAAGTCATATTGCATGGTACCCATTCCACGGGTTTCAAATACCCAGGTTTAAGGTATTCTTCCTCAGCTAAAACATGCATGTGGAACCTAGAGTATGATCAACCATGTGATCGCGAGACGTGTTCAAATATGTCTCAGTTTTCCTCCCCTGGTACTCGGGTGCAACATTCCAGACGCTTTACTAACACTCTCCCGACTTGGAGAGTCAGTCCCTTTAACCTCCTGTTTGGCCCAGTTTGCAATTTCTGCGGAAGATGAACAGGAATAGCGAGAACCAATGAGAGACTAGCTGGAGGTGTCTGGACGGGCAAAATTAACTCTCATTTCCCACCAGGAAGAGGAATTAACCAAAGGCTCAGCGTGCCGTGCCAGAACCAGATTAGGGCCTGAAGCCATCCTGCGGTGTTGCGGCCAGGTCACAAGAAAGCGAGTTGAAGAAAGGAGCTCAGGGGCACTGTAATTCACAAACCTGCAGAGTTATAAATGACAGCTATCGTCCAAAAATAGACTGAAGTAAGGCTGCCAAGAGGACTTGAAAGCAGGGCAGAATTGCAGGAAACCGATTTCAGGAGGTAGACTGGAATTGCATTGAAAGCATAGGAAAAGAGGCAGAACGTCCACAATGATGCACTTGGCCAAAAAGGGCGTATGCGTTTTTTCCTGAATATATTCAGGAAAAAACGCATACGCCCTTTTTGGCCAACCAAGCAAGCTTGCAAAGGAAATCTGCACTACAATGAAGTCTCACTTCCCCCCGGTCAAAAGGGCCATCTGAAAAAAGTGTAAAATCCAGAAAGGCAGGACAGGCCATGGAGAACTGGGAGCCTTGTTATGCTGATGGGCGGGATGTAAATTGCCAACAACCACTCGGGAGAAGTGTATGGTGTTTCCTGAAACATCTAAAAAACAAAGCAACAGAGCCTAGGGCACTGCCACTTATGGTCCTATAGCTTAGGGAAATTAAAATCAAAAAGACACAGCCACCCCAAAGTTTGGGACGCCTCCGTTTATAAGAACCTCGTTTACCATACAAGTTCAATATCACAGAAAGTGAAAAATGGATAAAGAACTTGTGGTACTTACGTACAATGCAGTATCACTCAGCAATGAAATCTATGTCATCAGGCCTGTAGCAGCATAATGAGTGGATTCAGGTACGATGATTCTAACTGAAATAAGTCACACAGAAAAAGAAACATCATAAGATATCACAAATACACGGAATGTAAACTTGGCTACACAGGAACTGAATTACAGAACAGAACAGGGTCTCAAATTTAGAAAACCAACTTATGCTTGCTTAAGGGGAAAGGTGAGTTGGGGTGCTGCATAAAACCAGAGATTGAAATGAGCACAGATAAAGTTCCTTAAGCCAAATATGGAATAGACAAGAGCTACTCCTTGCTCAACGAAATGGACTCAACACCGCATATTAAACGCCTAAGAATGTACCTGACTAGTAAGTATCTTAAAACCTATGGATTGCTATGTCTCCGAAAGAGAATCAAGCATGTGTACAGGGGCATAAACGCAGCAGTGATAGGATTGGAGATGTTCGGTGAGCAAATGAAGACCCTTTGAAGTCATATTGCATGGTACCCATTCCACGGGTTTCAAATACCCAGGTTTAAGGTATTCTTCCTCAGCTAAAACATGCATGTGGAACCTAGAGTATGATCAACCATGTGATCGGGAGACGTGTTCAAATATGTCTCAGTTTTCCTCCCCTGGTACTTGGGTGCAACATTCCAGACGCTTTACTAACACTCTCCCGACTTGGAGAGTCAGTCCCTTTAACCTCCTGTTTGGCACAGTTTGCAATTTCTGCGGAAGATGAACAGGAATAGCGAGAACCAATGAGAGACTAGCTGGAGGTGTCTGGACGGGCAAAATTAACTCTCATTTCCCACCAGGAAGAGGAATTAACCAAAGGCTCAGCGTGCCGTGCCAGAACCAGATTAGGGCCTGAAGACATCTTGTGGTGTTGCGGCCAGGTCACAAGAAAGCGAGTTGAAGAAAGGAGCTCAGGGGCACTGTAATTCACAAACCTGCAGACTTATAAATGACAGCTATCGTCCAAAAATAGACTGAAGTAAGGCTGCCAAGAGGACTTGAAAGCGGGGCAGAATTGCAGGAAACCGATTTCAGGAGGTAGACTGGAATTGCATTGAAAGCATAGGAAAAGAGGCAGAACGTCCAGAATGATGCACTTGGCCAAAAAGGGCGTATGCGTTTTTTCCTGAATATATTCAGGAAAAATCGCATACGCCCTTTTTGGCCAACCAAGCAAGCTTGCAAAGGAAATCTGCACTACAATGAAGTCTCACTTCCCCCCGGTCAAAAGGGCCATCTGAAAAAAGTGTAAAATCCAGAAAGGCAAGACAGGCCATGGAGAACTGGGAGCCTTGTTATGCTGATGGGCGGGATGTAAATTGCCAACAACCACTCGGGAGAAGTGTATGGTGTTTCCTGAAACATCTAAAAAACAAAGCAACAGAACCTAGGGCACTTCCACTTATGGTCCTATAGCTTAGGGAAATTAAAATCAAAAAGACACAGCCACCCCAAAGTTTGGAACGGCTCTGTTTACAAGAACCTCATTTACAGTACAAGTTCAACATCGGAGAAAGTGAAAAATGGATAAAGAACTTGTGGTATTTACTTACAAAGCAATATCACTCAGCAATGAAATCTGTGTCATCAGGCCCTTAGCAGCACAATGAGTGGATTCAGGTATGATGATTCTAACTGAAATAAGTCACACAGAAAAAGAAACATCATAAGATATCACTAATACACGGAATGTAAACTTGGCTACACAGGAACTGAATTCCAAAACAGAACAGTGTCTCAAATTTAAAAAACCAACTTATGCTTGCTTAAGGGGAAAGGTGAGTTGGGGTGCTGCATAAAACCAGAGATTGAGATGAGCACAGATAAAGTTCCTTAAGCCAAATATGGAATAGACAAGAGCTACTCCTTGCTCAAAGAAATGGACTCAACACCCCATATTAAACGCCTAAGAATGTACCTGACTAGTAAGTATCTTAAAACCTATGGATTGCTATGTCTCCAAAAGAGAATCAAGCGTGTGTACAGGGGCATAAACGCAGCAGTGATAGGATTGGAGAGGTTCGGTGAGCAAATGAAGACCCTTTGAAGTCATATTGCATGGTACGCATTACACGGGTCTCAACTCTCCAGGTTTAAGGTATTCTTCCTTCAGCTAAAACATGCATGTGGAACCCAAGTATGATCAACCATGTGAACGGGAGACGTGTTCAAATATGTCTCAGATTTCCTCCCCTGGTACTCGGGTGCAACATTCCAGACGCTTTACTAACACTCTCCCCACTTGGAGAGTCAGCACCTTTAACCTCCTGTTTGGCCCAGTTTGCAATTTCTGCGGAAGATGAACAGGAATAGCGAGAACCAATGAGAGGCTAGCTGGAGGTGTCTGGATGGGCAAATTTAACTCTCATTTCCCACCAGGAAGAGGAAATAACCAAAGGCTCAGCGTGCCGTACCGGAACCAGATTAGGGCCTGAAGACATCTTGCGGTGTTGCGGCCAGGTCACAAGAAAGCGAGTTGAAGAAAGGAGCTCAGGGGCACTGTAATTCACAAACCTGCAGAGTTATAAATGACAGCTATCGTCCAAAAATAGACTGAAGTAAGGCTGCCAAGAGGACTTGAAAGCGGGGCAGAATTGCAGGAAACCGATTTCAGGAGGTAGACTGGAATTGCATTGAAAGCATAGGAAAAGAGGCAGAACGTCCACAATGATGCACTTGGCCAAAAAGGGCGTATGCGTTTTTTCCTGAATATATTCAGGAAAAAACGCATACGCCCTTTTTGGCCAACCAAGCAAGCTTGCAAAGGAAATCTGCACTACAATGAAGTCTCACTTCCCCCCGGTCAAAAGGGCCATCTGAAAAAAGTGTAAAATCCAGAAAGGCAGGACAGGCCATGGAGAACTGGGAGCCTTGTTATGCTGATGGGCGGGATGTAAATTGCCAACAACCACTTGGGAGAAGTGTATGATGTTTCCTGAAACATCTAAAAAACAAAGCAACAGAGCCTAGGGCACTGCCACTTATGGTCCTATAGCTTAGGGAAATTAAAATCAAAAAGACACAGCCACCCCAAAGTTTGGGACGCCTCTGTTTACAAGAACCTCGTTTACAGTACAAGTTCAACATCGCAGAAAGTGAAAAATGGATAAAGAAATTGTGGTATTTACTTACAAAGCAATATCACTCAGCAATGAAATCTGTGTCATCAGGCCCATAGCAGCACAATGAGTGGATTCAGGTATGATGATTCTAACTGAAATAAGTCACACAGAAAAGAAACATCATAAGATATCAGTAATACACGGAATATAAACTTGGCTACACAGGAACTGAATTACAGAACAGAACAGGGTCTCAAATTTAGAAAACCAACTTATGCTTGCTTAAGGGTAAAGGTGAGTTGGGGTGCTGCATAAAACCAGAGATTGAAATGAGCACAGATAAAGTTCCTTAAGCCAAATATGGAATAGACAAGAGCTACTCCTTGCTCAACGAAATGGACTCAACACCGCATATTAAACGCCTAAGAATGTACCTGACTAGTAAGTATCTTAAAACCTATAGATTGCTATGTCTCCGAAAGAGAATCAAGCATGTGTACAGGGGCATAAACGCAGCAGTGATAGGATTGGAGAGGTTCAGTGAGCAAATGACGACCCTTTGAAGTCATATTGCATGGTACCCATTCCACGGGTTTCAACTACCCAGATTTTAGGTATTCTTCCTTCAGCTAAAACATGCATGTGGAACCCAGAGTATGATCAACCATGTGATCGGGAGACGTGTTCAAATATGTCTCAGTTTTCCTCCCCTGATACTCGGGTGCAACATTCCAGACGCTTTACTAACACTCTCCCCACTTGGAGAGTCAGCGCCTTTAACCTCCTGTTTGGCCCAGTTTGCAATTTCTGCGGAAGATGAACAGGAATAGCGAGAACCAATGAGAGACTAGCTGGAGGTGTCTGGACGGGCAAATTTAACTCTCATTTCCCACCAGGAAGAGGAAATAACCAGAGGGTCAGCGTGCCATGCCGGAACCAGATTAGGGCCTGAAGCCATCCTGCGGTGTTGCGGCCATGTCACAAGAAAGCAAGTTGAAGAAAGGAGCTCAGGGGCACTGTAATTCACAAACCTGCAGAGTTATAAATGACAGCTATCGTCCAAAAATAGACTGAAGTAAGGCTGCCAAGAGTACTTGAAAGCGGGGCAGAATTGCAGGAAACCGATTTCAGGAGGTAGACTGGAATTGCATTGAAAGCATAGGAAAAGAGGCAGAACGTCCACAATGATGCACTTGGCCAAAAAGGGCGTATGCGTTTTTTCCTGAATATATTCAGGAAAAAACGCATACGCCCTTTTTGGCCAACCAAGCAAGCTTGCAAAGGAAATCTGCACTACAATGAAGTCTCACTTCCCCCTGGTCAAAAGGGCCATCTGAAAAAAGTGTAAAATCCAGAAAGGCAGGACAGGCCATGGAGAACTGGGAGCCTTGTTATGCTGATGGGCGGGATGTAAATTGTCAACAACCACTCGGGAGAAGTGTATGGTGTTTCCTGAAACATCTAAAAAACAAAGCAACAGAGCCTAGGGCACTTCCACTTATGGTCCTATAGCTTAGGGAAATTAAAATCAAAAAGACACAGCCACCCCAAAGTTTGGGACGCCTCTGTTTACAAGAACCTCGTTTACCGTACAAGTTCAATATCAAAGAAAGTGAAAAATGGATAAAGAACTTGTGGTACTTACGTACAATGCAGTATCACTCAGCAATGAAATCTATGTCATCAGGCCCGTAGCAGCATAATGAGTAGATTCAGGTACGATGATTCTAACTGAAATAAGTCACACAGAAAAAGAAACATCATAAGATATCAGTAATACACGGAATGTAAACTTGGCTACACAGGAACTGAATTACAGAACAGAACAGGTTCTCAAATTTAGAAAACCAACTTATGCTTGCTTAAGGGGAAAGGTGAGTTGGGGTGCTGCATAAAACCAGAGATTGAAATGAGCACAGATAAAATTCCTTAAGCCAAATATGGAATAGACAAGAGCTACTCCTTGCTCAACGAAATGGACTCAACACCGCATATTAAACGCCTAAGAATGTACCTGTCTAGTAAGTATCTTAAAACCTGTGGATTGCTATGTCTCCGAAAGAGAATCAAGCATGTGTACAGGGGCATAAACGCAGCAGTGATAGGATTGGAGAGGTTCGGTGAGCAAATGAAGACCCTTTGAAGTCATATTGCATGGTACCCATTCCACGGGTTTCAACTACCCAGGTTTTAGGTATTCTTCCTTCAGCTAAAACATGCATGTGGAACCCAGAGTATGATCAACCGTGTGATCGGGAGACGTGTTCAAATATGTCTCAGTTTTCCTCCCCTGGTACTCGGGTGCAACATTCCAGACGCTTTACTAACACTCTCCCCACTTGGAGAGTCAGCGCCTTTAACCTCCTGTTTGGCACAGTTTGCAATTTCTGCGGAAGATGAACAGGAATAGCGAGAACCAATGAGAGGCTAGCTGGAGGTGTCTGGACGGGCAAATTTAACTCTCATTTCCCACCAGGAAGAGGAAATAACCAAAGGCTCAGTGTGCCGGGCCGGAACCAGATTAGGGCCTGAAGCCATCCTGCGGTGTTGCGGCCAGCTCAAAAGAAAGCGAGTTGAAGAAAGGAGCTCAGGGGCACTGTAATTCACAAACCTGCAGAGTTATAAATGACAGCTATCGTCCAAAAATACACTGAAGTAAGGCTGCCAAGAGGACTTGAAAGCGGGGCAGAATTGCAGGAAACCGATTTCAGGAGGTAGACTGGAATTGCATTGAAAGCATAGGAAAAGAGGCAGAACGTCCACAATGATGCACTTGGCCAAAAAGGGCGTATGCGTTTTTTCCTGAATATATTCAGGAAAAAACGCATACGCCCTTTTTGGCCAACCAAGCAAGCTTGCAAAGGAAATCTGCACTACAATGAAGTCTCACTTCCCCCCGGTCAAAAGGGCCATCTGAAAAAAGTGTAAAATCCAGAAAGGCAGGACAGGCCATGGAGAACTGGGAGCCTTGTTATGCTGATGGGCGGGATGTAAATTGCCAACAACCACTCGGGAGAAGTGTATGGTGTTTCCTGAAACATCTAAAAAACAAAGCAACAGAACCTAGGGCACTTCAACTTATGGTCCTATAGCTTAGGGAAATTAAAATCAAAAAGACACAGCCACCCCAAAGTTTGGGACGGCTCTGTTTACAAGAACCTCGTTTACAGTACAAGTTCAACATCGCAGAAAGTGAAAAATGGATAAAGAAGTTGTGGTATTTACTTACAAAGCAATATCACTCAGCAATGAAATCTGTGTCATCAGGCCCTTAGCAGCACAATGAGTGGATTCAGGTATGATGATTCTAACTGAAATAAGTCACACAGAAAAAGAAACATCATAAGATATCAGTAATACACGGAATGTAAACTTGGCTACACAGGAACTGAATTACAGAACAGAACAGGGTCTCAAATTTAGAAAACCAACTTATGCTTGCTTAAGGGGAAAGGTGACTTGGGGTGCTGCATAAAACCAGAGATTGAAATGAGCACAGATAAAGTTCCTTAAGCCAAATATGGAATAGACAAGAGCTACTCCTTGCTCAATGAAATGGACTCAACACCCCATATTAAACGCCTAAGAATGTACCTGACTAGTAAGTATCTTAAAACCTATGGATTGCTATGTCTCCGAAAGAGAATCAAGCATGTGTACAGGGGCATAAACGCAGCAGTGATAGGATTGGAGAGGTTCGGTGAGCAAATGAAGACCCTTTGAAGTCATATTGCATGGTACCCATTCCACGGGTTTCAACTACCCAGGTTTAAGGTATTCTTCCTTCAGCTAAAACATGCATGTGGAACCCAGAGTATGATCAACCATGTGATCGGGAGACGTGTTCAAATATGTCTCAGTTTTTGTACCCTGGTACTCGGGTGCAACATTCCAGATGCTTTACTAACACTCTCCCGACTTGGAGAGTCAGTCCCTTTAACCTCCTGTTTGGCCCAGTTTGCAATTTCTGTGGAAGATGAACAGGAATAGCGAGAACCAATGAGAGACTAGCTGGAGGTGTCTGGATGGGCAAATTTAACTCTCATTTCCCACCAGGAAGAGGAATTAACCAAAGGCTCAGCGCGCCGGGCCGGAACCAGATTAGGGCCTGAAGCCATCCTGCGGTGTTGCGGCCAGGTCACAAGAAAGCGAGTTGAAGAAAGGAGCTCAGGGGCACTGTAATTCACAAACCTGCAGAGTTATAAATGAGAGCTATCGTCCAAAAATAGACTGAAGTAAGGCTGCCAAGAGGACTTGAAAGCGGGGCAGAATTGCAGGAAACCGATTTCAGGAGGTAGACGGGAATTGCATTGAAAGCATAGGAAAAGAGGCAGAACGTCCACAATGATGCACTTGGCCAAAAAGGGCGTATGCGTTTTTTCCTGAATATATTCAGGAAAAAACGCATACGCCCTTTTTGGCCAACCAAGCAAGCTTGCAAAGGAAATCTGCACTACAATGAAGTCTCACTTCCCCCGGTCAAAAGGGCCATCTGAAAAAAGTGTAAAATCCAGAAAGGCAGGACAGGCCATGGAGAACTGGGAGCCTTGTTATGCTGATGGGCGGGATGTAAATTGCCAACAGACACTCGGGAGAAGTGTATGGTGTTTCCTTAAACATCTAAAAAACAAAGCAACAGAGCCTAGGGCACTGCCACTTATGGTCCTATAGCTTAGGGAAATTAAAATCAAAAAGACACAGCCACCCCAAAGTTTGGGACGCCTCTGTTTACAAGAACCTCATTTACAGTACAAGTTCAACATCGCAGAAAGTGAAAAATGGATAAAGAAGTTGTGGTATTTACTTACAAAGCAATATCACTCAGCAATGAAATCTATGTCATCAGGCCCTTAGCAGCACAATGAGTGGATTCAGGTATGATGATTCTAACTGAAATAAGTCACACAGAAAAAGAAACATCATAAGATATCACTAATACACGGAATGTAAACTTGGCTACACAGGAACTGAATTACAGAACAGAACAGGGTCTCAAATTTAGAAAACCAACTTATGCTTGCTTAAGGGGAAAGGTGAGTTGGGGTGCTTCATAAAACCAGAGATTGAAATGAGCATAGATAAAGTTCCTTAAGCCAAATATGGAATAGACAAGAGCTACTCCTTGCTCAACGAAATGGACTCAACACCGCATATTAAACGCCTAAGAATGTACCTGACTAGTAAGTATCTTAAAACCTAGGGATTGCTATGTCTCCGAAAGAGAATCAAGCATGTGTACAGGGGCATAAACGCAGCAGTGATAGGATTGGAGAGGTTCGTGAGCAAATGAAGACCCTTTGAAGTCATATTGCATGGTACCCATTCCACGGGTTTCAACTACCCAGGTTTTAGGTATTCTTCCTTCAGCTAAAACATGCATGTGGAACCCAGAGTATGATCAACCATGTGATCGGGAGACGTGTTCAAATATGTCTCAGTTTTCGTACCCTGGTACTCGGGTGCAACATTCCAGACGCTTTACTAACACTCTCCCCACTTGGAGAGTCAGCGCCTTTAACCTCCTGTTTGGCCCAGTTTGCAATTTCTGCGGAAGATGAACAGGAATAGCGAGAACCAATGAGAGACTAGCTGGAGGTGTCTGGACGGGTAAATTTAACTCTCATTTCCCACCAGGAAGAGGAAATAACCAAAGGCTCAGCGTGCCGTACCGGAACCAGATTAGGGCCTGAAGGCATCCTGCGGTGTTGCGGCCAGCTCAAAAGAAAGCGAGTTGAAGAAAGGAGCTCAGGGTCACTGTAATTCACAAACCTGCAGAGTTATAAATGACAGCTATCGTCCAAAAATAGACTGAAGTAAGGCTGCCAAGAGGACTTGAAAGCGGGGCAGAATTGCAGGAAACCGATTTCAGGAGGTAGACTGGAATTGCATTGAAAGCATAGGAAAAGAGGCAGAACGTCCACAATGATGCACTTGGCCAAAAAGGGCGTATGCGTTTTTTCCTGAATATATTCAGGAAAAAACGCATACGCCCTTTTTGGCCAACCAAGCAAGCTTGCAAAGGAAATCTGCACTACAATGAAGTCTCACTTCCCCGCGGTCAAAAGGGCCATCTGAAAAAAGGGTAAAATCCAGAAAGGCAGGACAAGCCATGGAGAACTGAGAGCCTTGTTATGCTGATGGGCGGGATGTAAATTGCCAACAGACACTCGGGAGAAGTGTATGGTGTTTCCTTAAACATCTAAAAAACAAAGCAACAGAGCCTAGGGCACTGCCACTTATGGTCCTATAGCTTAGGGAAATTAAAATCAAAAAGACACAGCCACCCCAAAGTTTGGGACGCCTCTGTTTACAAGAACCTCGTTTACAGTACAAGTTCAACATCGCAGAAAGTGAAAAATGGATAAAGAAGTTGTGGTATTTACTTACAAAGCAATATCACTCAGCAATGAAATCTATGTCATCAGGGCCTTAGCAGCACAATGAGTGGATTCAGGTATGATGATTCTAACTGAAATAAGTCACACAGAAAAAGAAACATCATAAGATATCAGTAATACACGGAATGTAAACTTGGCTACACAGGAACTGAATTACAGAACAGAACAGGGTCTCAAATTTAGAAAACCAACTTATGCTTGCTTAAGGGGAAAGGTGAGTTGGGGTGCTGCATAAAACCAGAGATTGAAATGAGCACAGATAAAGTTCCTTAAGCCAAATATGGAATAGACAAGAGCTACTCCTTGCTCAACGAAATGGACTCAACACCGCATATTAAACGCCTAAGAATGTACCTGACTAGTAAGTATCTTAAAACCTATGGATTGCTATGTCTCCGAAAGAGAATCAAGCATGTGTACAGGGGCATAAACGCAGCAGTGATAGGATTGGAGAGGTTCGTGAGCAAATGAAGGCCCTTTGAAGTCATATTGCATGGTACCCATTCCACGGGTTTCAACTACCCAGGTTTAAGGTATTCTTCCTTCAGCTAAAACATGCATGTGGAACCTAGAGTATGATCAACCATGTGATCGGGAGACGTGTTCAAATATGTCTCAGTTTTCGTACCCTGGTACTCTGGTGCAACATTCCAGACGCTTTACTAACACTCTCCCCACTTGGAGAGTCAGTCCCTTTAACCTCCTGTTTGGCCTAGTTTGCAATTTCTGTGGAAGATGAACAGGAATAGCGAGAACCAATGAGAGACTAGCTGGAGGTGTCTGGATGGGCAAATTTAACTCTCATTTCCCACCAGGAAGAGGAATTAACCAAAGGCTCAGCGTGCCGTGTCGGAACCAGATTAGGGCCTGAAGCATCCTGCGGTGTTGCGGCCAGGTCACAAGAAAGCGAGTTGAAGAAAGGAGCTCAGGGGCACTGTAATTCACAAACCTGCAGACTTATAAATGACAGCTATCGTCCAAAAATACACTGAAGTAAGGCTGCCAAGAGGACTTGAAAGCGGGGCAGAATTGCAGGAAACCGATTTCAGGAGGTAGACTGGAATTGCATTGAAAGCATAGGAAAAGAGGCAGAACGTCCACAATGATGCACTTGGCCAAAAAGGGCGTATGCGTTTTTTCCTGAATATATTCAGGAAAAAACGCATACGCACTTTTTGGCCAACCAAGCAAACTTGCAAAGGAAATCTGCACTACAATGAAGTCTCACTTCCCCCCGGTCAAAAGGGCCATCTGAAAAAAGTGTAAAATCCAGAAAGGCAGGACAGGCCATGGAGAACTGGGAGCCTTGTTATGCTGAAGGGCGGGATGTAAATTGCCAACAAACACTCGGGAGAAGTGTATGGTGTTTCCTGAAACATCTAAAAAACAAAGCAACAGAGCCTAGGGCACTTCCACTTATGGTCCTATAGCTTAGGGAATTTAAATTCAAAAAGACACAGCCACCCCAAAGTTTGGAACGGCTCTGTTTACAAGAACCTCGTTTACAGTACAAGTTCAACATCGCAGAAAGTGAAAAATGGATAAAGAAGTTGTGGTATTTACTTACAAAGCAATATCACTCAACAATGAAATCTGTGTCATCAGGCCCTTAGCAGCACAATGAGTGGATTCAGGTATGATGATTCTAACTGAAATAAGTCACACAGAAACAGAAACATCATAAGATATCAGTAATACACGGAATGTAAACTTGGCTACACAGGAACTGAATTACAGAACAGAACAGGGTCTCAAATTTAGAAAACCAACTTATGCTTGCTTAAGGGGAAAGGTGAGTTGGGGTGCTGCATAAAACCAGAGATTGAAATGAGCACAGATAAAGTTCCTTAAGCCAAATATGGAATAGACAAGAGCTACTCCTTGCTCAACGAAATGGACTCAACACCCCATATTAAACGCCTAAGAATGTACCTGACTTGTAAGTATCTTAAAACCTATGGATTGCTATGTCTCCGAAAGAGAATCAAGCATGTGTACAGGGGCATAAACGCAGCAGTGATAGGATTGGAGAGGTTCGGTGAGCATATGAAGACCCTTTGAAGTCATATTGCATGGTACCCATTACACGGGTCTCAACTCTCCAGGTTTAAGGTATTCTTCCTTCAGCTAAAACATGCATGTGGAACCCAGAGTATGATCAACGATGTGAACGGGAGACGTATTCAAATATGTCTCAGTTTTCCTCCCCTGGTACTCGGGTGCAACATTCCAGACGCTTTACTAACACTCTCCCGACTTGGAGAGTCAGTCCCTTTAACCTCCTGTTTGGCCCAGTTTGCAATTTCTGTGGAAGATGAACAGGAATAGCGAGAAGCAATGAGAGGCTAGCTGGAGGTGTCTGGACGGGCAAATTTAACTCTCATTTCCCACCAGGAAGAGGAATTAACCAAAGGCTCAGCATGCTGGGCCGGAACCAGATTAGGTCCTGAAGCCATCCTGCGGTGTTGTGGCCAGGTCACAAGAAAGCGAGTTGAAGAAAGGAGCTCAGGGGCACTGTAATTCACAAACCTGCAGAGTTATAAATGAGAGCTATCGTCCAAAAATAGACTGAAGTAAGGCTGCCAAGAGGACTTGAAAGCTGAGCAGAATTGCAGGAAACCGATTTCAGGAGGTAGACTGGAATTGCATTGAAAGCATAGGAAAATAGGCAGAACATACACAATGATGCACTTGGCCAAAAAGGGCGTATGCGTTTTTTCCTGAATATATTCAGGAAAAAACGCATACGCCCTTTTTGGCCAACCAAGCAAGCTTGCAAAGGAAATCTGCACTACAATGAAGTCTCACTTCCCCCCGGTCAAAAGGGCCATCTGAAAAAAGTGTAAAATCCAGAAAGGCAGGACAGGCCATGGAGAACTGGGAGCCTTGTTATGCTGATGGGCGGGATGTAAATTGCCAACAACCACTCGGGAGAAGTGTATGGTGTTTCCTGAAACATCTAAAAAACAAAGCAACAGAACCTAGGGCACTTCCACTTATGGTCCTATAGCTTAGGGAAATTAAAATAAACAAGACACAGCCACCCCAAAGTTTGGAACGGATCTGTTTACAAGAATCTCATTTACAGTACAAGTTCAACATCGCAGAAAGTGAAAAATGGATAAAGAAGTTGTGGTATTTACTTACAAAGCAATATCACTCAGCAATGAAATCTGTGTCATCAGGCCCTTAGCAGCACAATGAGTGGATTCAGGTATGATGATTCTAACTGAAGTAAGTCACACAGAAAAAGAAACATCATAAGATATCACTAATACACGGAATGTAAACTTGGCTACACAGGAACTGAATTACAGAACAGAACAGGGTCTCAAATTTAGAAAACCAACTTATGCTTGCTTAAGGGGAAAGGTGAGTTGGGGTGCTGCATAAAACCAGAGATTGAAATGAGCACAGATAAAGTTCCTTAAGCCAAATATGGAATAGACAAGAGCTACTCCTTGCTCAACGAAATGGACTCAACACCGCATATTAAACGCCTAAGAATGTACCTGACTAGTAAGTATCTTAAAACCTATGGATTGCTATGTCTCCGAAAGAGAATCAAGCATATGTACAGGGGCATAAACGCAGCAGTGATAGGATTGGAGAGGTTCGGTGAGCAAATGAAGACCCTTTGAAGTCATATTGCATGGTACCCATTCCACGGGTTTCAACTACGCAGGTTTTAGGTATTCTTCCTTCAGCTAAAACATGCATGTGGAACCCAAGTATGATCAACCATGTGAACGGGAGACGTGTTCAAATATGTCTCAGTTTTCCTCCCCTGGTACTCGGGTGCAACATTCCAGACGCTTTACTAACACTCTCCCCACTTGGAGAGTCAGTGCCTTTAACCTCCTGTTTGGCCCAGTTTGCAATTTCTGCGGAAGATGAACAGGAATAGCGAGAACCAATGAGAGACTAGCTGGAGGTGTCTGGACGGGCAAATTTAACTCTCATTTCTCACCAGGAAGAGGAAATAACCAAAGGCTCAGCGTGCCGTACCGGAACCAGATTAGGGCCTGAAGCCATCCTGCGGTGTTGCGGCCAGCTCAAAAGAAAGCGAGTTGAAGAAAGGAGCTCAGGGGCACTGTAATTCACAAACCTGCAGAGTTATAAATGACAGCTATCGTCCAAAAATAGACTGAAGTAAGGCTTCCAAGAGGACTTGAAAGCGGGGCAGAATTGCAGGAAACCGATTTCAGGAGGTAGACTGGAATTGCATTGAAAGCATAGGAAAAGAGGCAGAACGTCCACAATGATGCACTTGGCCAAAAAGGGCGTATGCGTTTTTTCCTGAATATATTCAGGAAAAAACGCATACGCCCTTTTTGGCCAACCAAGCAAGCTTGCAAAGGTAATCTGCACTACAATGAAGTCTCACTTCCCCCCGGTCAAAAGGGCCATCTGAAAAAAGTGTAAAATCCAGAAAGGCAGGACAGGCCATGAAGAACTGGGAGCCTTGTTATGCTGATGGGCAGGATGTAAATTGCCAACAACCACTCGGGAGAAGTGTATGGTGTTTCCTGAAACATCTAAAAAACAAAGCAACAGAAACTAGGGCACTTCCACTTATGGTCCTATAGCTTAGGGAAATTAAAATCAAAAAGACACAGCCACCCCAAAGTTTGGAACGGCTCTGTTTACAAGAACCTCGTTTACAGTACAAGTTCAACATCGCAGAAAGTGAAAAATGGATAAAGAAGTTGTGGTATTTACTTACAAAGCAATATCACTCAGCAATGAAATCTGTGTCATCAGGCCCTTAGCAGCACAATGAGTGGATTCAGGTATGATGATTCTAACTGAAATAAGTCACACAGAAAAAGAAACATCATAAGATATCACTAATACACGGAATGTAAACTTGGCTACACAGGAACTGAATTACAGAACAGAACAGGGTCTTAAATTTAGAAAACCAACTTATGCTTGCTTAAGGGGAAAGGTGAGTTGGGGTGCTGCATAAAACCAGAGATTGAAATGAGCACAGATAAAGTTCCTTAGGCCAAATATGGAATAGACAAGAGCTACTCCTTGCTCAAAGAAATGGACTCAACACCGCATATTAAACGCCTAAGAATGTACCTGACTAGTAAGTATCTTAAAACCTATAGATTGCTATGTCTCCGAAAGAGAATCAAGCATGTGTACAGGGGCATAAACGCAGCAGTGATAGGATTGGAGAGGTTCGGTGAGCAAATGAAGACCCTTTGAAGTCATATTGCATGGTACGCATTACACGGGTCTCAACTCTCCAGGTTTAAGGTATTCTTCCTTCAGCTAAAACATGCATGTGGAACCCAAGTATGATCAACCATGTGATCGGGAGACGTGTTCAAATATGTCTCAGTTTTCCTCCCCTGGTACTCGGGTGCAACATTCCAGACGCTTTACTAACACTCTCCCCACTTGGAGAGTCAGCGTCTTTAACCTCCTGTTTGGCCCAGTTTGCAATTTCTGCGGAAGATGAAGAGGAATAGTGAGAACCAATGAGAGGCTAGCTGGAGGTGTCTGGACGGGCAAATTTAACTCTCATTTCCCACCATGAGGAGGAAATAACCAAAGGCTCAGCGTGCCGTGCCGGAACCAGATTAGGGCCTGAAGCCATCCTGCGGTGTTGCGGCCAGCTCAAAAGAAAGCGAGTTGAAGAAAGGAGCTCAGGGGCACTGTAATTCACAAACCTGCAGAGTTATAAATGACAGCTATCGTCCAAAAATAGACTGAAGTAAGGCTGCCAAGAGGACTTGAAAGCGGGGCAGAATTGCAGGAAACTGATTTCAGGAGGTAGACTGGAATTGCATTGAAAGCATAGGAAAAGAGGCAGAACGTCCACAATGATGCACTTGGCCAAAAAAGGCGTATGCGTTTTTTCCTGAATATATTCAGGAAAAAACGCATACGCCCTTTTTGGCCAACCAAGCAAGCTTGCAAAGGAAATCTGCACTACAATGAAGTCTCACTTCCCCCCGGTCAAAAGGGCCATCTGAAAAAAGTGTAAATCCAGAAAGGCAGGACAGGCCATGGAGAACTGGGAGCCTTGTTATGCTGATGGGCGGGATGTAAATTGCCAACAACCACTCGGGAGAAGTGTATGGTGTTTCCTGAAACATCTAAAAAACAAAGCAACAGAACCTAGGGCACTTCCACTTATGGTCCTATAGCTTAGGGAAATTAAAATCTAAAAGACACAGCCACCCCAAAGTTTGGAACGGCTCTGTTTACAAGAACCTCGTTTACAGTACAAGTTCAACATCGGAGAAAGTGAAAAATGGATAAAGAAGTTGTGGTATTCACTTACAAAGCAATATCACTCAGCAATGAAATCTATGTCATCAGGTCCTTAGCAGCACAATGAGTGGATTCAAGTATGATGATTCTAACTGAAATAAGTCACACAGAAAAAGAAACATCATAAGATATCAGTAATACACGGAATGGAAACTTGGCTACACAGGAACTGAATAACAGAACAGAACAGGGTCTCAAATTTAGAAAAACAACTTATGCTTGCTTAAGGGTAAAGGTGAGTTGGGGTGCTGCATAAAACCAGAGATTGAAATGAGCACAGATAAAGTTCCTTAAGCCAAATATGGAATAGACAAGAGCTACTCCTTGCTGAACGAAATGGACTCAACACCGCATATTAAACGCCTAAGAATGTACCTGACTTGTAAGTATCTTAAAACCTATGGATTGCTATGTCTCCGAAATAGAATCAAGCATGTGTACAGAGGCATAAACGCAGCAGTGATAGGATTGGAGAGGTTCGGTGAGCAAATGAAGACCCTTTGAAGTCATATTGCATGGTACCCATTCCACGGGATTCAACTACCCAGGTTTAAGGTATTCTTCCTTCAGCTAAAACATGCATGTGGAACCTAGAGTATGATCAACCATGTGATTGGGAGACGTGTTCAAATATGTCTCAGTTTTCCTCCCCTGGTACTCGGGTGCAACATTCCAGACGCTTTACTAACACTCTCCCCACTTGGAGAGTCAGTCCCTTTAACCTCCTGTTTGGCCCAGTTTGCAATTTCTGCGGAAGATGAACAGGAATAGCGAGAAGCAATGAGAGGCTAGCTGGAGGTGTCTGGACGGGCAAATTTAACTCTCATTTCCCACCAGGAAGAGGAATTAACCAAAGGCTCAGCGTGCCGGGCCGGAACCAGATTAGGGCCTGAAGCCATCCTGCGGTGTTGCGGCCAGGTCACAAGAAAGCGAGTTGAAGAAAGGAGCTCAGGGGCACTGTAATTCACAAACCTGCAGACTTATAAATGACAGCTATCGTCCAAAAATAGACTGAAGTAAGGCTGCCAAGAGGACTTGAAAGCGGGGCAGAATTGCAGGAAACCGATTTCAGGAGGTAGACTGGAATTGCATTGAAAGCATAGGAAAAGAGGCAGAACGTCCACAATGATGCACTTGGCCAAAAAGGGCGTATGCATTTTTTCCTGAATATATTCAGGAAAAAACGCATACGCCCTTTTTGGCCAACCAAGCAAGCTTGCAAAGGAAATCTGCACTACAATGAAGTCTCACTTCCCCCCGGTCAAAAGGGCCATCTGAAAAAAGTGTAAAATCCAGAAAGGCAGGACAGGCCATGGAGAACTGGGAGCCTTGTTATGCTGATGGGCGGGATGTAAATTGCCAACAGACACTCGGGAGAAGTGTATGGTGTTTCCTGAAACATCTAAAAAACAAAGCAACAGAGCCTAGGGCACTGCCACTTATGGTCCTATAGCTTAGGGAAATTAAAATCAAAAAGACACAGCCACCCCAAAGTTTGGGATGCCTCTGTTTACAAGAACCTCATTTACAGTAGAAGTTCAACATCGCAGAAAGTGAAAAATGGATAAAGAAGTTGTGGTATTTACTTACAAAGCAATATCACTCAGCAATGAAATCTATGTCATCAGGCCCTTAGCATCACAATGAGTGGATTCAGGTATGATGATTCTAACTGAAATAAGTCACACAGAAAAAGAAACATCATAAGATATCATTAATACACGGAATGTAAACTTGGCTACACAGGAACTGAATTACAGAACAGAACAGGGTCTCAAATTTAGAAAACCAACTTATGCTTGCTTAAGGGTAAAGGTGAGTTGGGGTGCTGCATAAAACCAGAGATTGAAATGAGCACAGATAAAGTTCCTTAAGTCAAATATGGAATAGACAAGAGCTACTCCTTGCTCAACGAAATGGACTCAACACCGCATATTAAACGCCTAAGAATGTACCTGACTAGTAAGTATCGTAAAACCTATGGATTGCTATGTCTCCAAAAGAGAATCAAGCATGTGTACAGGGGCATAAACGCAGCAGTGATAGGATTGGAGAGGTTCGGTGAGCAAATGAAGACCCTTTGAAGTCATATTGCATGGTACCCATTACACGGGTCTCAACTCTCCAGGTTTAAGGTATTCTTCCTTCAGCTAAAACATGCATGTGGAACCCAAGTATGATCAACCATGTGAACGGGAGACGTGTTCAAATATGTCTCAGTTTTCCTCCCCTGGTACTCGGGTGCAACATTCCAGAAGCTTTACTAACACTCTCCCCACTTGGAGAGTCAGCGCCTTTAACCTCCTGTTTGGCCCAGTTTGCAATTTCTGCGGAAGATGAACAGGAATAGCGAGAACCAATGAGAGGCTAGCTGAAGGTGTCTGGACGGGCAAATTTAACTCTCATTTCCCACCAGGAAGAGGAAATAACCAAAGGCTCAGCGTGCCGTGCCGGAACCAGATTAGGGCCTGAAGCCATCCTGCGGTGTTGTGGCCAGGTCACAAGAAAGCAAGTTGAAGAAAGGAGCTCAGGGGCACTGTAATTCACAAACCTGCAGAGTTATAAATGACAGCTATCGTCCAAAAATAGACTGAAGTAAGGCTGCCAAGAGGACTTGAAAGCGGGGCAGAATTGCAGGAAACCGATTTCAGGAGGTAGACTGGAATTGCATTGAAAGCATAGGAAAAGAGGCAGAACGTCCACAATGATGCACTTGGCCAAAAAGGGCGTATGCGTTTTTTCCTGAATATATTCAGGAAAAAACGCATACGCCCTTTTTGGCCAACCAAGCAAGCTTGCAAAGGAAATCTGCACTACAATGAAGTCTCACTTCCCCCCGGTCAAAAGGGCCATCTGAAAAAAGTGTAAAATCCAGAAAGGCAGGACAGGCCATGGAGAACTGGGAGCCTTGTTATGCTGATGGGCGGGATGTAAATTGCCAACAACCCCTCGGGAGAAGTGTATGGTGTTTCCTGAAACATCTAAAAAACAAAGCAACAGAACCTAGGGCACTTCCACTTATGGTCCTATAGCTTAGGGAAATTAAAATCAAAAAGACACAGCCACCCCAAAGTTTGGAACGGCTCTGTTTACAAGAACCTCGTTTACAGTACAAGTTCAACATCGCAGAAAGTGAAAAATGGATAAAGAAGTTGTGGTATTTACTTATAAAGCAATATCACTCAGCAATGAAATCTGTGTCATCAGGCCCTTAGCAGCACAATGAGTGGATTCAGGTATGATGATTCTAACCGAAATAAGTCACACAGAAAAAGAAACATCATAAGATATCAGTAATACACGGAATGGAAACTTGGCTACACAGGAACTGAATTACAGAACAGAACAGGGTCTCAAATTTAGAAAACCAACTTATTCTTGCTTAAGGGTAAAGGTGAGTTGGGGTGCTGCATAAAACCAGAGATTGAAATGAGCACAGATAAAGTTCCTTAAGCCAAATATGGAATAGACAAGAGCTACTCCTTGCTCAACGAAATGGACTCAACACCCCATATTAAACGCCTAAGAATGTACCTGACTAGTAAGTATCTTAAAACCTATGGATTGCTATGTCTCCGAAAGAGAATCAAGCATGTGTACAGGGGCATAAACGCAGCAGTGATAGGATTGGAGAGGTTCGGTGAGCAAATGAAGACCCTTTGAAGTCATATTGCATGGTACCCATTCCACGGGTTTCAACTACCCAGGTTTAAGGTATTCTTCCTTCATCTAAAACATGTATGTGGAACCTAGAGTATGATCAACCATGTGATCGGGAGACGTGTTCAAATATGTCTCAGTTTTCCTCCCCTGGTACTCGGGTGCAACATTCCAGACGCTTTACTAACACTCTCCCCACTTGGAGAGTCAGTCCCTTTAACCTCCTGTTTGGCCCAGTTTGCAATTTCTGCGGAAGATGAACAGGAATAGCGAGAACCAATGAGAGGCTAGCTGGAGGTGTCTGGACGGGCAAATTTAACTCTCATTTCCCACCAGGAAGAGGAATTAACCAAAGGCTCAGCGTGCCGGGCCGGAACCAGATTAGGGCCTGAAGCCATCCTGCGGTGTTGCGGCCAGGTCACAAGAAAGCGAGTTGAAGAAAGGAGCTCAGGGGCACTGTAATTCACAAACCTGCAGACTTATAAATGACAGCTATCGTCCAAAAATAGACTGAAGTAAGGCTGCCAAGAGGACTTGAAAGCGGGGCAGAATTGCAGGAAACCGATTTCAGGAGGTAGACTGGAATTGCATTGAAAGCATAGGAAAAGAGGCAGAACGTCCACAATGATGCACTTGGCCAAAAAGGGCGTATGCGTTTTTTCCTGAATATATTCAGGAAAAAACGCATACGCCCTTTTTGGCCAACCAAGCAAGCTTGCAAAGGAAATCTGCACTACAATGAAGTCTCACTTCCCCCCGGTCAAAAGGGCCATCTGAAAAAAGTGTAAAATCCAGAAAGGCAGGACAGGCCATGGAGAACTGGGAGCCTTGTTATGCTGATGGGCGGGATGTAAATTGCCAACAGACACTCGGGAGAAGTGTATGGTGTTTCCTGAAACATCTAAAAAACAAAGCAACAGAGCCTAGGGCACTGCCACTTATGGTCCTATAGCTTAGGGAAATTAAAATCAAAAAGACACAGCCACCCCAAAGTTTGGGATGCCACTGTTTACAAGAACCTCGTTTACAGTACAAGTTCAACATCGCAGAAAGTGAAAAATGGATAAAGAAGTTGTGGTATTTACTTACAAAGCAATATCACTCAGCAATGAAATCTATGTCATCAGGCCCTTAGCATCACAATGAGTGGATTCAGTTATGATGATTCTAACTGAAATAAGTCACACAGAAAAAGAAACATCATAAGATATCAGTAATACACGGAATGTAAACTTGGCTACACAGGAACTGAATTACAGAACAGAACAGGTTCTCAAATTTAGAAAACCAACTTATGCTTGCTTAAGGGTAACGGTGAGTTGGGGTGCTGCATAAAACCAGAGATTGAAATGAGCACAGATAAAGTTCCTTAAGTCAAATATGGAATAGAAAAGAGCTACTCCTTGCTCAATGAAATGGACTCAACACCGCATATTAAACGCCTAAGAATGTACCTGACTAGTAAGTATCGTAAAACCTATGGATTGCTATGTCTCCAAAAGAGAATCAAGCATGTGTACAGGGGCATAAACGCAGCAGTGATAGGATTGGAGAGGTTCGGTGAGCAAATGAAGACCCTTTGAAGTCATATTGCATGGTACCCATTACACGGGTCTCAACTCTCCAGGTTTAAGGTATTCTTCCTTCAGCTAAAACATGCATGTGGAACCCAAGTATGATCAACCATGTGAACGGGAGACGTGTTCAAATATGTCTCAGTTTTCTTCCCCTGGTACTCGGGTGCAACATTCCAGATGCTTTACTAACACTCTCCCCACTTGGAGAGTCAGCGCCTTTAACCTCCTGTTTGGCCCAGTTTGAAATTTCTGCGGAAGATGAACAGGAATAGCGAGAACCAATGAGAGGCTAGCTGGAGGTGTCTGGACGGGCAAATTTAACTCTCATTTCCCACCAGGAAGAGGAAATAACCAAAGGCTCAGCATGCCGTACCGGAAACAGATTAGGGCCTGAAGCCATCCTGCGGTGTTGCGGCCAGCTCAAAAGAAAGCGAGTTGAAGAAAGGAGCTCAGGGGCACTGTAATTCACAAACCTGCAGAGTTATAAATGACAGCTATCGTCCAAAAATATACTGAAGTAAGGCTGCCAAGAGGACTTGAAAGCGGGGCAGAATTGCAGGAAACCGATTTCAGGAGGTAGACTGGAATTGCATTGAAAGCATAGGAAAAGAGGCAGAACGTCCACAATGATGCACTTGGCCAAAAAGGGCGTATGCGTTTTTTCCTGAATATATTCAGGAAAAAACGCATACGCCCTTTTTGGCCAACCAAGCAAGCTTGCAAAGGAAATCTGCACTACAATGAAGTCTCACTTCCCCCCGGTCAAAAGGGCCATCTGAAAAAAGTGTAAAATCCAGAAAGGCAGGACAGGCCATGAAGAACTGGGAGCCTTGTTATGCTGATGGGCGGGATGTAAATTGCCAACAGACACTCGGGAGAAGTGTATGGTGTTTCCTGAAACATCTAAAAAACAAAGCAACAGAGCCTAGGGCACTTCCACTTATGGTCCTATAGCTTAGGGAAATTAAAATCAAAAAGACACAGCCACCCCAAAGTTTGGGACGCCTCTGTTTACAAGAACCTCGTTTACAGTACAAGTTCAACATCGCAGAAAGTGAAAAATGGATAAAGAAGTTGTGGTATTTACTTATAAAGCAATATCACTCAGCAATGAAATCTATGTCATCAGGCCCTTAGCATCACAATGAGTGGATTCAGGTATGATGATTCTAACTGAAATAAGTCACACAGAAAAAGAAACATCATAAGATATCATTAATACACGGAATGTAAACTTGGCTACACAGGAACTGAATTACAGAACAGAACAGGGTCTCAAATTTAGAAAACCAACTTATGCTTGCTTAAGGGTAAAGGTGAGTTGGGGTGCTGCATAAAACCAGAGATTGAAATGAGCACAGATAAAGTTCCTTAAGTCAAATATGGAATAGACAAGAGCTACTCCTTGCTCAACGAAATGGACTCAACACCGCATATTAAACGCCTAAGAATGTACCTGACTAGTAAGTATCGTAAAACCTATGGATTGCTATGTCTCCAAAAGAGAATCAAGCATGTGTACAGGGGCATAAACGCAGCAGTGATAGGATGGGAGAGGTTCGGTGAGCAAATGAAGACCCTTTGAAGTCATATTGCATGGTACCCATTACACGGGTCTCAACTCTCCAGGTTTAAGGTATTCTTCCTTCAGCTAAAACATGCATGTGGAACCCAAGTATGATCAACCATGTGAACGGGAGACGTGTTCAAATATGTCTCAGTTTTCCTCCCCTGGTACTCGGGTGCAACATTCCAGAAGCTTTACTAACACTCTCCCCACTTGGAGAGTCAGCGCCTTTAACCTCCTGTTTGGCCCAGTTTGCAATTTCTGCGGAAGATGAACAGGAATAGCGAGAACCAATGAGAGGCTAGCTGAAGGTGTCTGGACGGGCAAATTTAACTCTCATTTCCCACCAGGAAGAGGAAATAACCAAAGGCTCAGCGTGCCGTGCCGGAACCAGATTAGGGCCTGAAGCCATCCTGCGGTGTTGTGGCCAGGTCACAAGAAAGCAAGTTGAAGAAAGGAGCTCAGGGGCACTGTAATTCACAAACCTGCAGAGTTATAAATGACAGCTATCGTCCAAAAATAGACTGAAGTAAGGCTGCCAAGAGGACTTGAAAGCGGGGCAGAATTGCAGGAAACCGATTTCAGGAGGTAGACTGGAATTGCATTGAAAGCATAGGAAAAGAGGCAGAACGTCCACAATGATGCACTTGGCCAAAAAGGGCGTATGCGTTTTTTCCTGAATATATTCAGGAAAAAACGCATACGCCCTTTTTGGCCAACCAAGCAAGCTTGCAAAGGAAATCTGCACTACAATGAAGTCTCACTTCCCCCCGGTCAAAAGGGCCATCTGAAAAAAGTGTAAAATCCAGAAAGGCAGGACAGGCCATGGAGAACTGGGAGCCTTGTTATGCTGATGGGCGGGATGTAAATTGCCAACAACCCCTCGGGAGAAGTGTATGGTGTTTCCTGAAACATCTAAAAAACAAAGCAACAGAACCTAGGGCACTTCCACTTATGGTCCTATAGCTTAGGGAAATTAAAATCAAAAAGACACAGCCACCCCAAAGTTTGGAACGGCTCTGTTTACAAGAACCTCGTTTACAGTACAAGTTCAACATCGCAGAAAGTGAAAAATGGATAAAGAAGTTGTGGTATTTACTTATAAAGCAATATCACTCAGCAATGAAATCTGTGTCATCAGGCCCTTAGCAGCACAATGAGTGGATTCAGGTATGATGATTCTAACCGAAATAAGTCACACAGAAAAAGAAACATCATAAGATATCAGTAATACACGGAATGGAAACTTGGCTACACAGGAACTGAATTACAGAACAGAACAGGGTCTCAAATTTAGAAAACCAACTTATTCTTGCTTAAGGGTAAAGGTGAGTTGGGGTGCTGCATAAAACCAGAGATTGAAATGAGCACAGATAAAGTTCCTTAAGCCAAATATGGAATAGACAAGAGCTACTCCTTGCTCAACGAAATGGACTCAACACCCCATATTAAACGCCTAAGAATGTACCTGACTAGTAAGTATCTTAAAACCTATGGATTGCTATGTCTCCGAAAGAGAATCAAGCATGTGTACAGGGGCATAAACGCAGCAGTGATAGGATTGGAGAGGTTCGGTGAGCAAATGAAGACCCTTTGAAGTCATATTGCATGGTACCCATTCCACGGGTTTCAACTACCCAGGTTTAAGGTATTCTTCCTTCATCTAAAACATGTATGTGGAACCTAGAGTATGATCAACCATGTGATCGGGAGACGTGTTCAAATATGTCTCAGTTTTCCTCCCCTGGTACTCGGGTGCAACATTCCAGACGCTTTACTAACACTCTCCCCACTTGGAGAGTCAGTCCCTTTAACCTCCTGTTTGTCCCAGTTTGCAATTTCTGCGGAAGATGAACAGGAATAGCGAGAACCAATGAGAGGCTAGCTGGAGGTGTCTGGACGGGCAAATTTAACTCTCATTTCCCACCAGGAAGAGGAATTAACCAAAGGCTCAGCGTGCCGGGCCGGAACCAGATTAGGGCCTGAAGCCATCCTGCGGTGTTGCGGCCAGGTCACAAGAAAGCGAGTTGAAGAAAGGAGCTCAGGGGCACTGTAATTCACAAACCTGCAGACTTATAAATGACAGCTATCGTCCAAAAATAGACTGAAGTAAGGCTGCCAAGAGGACTTGAAAGCGGGGCAGAATTGCAGGAAACCGATTTCAGGAGGTAGACTGGAATTGCATTGAAAGCATAGGAAAAGAGGCAGAACGTCCACAATGATGCACTTGGCCAAAAAGGGCGTATGCGTTTTTTCCTGAATATATTCAGGAAAAAACGCATACGCCCTTTTTGGCCAACCAAGCAAGCTTGCAAAGGAAATCTGCACTACAATGAAGTCTCACTTCCCCCCGGTCAAAAGGGCCATCTGAAAAAAGTGTAAAATCCAGAAAGGCAGGACAGGCCATGGAGAACTGGGAGCCTTGTTATGCTGATGGGCGGGATGTAAATTGCCAACAGACACTCGGGAGAAGTGTATGGTGTTTCCTGAAACATCTAAAAAACAAAGCAACAGAGCCTAGGGCACTGCCACTTATGGTCCTATAGCTTAGGGAAATTAAAATCAAAAAGACACAGCCACCCCAAAGTTTGGGATGCCACTGTTTACAAGAACCTCGTTTACAGTACAAGTTCAACATCGCAGAAAGTGAAAAATGGATAAAGAAGTTGTGGTATTTACTTACAAAGCAATATCACTCAGCAATGAAATCTATGTCATCAGGCCCTTAGCATCACAATGAGTGGATTCAGTTATGATGATTCTAACTGAAATAAGTCACACAGAAAAAGAAACATCATAAGATATCAGTAATACACGGAATGTAAACTTGGCTACACAGGAACTGAATTACAGAACAGAACAGGTTCTCAAATTTAGAAAACCAACTTATGCTTGCTTAAGGGTAACGGTGAGTTGGGGTGCTGCATAAAACCAGAGATTGAAATGAGCACAGATAAAGTTCCTTAAGTCAAATATGGAATAGAAAAGAGCTACTCCTTGCTCAATGAAATGGACTCAACACCGCATATTAAACGCCTAAGAATGTACCTGACTAGTAAGTATCGTAAAACCTATGGATTGCTATGTCTCCAAAAGAGAATCAAGCATGTGTACAGGGGCATAAACGCAGCAGTGATAGGATTGGAGAGGTTCGGTGAGCAAATGAAGACCCTTTGAAGTCATATTGCATGGTACCCATTACACGGGTCTCAACTCTCCAGGTTTAAGGTATTCTTCCTTCAGCTAAAACATGCATGTGGAACCCAAGTATGATCAACCATGTGAACGGGAGACGTGTTCAAATATGTCTCAGTTTTCTTCCCCTGGTACTCGGGTGCAACATTCCAGATGCTTTACTAACACTCTCCCCACTTGGAGAGTCAGCGCCTTTAACCTCCTGTTTGGCCCAGTTTGAAATTTCTGCGGAAGATGAACAGGAATAGCGAGAACCAATGAGAGGCTAGCTGGAGGTGTCTGGACGGGCAAATTTAACTCTCATTTCCCACCAGGAAGAGGAAATAACCAAAGGCTCAGCATGCCGTACCGGAAACAGATTAGGGCCTGAAGCCATCCTGCGGTGTTGCGGCCAGCTCAAAAGAAAGCGAGTTGAAGAAAGGAGCTCAGGGGCACTGTAATTCACAAACCTGCAGAGTTATAAATGACAGCTATCGTCCAAAAATATACTGAAGTAAGGCTGCCAAGAGGACTTGAAAGCGGGGCAGAATTGCAGGAAACCGATTTCAGGAGGTAGACTGGAATTGCATTGAAAGCATAGGAAAAGAGGCAGAACGTCCACAATGATGCACTTGGCCAAAAAGGGCGTATGCGTTTTTTCCTGAATATATTCAGGAAAAAACGCATACGCCCTTTTTGGCCAACCAAGCAAGCTTGCAAAGGAAATCTGCACTACAATGAAGTCTCACTTCCCCCCGGTCAAAAGGGCCATCTGAAAAAAGTGTAAAATCCAGAAAGGCAGGACAGGCCATGAAGAACTGGGAGCCTTGTTATGCTGATGGGCGGGATGTAAATTGCCAACAGACACTCGGGAGAAGTGTATGGTGTTTCCTGAAACATCTAAAAAACAAAGCAACAGAGCCTAGGGCACTTCCACTTATGGTCCTATAGCTTAGGGAAATTAAAATCAAAAAGACACAGCCACCCCAAAGTTTGGGACGCCTCTGTTTACAAGAACCTCGTTTACAGTACAAGTTCAACATCGCAGAAAGTGAAAAATGGATAAAGAAGTTGTGGTATTTACTTATAAAGCAATATCACTCAGCAATGAAATCTATGTCATCAGGCCCTTAGCAGCACAATGAGTGGATTCAGGTATGATGATTCTAACTGAAATAAGTCACACAGAAAAAGAAACATCATAAGATATCAGTAATACACGGAATGTAAACTTGGCTACACAGGAACTGAATTACAGAACAGAACAGGGTCTCAAATTTAGAAAACCAACTTATGCTTGCTTAAGGGGAAAGGTGAGTTGGGGTGCTGCATAAACCCAGAGATTGAAATGAGCACAGATA
Source organism: Stenella coeruleoalba (assembly GCF_951394435.1). Lineage (NCBI taxonomy): Eukaryota > Metazoa > Chordata > Mammalia > Artiodactyla > Delphinidae > Stenella > Stenella coeruleoalba. The sequence goes on from NC_137153.1 coordinate 7,180,370, forward strand.
AAGTTCCTTAAGCCAAGTATGGAATAGACAAGAGCTACTCCTTGCTCAACGAAATGGACTCAACACCGCATATTAAACGCCTAAGAATGTACCTGACTAGTAAGTATCTTAAAACCTATGGATTGCTATGTCTCCAAAAGAGAATCAAGCATGTGTACAGGGGCATAAACGCAGCAGTGATAGGATTGGAGAGGTTCGGTGAGCAAATGAAGACCCTTTGAAGTCATATTGCATGGTACCCATTCCACGGGTTTCAAATACACAGGTTTAAGGTATTCTTCCTTCAGCTAAAACATGCATGTGGAACCCAAGTATGATCAACCATGTGAACGGGAGACGTGTTCAAATATGTCTCAGTTTTCCTCCCCTGGTACTCGGGTGCAACATTCCAGACGCTTTACTAACACTCTCCCCACTTGGAGAGTCAGTCCCTTTAACTTCCTGTTTGGCCCAGTTTGCAATTTCTGTGGAAGATGAACAGGAATAGCGAGAACCAATGAGAGACTAGCTGGAGGTGTCTGGATGGGCAAATTTAACTCTCATTTCCCACCAGGAAGAGGAATTAACCAAAGGCTCAGCGTGCCGTGTCGGAACCAGATTAGGGCCTGAAGACATCCTGCGGTGTTGCGGCCAGGTCACAAGAAAGCGAGTTGAAGAAAGGAGCTCAGGGGCACTGTAATTCACAAACCTGCAGACTTATAAATGACAGCTATCGTCCAAAAATACACTGAAGTAAGGCTGCCAAGAGGACTTGAAAGCGGGGCAGAATTGCAGGAAACCGATTTCAGGAGGTAGACTGGAATTGCATTGAAAGCATAGGAAAAGAGGCAGAACGTCCACAATGATGCACTTGGCCAAAAAGGGCGTATGCGTTTTTTCCTGAATATATTCAGGAAAAAACGCATACGCCCTTTTTGGCCAACCAAGCAAACTTGCAAAGGAAATCTGCACTACAATGAAGTCTCACTTCCCCCCGGTCAAAAGGGCCATCTGAAAAAAGTGTAAAATCCAGAAAGGCAGGACAGGCCATGGAGAACTGGGAGCCTTGTTATGCTGAAGGGCGGGATGTAAATTGCCAACAAACACTCGGGAGAAGTGTATGGTGTTTCCTGAAACATCTAAAAAACAAAGCAACAGAGCCTAGGGCACTGCCACTTATGGTCCTATAGCTTAGGGAATTTAAATTCAAAAAGACACAGCCACCCCAAATTTTCGAACGGCTCTGTTTACAAGAACCTCGTTTACAGTACAAGTTCAACATCGCAGAAAGTGAAAAATGGATAAAGAAGTTGTGGTATTTACTTACAAAGCAATATCACTCAACAATGAAATCTGTGTCATCAGGCCCTTAGCAGCACAATGAGTGGATTCAGGTATGATGATTCTAACTGAAATAAGTCACACAGAAACAGAAACATCATAAGATATCAGTAATACACGGAATGTAAACTTGGCTACACAGGAACTGAATTACAGAACAGAACAGGGTCTCAAATTTAGAAAACCAACTTATGCTTGCTTAAGGGGAAAGGTGAGTTGGGGTGCTGCATAAAACCAGAGATTGAAATGAGCACAGATAAAGTTCCTTAAGCCAAATATGGAATAGACAAGAGCTACTCCTTGCTCAACGAAATGGACTCAACACCCCATATTAAACGCCTAAGAATGTACCTGACTTGTAAGTATCTTAAAACCTATGGATTGCTATGTCTCCGAAAGAGAATCAAGCATGTGTACAGGGGCATAAACGCAGCAGTGATAGGATTGGAGAGGTTCGGTGAGCATACGAAGACCCTTTGAAGTCATATTGCATGGTACCCATTACACGGGTCTCAACTCTCCAGGTTTAAGGTATTCTTCCTTCAGCTAAAACATGCATGTGGAACCCAGAGTATGATCAACCATGTGATCGGGAGACGTATTCAAATATGTCTCAGTTTTCCTCCCCTGGTACTCGGGTGCAACATTCCAGACGCTTTACTAACACTCTCCCGACTTGGAGAGTCAGTCCCTTTAACCTCCTGTTTGGCCCAGTTTGCAATTTCTGTGGAAGATGAACAGGAATAGCGAGAAGCAATGAGAGGCTAGCTGGAGGTGTCTGGACGGGCAAATTTAACTCTCATTTCCCACCAGGAAGAGGAATTAACCAAAGGCTCAGCATGCTGGGCCGGAACCAGATTAGGGCCTGAAGCCATCCTGCGGTGTTGTGGCCAGGTCACAAGAAAGCGAGTTGAAGAAAGGAGCTCAGGGGCACTGTAATTCACAAACCTGCAGAGTTATAAATGAGAGCTATCGTCCAAAAATAGACTGAAGTAAGGCTGCCAAGAGGACTTGAAAGCTGAGCAGAATTGCAGGAAACCGATTTCAGGAGGTAGACTGGAATTGCATTGAAAGCATAGGAAAAGAGGCAGAACATACACAATGATGCACTTGGCCAAAAAGGGCGTATGCGTTTTTTCCTGAATATATTCAGGAAAAAACGCATACGCCCTTTTTGGCCAACCAAGCAAGCTTGCAAAGGAAATCTGCACTACAATGAAGTCTCACTTCCCCCCGGTCAAAAGGGCCATCTGAAAAAAGTGTAAAATCCAGAAAGGCAGGACAGGCCATGGAGAACTGGGAGCCTTGTTATGCTGATGGGCGGGATGTAAATTGCCAACAACCACTCGGGAGAAGTGTATGGTGTTTCCTGAAACATCTAAAAAACAAAGCAACAGAACCTAGGGCACTTCCACTTATGGTCCTATAGCTTAGGGAAATTAAAATAAACAAGACACAGCCACCCCAAAGTTTGGAACGGATCTGTTTACAAGAATCTCATTTACAGTACAAGTTCAACATCGCAGAAAGTGAAAAATGGATAAAGAAGTTGTGGTATTTACTTACAAAGCAATATCACTCAGCAATGAAATCTGTGTCATCAGGCCCTTAGCAGCACAATGAGTGGATTCAGGTATGATGATTCTAACTGAAGTAAGTCACACAGAAAAAGAAACATCATAAGATATCACTAATACACGGAATGTAAACTTGGCTACACAGGAACTGAATTACAGAACAGAACAGGGTCTCAAATTTAGAAAACCAACTTATGCTTGCTTAAGGGGAAAGGTGAGTTGGGGTGCTGCATAAAACCAGAGATTGAAATGAGCACAGATAAAGTTCCTTAAGCCAAATATGGAATAGACAAGAGCTACTCCTTGCTCAACGAAATGGACTCAACACCGCATATTAAACGCCTAAGAATGTACCTGACTAGTAAGTATCTTAAAACCTATGGATTGCTATGTCTCCGAAAGAGAATCAAGCATATGTACAGGGGCATAAACGCAGCAGTGATAGGATTGGAGAGGTTCGGTGAGCAAATGAAGACCCTTTGAAGTCATATTGCATGGTACCCATTCCACGGGTTTCAACTACGCAGGTTTTAGGTATTCTTCCTTCAGCTAAAACATGCATGTGGAACCCAAGTATGATCAACCATGTGAACGGGAGACGTGTTCAAATATGTCTCAGTTTTCCTCCCCTGGTACTCGGGTGCAACATTCCAGACGCTTTACTAACACTCTCCCCACTTGGAGAGTCAGTGCCTTTAACCTCCTGTTTGGCCCAGTTTGCAATTTCTGCGGAAGATGAACAGGAATAGCGAGAACCAATGAGAGACTAGCTGGAGGTGTCTGGACGGGCAAATTTAACTCTCATTTCTCACCAGGAAGAGGAAATAACCAAAGGCTCAGCGTGCCGTACCGGAACCAGATTAGGGCCTGAAGCCATCCTGCGGTGTTGCGGCCAGCTCAAAAGAAAGCGAGTTGAAGAAAGGAGCTCAGGGGCACTGTAATTCACAAACCTGCAGAGTTATAAATGACAGCTATCGTCCAAAAATAGACTGAAGTAAGGCTTCCAAGAGGACTTGAAAGCGGGGCAGAATTGCAGGAAACCGATTTCAGGAGGTAGACTGGAATTGCATTGAAAGCATAGGAAAAGAGGCAGAACGTCCACAATGATGCACTTGGCCAAAAAGGGCGTATGCGTTTTTTCCTGAATATATTCAGGAAAAAACGCATACGCCCTTTTTGGCCAACCAAGCAAGCTTGCAAAGGTAATCTGCACTACAATGAAGTCTCACTTCCCCCCGGTCAAAAGGGCCATCTGAAAAAAGTGTAAAATCCAGAAAGGCAGGACAGGCCATGAAGAACTGGGAGCCTTGTTATGCTGATGGGCAGGATGTAAATTGCCAACAACCACTCGGGAGAAGTGTATGGTGTTTCCTGAAACATCTAAAAAACAAAGCAACAGAAACTAGGGCACTTCCACTTATGGTCCTATAGCTTAGGGAAATTAAAATCAAAAAGACACAGCCACCCCAAAGTTTGGAACGGCTCTGTTTACAAGAACCTCGTTTACAGTACAAGTTCAACATCGCAGAAAGTGAAAAATGGATAAAGAAGTTGTGGTATTTACTTACAAAGCAATATCACTCAGCAATGAAATCTGTGTCATCAGGCCCTTAGCAGCACAATGAGTGGATTCAGGTATGATGATTCTAACTGAAATAAGTCACACAGAAAAAGAAACATCATAAGATATCACTAATACACGGAATGTAAACTTGGCTATACAGGAACTGAATTACAGAACAGAACAGGGTCTCAAATTTAGAAAACCAACTTATGCTTGCTTAAGGGTAAAGGTGAGTTGGGGTGCTGCGTAAAACCAGAGATTGAAATGAGCACAGATAAAGTTCCTTAAGTCAAATATGGAATAGACAAGAGCTACTCCTTGCTCAACGAAATGGACTCAACACCGCATATTAAACGCCTAAGAATGTACCTGACTAGTAAGTATCGTAAAACCTATGGATTGCTATGTCTCCAAAAGAGAATCAAGCATGTGTACAGGGGCATAAACGCAGCAGTGATAGGATTGGAGACGTTCGGTGAGCAAATGAAGACCCTTTGAAGTCATATTGCATGGTACCCATTACACGGGTCTCAACTCTCCAGGTTTATGGTATTCTTCCTTCAGCTAAAACATGCATGTGGAACCCAAGTATGATCAACCATGTGAACGGGAGACGTGTTCAAATATGTCTCAGTTTTCCTCCCCTGGTACTCGGGTGCAACATTCCAGACGCTTTACTAACACTCTCCCCACTTGGAGAGTCAGCGCCTTTAACCTCCTGTTTGGCCCAGTTTGCAATTTCTGCGGAAGATGAACAGGAATAGCGAGAACCAATGAGAGGCTAGCTGGAGGTGTCTGGACGGGCAAATTTAACTCTCATTTCCCACCAGGAAGAGGAAATAACCAAAGGCTCAGCGTGCCGTGCCGGAACCAGATTAGGGCCTGAAGCCATCCTGCGGTGTTGCGGCCAGCTCAAAAGAAAGCGAGTTGAAGAAAGGAGCTCAGGGGCACTGTAATTCACAAACCTGCAGAGTTATAAATGACAGTTATCGTCCAAAAATAGACTGAAGTAAGGCTGCCAAGAGGACTTGAAAGCGGGGCAGAATTGCAGGAAACCGATTTCAGGAGGTAGACTGGAATTGCATTGAAAGCATAGGAAAAGAGGCAGAACGGCCACAATGATGCACTTGGCCAAAAAGGGCGTATGCGTTTTTTCCTGAATATATTCAGGAAAAAACGCATACGCCCTTTTTGGCCAACCAAGCAAGCTTGCAAAGGAAATCTGCACTACAATGAAGTCTCACTTCCCCCCGGTCAAAAGGGCCATCTGAAAAAAGTGTAAAATCCAGAAAGGCAGGACAGGCCATGGAGAACTGGGAGCCTTGTTATGCTGATGGGCGGGATGTAAATTGCCAACAGACACTCGGGAGAAGTGTATGGTGTTTCCTGAAACATCTAAAAAACAAAGCAACAGAACCTAGGGCACTTCCACTTATGGTCCTATAGCTTAGGGAAATTAAAATCAAAAAGACACAGCCACCCCAAAGTTTGGGACGCCTCTGTTTACAAGAACCTCGTTTACAGTACAAGTTCAACATCGCAGAAAGTGAAAAATGGATAAAGAAGTTGTGGTATTTACTTACAAAGCAATATCACTCAGCAATGAAATCTGTGTCATCAGGCCCTTAGCAGCACAATGAGTGGATTCAGGTATGATGATTCTAACTGAAGTAAATCACACAGAAAAAGAAACATCATAAGATATCACTAATACACGGAATGTAAACTTGGCTACACAGGAACTGAATTACAGAACAGAACAGGGTCTCAAATTTAGAAAACCAACTAT